>NC_036463.1:9331630-9956630 GCF_002775205.1 Xiphophorus maculatus
ATGAAAACAATGAACTGTAACATTGAGCTAATAGGCACCAAATACCAAATGAGTGAGTTGTCCAAACTCATTCATCTTAACTTCATCAAAATCCTCTCAAGGCAGGAATTAAGCAGTTACAAACATTTTAGAAACTCCCAGGATGACCTGAAAAAAAAGGAAGGAAGAAATACGAGTGAGCACCATGTACCTTTAAAGTTAGAAATGGGATTTAACAATAGAAAACCTTGTCTTTATGTCCCCAAGTGGGGTCTGCTTATTGATATGCTCAGTGAACAAGGGCAAGCCACTATTAGCATTTTACCAAACACTGTAGAGTAATGTTCACTACAGACAAGGTGACCATAATGGATTTTGAAAGCGGGATTGTTGATAAATCCACAACTTCCACACTTTAACTTAAGGCTTCTAGGTACTTTAAAAGTGACACTTTTCACTTGTGTAAAAATATAACACATATCTGGAATGCACATTATAGCCAACTGTGGAATAAAAATTTATAAGAATTATATTTATTTTTTTTATATATATAATTTGCTGTGTTTGTTTGACACTATTCTATTGTTAAATCCAGATGGTGGTGCTTGGAAAACTTGATATTTACTGAGGTGTTTTTTTTCTTCAATAAATGTAGAGAACACCTAGTTCAGATGATTGCATTTGCCCCCTTAAAAATATGTTTTCTCTTGTGTCGGAATACTAACAAACTGATAATTAGAAAATGTTGGCATAAAAACAACCATTTTTTCCCCTAAAATAAATATGTGATAAATCTGCAGGAAAAATAAATGTTAATCTAGAGACTTGTTAAACAAAAACAAATAATTTAGTGGTTGATCCTGCATGCTGGTTGATGTAACAGCGTATATTTGGACTTTAGAAGAAATAATGGTCTGAGAGGAAAATGTTCTTTTTCATTTTTATATTTTGGTGAGTGCTTGAAAATCTTTTCCCCCATTGCCTGCAAAAGTAGTTTTGTGCATTTAGTATGAATATTTGACTGTTGAGTTTATTCTTATTTTAAAATAATGTACACTTTATGTACAGTACAGAAGCAATTCCGACTTCCATATTTTCTAACAGAGCCACAGAGCCCTTTATTGTAACATTGGTTTAATTTGTATACTAGTTTATTTCTCCTCTATGTGTCCATTCATGCATAATAAATGTAGAATGCATTATTTATTCAAGTCCATACTTCTTCTCAGGGCTCCAAATATATATTTAAGCCATATAAAATTCAGTCTGGATGGACCAGTCAATGCAAGAGGCCAAAGAACTTCATTTTTCATTCTGTGCAGCAAAAGCACCAACATTTGTGAACTGAAATCATTTAAAAGTGTATTATTTGTAAGTTAATTTGCTATTAGTATGTAATGATGCAGTTCATTCACCAATTTACTGGACTTTTGGTTGATAAAGTAAACTGACAAGGAGCTTCTTCAAATAGGTTTCCACACACCTATACATCAATAGTTCACATTTGTCCAGACTTTTTCTGTGTCTTCAGTACATTTTGTAGTAATTTCTAAAACAAAGAAAACAAAAGCTCACAATTAACTTCCTGCAGATGTTTCTACAGTGGTACAGGCCTGGGAAATATATATTTTTAATGAAATTACATTTTTCAAGACTCTATAGAAACCCAGTTTCAATTACGTCCCTAACCCGTTGCTAAAAGAGACTCCATTCATGCCAAGGAGCCGCTGATAGGGGGCATTTGTCAGAAAGACGTTCGGACGAGATGAAATCTATCTCTGAAAATAAAGCAGCGCGCAGGATTAGATGTGGCTAGGTACTGAGAGATTGCAAGAACAAAAGGATTAGCCAGGAAGCAGGATGTGGGTCACGCCTGGCAAAGCGTGAAACCAGCCAGTCAGACTGCCCCAAGGCGTTCTCCTAATCTGCTGCGCTTTGTGAGGGCCGTGGAGGCCTCGTGCCAGGTGGTGTGGTCTGGAGGGTCAACGGTGGGGGATGTGCTCGAAGAAGGCCTGGCCAGAGAGGTATTCAAAGGGAAAACATGTGTCAGTGAAAACCCATCTGTTTACTTATGTGCATTTCATTTATTATTAAATGCAGGTCTTCTTGGATTTAACAGGAGTGTTGTGCTTTGTTTTTTGGATTGTGCACTTTGACCCACAGCCAAGACGCTAAGTCACTAAGAGGACAGTCCGCCAGATTGGCAGCTGAAGAGATTACACCATTAAGCTTCTTGTTAACCCTGTTGCATGAAGCAAATCATGAAAGATGCTTAGAGAGAATCATGTTCAGGATTTTCTGGTGCCGTTTTTTGGGCGGAAAATGCATAATAAGCATATTATCAGGCACTGATGGCATCCCTTAATGCCAGTCATCCCTTACTGATTGCATCACAAGATAGCAACATATTTCCAAAATAAAAACACGTCCAGTTTATGGATTAGGAACATAAAAGATTGGGGTCTCACAATGTAAGGATTTAGCTTTTGTTGCCATTAAAGGATCAGCAGAGGGTAGATTATATCATTGCACAGTAATTACTCCGACATGTCCTCTACAGCACTCTCAAAAGACATAGATTTTCCTCAAGCGCAGGAAGTGGGACGGGGCAGTAGATCAGATAGGACGTCGTGGCGGGGAGCGGCCTCAGAAACAGCCCCGTCTTTATCCGATGGCATCGCTCCGAGGCTCATGCAGGAAACTCGCTGACCTACATCTCTGTCAGACAGACATCTGTTACCTTCCATTTCTCACCCTGTGCCGGAGTGGAAAATCGCCAATTACCAGCGTAAACCACTCTCACAGCAGCCCTCCTTGCAGATATACTCGTGCTATTAATATTCAGGTAGTGGTATTGCACTGAATAACCTCAAGAAATGTGTGCATCCTCATTTTATTCCTCGGAATATTAACATGTGTGGCACAGAGATAATTACAGAGATCCATGGCGGCGTGTGGTGCAGGCAGGGGCACAGCTCAGAAGGAGGAGAGATCATTATTATTATTATATCATCTCAATAGAATGGTGTATTCACTCTTGTGTTCTAGACCCCTCGAGGTCAGAGTCTAAGAAGGAGGATTACAACCTAGGAGCCAAGTAGATTAAACAGCAGCTGACTCCAGTAGTAAACTCATTCCTCCAGCACGCACAGTTATCACAAGAAGAGTTAGACTGATTACAAAAGGGTCACATCCTGATGAAGCTGCAGAGGGTGAGAAGACCATCTGTGAGAGCATGCAGCTATGTGTTCTTTCTCTGCAGCAATCAATCTGCAATAATCAAAGAAAAGCCTGTCGCTCAACGAGAACAATCAACCAATGCAGGCCGGTTACGTTGCATTGTGAGCGCTGATTGTAACCCGGTGCTTCTGCAATCAGTTGTTATAAATAGATGGTCATTGCTAGCATTTCTAAAAATATGCACAAACACCATGAAAAGACTGAAGCAACAGCAAGATATTCTTTACACTGAGAATATCAGAAAGTGTTCTGGTATTAGGTTTGGACTCATCATCGGCATGGCTGTTAAATAACTTTTGTGCTTTTATTTATTTAGAGTTAGGTTCTCCTTGTCTGAGGCCATGGTTCTAAGCCCAAAAATGGTAAATAGCTCTACTGGAGATGGAGGCTTGGGGAGAAGTTGTCTGCCTAAAGCAGACAGCAAGGAGTTCATCTTGCTGTCATGTTCATAAGTGATGGTGGAATGAGACGGAAAATGGAAAGATGGATTGGGGCCTCTTCTTCTCTAATGTGGACAAGAAAAGGCTGGGCCAAAAACCCAAACTCTCAATTTACTAGACCATCCATCCTCTGACCCTCACCTCTGAGCTTAAGATATTGATTCTCAAAGAAAGAAAGTGATTCTGGATGCAAACAGCTGAAATCACCTTCCTAAACAGGTTGGCTGCGCTTTACCTGTGAGATAAGTTGAGCAGCTCCATTATTCAGAGGAGAACTTGGCGTAGGGCCACTGATCCTCTTCATCAAGTGGAGTCAGTTGAAGTGTGTTGAGCACCTGAGCCAGATGTCTCCTGGGCAAATTGGCATGGAGATTTTCTAACCACATCTAATGAGGAGGAAACTGAAAATACACTCAACAGTATACAAAATTATCACTGGGGAGAGGAATATTTTAGTCCTGGGCCTGTCGATTTCCCAACCTGATCTTGAATAAGCAGGATACAATGGATGGACTAAAGGATGGATGGTTTTGTTATCTTGTCTTTACTTGGTCAAAAATTAACAAACCTTCATGCCATGCATTACTGTGTTTGCTTAAAAACATCATGCAAAGATGTGAATTCCACCCACCTGTTTTAACTGGTTTACATCATCTGTCTGTGTCTTTGGCAATTATTCTCAGCAGTTGTGGCAGATAATGTGGAAGATTCACAGGTTCTGGCAGAATATGTAGTTGGTGCTGGGAAACACAATCTGCCCCTTTTCAGTCCACCTGGGTCAGTCGTTTTGCTGCCAAATTATCCATAAATGTATGCAGTGTTTACAACATGCAGCTCAAGCGTTTTGTTGGTACTGTAGAGAACATGAGTGAATCTTTCTGAAGAATAAAAGTAAATAAAACACAAAGAAAAACACAAATAAACGTAATTTGACTTAACACCTTGTTCTGTAAACTAATGGCTTCTACAACATCTCCGATGGACAACGACTTAAAGCAAAGTTGTGTTTTTGTTGTTAAATGAGGACTGGTACAGAGTAGACTGTATGCACAAAGTCAATCCAATAAGCAAATGTCTGCTTTATCTTTTCCAGAACCAGTTTTGATGTTTGGAATTATTGTTCAGGTGAAACGCCCGACTGGTTTAGTTATTTATACAATTTAGCTTCCTGATGCTTCCTGCTTTCTGACAGTAGGCAGCACATTTCTCTCCAGATTGACTTGATCGTCTTGCGGTTTCATCGTACCCTGCACAGATTCAAAGCACCCTGTGTCAAATGGAGCAAAGCAGATCCACAACATAACCAAGCTTGAAGACATCTGTATTACTAATTAGAGGACACACTGGAGTTTAATATTTCCCTATGGTGAAATTATTTTTTAAAATCTTTTTCAGAGGTATTATCATTTTTAACTAAGCTCGTTTCACTAGTTAGTTTTTTGAAATTATTCCATTGAGAGACAATTAAAAATCAATGTCAGAATTGTATTGGTTCATTTTAAATCTTTTCTTGTTTAGTTTTCAGTCATTAACAGAAGGGTGCAATTTTGTTCATGTATGTATATGTTTGAGTTTTGACTTTTTGGGATTTGTAGAAAACCCACAACAATTTATTTCTAATTTGCCATGTGAACATTCTGCCTTTAAAAATAAGAACATGTCAAATAAACTGCTGTATATACACAAAATATCACATTGATGCTCATTTATTTAAAAAGTGCATCTCAAACATAACAAATGTTTCTAAGTTATTTGCTCTTTTCTAGCAAGAAGAAAATCCTCTTTTGACAGTTCAGTTTGTGTGAGTGGGAGTGTGTGCAAAAATTACCACACTGAGGTCATGTTTGCAAACCTCTTCCAGCTCACTTGAAAGACTAATCTCATTAATGAACAGCTATCATGCTGCATTTTGCTCCAGTGCTTTAATGTGGCCCCCTCATAGCAGCCTAAATGCCAGAAACCACATTGAAACGTATGTTCTCGCGTGGGTGTTGGAAGGCCGGGGTAAGCTGATGCATCGGCAACATGAGGTTGATCAGAGAGGACACAGGATTCATACTTCATGATGACATTAGCAGCACTGCACAAGTGATTTGTACTGGTCTAGCTGAAAGGTAAAGATTAATGTGCAATTATGCAATTTACAGTACCATATCAAAGTATGCATATCCATTGAACTTCTCCATAATTTGTCATGGTACAGCCACAAATCTCAACAGAATAATAGTAAATAAAAAACAGCATTTCAGAGAAATGAACAGGGGAAGGATAATCTTCAGAGAAATGCATTAAAGGGTTAAGTAACAACAAATGAACCCAAAGAAAACGAAGAGTCTGACACAATTGAAACCAAGTTATGAGTGCCCATGAGCTCCAGAGTAACTCTGGAGAATTGCAGAGAAAATCTTTGACATGGACAACTATTAATGGTGCTGCACAAATTCTGGAAGAGTGAAAAGAAAAAAAAAATCCACTAGTGAAGGAAAGCAATCAGAGGTTTAGTTCCTTGTTTGCTACCAATAATGTAGGCAAACATGTGAAAGAAGGTCCAGTAAAACAAAACTGAACCTGAATGTTTTGGACTACTTGCAAAATTCTATGTGATTAAAAAAAAAAAACCCAAAAAAACCTGTCAATGCACCTTGAATTCACCATAAATCACAGTGGTTGAGGCTGTGAGACACTTGAGACTGGGGGTGAAGTTCACCTTCAAGCAAGGTAACGATTCAAAACATACAGCCAGAACTAAAATAAAATAGTTTAGATCAAAGAATATTCATGTGCTATAATGGTCTAGTCAAAGGTCAGACCCTAAATCCCACTGGGAATTTTTGCAAGTATTAAAAATTTATGCAATTGATATCCAGTCTCACTAACCTTGAGCTTTTTCAAGGCCTTCCAGGATGCTCCTCTCGTGGGTCATTTCACAAGTGCTGCAGTATTAAATTTTTCCTAATAATCAGCCCAGACTTTGGCAATGACAAGAAATAAACTTTCTTCATTATTTGAAGAAAGATAATTAAATATAATCAAAGAAAATCTATTCATATTTAATAAAAAGCAACAAAAAACTGATGTAGCTTTGTTCTGAAAGCACTTGTGAAGAAATGAAATGGTTAAGACACTTTAAAGGGTGGAGGGAGTTATCGTGAATGGAAACCAACTCTAAGGTCTGGTAAACACTTGAACACACTCAAGTGACTTCTTATCTAACTGTGGCAAGTGTGAGGGTTCATCTTATTAGACTTTCAGAAAAAAAAAAAAAAACTCAGAGTGAATTTTTTTCCTCATATGGAGAGATTGGCAGGGTAGTCAGAGAAGTGATTTCAGCTCTGCCTAGAATTGAATTGCTGGGGGGTGGTTGGTTAAGCTCGGCGCTTAATTTGCTCTGGAGTGTGTATTCTCATACTGATATGCCAAAATGTAATTGAAGTCTGTATAAGAGTCGCTTGTTTTCATCGGAGATCCGAGAGTGTTCGTTTGAGATTTCCTTTCCTTCCATGGAAATCATATCACCGGAAGAGTGCGCTTTACCGAACCCACACCTCAATCGGTGTGTGCAGTGAAAATCGCTGTCTTATCT
This sequence comes from Xiphophorus maculatus, assembly GCF_002775205.1. NCBI lineage: Eukaryota > Metazoa > Chordata > Actinopteri > Cyprinodontiformes > Poeciliidae > Xiphophorus > Xiphophorus maculatus. Next base: position 9,338,873 of record NC_036463.1, read on the forward strand.
GGAAGGGTAGGGAGCATAAATGACCTGTGTCGGGGCAGCCACAATCTTATCTAGTGCAATAATAAACGTATAATACGCAACACCTGGTGCTAACCGTCAAATCCAAACACAACTACAAGTTTTCTGATTGGATGGGATTGTGACATATGGAGATGAATGTCAGTAAACACTGGTGCGCGCACACACCCCGTCACAGCCACTTCCCACACACCTCTCCCAGTGTGATTCCCGTGTAATGATCTGGGGAGTCTGGACAGCCGTCTGCTCAGCTTCACCTCGCCATGGGGTGCTGAGCTGAGCGAGAACGGGAGAAATCACGGACAAGACAGGAGGAGAAGGTTTCCTTCTTTTTTTTTTTTTCTTTCTGGCAATTCTCACTTTCCTGGGCAGAGATGTGAGAAATTAACAAATACAGCCTCCTGCTGAGACCAAAGAAGTTTAAAGGAAAACATGATAGCATAAAATAAAATCCTTATAAATGGTGGCGGTTCACTGAGCTCACTCAGCTAATCAACTTCTAATGCTATGACTATCTGTCTATACAGTACTTGTGTGCTTTCTTTGCTGGAGAAGGAAAGAATAAAGAAAACGTAGTGACTGTGTTTTAACCAGCTACTTGAATGATACCCATCCTATTATTTCCAATGAAAGAACAAATTCCTTGTGTTTGGTCAAGCATAGACTTAAATTACACCCTGTGGCTTTCAGTTCATGTGTAAATATTACTCATACATTTTCAGCAGTGTCAAAACTTTAGACTAGTGGTACTCCAACTTTCAAATCAAAGTTTCACCTGAGTAAATACAGTTTTTTACCAAGCATCACTATCTTTACTAACTTTGTCCAACAATGATAGAACTGGATTGTATTACAGCTTATTGTGTTATGTATATATATATATAAAAAGAAGAAAAACATTATTAACCTTTGGCACTATATCTTTGTTTGAAGAGTGTGTTTTAAATTTAGAGTCCAATTTTGACCCAGAAGTTGACATTTCCAAGGGTATCCCTGACCTGTCTGATGCGTTTCTCGGTCTTCAAGATACTCTTTCTTCACTACTGTTTCTGACAAACCTCTGGTACTTGAAACGTTTTTCACATAAAATCTATTTATTGATTATGGGACTACTAAAACCATTTAGATACAATACATTTTATTTATGGGAATCAGAGTTAAGGAGGCCTACCCAAATGTGTCCACACTGTTTAAATGATAATTGGCAACAAACATTCAAAATTATACACTTTTATTCCAGCTCACAATCTACTTTACTTGTATACCACGTAAAGTCCCAAAAAAATTCATTTAAACGTCCTGTGTGAGAAGACCAGATTGAAAATGACACACTTCTCCACTGATTGCTACAGAAAAACTTAAAGATAAAAGGATTCAGCCTAACTGGTGAGGTCCTAAACCCTTAAGACTATTCAGTAAAGTTTAAAAATCTTCACAGAACTTGCAATTGGGGCATTAATCAAAAGGAAGCACATAACCACTGGTTTAAGTAGGTCACTCTTGCTGAGTTTGTACTTTATTTTTGTGCTTTAACCTCACACACACATAAGGCTATTTGTGAAGCTCTTGGCTTAGAAGAAGAAGGAGATTTGACACGTAGATGTGCTTTCACTTGTCACAGCTGTTTACTGAAAGTCTGACCACTTAATGTAAATCCTCAGCAGGATGAAGTCTTGTCCTCTTAACATGATCTAGAAGTGCATACTCACAGAAACTGTTAACGTGACCTGGTATTTACTTGTTCTTTGTTTTCTGCTGTTTTTCAACAATCACAAATGCCGGAGAAGGTGAGAGTTTAGGATAAGAAGCTTATAGGCAGTGCAGCCCTATTATCTTGGCACAAAAAAGTAACATGAAAGGAAGATACAGAATAATGTGCAGAAGAAGGAAGAGTGGAGACAGAGTTTTGGAAAAAAAAAGAAGAAAAGACTCCCTATAGGGTTCTGTAATTCACAAATGAAGGAGTTGCGACTCTGAGACACCCAATCTGACAACGTGCATTAAAGCAATGAAAGAAAAGGCAAGAGGCAAAGCCTGATAAGAGAGCTGCTTGCAGTGAAAAACTAAAAAACGAGAGACTGAGAGTGATCGAATGATGAGCTGGAAAAATTGCCAGTGCTGGAAACCAGCCATCTAAAGATCCATGAAACAATAGCACCATGCTTGGCAAAGTACACAGTCAACGGGATTTGGCTGAGTGATTCACTTTCATTCACTTTATCTCTTCTCTATGTACCTTAAAGGACACACTGTGCTTCTGCATCACAGCCAAAACCCATTTTTTACTAATTCTGTAAATAATGGGCTCTCTTTGAAAAATGTTCTAATTTAAAATTCTCTTCGTAGTCAAATTTGAGCCGTATGTTAATCCACACACTAACTTTATAGCAGGAGATAAGAATTAAAGCTGATTTAACATAGAATGCTTAGATTTAACCAAAACTATTTAAAATTAAACCTTCCATGGATGATGTGGTCTGACATTGCGTGGTCCACTTCAATTCTAGCAATTACTCTGTGTGAATTGCTTTGTTTAAGTCAAAGCACATTAAAATAGCATTTATAGGAGATTTGATTATCTGTGGAAAAAGGTCAGGTAAGCCAGCTGATTTAAATACAGTATGAACTACAGTCTGAAAAGCAAACAATTTAAGTACGGGAAATGCAAAATTAACAACAGCTTTGCATTTGAATAAATATTAATTCTTAAATCTTAGGCTTGACAAGGCTGATAAATTAGGACAGTAATTTTGTAGTTTCATCATGCTGCTTTTTATTCTCACAACACTTAAAGTGAGAATTTGGCATTGACAAAAGAAAAAAAAGAAGTTATTTCTGGTCTCATGTTGTACCTTGATTTGGAAAAAAAGTGGGTCTTTTCGAGGATCATCTGAAACAGTGGTTCCCAATCTCGGTCCTCATGGACCGCTGTCCTGCATGTTTTAGATGAGTCTCTATTCCAGATTCAAATGATTGCATGATTTCTTTTGCCACCAAGTGCAGCAGAAGTCTGTTAACCATCCACTTATTTAAGTCAGGTGTGTGGCAACAAGGAGACACCTAAAACATGCAGGGCATGTTTCCTGTGGACCAAGTTTTGGAATCACTGATCTTAAAAAAATGTTATATTTCTCTGTTTTATAAATATGACAATGTCTCTACTGTTGTACAAAGCCCTTGCTGTGCATAGGAATTAAGACAGATGGGTGTTGCCTTTGGGCAAGTTAACTGAAGGATTCTTGTTCAAATCATTTGAACATGACTCTGGAATGGATATTTTGTAAAGCATTTCCTCTTTCTGATTGTTCATGTCGGTGTGCACTTTTTGTTTCCACTGCACACTGAAATTCCTCTGGATTGCTCAAATAGATTAAACTGATGCAGAGCAAAAGGCTACAAATTTCTTACAGTGCTTTGTTGATCCTTGCAACATTTAGTAAAAGCGGATATATTTTCAAAGTAACACTCAACCTTCCCCAAATAATCCTTGTTATTTGTTCACTAATTTCCCCGTTGGTGGTTGGGGTAAGCAGCAGATTTTACATCTCTTGATATCCAAGCAGAAGTAGGACTTGCCAAAGAAATCTGTGAAACTCTTTAGACAGCTGCAAGTCGTCTCTACCAGCCTGCTCCCAGTCTCCATGGTAGCCAGTTGTTGTTGTTGCTTCTTTTGCTTTAATCCATAAATGCCACAACATTAGGATGTAGGTTTCTCAGCAGACCCGTCCCTTTGTTATCTGGTTGGAAGAATAATAATACCCTAAACCTAAACAACTAGTAGTGCTGGGGTATTATATTGTACTGGGTATATGTTTTGGTATTGAACTGAACAATAATGCTGCAGTCTCTTTCCCACAGGTGTACTCAATGAATGTATATTTGCAGCTGTAAATAATCCACCCTTTAATTTAAGGACCAAGCATTAGCAGTAAGAACAGTGGTTTGATTGTTTCATGCAGGCCTGCCAAAAGCTCAGTTAATGACTCTGCTGTATCCAAGCACATTGTATTTTATGTATCCAAACTCAGTCAGCTTGGTCAAATGGCAGCCTCCACAAGAATGTGCCCTGTAGTAAGTATTTTCTGTTGTACGTCATTGAAGATTATCCTTATCTCCCCTGAAAACAAAACAGAAACCCTGCATGGAGTCAATATTAAACATATGTCTCCTTGAGCACCACAGGCTGCAGAGAATATACACCTTTCATGGAATTTGAATGTTCCTCTTTATCCAGCCATGATAAGACTTTTTAAAATGAAGCACAGAGACATATTCCTTTCCTGTACCCAAATAAAGCACCAAGAAATTAACCAATATTATTTAAAGGGGAACCACATCAATACATGCCTTTTTACTGTAAATAATATTTTCTCTTTTTTATGTTCTGGGGCTTTAAAAAGGCACCTTCAAATAACATGTATTACTATATATGAGTAGAAAATATCCACAGCATTTCTGGAGTTCACTTCTATGAGTATATCGACAAGGCACCAAGGTGTCCTCACTCACTGATGTGATTAACTCTCAATGCTTTAGCAATTGCATGGTAACTGTATTTCTTCACTTTGCACTTCTATCAAGATGCACTGGGTCTTTGTAAATCAAATAATTAAGAACATATACCCATTATGTAAGAACGTATACTGTTTGGCATGGACTAAATTATATTACTATTTTGGAAAGTGTTGCCATCCTTAAAAAAAGAGTAAAGGCATATTACATTATCACATATTAATACAATGAATTGCAAGACATGTTTTTATACCACAGATGGACTAAGACTGCAAAACAAGACTGACAATTCTGACATTGCTATGGACTGAGTAATGATTCACTGCACCTTTTTTTTCTTACTTTTTAAAATAGCCAATGGGCATATAAATATTGAACCATGTTGAAGCTGAGAGAGAAAAGTCTAATGCGCCATGTGAGACAAGATGTAGCTATGGCTTTTACTTACACAAAGTCATACATTTTTTTAAAGGTTTTGCATGTACCTCAAATCCGGGAGTTCAGTGATTCAGTTCTACAAAATCTAAAACAAATAGGATCTCATTTGCGGCTGAGTTATTCTGTGAGTGCAATGAAGCTTTTGTGTGTCCCATAAGGCAGTCTTTGCACTGCTAAATATGACATTATCGGAATGAAAGTTTATTTTGTTTTCATGTGAATCCAGAACAAAGCACTTACCAGAGGACTCCAATAAACCAAACCCACGCACATGTTGGCAGGAAAGAGAAACAAACATGTTGGGGTTGTGGGTCGGGTGAGAAAAGCAGTATCATTCTGTCAATATGTTTTATTTACTGTGCCCACATGGATGTAGCTGATGATGCTTTAAGTGAGAGCAAATGGATTTTTATTTCCTGTGAAGAGATGACAGGAGAAGCTTGATGCTCAGAGAGCAGAGCCTGTTTGTTCCAGATAAATCTTGGCCTCCCTAAGGCATTTGGGTTTTTTGTTAAGTAAACAGTGAACAAAATGTCTAACATCCCCCATATTATATGTATTTCAGTTCCATATGCATTTACTGTGTATCTAGAATTTCTCTTGAAATGCCTTAATGACATATTATAAGTACAAACTAGTATATCACTGAAGGTGTAGAAAAGAGTCAAAAGGCTTTTTTTTTTTTTTTTAAGCAATGTGGAATCTGAAAAGTGTGGCGTGCACTTAAATTGAGCACCTTTTATCCTGTTGCACTGTGATGGATACTCCTACCACCGCCACATAGTGTTAGTATTTTTTTTTTCTTACAGAATAAGCTAAAGCAACATATGAGACACAAAAGCAAAACTAATTTTAACTTAACACAACTATAAGTGAATATTATAGTGATAAAATTAAATGGCCAAGGTCAAGTTTAACAAATAAAGTTTCTTCCTTAGTCTTTTGGAAAAAGAAGCTGTATGTTCCAGGCTTCCTCCTCCAGCTGGTCCGTTTGCTGAACCTGAAAGCAAAAAGAACAAGTGTAAGAAAACCACTCAAATATGAATTAAAGTGCGCACCCATTAGAAAATGTATATCTAAATAAAATAACTTTAACTTATGTTTAGTGTAATCTATAACTAATAGTAATGTAAATAAATTAAAAAAAAATGTGGTGGTGCTAAGAGCATTCACCACATATGGTTTGGACTTAGGGTGTCTAACTGAGGCAGAGGTTCATCTTCAAGCAAGAAAATAACCCGAAACACACATCCATAACTACACTGGACTGTTTTAGATAAAATAAGGTACATGTTAGAATGGGCAAATTAAAGAATAGACCCAAATCTATCTGATAATCTGTAGCTAGACTTGAATTATCTGTAGCTAGACTTGAATTATTGCTTTTCATGCAAATGTGCTGCATTCACTCTAAATGGGCACGTGCAAAGCTGTCAGAAACAAACCTCATACTAGCTGTAATTCCAAATAAAGGTGGTACTACTCAGATGCAGGTTTTAGAATTATTTGTAAAATAACTAAATTATCAGATTCTACCTTACAGTTCACAATTGTGTGCTACTATTATGTGTTAGTTTGCAGGTTTTGGCTGTGATGTGAATAAATGTGAAAAGGGACATTTGTAAAGCACTGTGTTTGGTATGTAGACCGCCTTATGAATCATTTAAAGCATTTTTAGTTTTGCCATAAGGGGGTTTTAAAGACCAATCAAAACCTCTTGTTTTTCTTCCAAAGTCATATTTTAAATGAGTACTAGAAATTACATCTGTAAAAGAGAGAAAACGAAAACAATTTTACTTATACCTTAAAAGTATTTTCTTCAAGGCAGCTTTAAGAAACCCTGGATGTATGTTTTTTTTCATTCTTGTTCAAACAGATAGAACAGGAACAGTTGTGGAGAAATGAGGCCAGACAACTGCTCTGCTGTACATCAAGAGAAAAAAAAAGTAACAAAGTGTTTGGATGACTAAACCTACTGAGCACTCTCATCATATGCATATACTCTTTTTTTTTCCACGGCACAATTTTGTTGATGCAGATTTGGCTGCTGGCGACAAACACGGAATGTTTTACATTCATTCCCATGTGAATTGGTGTCAAAAAGCCTCGCAGGCATCTTAATCCTTCTACATCAAAATGGGACACGTTTCCCATAAATTACAATAGCGCTCTTGCATAATTATTGCGGCTCTCATGTAACATAAACAAACGGAAGAGGCTTGAGTGAAGTGAATGTGAAAAAGGTGTGACTTTATGAAGAATTGTGAAGAGTGCTGTTGAAGTCTGTCCAATAACAATGCACTTAAACACACTAGCAGTAAGGACTTCTGTGTAATGAGAACAGTTTCTTGAATTGGGTTTAATTAGTGTTTTCTTCTTATTAGCAATGGCGCCAGGCTAGGTAAAATGGTTTCCAAAACATTCTTAACACCAAGGTTGAGCATGTATAAAATTAAAACCCCATACATGAGTCTGCTTGACACTTCAGCATTGTACAATGCTAGATAAATTTGTTATTAAATTGGCTTTAAACATAACAGTTGCGCTGCACGATACATCAGACATATATTGTCATCGCTATACCGGTGTGTGCAATGAATATTTGACAGATGAGAATACAAAAACAGTTAGCAAATATCTTCCAAGTGCTTTGAAAACACATTTTGCAAGCCTATAAGATATCCAACCTGTTAATGTAGCATCAGTGCATTGGAGGTCCACACCTGATACGGATCATGGTGTCCAAGAAGCTACAGAGGGTGCTGAATCAAAAAGGCCATTGAGTTAAAAAAAAGTTATTCTTGACTTGTACAGAGCAATTTAAGGGGTCAAAACAAAAAAAAAAAAGATTTTTACCCAGACTTCAACAGCTATGTAACCCATCAAATCTTTTACTAAATAAGAGGATTTTTATGTATCATGTCCTTCTATACATACAGTGAGGTGGCAAGTGATTAAATTTGGAGCTAAACTTAGCCCGATCAAGGATGTGCAAATGGTTTTATGTTGGATCAATTTAGAAACATTTGACCAAATGGATGGGGAATCATGCTTTCCTTTGTTTTAAATGAAACATTTATAAATTGACTAGAGTGGCATGTCTGTATCATTAAAGATGTATTTAAACAAAGAGAACTGAACTAACCTTAACATTATCATAATAGCAAAGCCTTTTACATGTAAACACCTCATCAGGGGTGAAATGTTACTTCATCATACACATATCTGGATGAAAAGATCACCGTATATCCCAGTGCAACAGTCTAACTACTAATTTTTAGTTTGGATTGCTACAATACAAATTCAACTAGCACCAATGAGACCTTGCACTCCAAATCATAATGGATCTTTCACTATTTACTTAGGATGCAGTGACTCTATACCCTCAGTTTTATAAATTGGTTATTAGTGGATTCCAAGGATGAAGCCAAGTTCAAAGCACCCTGTGGATAACTCTAATTTGTATAATGTGTGCATGTACATGCCTTCCATAATCTTGAGTCTTTAAACCTGTGTGTTCTTCCCAACCATGGGGATCTTATCTCCTTTAAATGCACATCAAGCAGACAAGAGCAAGAGCAATGGCGCTGCTTACACAGTTTGACATTCCTTTAAGAATGATAAAGAAACAAACGACCTTTGGAATATTTTATTTCTGATCCTTACTTCTTGAGAAGACCATTTACTGGGAGGGCAGAAGGGCTGCATTGTTGTGTTACAGACGTTAACAGATATATTGTTACCCCACAGTAACATAGTTACTGATTAGGAACGGGGTTAGCTCTCATATTGGATCGGTGATATGAGCAGCTCCCAGTGTAACTTGTGATTAAAAGCAGTAGGAAATTATTTGGTCCTTCATTTTTGGTTGACTCAGAAGTGGAATGAAAAAAGTACAATCTTTTTGTGAAATCAAGTGCTAACATTCAATAAGATCATTCTCTATATGAGCGTATGACATGCTTGTTCCACTGTGTTTTTAATTTTATGTTGATAAAGAACGTTTTAATCAAAATATGTTTTATATCTGCTTTTCAGGTTAAATTTTCCCAGAGTTGAGGCTTCTTCATCCTTGGATGGATGTAGATTAGAAAATGTCTAATTGCATTAGAAAAACGTTGCTTTTCAAATGTATTGATCCAAAGATATTTATTTTAATACACAATGTTCAAATCAAACACTTCCTTAATTTTTCTCATGAAAAATCTTTTGACAATATGACTTATTGTTGAAGCATTAATCTTCTGCATATTTCCTGTTCAGCCTCTTCCAAACACTTTGAAACCAACTGACAGCTATCTAGGCTTTGTGTTTTTGATTATTTCTCTGCTGAAAAAAAAATCACCATCTCCATCATCACCATCTTTAGGTTCTTGTCAGAATGACCTGGCATGTTTCTCCTTATATCATGTCTTTGGTTAAATGAAGTCTACAAATACAATAACATCTAACATATATTTCCTGAGAAAAAGGATGTGTTCATAAAATTATATATATATATATATATATATATATATATATATATATATATATATATATATATATATATATATATATATATATATATATATATATATATATATATATGTATCAATTTGTGGTAAATATCTTGTTGTATTTAACAGCATAACTGCTCTTTCTGTAAAAACTGAGGTTTTTGAGGTTATCTCAGATGTAATTTGGAATAAGATGGTTAAATTTAACCTGCCTTTATAGCTGTTAAGTAAACCTTGACAGAAGCACATTAAATTAACAATTAAAGATCATATCAGTGAAAAAGCAGAAAATAAATCTCCCTCTGTCTAAGCTCACTAAGTAACACCAAATGAAGCTGTTGGGGAATAAACTGTCAGAGCATATTGAATTTATTATTTTTTTTATGTTTGAGTGGCGACCTGCAGCAGTAACCTTTTGTAGCACCAAAGATTGCCAGAGAACTGTCTAAAAAATTAAAGTTAGGTGATAACACACAGGTCAGTGTGATTTAAAATATGTTGGAGCCCAAGTAGGCCATGGTTTGTGTTCCATAAAATTCAGAATTATTCTAGGCCGGGTTTTGCATATGTATGTAACTCATGACTGTAGTCTGAATTTATGATTTGCCTTTTAGTCCTTCAAAAAACAATAACACAATGTCTTTCTTGTCTTTCACAATGTTCACAGTGTCAGGGTTTCATTTTGTAACAGCTGCTCTTACATGGTGCCGTCACTCCTAAAACAGTAATTTATGCAGACTTCAAAAATCTTACTGAGCCATGTCAGTCCTCAGGCTTTTCCTGTGACCTAAAAGGTATTTCTCAAATTTTCAGTAATACAAAAAAGTTTGACAGATTTTCACATTATTGCTTATGAGATTCCTGCAAATGCTGGCATGAATCATGAAGTAAAAAACAAAACATGGTGGCAATTTAGGGTCCATATTTGCATTACCACTACTGAACAGTGGTATTACATCTTAGATGATATATCCATCAGGAAAAAAAAGTGGCTACTCAGTTATTGACTTTGACCTTAATGCTTGTCATAATTTTCAGATTTTTATTTGTAAAACAATTACTGAAATTATGCATAATTTACATTCCAGTTAACTATTAGGGATATTACTGGTCAATTACTTTAATTCCAATTGAATGCAGGTTTGAGGTTTATGGTTGTATTGTGGCAAAATGTGAAAAAAATTCAAAAAGTACTAGTGAAAAAAAATACTAATAAAGCATTATAATTTGGTTGTTTTTCTTTCAACGTGAAGAGATCCAAAATATTCAGATTAATTTCTGGCTCCTGAGAGTGAACCTTTTGCCAGCACATTGAATAGCAAAATAATGGAAACAGGTAGGTGTTGCTTAGAAATGCACATTAGACGGTATCTGGCTGAGTGCACACTTTATGCACAGGCATCGGTGTAAAACACATACTCGCATTAACGCTTGATGTACAAAAATCCTAAGTACTTTATTTATATCCATCAGGCTAATTAGTGTGCACAGGATCCAAATACTGAGAGGTTCTTACAATGTTTGGACAATTATAAGTACATAAAGTGCCATCTGCTCGCGAATGCCTGGCTGCCCAGCAGCTGAGATGCAGATAAAAAAAATTGCCAACTGCCTACTCAGATCATGTATAGGTTCCTGCTAAATGCATTGATTTATGTCAGCTCTGCTATAGCAGTTACAGACCTCTGTCAGCTCAAAATGAATGGCATTTTACTTCATTAAAACCATGAACATAGACCAAACACTGACTTTTGTTTTATTAAAAATGAAGAGGAATCTTAAGTAGGTAGTATAATCCCCTTTATTTTTTAATGATTGTATCATTAAAAAAACACAAAAACACCTTGTTTTCTTTTTTTTAAATGTAATATCTTATGATAGACGTTTATGGTCACATACTATTGAAACCATATACTTACATACTATTGCATCTTTACTGTACATTGTGATTCAAACATTTTGGGTATCCTCCCTTGAGCTCCTCACATCAGTTGGTGGAATCTTGTCCCAGTTCTCCTCAAATAACTTGTGTAACTTTGGTAAGGATTGTAAGCTTCCTTGCTCACTCACAGCTTTCTTTTAGCTCAGCTTTGCTGTGGGACTAGGGCTTCCCAATGGACACCCCAAAACAGAGACTATAATTTGCTGTCCTTAAGCCCCTTTTCAACTAAGTTGGTGGCGTGTTTAGAGTCATTGTCAGATTGGAAGATCCATTTGTACTCAAAACATGGTAGGTTCTCCTGTACCTACAGTATGTGCAGCCTCCAATTAACTCAAATGTTGTGAGTTAAACAGAAGCTTACAAAGCCAGGGGATCTTTAACTGGGCTTTCCAAAATTCCTTAAAAGCATTGTACTCTTAGTATGTGTTATTTACTAAATTTGAAGAAGGTAGCACATTCTTAAAAAAAACCCCAAAATAAATATTAAACCCCCTCTCTTCTCTCATTATTATGGAATTTTGCAAATGGATATCATATCGCAAATCCTTGCAGACCTTAAATAGTGACTCTATATTTTTTTATACAGTGTATGTAAATATCGGGTGTATGTGGTATTTTTCACATTTTTTCCAATCAAGAGGAAATAAATTTAAAAAAACCTCATGGCTGATTTTTTTTAAAAGACAACTGCTGTATTTAATTATATAATGCCACCTAAAGTATCACAATCTATGCACACAATTTCACTACACTTTCCCTGTAAGCCTTAATTGAAATCATGTTAATGAAAACCAATGAATGTTTTGCATCTAATTCATTTCTGGTGAAAATAAAGAAATTTGATTCATTGTGACATGTAGTATGAACATAAAAAGATGAAACATTGTCAAATTAATTATGAGTTACCATTTTTAGAATGCAGGAAACATTTTTGTGCTGCATTTCTTTTCAGTCCCCTTATTGTACAATCCCTAAGGTGATGTTTGCATATTTAAACTCAAGGGTATGAGTATCAAGGGATGTGAGATCTCAATCTCACATCATTTGCACCCATGTTTATTTTTAATCTTTCTTTTTGGTGTTACAGGCATGTAGTTAGGCATGTCTGTTCTGTCGGGAATTCAATTGAAATCGATTATTATGTTACTTTTTTTGAACAGTGTGATGTGTGTTTATTGTCAGAGTTTCAATTAAGGCTTTACGCCTTCTCAAGCTCACTAGGAACTTTGACGATTGGACAATTTATGGAGTTCATCTTGCTAAGACACAACTTTGATGTGCTGGGAGTGCATAAAGAAAAATACACCGTCTAGACTAACTGTCAAGAGTTAGTCCAATGGCTGTAATTAAGTTTTTTGGAATGCTAAAACTGTTTTAATAATGTCCTGTTGACAATAATTTAAAAAAAAACAACCTTTTTTGATGCATGTTTCCAGGCAACAACTACCTGAAACAGCTGCATCAGTAAAATATCCTTCCAGGACAGAAATTCACCTTGAAAAAGTTCTACACTGAATAATGAAAAAAAAAGTAGGTATTACATGGCTATAAATAAGGAATGGCACAAAAAAAGCTCAGGTTTGAAGTGAGATTTTGTAGAATTGTCAGGAGACGCTGTCGGTAACACTTTATTTGATGGGTTGTGAATAAGACTGACATGACACTGTCATAAACATGATATAACACCTGTCATGAACATGAGTAAGTCTTCATGAATATTTATGACTGTTGTCATAAAGTGTCATTCGGTAAATAATGACACTTTTAATACAAAGTTGACATTATTGAAAATGTCTTTGTTATGACAACTTGACATTAACCAAGAAATCATGATCTGACATAAATTTGTTATAAAAAATATTACAGATTAAACTTTAGCTTTAATAACATAAAGCTACATAATTTTTAAAGTTTAATCAGTAATACTTTTATAACAAATATATGACAACAGTCATACATATTCATAAATTATCTTCATAGTTAAGTCTTCATAAATCGTGAAGACTTACTCATGTTCATGACAGGTGTTATGTTTATGACGGCGTCATGATAGTCTTAGTCACAACCCGTCTAAATAAAGTGTTACCGACGTTGTCTTACCAGCATAAGGTAGCCATCTGAAATCTCAGTTCCCGAGAGTTGTGGTAACAGCCTGTCACACTAGGGTCCAATCCCATATTGGTGACAATTCCACTCTCAAAAATGTTAAAGGAATGTCATACAAAAAATAGTTATGCACAGACAAATATATTACTGTTCTTTATTTTACTACAAACCATTTTTAAGATTTTGTAGCACAACTGGTCTTTATTGAGAGGAATCACAAAGATTTCTGTCAATAAAGGCACAGAGAAAGAGAACAATGGACGACATAAGGCAAAGAGCTCAAGGACGAGAATTGAACCCCAAACAAATGCATCAAGAAGTACCAGACCCTGTATACAATCGATGTTTGCTAGCGTTGTATTGATTACATTTTCTTTACCATAGAGACTCTGGATGCTGACTGTTGGCGAGACATTTCTGACCAGTAAATCACTCATTACTTAGGCAAGTCTTCTCCTGCTTGAATGTCAAGAATTGTGACATTTGCTGCTCCTGTCCCACATTCTGTTTGTAATGTCTCATATCTGAAGGAATATACTACTTTTCTGAATAAGAGAAGTGCAGTTTTATTCCCTGTAACTCTGTCACATTACAGCAAGTCTAACTGGTTTTAATGAGTTGATGCAAGATTAGGAACATTACAACATTGACTTGACATACATTGAACACTGTGCCATAAACAATTTGAGCCAGTCTACCACAAGGCATCTAAAAATTCAGCTGCATTAACATAACAGCACTCATACAGAATGTATACTGCATGTTTGTGTTACTATTACAGAATTGATACAATTGTGATTAAAATATTTCAGTAAATGACCAAAGTATTACATTATCTCTCAATATCCTGTAAGCACTCCAGCATTCCAGGTTCTTGCAAGTGATGTATGTTGATCTTTAAATCAACAGACAAATGGGAAGTCATGACAAACGTACCACACCCTGTCCTGATGCAGCAGAACAATGTGATCTGTACACTTTTGATTCCACTATGCATGTCCTATTCATTTTATGGGAGCACATAAAACTACAAAGACAGAACAGGATCTAATGTTCCCCAAAATATGCTTAATTTCCTCATACTGAGAATTAAATAATGCATTTTAATACAAAAAAAGGGCAAGAAAAAAAGAGTGTGACAACAGGTTTATATAATTTTATGGAAAGTCCATGTTAATTTCATAAAGGTGTTTCACAAGTTGCATTTTGAATTTCCATATCAGATAGCATTACTTACATCTCAGATACCAGTAAGCAAATAGAACAGGCCAGTGTGCAGAGAAGCACAAGTTTCCCTAAAAAGGAAATAACTCTCTGCCCTTTCATTACATTGACAGGTCAAGATGTAAATAGGTATTGGACCTGTAACCACGGGAATTTAATATGCAAGGCTATACAGCAAATTGAACAGACCACCATGGGTTTCTCATATAGTTCTTGTAATGAGTTTTTATCTGACTGTTTTTCAATTGAAAGGAAGTTATTGCCAAGGTTTTAATAGAAGTGCAAATGATCTATCTGTATAATAATGTAGCTGAGGACATGAAAATGCAAACAACTGCAGTTTATCCAAATCCCACTTGGGATTGGCTACAAAAAAAATCAAAATTTATAGAATTTCAATCCCCCCAAAATTGGAAAAGACAACTAAATTAATCAGTGATTACTTACTTGAAACCTGTTAATAACATATTAACAAATATTAATGTCAGGACAACTACCCAACTGATGTGTTCTTGGTACCATGTTGTCACCATTTGACTAAAGCATTTTGAATGTTCAGATGACTGAACTCCAAATGGCAACAGACACTACCCCCAACTTAATCATGTTCTATATGCAAGTTATTAGGCTAGATGTAATTTGAAAAACTCTATGCTTAAAGATGCTATTAGTTTTACAAGCTAACAACAATGCCTTTTTCTGTGTTTTGAAAACACAAACATTGTAGCAACGCTGTTACTACCAGAAGCTGTGTGGTATAATCTGTGGGGCTGATTTAGTGACATATGAACCACTAAAATGATCAAAACTAAGTGATATTTAGCTGAAGGTTCATTACTTTTGCAATAGTTGAAGTCAGGATTGAAGAGAAACCTTCAGCTTTTCATATTGGAAATGCTCCAGCTAAACTTCCAAACTGAAAGTGATTACACCATTAGTCTTTAGATCAGTTGTCAGTAAACTGCAGACATTTCTGACCGTAGTAGACAGAGAGTATCTTTCAAGCAATGATCATGAATAAACTGGTACATCAGATTACGTTGCCCTTACAAAGAGCTTGTGTGTTTTTCCATTGTGCTCAATGCACTGTGAGTCATTATTTACATCTTTCATTATGTTGGGGTCTTTGTGTTGTCACTCCTTCACCATGTTTAGTCAGTTCCCTGAAAGTGGATGTGTAAGTGCTGTGTTACTGCAGGACCTGCTGTAATTAAACCCAGTTTGATCTTTGTCTGGACTTTGACTGGTCCATTATATCAAATGTACTGTATATGCTTACATCTAAACCATTCAGTTCTAATTCTGGCTGTGAGTTTAAATTATTGACATGCGGTGATGCCTGTCAGGTGTCTATGGATGAAAGAAAAAAACATAAAATCATACTTTGAAACTTGACCTTATACTTATGTTGTTGTTTGTTCATATTATTCTGCAAACATATATCAATCTTAACCATGTAACACAACTATAACTTCATTGTTCTGTCAAAATTAATGGAATCAAAGTTTTTATTTATCATCAAAATGTATTTGTTTCCTAAATGATCACCATCACCACACCTCATGCCTTAAAGAAAGAAAGCATAAAGTGAAGAAACACAGAAGGATAATCTATAACCAATACCTTTATAATTTGTGGTACTCCATATATGAATGTTCAATGTATCTTTATCTTAACTGATTCCATCAACATATGAATCTGCTTGATATTAGTTTTGACAAAGGATTTCTAACCAGTACACAAAGTGACTGGAGGCCTGCCGACATTTTGCCACAGCCATTGTTATAAGTAGCACAACTAACAGAAATAGTTAAAACCAGAGGATTACATACACGTGCACATTTTTTGGCACTGTCTGAAGTTAAATCAAACATTGTGACTGTGTTGCTCAATGTGCAAGAAACAACTTACCATTACAGGAAAATGTTTTATGTGTTGTCATTGGTGGTCTCTAGCCTGAGCATTCATGGCATTCTCTCTTGTAAGGAACGAGTTGCAGCGCAGCAGAGAGCAAGGGGAAGGAGCACATATACATGAATGATTAAGAGCACTAACACCGTCCTTCTGGCTGTGATTGGTTGTTTCTGACTGAGCAGTGTATTTCTGCAGAAGGGAGGAGGCAGGGGAGATTATCTGTCTCCTCTTATACTGTCATAACATAGTAAGAGTTTTATACAATTTAAATATAAATATAACATATTTACTTTAAGGTGAACAAAATGAAATAAATAAATATGAATTACCTTTTTGAACAAGAGTAGTGCTGCATTTCTTTTTCCTTTCCAAATAATATGTTATTTTTCAAGTAGATTATTTCTGTGTATAAGAATATAAACTAAAATATGCTCATGGAAAACCAAAATCAAGCAAAATATCAAACTATGAGCAGGAGGACATTTCTAAATTGAATGTTTAAGCATCAAAGGTGAATAATCTGGCTTGTCAACAAGAAATGGTCAGCACATGTTGGTCTCTGCTCTCCTTGTAAAACATGTATGCTTTTCCCATTGTGCTGCATTAATTATGAGTCACTATTTACATCTCCCTTGTATTATGTTGGGCTCGTTTTGTTGTATTAGCTGCCGCTCCGTTGTTGTGTTTATCCAGTAACCTTGCTGCGGCTGTTGCTCTGTAAACTGCAGGGCCAGCTGTGATTAGACCCATGCCACACGCACACTGTTGCACTTTGTGTTCATTACCAGAATGCTGTTGGATAAATGAGATGTTCTAGGCCAGCGTTTTTACTGGAAACCCATGGGCAGTCATACTTTCATTTGACTTATATTGCTGCAAAAGAACAGCAAGACATCTACATTACACATTTCTGCAGTTTTTTTTTTTACTTAATTGGCAGTATTTAGTTAATATAAACCAAAACAAAATCACTGTATGCAATGCTTTTTCTGGAGTCCTTTATATATTTGTGGCATAACAAAGATCATAGATTGTATATGGACTGTATATTTGACAGCATTTTACTCAGCTCAGTATTAGCTAAAACTCTAATGATCTGTAATTAAAATAAGAAGCTTTGATTACTGCCGGTTCCTTTCTGGCTGCTGCCTCAACTTTACTTCATTGTTTCTTTTTTTTTGTGTGTGTGTGTCAGTCCTGTCTCGCCTTCACTGTTTGTAATTATGCAAATGAAATAAAACTGTGAAAGAAACACAGAGTGGCTTGTCTCCGCGGAGAAGGCGCCTCTGTTTTGTGTCTCAAAACACGGCTGCTTCAGTGGATTCTGCTTGTCGATCCAGAGAGTCATTTACTCGACGTTTCCAACTTTTTTTTCCCCAGCTCTTGTCGGCTTCTTACAAGCGTGGTAAAAATGACAGGGAGTATTAGAATCCCACACAAGGCTATGTGCCACCTGATATTTTGCTTCACTGATCAGGATGGTGCCAGCATGCCCAGACTCGGCCAAACAAAACTGGAAGCTCTCTTCATTTCAAATATTATTTTATGCTGCTGAAGATGTGCAAAAAGCTGAAATTTTCTGATAAAGTCACAAGAGGGGATTTGTGAAGCAAATGTACACAGAAGAGGTTGAGAATGTCAGAATGTGCTTTATGCGAGTCTGTAAGCCATTTGGCCAAAATAACTCTCAGCAAATGTGTGGATTTAGTGTATGCTCACAACATTTTACACTGCTAGACCACTTTCTGTTTCCCTATGTGTCAGTCTATTTATTTATATAAAAACCTAGAAAAAAACGGGACTACTGGGGATTTTGTTTTCTGTGACAATGTTTGTCTTAAATTGCACACTTCGGGCAGTGCAGACAAAGTTAGGTGAGGATGTTTTACGAGCAGGCATCAATCAAAAAGACACCTGGCAGTTCATTATCCAACACTTCCTTCACTCTGCTTAAATTTGCATAGACATCTTGAGCTCTCCTTTTTGTGTGTCCCTTCCCTGCTTGCAAATGTTCAGTGCTCACCTTTCCGCAAGCCTTTGCATTCCAAGTACATGCCTCTCTCTCCAAATGAATACAGGCGGTAACTTTGCATGTGAATTTAAATGCTGGTCTCCTTGGATTTAACCTTAGATTCTGTTGGACTCAATGATATGGTGGTACTTTGGCATTTAAATGCATGGTGTGTTGGGAAACACAATCCTATTCTTATTAATAAGTCTGCAATGTTGCAAGGGAACTAAGTATCTGCATTTCATGGGAATGAAACAAAGGTGTTATATATATTTAATTGTAGCTCCTCTGATTTAAAAAGGCCTTTTTTGAGTAGCAAGTTCTCTTGTCTTCCCCATTTTGAAGAGTGGAAAAGAGAAATGTGCCTCTGTGCCATGTCACAAAGGGACAAACTGCTTCCATGGGAACCATGAATGACACTCTACTATTTCATACATTTTTAAAGAAACCAGAAATAAAGAAACACCAAATCAGAAAAACAAGAAAGCAGTAAATTACACAGAAAGCAACTGATTAATTTGTCTTATTGTCTAGAGTTGCTTTGATATAAAGATAATTGCTATCAAGATTAGCTTTTTATTTGGCCATTTTTTGTGCAGAATCAAACTGAGATATAACAACCAAGAAATAACCGCTGCCTCTGTTGTTGTCTGTGTACACCTAAAGATCAAAAATTATCCCTACATTCTGCAGCAACATTTGCTTGGATCTTTAAATATTTCCACTATCCAGACTTCTGACAAAAAATAAAAGCTTTGGTTAACAAGGTCAGCACCAGCACTACCCTGTCTGTCTCTCCCGCTGATTTCTTATCATGTAGATAACAGTGCACATCCTTTGATGCCAGACCAAAGAGATAACATGGTGTAATGAAAATGTACAAAACAAATAGCTTTCACTGTCTCCAACAAGCCCTGACAGTGCTTCTGGACATGAATCTATTCTATTGGTTCTGGGGCAAAAGTTACCCACAATCAAACATTGAATTTTTTGCATGAAAATAAACCTTAAGGCAAACATCTCCCAAAGTAAAGGTTTTTAAGCTGCTGTCAAACTATTTCCTCTCTTGCCTGGTGTGCAGGAATATTAAAAAACATACGTTGTGGAAATCTAAACATGATGAAATGAAGCATATTTTGTGGAATATCAAGTCCAGGTATGTTTTTAGAGTACAGTAACAGGGAAATGATAAAATAGACTGGATAAAAAGTTATTTCCTCCTTGTTTGACATAGTATCAGATTAACACAATCACAAAACTCTTAAAAAAATGACTACATATATTCTTAAAATGGGATTGAAAGTAAGTAGTTAATAGAAAAAAGTGCAGTATTGTAAAAGGCTTTTAATGAAGATGAATAAAGAAAGGCCTTGACACTTGACCTTCGCAGTGGGAATAAGGTTTTCATTAGCTAATGTTTCGATTCAACTTGGATCCTTATCAGGTCAAAACTTTGAACAGTGACAGGGCATGCCCATCTATGGATCTTTCAAGGAAATCACTAAAACACATGCTAATTCAATCCATTGGGAAATATTGTATTGAACTCACTGGAAGATACTTTTTTGTCAAACAAGCAAGCAAGTTAGGCCTTGAACAACAGTTGAAGTTTTCCAAAGGATATTGTGACCAAAAGTTTTGTTTATCAGTGTCTTATTGAGAAGCACCAAAAGTAAAAACCTGGGAAATTCACAGTTTTCTTGACTACATGGACAAGAACACCATAAAAGGTTGTAATTATAAAGTAATAAGTATGGTTCTCATATCATCTGCTTGGAAGCCTACAATGAGTACAAAATCTGTAGAAGACCCAGTTAACTTTCACAACAATCATCAAGCGATACCAAACACATTTGTGACTTTTGACTGCATGGCAAACTTATGGGGTTTAAATACATCACTACAATCCCCCACTTATTATCTGTTCTGTAACCTTGAGGAAAATACCTTTACAGACCATATCAACATAATAAAACAAAAAGAATAAAAGTTGATCAATACATACATTGCTTAGCTTTTAGAGTCTCTATTTTCATGATACTACTGGAAAACTATGGAACTAAGATAAGGTAGAAATGATACAAGCTAAGGTCTGTCTTTTTTGAGATTGCAATGTTGTTTACAAAAAATGACACAACCTTGTTGCACCCAAATTGATTCACTAATCAGTATCTCTCTGTTATCTTATGACTGATACAAATATAAATAAGCTGACCTTTCTGTTACTCTTAGAAGAAGATGAATGCTGTGTGAGCAAATTTAGATCAGCACTATTTTAAAGTTCAAAGTTCAAAAACAGTACACAGATTGTATTTTATTTATTTTTCTTTTCATTTTGTAATAAGTACCTTTTGAGGAACATTTTAAATCAGCTCTAAGGGATTAAACATTTTTAGAACAAAATAAGAGGAAGATAAATTCCTATCCTCTGACACAGCATGGTTATTTTAAGAATTTGGTTTAAATATATACTCCACTTTTACTCAGAAACTGAAATTTCCAAGTGTGACATGGGATAAATCAGGAGCAAAGTCCCTTGTGGTGAGAATTCTGAATGGGAACATCAGGGAATTTCTTTCAATCATGACTTTGAGGCCTAACAATAAATTCTTGCATAAAGAATTTTGTGATAGCTACAGTAAAAATTTCTTTATTTGCAACAATGATGGTGTGTCTTAAATATTATTCTTAGTACTGTAACATTTTCTTTAATGAACATGTTGCAGCAGCAAAAGTGCAACAATTAACATTAGTATTAACATTAACAGTCATGGGCCAGTATGTCATTAACACAAACTGTTGTAATAAACAAACAGATAACCTGTGAAAAAGATCAAGCTCCTCTCCCTTCTCCATGTAGACCTTCTAACATCTGCAGAAATATACTCCTCTTTGCCAGAAACAACCAATCAGAGCCAAGATGAATGTCTTAGCGCTGTCAATCACTCTTGGCAACCTGCTGGTTCCAGCCTCAGGAACTCCATGGTTCCCTCAAGTGGCTTCTATAGCTCCAATACCACAAAGACACCACAAACCACATTCCTGACAGTGATGCTATCATATAATTATGGGCCAAAAACCTTGGTCAATATGTGTAATAAAGAACTCTGGTACTTCTGAAGAAAACTTCAGAAGTACCTTCAACTTGGTACTAACGAGGGGTGCCTAACACAGTGCAGAGTGAATGCATAGGTGCAATTACAACTTCTTAAGCCTGGTTCCACATCTCTGACCCAAACTACTGTTCATATCTCTTGGATTACATTTTCCTAATGCCCACTTATCTCTTAAGAAGATCAGCTAGTTTGAGAGTTTCTTCACCATTTTATGTTTCTCGCATGTGGATTTGGCAGAAAATGACTGACAGACGTTCAGTTGACAAGACAGCTGCCAGCACTCTATCCAGCAACTGGGTCAAGTCCCTCTGACATTCATGACAAGTTCCTGGTATGTCACTGTCCCCCCAGGCCCTGTGACTTACCTGTGTGTCACCTCTGCTCTGTGGAAGCCCTTTGAGAGAACCTTATAGCTCTGCCAGACTCTCTTGTGGTTTTCCATTGGTGCTTGCGTCCCTTTGGATAAGAAAGCAGGCTTTCTCTTATAATTAGACTCTGTGGTGTTCTTGGCCATGCAACTGAGGTCTGCCATTTAAGGATGAAGATGACTGCTCCTTCCCCATCTCTGCTGCATTATTAAGTGTGACAGGATTCGTTGCAGCGTGCCTCACCCATTCTCTTTGTACTGTTTCCCTTACCCCCATCACCAACACTCCTCCCCCCCACCTCCTCATCTCTACTACCAAAAAGCCCTTCTCAACATCCCGCCACCACATGCGTCCTCTGTGAAATGGAAATGCCGCCCTATTAAAAACCGTCAACCTGAAGCAGATCAGTGCTGCACTTATGCTAATGTAGACACAGGAAAATATCACACAAGCAGAGGAAGAGAAAAAAAAAAAGCGTTACGGAGGGGAGCAAATCGAATAAAAAATTACCAGCTTCACTTGAGAGATGAAAGTGCAGTATCTCCAAATTGAAAATGAATACCGTTGTAGTGAGAGGTTAGGAAATATTCGCAATTGTGCAGGGACTGGAGTGGGTTTAAAGTGAGAGTCATGCATAAGGAAGGACTGGAGGCAGAGACACTGAAAACTGGAGATAATTATGTGTTGTTTGGTCCCCTGTATAGTAAATACAATAGATTTACAGCTGTTTATACTTTTTAAGAGTAGTTTTATTTGTCTAAACTTGGTTTCTAAATAGCTTTCCATTGCTGAAGCTCAACTGCAATCTTAGAAAATGTTGCTGTTGGCACGTGGAAAAATATGCCTTACAACAACCTCACAATTAAAATTTAACAAGACTTTAGAGTGCAAGTGGTGCATAAAATCACAGCAGAAAATAAAGGTCTTCTTGCTAATCTATTTGGTGGCTTTGGGATCAGCCCCTCTGTCATCATGGAGAGTGACAGTAATGATAAACCGTAATCAAATCTGCTCCCGCGAGGTTAGGCCTCATTCCTCACTGCACATAATGGGGAGAGGGGAGGAAAATTAAGTGTCCCTTTGATCCACGCAGCTGAATACTGAGCGTATAACAAATTAAAGAGATGTCTAGTCCGTGTGTCTGGAGAACGGCTACCCGAGCACTGCTTTTTCCACACTAAAGTTGCTGTTAATGTTTCTCCAAATCCAGTGCCTTGATAAAATATTCACCTTTTTCATAGTTTGTCAGTTTACAACTTGTGGTTGTTAAAGAGACAGAGGTCAATTTGATTTCAAAGTGTGAGATATGGCTATGATACAAAGTCAAATGTGTATCATAACCATACAAGATTTTATAACAACTGAAGGTAACATAGTTATTTGATTGTGCTATCAAGTATCACTATGTGCCTGGAAAATACACAGTACCCACCTTTACCGTATTCAAACTGTGTTAAATTTTTCCTTCACGTCTGAACCACTTCGTGTTACATACTGTATATCACATAACATTCAAATAACTTACTTAAAAATATCGACCTGTTATGCAAACCAAGCTATAAAACCTCAAGAGGTTCAGATAAGAAAAAGACAGCTCACAAATATTTAAAGGATTGCACTTAATCTTTTCACACATTTTGTTTTGTTTCCATTTTTTCAACTAATCTCAGTAGCTACAACACAATAAAAGAAAAAAAGTGCAAGCGGTATGAATATTTTTGTGAGTTATTGTATGTAGTCTTTAAAGAGAACATTTTCTGAGTGCAAAAATATGTGCATTTCCCTCTCAAATTAAGGACATCTTAATCCTAAGTGTTGTTTTTTTACATCAGGGTTACCATGACTACAGCTTGATGTTAATTGGATAAAGTGATTGCAATTTGCTGTCTGAATATCACCATGTCATACAAGTTGTTGCATTGGTCTCACATTCTTAAACAGCCTTTTTTTGTGTGTGGCTGAAAATATGCAGGGATCAATTTTTTCTCTTTCTGTAAACACAATGGTTAAGATGATGATGAGCGTAATGATGACACTGAGATGAGTGCTAAAGAGAATGATTAGAGAAGCGGCTCTCGCTTCCTAGATGTATAATTCTGTGAGGAATAAATAGATCCAGACAGTGGCTGGAGACTTTTTTTTTTTTTTTGATAAATTTTTTGTGTTCTACACTGGACACATCTTGTACAAATTCAAATAAATAATCCACAGTGAAGTGTGCCCCTCCTCTTGTTTGGTTTTAAGTCCGTTTTCTCCAGCTTAGTACAGCAAAGTTCCCCATCCTCCATAGAGACCTCACTGTACATGCACTGCCGTTCAGCTGGATGAAAAAAACTTGCCTGCTTTGACAAGTAGTTTTTCACAATCTACTATCACTCTAAGGCAATAGATCTTTTGTTTGAGTTGGAGGAATAGGTTAGTTTACTTGTTATTTTTAGTTTGATCTGAAATCATAATCATATTTCATTAGAGTAAAACAGGATCTTTGACTAGCTTAATCATAATGAAAAAATATTTCAAATTAAACACATCACAGAAGTATTTTCAGACTGTTATTTTATATGTGAGACAAAAAGGCAACATTTGTTGCTACCGATTCTAAAAATGGTCACATATTTATTATTACAGTTAAAATAGATATTCATAATATTTAATTAATGATATATTTATTTTAAACTGCCTTTATTCATCCTTGGAGAGAAAATTGTTAATTTCAAACCACTATCTTCTGGTTTGCAGTTAGAATACTGTCTGTCAACACTAGTCAGTAAAGTCCCAGGTTTGCAAATTTGAGCTATCCCTTTAAAACAAGAAAATTAAAAACATATCCACTAGAGTTCTCTGCAGAAAACCTGGTTGATCTTTTGTTCTTTTATTGCTGCAGCAAAAAAGTAATAATTTCTTGTCTCCTCCTGACACTATGTGCATCCTTAAACTTTAATTAAGTGTGTGCAATAATTTGTTATTTAGTATTGAGAGTGTAAAACAAAACAAGATATGAAAGATATAAAAACCAATGGCTGTTTGGGGGGATTGTTGATTCCCTTAAGTCATATTCTCTCTTCATGAATACTGAAGTTTATGGGAAACAAACTTTGCTATTAGTTTATATATTCTAGTGACTTTAATAGGGCTTGAGTTTGAACACTTCTTAACTAGGTTTTAGAGTGATAGCATTGTTAAAATTTTCAACCTTCTCTTGTGAAGGGTCAAACCCTTGAGGGGGAACAAATTACTCAAAAGGGGGGGGGCAAAGTTGGTTTTATTGCGCACACTTAACTTTTCGGGTGAAAACGAACGTGAAACGGCTCACAAGAGACCATCAAGGCAGAGTTTTAATTATTGTCAGTGTCAGACTTGAGCGCAGCCCCTTGGGAAGGCAAAAAATAGAACGAGAATTAGCCTCTTTCACTAACCCTGACAGCTAATTACATTTAAAATGGCTAACACCACAAAACAAAAGCGACCTGACAATAACACTTTGCTACAACTCGAGTTGAGCTGCAAAAACGACTGCAACATGGAGGGCTTATACTTTGATTCTAAAGAGGACTTTACACTTGGATCCTGAGAGCTCTGACTGCAGCAGACATATTCAAAATGTTAGCAATTTTTTTTTCTTTGCCTTTTCTGAAATCAATATAAACCCGTTAAGTCTGGCAGAAAATGGGGTGCATGCTCAGTTTAGATATGGCCTTGCCTCTTGATGCAGCCTTGAGCAAACGGCAGAGTGCATGCACACGTCTGAGAGAAGTCAAACGCAATGAATGTCGAATATGAGCCCAGCCGGGAGGACTGCTTTATTGGCCCGTTTCCAAATGAGCATTGACTTCTTCATTTATTTGATTCATTTCTGACTTCGAAAAGCCCATATGAAAAGGCATTACAACTCCTTAAATGGCTGATTCTGTCCTATGTGTCTTATTTCAGTTTTTTTCATTAATCATATTCAGAGTTGTTCCATCAGTTTAATTTGTGATCAACAAACTCTCTCTCTGGACCCCCTCCCAGGTCCTCGCTTCGTCCTTTTCCTTTTGCTCCTTTCTTGGCAGGTTGATGGATAAATGGGAGCACGTTTGAAAGGAAATGAAGAACTCTGTGGTTTTGAAGGCTCCCTCCTTTGTGTCCTTTCCCAACCTGGCAGAGGCTACATCCTCACCGGCCAGAAATGGAGGGAGAAAAGACGGCAACAGCAAACACTCTCTGGACCCCCTTGCCTCCTCCTGAATAAATTCTGATACATTTCATATGTGTGCTTGCCTGCAGTTTTACCTCTGATGTTTCACATGGGAATGTGAGAGCCCCTATATCTTGTTGTGGGCTGAGTGTGCAATATGATACTGTCGTAGGAGTGTTTGTGTTTGACAACAAGGGGCAGCTGTATTTGTCTACATGCGTGTGCATATGTGTGTGTGATTCCAGATCAGCCACATCTCTGCGCCATTCATTCGCAGTCTCGTTGCTTGTTCCTGGCATAAACAAGCAGGGGCTGATCTGTGTCATCCACACATGACAGCTTAACAAAAAAGGATACACAAATCACACGTCGGCCTCAACTGGAGACAGTGGGAGACAGTGGTACCCATCGGCAGCCTCCCCTGATGTGTCGCCTAAATTGCATTTTCTCATGAGACAGCAGGAAAACATCATACTCCATGACTACTTTGATCATTTCTCTAACATGTTTCATCTTCCCCAGCTTGTACTTTATGATAAGATTTTATACGCCAGCTGGACTCAAAGACTAGTATTTGTAATGTCAGTGCTGCATCTGCTGTTGACCAAGCCATAATGTTAGCCATAAGGCTAAGGTAATTATGTAAGGTAACTATGAAGGGAAAGGACAAAGATACATGGTTTTCAAAACTTATTACAAATAAAAATCACTCTATTGCTCTCTATTACCCCTAAATAAAATCCATTGCAACATTCCATTTCATGTGTTGATTCATTTCTGTGCCTCTAAGTGTACATCTGTTCAAACTATAATACATAGAAATAATCTACAAAGCTGTTCAGAGCTGAACAGAACATAGATGGAGCTAAATACGGGACATCCTGGAAGAAAATCTGTAGAGGTTGACCTTCCAGAGGGACAATAGCACTGAACATTAAAACTACAGTATGTGTCACCTTGTTTCCACTACACAACAAAATACACTGGAGAACGCACATGTAATGTAACAAAATGTGAAAACACAATTTAAAGGAAAAAAATAAAAATAAAAAAAATCTTTGCATGCCTCTTCTGAATGAATGAATGAATGAATGATAACAACAATGATGACCCAACCAAAGAAAATGTGAAACTGCTTTCAATGAAATATGATTACTTAGTGTGCAGCATGTCAGGACCTCTCTATGCGTACACAGGACCTAGACAAGGTGTCCTTCGCTTGAATAATAAGTGGTTGTTAGGTGATTCATTTGAAAGTGTTTCTGGATGGAGCAATAATTACTGACATCTACTGCTCATTGCTAATCCAAGTTTCCTATGTCAGTGCATGAAAAGAAATGAAGATATAATCATAAACTTTCTTAAAGTACCTTCATTTGAAGCTATTTCCTTGTTTTTTCTTTTCCTTAGCAAGTGTTCTGAGCTCTGAATAAAATTGTAATGAGGTTAATGCACATGGTGAATGTTTCTAACTGATGCAAAGCAGGAAAATTATAATGCTTGAAAGCATTGGCAGTGATTGAGGCGCAGTAAAGCACTGCTGAATGTGTTCAACTGATAGACGTTTAGGGGCCCATTAATTTAAGAAGAAGTAGTTATGGAGGTGGGGGAAAGAAATTAAACTAAAAGCTCTTTAAAAGGACAGCTCTAGGTGACATCAGGAAAAAGTAAAATAATGTTTCTTTTTATGTCTCCATGAAGGGAAACTCATGGTATACAGAAAAAAATATTGGGAAGCGGTATCCTAACAGACAATTCTGTTTTTATATTCGCAATGAAGACTAAATGGAGTCTCGTTTAATCTGTATGAGCAAGCAAAACTGGTGATAAAGTTCATTTCAAATATTAGTATTCCTCTCTGCATTATACTAGGCTTCCTTTTCCCAAATGTTTTCTCTCAAGAGTGTACAGATTATTCATACCCTCTTCTTTTTAAATTTAATTACTTGCCACATTCCCAGATTCCGGTTTTGAGTTCTGAGTACCCTACGTTAACTACTTTACCTTTCCTCTTAATGTGATTGATGGTGACTTCTTCCTTATCTGTTAGCATTTTTAAGGCAGCTTTTTCATCATGTCCCCATAAACTTTGATAGGACATCTGCTGATAAAGCCAATACATCATTATTGTCTTCATTACAACAAATAAATTCAGCAACTACTCATTGATTGAAATGAGAGCAAAAAAATGAACGAAAAAAGGGAAATGGATATAACCTTAGCAATGCCAATGGATCTAAAACCTATGAAGTTTAATCATATTTACCTAATTGGTAGCATGGACAAGTGTGCTGTTTGTTTAGTTTTTAACAGTCTTACAAAGTTTATACCTCAAATGCATCAAGGTATTTGCTTTTACAAATAACCATTAAAGTGTTTAATATTCATCCTCTGTGAATCATATCATATTAAGTCCAATGTATCACTGCTTAAAGTAGGGGGAAACACTGATAATATTGAGAAGCCTTAAGTTAATGCGGTTATCAAAACACTTTGGTTTCTTTGCAGAGAAGAGGCGCTGCAAAAATACAGTTTGTTTCTACAAAGATTGACTCGTTTCACTGAGTCTGTGCAAAAGATTATCTTCCCATGGAGACGATGCTCTGCATGGGAGCTGCGACTGTGTGTGTAGCTAGGTATAACAGATGGGATTCAGTATAAATGCTGCGCTCCTGCTGAGCTCATGCAGCTCTGCTGCAAATTCAGTGCTGCATGTTAAAGATTGCACTTCATCAACCATAAATATGTCTACTTTCAAATCTGTGTCAGCTTAATGGGATAGTGCAGACTGAAACATTTATAAGCAGTAAGCATCTTTGTCACCATTTGGCAGATTTCAAAATGAAAAAGTGAAGTTTACCGTGCAATAGATAACTTCATGGAAATATTCTCTGTAGCATTCTGGTTGCAAATTGTGACATCTGTATGGATGCAGATTTCCTTTGCAGATGAATACAGTACATTTATTTTTTACAACCCTCCTACTAAAGAAAAGGACACTTTCCTTACTGTGCAATTTAAGTGTCACAATCTGCCTTCTACAGCATGCTGACTGCAGCTCAGACTGCTACATTTTAAAACTAGATGGAAAGAAAACTTCTGTTATGATTGACAAAATTTCATGATTCATTATGTAGCTGCTTTTAATTGGCAAGCATAGTGGTTTTACTTCCTAGTGTGAGGGACTGAGCCAGTTAGGTATGCGAACACATACTGTAGGTAGTTTAAAAAAACAACAATAACAACAAAAAAACCAAGAGAAGGATCTATTTTCCCAAAACAATAAACTCAAACAATTAATACAGGGCCATTGAAAGAAAAAAAAGGTTATATGAAAAAAACAACACAATAAAATAAACTGAAGCCAAATTTTGAATTTAACATAACACAAACTCAAAATAACTGTTCAAGCATAATAAACTTACCTACATGGTTACTGGTTGATCACACTTGGGATGGGGGAAGGAGTACATCTACTTTCAAATGCAAAAATACACAGCATAAAAAATAATTGAAATAATTAATCACTAAATATAAAGTTAACCAAATAAACTTATCACAATGCAAACTCAATGGTCTTCCCCCATCAGTGGATTCTGCATTGTATCACCCAATCAGCACTTCCCAGATCAACGTCTAGAAGTGAAAATGCATCTTTTTGCCTTCCACAACACAGGCAGAACATGAAAACACCAAATTCAAAGTGTAAAGGGTTGGTTGACAACGTTGTGCAGCTTCAGGCGTGGTCAAATTTCAAATAAGAGAAATCTCAGAAGAAATGCTGGACATTTAAACATAACAGTTAATGGAATTTCTCTAACAAAATCACAACTCCCTACCCATCCTCCCCCCCCCCAAGAAAACAAACCATACGTGTACTAAATTTTTAATTCCTTACTTCATCAAAACTTCTCCAGATTTTGTCATGTTACAGCAACAAGCTGTAGGTGTAAAGGGCATGTCAACCTATGAGAGAATAGTATGATGAAAGTTGTCCTATTTCAAAGGCTGAAATAAGTCCCAGAAATGCAGCCTCTTCCAGAGCCACAAAGGCTCTGGTGCTTCAACATGGTGCCTAGCTGAACCACTATGGACAAACTATAGTCAGTCAATCACCTGCTAACTGGTTGCTGTGGTGATTCATAGCAGGAGAGAGAAGAGTAAGAGAATCAGAGAGGAGAAGAGAATAAACACCAGAAATCTTTATCCAGCAGAAAAAGAGAAAAAAAAAGGACCGAGTTTAGCCTGTTCCGTCATTATTAAATTCACAAAAATAAATTCAATGTAATGGGGTTATTAAGAGCCTATGAGAGGAATTACAAAAAGAAAAAAAGAAAAACAATGGAAAGAAAAACTTTTTCATTGAAATTTTCATTGTTTTGGGAAAAAAAAATCTCTTAAGCATATAAATGGTGATTTCAGAGTAGAAATAGATTAAATTGTAGCTGAAATTAAAATTGTCGTACAATTTAATAGAAAAAAAAAATAGATATAATTAGCTTTCTTGTATTTGGACAAATAAAATATTTAACAGTCAAGACTCAGTCCTACAATTGGACCGTATCCAAAATTACCCAGTATATTTAGTCTCAGGTTTCCGTTTTCTACAGTTAGATCCTTTTTGCTTCTTGGTGTGACTTAATAATGCTCATAGCTTACTGTTGGCTGATTTGCTGTTTTATGTTTCTTTGATTAAAAATGTCAAATCACAACTTTAGTTTTTTTAACTATTCAAATAAAACCCTTCAGTATTACTTTTGTAAATGCATGTTTACTCCTTCATTCATGTAGTTTTAGCAGACTGAGTTTTGAGCAATATGCTGCCTTCAGGCGAAAAAATTTTCAGGAAAGTCAATGCATTTTTCAATAGTGCAATGGAAAACCACATTCTGTACACATGGTGGGGTCTTGCGGTAAAAGAGAAGGGTACAGGACACTGCCTCCAGTCCTGACAAGTCTCCTGTGGAGAATGTGTGGAGAAACATTTAAACTGATGGGGTGCTGGTTGTTGCCTCACAGAAAGAAGGCCTCTGCTGTATATTCCATTGGGGGCTCTTCTGTGTGGAGCTTGGAGATTTACAATGTGTTTGTGTTAATATTCTGTTTTCTTCTCTTAGTGATATACACACACTATCGCGCACCCCCACATCCATCCATCCATCCATCCATCCATCCATCCATCCATCCATCCATACATACATACATACATACATACATACATACATACATACATACATACATACATACATACATACATACATACATACATACATACATACATACATACATACATACATACATACATACATACATACATACATACATACATACATACATACATACATACATACATACATACACACGCCCACACACACACACCCCTACACGCATACACGCCTACATATGTACACCCCTGCAAACACATACTTGATCACCTAAGTGGTAGTTTAAATTGATCATTAAATGTGTTACACTGCTGGAATGGTTTGTTATGTAAGGAAGGGCTTTATTACAGTGCCCTAGCTGATTTAAGGTTGTACAGCTTCAGTCAAGGCTTAATTATATATTTTGTTAATGTCATACAGTATTCGATCCAACTAAGTGTATATGTCTACTTTTATATTTTAGGTATCCAAACTCTCCATTACCACTGATTATTCAGAGAGGCCAAGGCTTTTAAATTATTAGCTTGTGATGAAGCTTCATTTCTAAGGACAGTTATGCTTACAAAC
The DNA here is from genome assembly GCF_002775205.1 of Xiphophorus maculatus. Taxonomy (NCBI): domain Eukaryota; kingdom Metazoa; phylum Chordata; class Actinopteri; order Cyprinodontiformes; family Poeciliidae; genus Xiphophorus; species Xiphophorus maculatus. The sequence goes on from NC_036463.1 coordinate 9,370,927, forward strand.
AGCAAAGACATAATTGATAGTTACATCTTTCTTAAAATGATGCAGCATGAAGACATCCTCTGTTTTCTTCAGGTTGTATTTTCTGTCTGAAAAAGTTTTGCCTCATGAAAGACAATTTATGCCTTTCAGCCGTTAATGAAAATGGACCTAATTTGCATTCTATTTTTCTGACAATTCAAAAGTATAACTCAGATTCTCTTGACAGCTTGATAGAAAAAGCATTAGAGTCACCGGCTGGAGCCAGCGTGAATGCACTGGCAGTTCAAAAGAACAATTAAACCTGAAACAAATTGGAAAAGAGACATAGGCAGAGGGAAAAAAATGAAAGAAGATAATTTTTTGATTAGTGGCTGAACTCTTAAGACAGACGAATATGTCTTGCGGCTTTAAGAAAGATGGAAATATTGAACTTCAAAGTCCCTGTAGAACTTTGCATATTACAAGTGAAGACTCGAAACTTGTGTAAGCAAAATGTGTTAGGAACTCAGAGGCACACTCAAAGTATCCTTAGGAAATGAAGTTCCATGACAACTTAGAAGAGTAAATTAATTGTGGGGTCATAGTTCAGGTAGACTGATGAGGTGGGGTTATGTCTGCTGGGCCAATAATTAAATAGAAGCAAAGCTCATCTCTCTCCCTTCAACATAATGGTTTTTTAGATGGAAGTTTGAGGTTTCTTATAACCCAACACATACAAGATAGACACCTTTGTACAGGTATCTTTTTGTGGAGATTAATTGATTTTCATTGTAGTATTTTAACCTTTATTATACCAATATCCGAAGACACATTATAATAGTTTTAATATTGTTTGCTCTGTAACAAAGTTCTTACTAATTAATTATTAAATTAAACAGAACAAAAATGTAAATATGTCCCACTTTCCAGTGGAATAAAATGTAAACTCTGCACATAATTTAGATAGGCTGGTGGCATTGTGAAGCAACATATGAAAAATACTGCTTGTGAAAAAAACATGTTTTGATTTCAAGAAAAAGCACAGTTAATGCTTCAATATCTTAGATATGACCCAATATAAGATTTTGGGTCGTCTCTCTTTCTACGTATTAAAGAATTTCAGTGTGATCCAACAAACATTTTAGGATGTTCTTAAATTGCACGATGTTCATAGAAGTGTTTTGTTTACCAAAATGTTTGCCTAGTTATGTATGATGCCAAATATGGGGATAGAAGTTGTGTTAAAAAAAGTATTTAAAATTTAAAAAGATGAAATTCAAACTTTTCTATCTATTCTTTAGGTGACAAAATACAAACGCAGCCGTGGCTCTGCTACCAGCAGAGTGCCAGCGAAGACTCTTCTTAGTGCACTGCTGTTTTGAAACAAACATTTTGCAACAAGCTATGAGAGTAAGGACATCTAAAAAGCAAGCAGTAAACAAAAACCCATTTTCCAAATGAAGAATATAGACTAATCCTTCTCTTTCCCCACATCTTATTGTTGTCTCCAATGTGAATAAGCTAAATTCCTTCTTCATTTAAAAAAAAAGAAAAACAAAAGCAGTAGATGTTTGTTTTGATAATAGAAACACAGACATGGTTTGACTACCAGTGAGTCATTGCTGTTTCAAAACAAAATGTTTGCACTAATCTACAAGAGTTAGCATTTCTGTTAAGAAAAGGAAATAAATAAACTGCTGACAAAAAAAATAAATAAATATCTAAAAAAGAAAAAAAAGAATCATAATGTCCTTGTGGTTTAAATTGCCTGTAGTGTAATGCCACAACAATTACAGGTTGTATTGCTTTTAAAAGTAGCATTTAGTCCCCCCCCACAAGTTTCTGCAAGCTATGTAAGGTGATTGCTGAATAACGCAAATTTAAATATTATACTTTGTTCATAAAATAAAAAAATAATAATAATTGCGCCAGATGGATGCCACCTAGTATTTGTTTTTAAATCACTGCTATTTTGAACAACAGGTTTGCAGGTACAATAAACAGCATGGAAAACCTGGCTAATTAATTCGCTAAATTCAACTCACTATAAATGTAATAGTAGTATACAATTAAAAAATATGGCAGGTGGATTTGGATGTTAATTTGACTTTTCCATTCCTTTGGAAAGAACATTTGTTCTCATACTGCCTGCTGGCTCTCTTTTTCAAAATATCTGTTCCTGATACTGATTTAAATTAATTTATTATTATTATTATTTTTAATTTATTTATTTATCACAGGGACAGTGCATATTCATAATATTTGTATTAATTTGCCAGAGTTAGCCAGAAGGCTATTTTTCACTTGGAATCCTTAAACAGATGCATACATTAAACTGAAATTCAAAATAGCTGAAAGCAAGTAATAAAGCAATCTTATAGCTCTAATGATAATCTGTGGAACACAGTATTTTTGCAGAAATAGAGTAATACCTATTTTCTTCTTAAATATAAGAAATACAATAATCCGTGGGTGCACCATTTTTATTTTATATTTTTAGCTTAATGCCTTAAAATTGTGATAATTTTCCTCTGCTGTTATGCCAACAAAACCCCACACGGGACAAAGACCAGTAACAACAAAGATAACGCCTAAAGCAAAATTTGCTTTATTGTCCCAGTCAAAAAGGTGGTGGAGAGGCACTCTGATAGTAGCTAATCAACTCCACTAATGTCCAACTTTAATTCAATTGCAGCGTAAAACAGTTACATGACATTGAGAGAGCTATTATCTGCGAGACAATAATTTGGTTAATAAAGATCCCATTAACAATCATTATGCAACTTTGATAATTCTTTTATCTCAAGGCAAGCAGGAGGGAATGAGGAGAGATGCCCGAACTGCTGACAAAGACCTTATTTCATCCTTTTATTCAAGGGTGAAGACAATTAGAGATAGCCTGGTTTTTTAGTCCTTTTTTTTTATAATGCATCAGCTGTGTTCAATTTCTTTCTTGCTAATAAGGCTTAGAGGACGACACTGGAAGAATGACTCACCTCTTTCTCTTCACTTGTCCTCTACTGGCAATGTCTTATAAAGCTAGCTCCCTTTATTTGCTCTTATGTAGCTAAATAATGAACGAGTGGGGTGTTGTGTAACCGGCTCAGTGCCTAAAAATCATTCAGGCGCCTGAGTTGAAGGGTAGCGAGGCATCATTTCTTACTTACTTACACAGATTCCAATAGTCTTCAGAGTCATAATAGACTCAGTCTTAAATATGTATTGTAAAGTGACCACAAGCAGTTGTGTAAAAGAACATTCTGATAGGCGGCTACATGGGTTGTTTAAATGTCAACTCCATTAAAATATCAGATCTGTAGATGTGTAATAAAATATTATCCATGCAATGTATAAGGAAGGTGGACATATGACTATCAGAGCGGCATAATTAAATGACTGCCTATATATAATTAACTGAATTACAGTGGAGGTGGAAGCTATCGCATAATTATGATGGACGACGCCTATTTTGAGCAAATGTCAACTTAGATGACATTTCTTGAAAGTCGTGGAAGGATTATATGAGAGATGTGCACCCAATAAATCAATAAACTACCATTACAGATAATATTAAATGTGCAGTTTTAGCAGAGCAGGTTCTCCAGTAAAAACATTAGTCTTTACTCCTGCAGGTTTTTTTGATGGATCCTTATTCTCTTCCTCAGGGGGAAAAAAAAAAGTGTCGGGCCAATGTGGGACGGCTCAGCAATGATCTTGCCTACGAGCACCAGGGCCATATATTGGGTTGTGGCTGATCAATGGAGGGGTTCTTTGTGGCTGATGATATTTTTTTGACTGAGTAAATGATGCGCAGCAGTTTCTTAATGTCAGAGAAGTAGTGTCTTTTGGGGGAATGCTCTGTAGAATACAATGAAAAAAAGCTAAGCAGTAGTACTCAGGCAAAAAAAGGGAGACAGGTGCTTGCCTCAGGCTTTCCATTATAAACCCCAACACTGATCAAACTTCATAATGTGCCCAGAAACTCAGCAGTGCATCACAGAAAAGAAAATACCCAATATACTTGGATGTTAATACTAAAGGTCACATCTTTATGAAAGAGCTGTCCTTCCTTAAGGAGTCCTTAAAAGCAAAACATTTTCTGGTGAAACTTAAAACACCGCTTATATATATATATATATATATATATATATATATATATATATATATATATATATATATATATATATATATATATATATATATATATATATATATATATATATATACAAACATAACCAGATGAATTTTCATTCAGCTGGATAACTTTTTAATTGCTCGCATTGCATTTGTCTCTGTCATCATATTTTATAAAAAAAAAAGCCAAGAAAATCAAGGAAACTAGAATGAAAAACATTCATGACTGTTTTTATAGTGTTGAGTTTGTTTCCCTGCACAGACACTGCCCTCAGCTTTTACTTCACACTTCCAAACATGGTGTTTTTGGACTGTGACTTTTGTGTGAAGGGTGAGTAGACACGAGTCAATAAATGTGAGCAGGGAAAGAGATGGAGGAACAGTGGTAAGTTCACATCTCTGTCATACACATCCTGTGGTTATGTTGCTACAGATTTATATTGCTGGGGGACAAACTGACCACTGACAACCTTTCCTCGATCTTCTACTTTATTTCACTATTTATTTTTCCCATTAGTTCTACATTTTATGTCTGTTTTTCCCATCAAAGAGGTTTCATCAGAAGTGGCGTCTGATTAGCTGCGACACCTTCCTGGAAGGGGACATTGCCATCGGCTACTCCTGCCAATACTTTAATGTTCTCTTTCCATAGATGACACACCTGCTTGTGTTTTTATGTTCATCCCTTGGTCTAGATGAAGCAAGGGAATCAGCCTTTGCTGTGACTGTGTGTGCTGTTTTTGTTCTCTAGATTTTCCAACTATACCAAGATGAGTAGCAACTGCTGTAATTAACTCCTTGCTTTTTCTTTAACAGATAAAGTACTCCAAGCCAATGCTTCTGTGTTTGTTGTGTGTTGGGTTTTCTAGACAAAAACTAGAAAAGATTCAAAAACCACAATTTTCTCTAAATATTAAATAAATGAGAAAGTGAGAGTTAATCTAATAAATGCTGCTTTTACTTTGTGTCTTTTAAGTGCTACAAAGTAAGCATATCATCAAAAATAATATGCTTGAAAATAACAAGCAGACAAAAGCACTGATATGTCCTCATCTTGTAAAGGTTTTAAAAAACAAAACTGGAACAGCATGCTGCTGAGTTTCAAAGACCAAAACACAGTACACTTAAGAGACAGAGGAAGCATGGAGTATGGAAGGAGGGGAGCTTTTCTTTCTTCACTTTCAAGATAGATACTTTTGAGAATCATCAGCTGTTTTCTCCTGGGGACCATGGCTGGTTGGAAAATAACAAAAACGACATGTATCACTGGAAGGAAAAGCTTCTTAGAAAACAATTTTATCAAACAACACAGTCATCTTTGTCGTGTAACTGAAAGGTGGAGTGTATTTTTTCACACAGTTTGAGCCTCTGTGACTCTGCCAAAGATGTGAGTAAAGCAATATAAAGCTGCTCAGTATAGAGCGATTTACATATCATAACAACATAAATTAAATAAAATTTCTTTGCTCATGAAATTGTTGTGAAGTGTAGCAAAACCCAAATCACTTTTTGCAGAAAAAATGTATGAATTGGCCTTAAGAAGTTTCTATCTTTATGTAATTGTGCAAATTGTGACATTTTTGTATAGAGTAGCTAAATTCTGCAATATTGAGGCTAAAACTGTCTTAGTGCTGATCTATTTGGGTTGAAAGGTGGCTGCAGTGGAATTTTCATGCTGGTTACAAACGGTAAAGCTTGGTTGGTGTTTACGCCACAGCCCTGTGTTTGGGTGTATAACTATCTCACTCAGGCACCCAATTGGTGAGTCAAGAGTTGGAATTGCGAGCATTGATTGATGCTGTTTTGATTGTGATTCATTTGCAATGTGGACACGAAGTAGAATAGGTCTCCTTTCTGCTTAGACTGCAGGCAGTGTTTGATGCCTGTGAGACTGCCTGTAGAATGTAACTTTATCAAAAAATAAATAAAAGAAATGTGTTTTTTTACATATTTGTTAAAACTATCAATATGTCATGACAGTGTACTATGAAACTGACAATCTGTGGAAAAATAAGCTGCTTTGCCTTCTCCCAGTGCTCCCAGTGCTGCTTACTGGCTCTGATTGGTCAGAAACAACAATCAGAGCCAGAAGGATGGCCTTAGTGCTGTCAATCACCTTGCTCTTTGCTATGCTACAGCTTCTTTCTGACAGAAGAGCCTGTTGTGAATGCTCAGGTATTACCAACAATGACAAAGGATAAACAGTTTTCCTGTAAAGTAAGTTGTTTCTCTACCATGAGCACATTGATCTCCTACAATAGCTTGATTGACAGCGTGAGGACCTTCCTCCTGTCTCTGATTGGTTGTTTCTGAATTGGGGCAGTACATATCTACAGATGGCCATAGTGTCACTGGAGAGAGGTGAAGGAGCTTTACTTTTTCAGAGATTATCTATCTATCTGTCATGATAGTATGGCGTTTTGATTGTGATTGTCTTTAACTATTATTAAAAACATGTGATTTTTAATCATCAGGAAGAAATCAGTTGTGTTTTCTAGTCAGGATTTCCTCTATTTTCTTTTGATTTTATTGTTGAAGTCGAGTCAAGCTAACATCTACAAACAAAATATGGAGCAATATTTAACATTGCATATAAAATGTGTTTTTATATCTATTCATATTTATTCATTGAGCATCCATAATAGGTTCAAACATTGATGTTTTGCACAGCTGCCCTCCTCACTATGATCCCAGCTGAGGATCATTTCAGTTATGTGGCCCCCCACCATCAACCCCACCTTCGAGCTACTGACCTGGGTCTACTGAAATTATCTTTATGGTACCCAAACCCCAGGGGATCTGCTTCCTTGGTCCTCGCAGACACATCTCTCAGTTGGTAGCTCTGCTGCCTCTCAGCATGAAGGACATATGATCAATACGTTAATGACATCTTGCTTTTCACATGTTTGTGGGCTGTTTCTTCTTTTCAAGTTGAAAAGCACAAATTGGGCATTGCAAGTTCAACTCTGTTTACTTGTTTTCAGGAGTGAGCCAGGCAACAAATTTGATACATATGTCATAAAAAGAGGGCAACTAATGCCAATCAGTGTAGTTTCATTGTTACTGTACCTCTATTTTGTTGCTTTTTTGTGTCTATATGAGAAACTGGTTCAGTCTAGGAGGAGATCTGTAGCTGCAGATTAAAAATTACCACTGAGCAACAAGGTGCAGCAGATGCCAAGGTTGCTCAGAAATGAGTTTTCTTGGCTTTTTGATTGAAATGGTGTGCTACATTGTGACTGGAGGCCAAGAGGTGCGAGGTGAGGACCTATTACAGACCATTCCACTGGTCAAGCCCAGATCATTAGATTCAAAATCTCTTCACTTTCCAACTCTCCATCTAGACATATATTATCGAGGGCAATGCACAAGGCCTACTTAACTCTCTGGCCATTTTAAGACCTAAGTGGGTCAGGAGATCTGCTTTCCAGAGGTCTCCTTGCTGGACACAGTTAATTAGAGTCCTCTCCCTTTGCACAATCTATGGGGAGCCCGAGGAGGCTACCAGGCGCACCTGTCAATATTTACTGTTCTAACAAAATACATCATTCATTGCCATCTGCTCTCTGGGAGCACATGTAGGGGCTCTGCTGCTGCAAAATTAATAGCTCTTCTAATGTGCCTTTCCTAATGGGCCTAATCAATTAATCAGCCCTCTACAATCTGGAGACATCATTAACCAGTGCATATGTCCCTAATGCTGTCGCAAAGATGAGCTGGCTTCATTGCTGCTGTTGCCAACTTAACACGAATAATGGCATTTAAAGTTGCTGCTTTATTAATGTAAACATTGTAAATGTGCCTCAGCTAATGAGGGAGTACTCACAGACAAAATGTCTTTATGGTGTTTTTGCTGCTCCCGCTGTCTGATAACACATTGGATACCAGGGTGAAGATATGCATCAAAGCAGAGAAGCTAGATTTGATCTTGATTTTTTAATGTTCTGTCTCTGGGGTGTACTCAGCAGCATCCACATATCGCAGTTACCCTGAGCTGGTATGACTTTTCGGCCATGTGGCTGTATGTTGCAGGGCTTTGCTTGTCTTCTAATATATCTGGTAGCATATATTTATTAGCTTACCGTTTTAAAATCCGGTACAGAGATTTTTGTGTGATAGGCAACACAACACAGCATAATTTTGAGCCGGGAGGGATGTCATACAAGTTTTCAAAAATTTTTACAAACCACAACCTGAAAATCATGACATTGATATCTATTCAGTCCGTAGAACTACAATTCACTGCAATCACAGCAACAGGCTTTTGAAGGTATCTCTCTACCAACTGCAAGATTAAAATTGATAGTCATTTTTCTTTTTAAACTAGTTCAGTCAGTTAGATTCAACACAGAGCGTATCTGATCATCAATTAACAAGTCTTGTAATAAATATTTCATTAAATTGATATCTACTGTATATCATAGCAGGAGAAACTCTGTCACAGTTTTCTTAGTGTCTGACAGATTTTTTTTTCCCAGAGTGCTCTGAATTTAAACTTCAACCATCTTCCCGTCAACTCTGACCAGGTTTCCTGAACCTTCTAAAGATAGGAATTTCCCCAGCAGGATGCCACCCTGGTCATTTTGCAATGCTGGCAATGTGTTACATGCCTTTGTTACACCATTAACAGCACAACATACAACAGAAAAATAGCACTCATTTACCATCAGTTTGCCATTCTGCTATACATAATTTGATCATTAGAGTAGCCATAGATTTATTTGGACATGTCAAAGTTCCACAGTTTGGGACTAATATTTCTTTTCAATAACTAAACAATCTTTCCACTCTTCCACTGAGGACATACTTGTGTAGGTCAATTCAAATACTTGTTCTGTTATCAGACTGTCCATCTGTGGTTTGGATCTCGGCTTTTTGATTGCTTCTCTGAATAATGCTGTCATTGGTTTTATTGTACTTTGTTCAGGGTCATCAGATTTTTATATGCGAACTATGTTGAAAACTACAGATGCTTTTCAACTCAATATACACTGCTCAAAAAAATAAAGGGAACACTTAAACAGGTGTTTCACACTTAAAGTGTTCCCTTTATTTTTTTGAGCAGTATATATTTAAGCATTGTTTTCTGATGCTATATTTAAAAAAAAGGAAAATAAGTTGAAGTTTTGTTGTGTGTGATGGGTTATTAATACTTCTGCAAGATACTGTAGATACAAAACAATGTTTGTCAAACATTCTTCTCAGGATCTGTGTTATTTGATTTGGCAACCTCAGGTATCAACGCTGTTTAATTTTTCGCTCACCTTTTACTCTAGCATGCCAAGTCAACAATCTGTGGATTAATGTGTATTACTGATTGTGTGCCTACTGGACTGGGTGTCTTGGATATATACAGATATTTATTGCCAAACTTTCATTTTGTGTGTGCACTTTCAAGCCATCGACAGTATGATCACGCATCAAAGCGGCTGCTGTGTCTGACTGCATAAACACTGGAGCAAATCTCCCTCCCATTCGCTCTCCAGTTATCACAAAGGATATTGTTTTAACCCTTCCTCATGTAGCTTTTCCTGTGCACAGTGTCTGTGCCAAGGTGGTTGATACATGTGTGCCACAGCTTTTTAATGCAGGCAAATAATCCTGCGTATATTTGAATTGCACAAATGGTCATACACAATGGTGTCTAATCTAAACATATTCATGTATTCCCATTTCATTGCAGAGTTTTATGCACAGCTTGTGATCCTGGATTTTCATTCCTCTTATTATTTGTCTTAACTATATGCACAAGCACATAATATTCACATATTTGCAGCCCTACCTTTGCTTTGTCTGAATTCCTGTGGTATCCGTAATTCTCAGGCAGACAGGCACAGCTGGATGCCCCACACCCTGCCTCTCTCATTCAAATGCATGACCATTCAGATATTCTCAGATCATTTTTTGGCTTCTTTCCCTGAGCAGCACACAAAACAGGAAGATGATCCATCCCCACAAGAGTGCTCTGCATCTGGCGGCCAGATCTGCTGCTACTTCTCCTGGATATGGCCTTTTACTGGACCCCGACGCGTCCTGATGGATCACCCGCAGACCTGGATGGATGATACCCCGTACCCCTCCCAGGCTTTTCTGTGCCATTTTTTCCTATCTTTGCCACTGATCTGTCATTTTCAAGGCCTATTTATTACCTCACTTGGACTGCACATTTCACACATTTCGTGTGCCTGAAAATGCCCGTACATGAGATTTCCTGACCTATGCCAACAGCTCGTATTGTTCTGGGTTCACCCATGGGACATGCTCTCCCCACTGTAACAATTTGTCTCATTCCTTTCTATTCTCAACAGGAAGTCAACTTACGTGACTGGTTTTAAAACTCATCAAAAAAGAATGTGTGAAGTTGGCAGACAGACTTTTAAGATAGCAGTAAGAGCAAACAATTTTAATTATTTCATATACTGTATGTGTGGTCTGTATTTCTTAAAAATCTCTGCTCCATAGAGTTAACTGACAATTCTGAAAAAACCTTTACAGCTTTGTTTTCAAATACACCTTAGGTTTCTTGAATACAACTAATATGGCTCACGTCTGTATAGATTGAGCAGTTGAAAACTGTTGATGTACACAAATATTTTAATTAAATCAAACTGTGTTTGACCTACATTGCAAAGTAGAACGGGAAAACATTTCAGTGTGTATCTGGCAGTGCAATGTGAAAAAGACATACCCCTAAATACTTACAGCTGCATTTGTATTGAAATGTGAAAACCTTTAAACAGATATGAATACTTCAGATGGTGCTTTATAAGGATGAGTTGAAATTTGGATTAATCAAGACATAGTTCGCATAAATAGGAATGTTCATGTTTCATAATTTGCATTACTTATGTGGATTCTCTGATGATTCTGTCTCCATATGCAGCTTGGAGATGCATCCATAAAAATTGTGATGTACTGAGATTACATCAGCCTTTAACTCATAGAGTATGGAAAAGAAAACACACTGCAACTGTAAAATTTGTTAATTCAGTGAAAAAAAAAAAATCTAAAATTAAAGAATTTATTGAACTCCACAAACTGGAAAAAGTAAAATACTTCTGGCAACATCAAAAGAACTCCCTCTAGTTATCTGTTTTTGGTTTTGAGGCATTTTCGCCTCTCATCTGATGCTCTGAGTGTTAGTAGGCAAAGAAAGACATGATGCATTGTCCAAAGGGGAACCTGTCTATCAGTCAAAACACTCAACTCTGAGCCAGGGGACTTTAGGTATCACTCCAATCCTCTGCAACAAAACATGTGTTTAGCCCCGCAGCTGTGGAGAGAACCCAAATGGAAAATCAAGGAAATGGTAAACAAAGTTCAACAGATTTGTGTCAAACAAAAACCTTTTGCCTGGGGATAGACAGCACTGGCCTGCTTTGCTCTTTGGCCTTGAGTATAAACACATGAAACGAATCGCGTGCCTCGCCCCCGTCTGCATGTGCCGAGGCTGTTTCCTTTCAGTAGCATGTTACTAAATAGGGCCTGGATGTGATTTTAAGCATGAGCCTCTCTGTCTGCGGGAACCTTGCTTGGGATTTTAAATCTTCTCCCTGGAGGCCCAAAAGCACAATTGTGTTTACACAAAAGTTTCCCGGCTTTTCTCATTTTATGGGTTGTGTCAGTAGCGAAGCCCTGTTTCATTCATTTTTCCTTTGTCAGCCTCTGGGCAATGTCCTTGCAACTTATTGGAAGCAGCAGTAGAAGCAACAGATAGGAAGAGCTCAAAGCTGAAGTGCCTGTGTTTCTACCACCTAAATCACTTGGTATTTGCCTATAAGATGGCATGGAAAGTGTGTTTTTCTCCCTACACCAATTTTATCAAAGCAGTGAGGACTACATCTCCCAGTGCCTCTCTGAGCACTCTCAGTCAGAGTGATACAAATCAGCAGCACACAAAGCATTAATCAACAGCCAGGGAGGTCAGCTAAGCATACCTGTCCCCAAACGCATCCTTCTGGTGAGTCCTCGAAATGTAGGCCGCCACAATCAATCACAGGTAATTCCCCCATGAAGTCTGGATGATAAGCTTCTTCTGGTTGTTGGAAGAAAAGGAGTAAATTAGGAAAAGTTTAAACCTGAGTCTTGTGCAATCTGTCAATCTTTTTTGTAAAAAAATAAGTTGGGACAGGTGGGTGGAGGGTGGGGGTACTGCTGAGGCTAAAGTTCTCTTACTAGCTACTATTTAGTTGTAGCTACTGTGCAAGCTGACAGGGTTACTTTACCTCTTAAATTGAGGTCAAAAAGCAATCTGCCAGAAGCTCAATAGACAGTATACTTGGCTTACTCTAGAGTAAATACTGTATATTGTTCATATTTTTGTATAAAAAAAAGAGAAAATATTAAAATGGATAGTTGCAGCAGAGTCCTACCTGTTTTCCTCTCTGGAGAGGAAACAGAACCAGAAACTGCAACTTGAGCGAAGCCACAAATAGATTTTATTTGGCAAAATTACATTTTTGAGCTATTGTAAACTGCAGTTATAAGAGATAACGAGAATAGTTGAAACATTTTCTCATTTACCGGTCACAAATCAGGGTAAGTAAACAGAGGTTATCACAATCTTGTCGTTATGTATGGTAAACTTTTGTCCTTCACTGCACTATTTTTACATAAAAATTGCTATCATATTTTCTAAAGAAAAAGTGATGTATTGGTGTTTAATCACCAAGCTACTGTTTGGGCTGGGTCCAGGTTTAAGCCTAACAAGAAGGAACCACGTTAATCTGCTGGTCTGATGATGATTGTGATCCTGGTTGATCTTGCAAGAGACTGAGAAAGGGGAAGGGGAAAAAATATTTTCAAAACTGACTGTCAAAAGAGAAGGGGAAAAAAGCAGCATGTTTTGAAAAAAACAAAAAAATGTCATTGTAATTTTTCCAATTTGTTAAATCTTAAAACAAACCAAATTCTGTATTTTGTGCACATCAGCGAGAGACATAGTAGGTGCTGGTAATGTACTCAATGTAAGTCTATTTGGGTTTTTCTTCATGCCATTTAATTCACATTTTTTATAAAGAAGGGGTTAATTGTGTATTATGTATGACTGTGCAACAACTCATAGGATATTGAGAACACTGTGTAGGCTTCAGGATAATTCCGAAACAGAAAACACATTGAAAGTGGTTTATGAAGAGGATTAGGATGTCTGAAATGTGAAGATTTCATTCACCTCAAAACAGCTGCATAACCTCCCAAAACTTCCAAGGACTGCCAAACAGAGAGACTGTGTGGTCTCAGTGTAACCAGTAAATCCCAACTTGACTTTACATTAAAGATATTCCAAGGTACATTTTTATTCACAGCATAAAGATTGATATGCGACTGAAAGAATGAACATTTAAATGGAGCCCCCCCACTCACTTCTGAACAAATCACAAAATTAAGTGCTCTGGTCTGCTCATGCACTTTACAGAGTGTTTAATATATCTAACAGTGGATTTATATGTCACCGGTATGACTGCTCCGCTGGCATGTCACATAATTGAGAACGAGGAAATTGCCATTTCCCAGTGGCAATTTAATATGTGCAAAAATCAATCAAGTGAGCAGCATTAAGGCACAGTATAACTAAATTCATTCTGGTTTAGGTTTTGTGGATAATTATTAACTTTTCACTGCTTATTTCAGTCTCTGTATTGATGCCAGCATCAATCACAGTTTGTGGATTAGAATCCTATTCTGGACTAAACATTTCAGACTGAACAGATTGTGTACTGAATAAAATTTCAGAGTAGTATTCTTCAAAGAAAAAAAAAAATCAGATTAGATTAGAACACTTCACAATCTGAGTTTAAATTTGTTCAAACAGTATATATGAAAGCCACCAGTTCAACTTGAAAGTCACTTACATGTGTCAGCAATATAAGTTTATGACTATTTTCACCTTCTATTGTTTTTTTTTCTTTATGACTTCCCTTGACAATGATTGACCTTGCTGTTTTTTAACATTCAATGTATATGGGTTAAAACAGAAATGCGCTTAGGTCATGTAGTTTAAGCCATTGCTGATAAGTTAAACCTGTGTACAATATGCTTTGCTTGTTGTAGCTGCACAATATTTTCTTTTCTGAAGGTCTATCCATTGATGTTTGTCTTTTATTTATGCTTGACAGATCAAACAAGTCTTCTGGCAGGAGCCACACATTAGGTTTCACAGCAGCACGACTGGGATGGGGGGAGATAAGGTGATCTGATGCAACAGTTTTTTTGGAAATCAAATTTGTATTCTGTAAGAATACTTTCCAGTTAGTAGTCAATTAGGAACTTTTCTGTGAGTTCTGTCTTAAAACAGAGAGCAGATGCCCTTCTCTTAGCTGCTTCTGGTCATTTGAAAGTTGAATATCGAGCAGCTGATATCTCACAAACCTGAGTTTTCAAAAGTCAAGCTTAACAGGGTTTGCATTGAGTGTGACAAATTAAACAAGTTTCAATAAAATTTTGAAAGGTTAAACACATCACATGTTGGGAGGTTTTGTTCCGTTTTTAAACATGACATTTACTGAAAAAACTTTGCTGGTGCAGGAATCTGCACCAGGCAGTGACATACGTAATGCGGCAGTTTGATGCTAAGAAGCTTACCGGAGATGGCCTGCGCTTTAAACAACCATCCGGCACAGCAACAAGAGAAGTGCTGAGCTGAACAAAGCACTGTTCATGTTAATTAAATTTTTTTGAAATCGTGGCCAACACGGATTGAACGGCTTCATTCACTTCCTCTGCTGCCATTGCTAAGAAGGCAGATGACAATTCTAAAACACTTCAGAAAATCAACGTGTTTGTTCATAACTTCTTTGTCGGTTCACTGATTGGCCCAGCAGAAATTCTGCTGGTGGAATCCAAGTTAATGGGAGAAAGCCCAAACTGTGAGATTATAATCGAACATAATTGCACAGGAATGAAACAGTCAGGCACAGAGACATTAGAAAGGTGTCTGAATCCTGCCTCGAAGTGTTTAGTGAAGGTGCATCCTCTTTCATTAACATGCCCCTTCTTTCCTGGTTATTTAGTTTATGAGGATGACCATGTTGTCATATGATTGCATTGTGATTTAAATTAATTAGGTATGTATTTGAATATGTATGTCTTTTTTTAAATCCTAATAAAATATGTTGTAAATATTTTTTAAGGAGTAATACAAGCAACCATGTTAGTGACAGGTAATTATCACATAGAGAAAAGTTAATTTGTTGAAGAGTAACAATTCTGTCAGAGGTTAAACAATACTGTATCAAAGTTACAGAACCAACAATGTACTAAATGTAAATACACATAATGTATGATGCAAGTACTTGTATCAATTCTGAACAAATATTTCTATTATTTTACTGTAATTAGGCAGCTTGAGTTTATACAGAGGCATGGAAAGCTAATCGTGCAGAGAAGGACTTATTTTTTCATGCGTTTATGAAATTTTTTGGACTACTAAACTCTCCCTGCAAACTAAAGATAAGAACATGCGGACATCCTCAAACACTTACCATTAATGTTTATCAGACGACTGAAGCCACTTGATGATGCTTGCCATAACTGCACAAGGCATTAATTAAATTCACAGAGCAGTGGTGCTTATTTGATGGGAACTGAGGAGAAGATTAAATGCACTTTTCCTTAAATATTCTGTCTGATTTTATCATCTCTTCCCTCACCACCTGGCAGGATTCTCTCTTTTGATTTCTGATCTACTGGCCAGATATTATCACCATCCTTATCTCAGACTTGCACAGGATTTAAGGACGCGACCCTGACGTTCACTGTGCCAAGCTCATCTTGGAAATATTTAGGAGACACAGAGCAACTATTTCAACTTTTATGTACAAAAATTGTAATGAGTAGGAGTTTTAAATCTGTGAAACAGTCTGTGTTCTTATTTATGGTGAGGTTAGCTGGTGTTTTGTTCCCATTGCTTAACATTAAATTAGATTGGAAGTGTATTTTCTCTTAAAGAAATTAGTTAATGTTTAAGATGGCTGCTGTTTGCGTGACCAAAAACACTTTTAGACAAATGTTCTCTTACAAGTACCATTTCAGTCTGGAGATACTCAGACGGAGAAAGACAGCGATTAAAAGGGTTTATTGACATACATAAATTAAAGTTCTTTGGCGCTCGGGCCCCGGCTGAGGACGTCGAGCTGTGAATTGCAATAAACTCGGATGAGCATAGGAGTGGTCAATGGGAAAGTTGTAGGTTTAGGTTAGGAATGTCATTCCCCGAGGCCCGACACTGGTGGTGGAGGTCGGTGGATGATGTGTGCCTGGAGAGCCGGGAAAGTGGAGGTGGAGAAGGGGTGAAGGAGGGTTGAGCGCAGCTGGAAAGCGGAAGATGACATGGATGGAGGCCCTTGTCAACTGGGGCTTGGTCGGTGATTGGCCGTGACATGGCTTGGTCCAGTGTTGATAAGTCGGCGGCGATGAGCGGGACGCGCCAATTGGATGATGCAGGTGAGGCAAGAGAGTCTTCCAGTTTGAATTTGCGCCTAGGCTTCATTTCATACTTCACACTTCAGTTCTAAGGCTGGTTGCCACTCCTATTGTAAAATACTAATATAGTAGGTACTTGACTTTTCTAGTTTCTGGATATTTTTTCACAGGGAAAAATAAACTGACAATGTCCATTTTGGAGAAACATATAAATTGATTTTGCATTCCATTTTTACTCAAAAGTTAATATTTTCAAGGTCCAAGTTGGATAAATAAGCAGCAAGGTCTCCTAAGGTCAGAATTCCTTGTGGAAAAGTCAGAAGCTTATCACAACCTCAAAATATTGAATCAAAAATGGCTACACATTTGTTTTTTCACACTTCTGCCATTTTGTTTCTTTATACAAAATTACCTCTAGGCAGATTTTTGTTTAACATTTGAATACCTAAAATAAATTTTAACGCTAATAGCATTTCCAGTAGTAGTTAGTTTGTAACTGAGAACAGGAAGGAATTATGATTCTGATATGGGTTTCTGACGTTTCTGGCAATTAAAACACTATTAAGCTCAGTTTGATTTCACTCCCTGCGTCACTTTCTGATTTCAAAAGTAAACAAGAAATCATTGAAAATTATTCTTGGCTGTTCAAATTTGTCTACTTTCGTTTATACTGGGAGTTCTGGAAATATGTTCCACTGAACCAGAACTTGTTCCAATCATTTTGGTGCCCTGGGGAAAACTATGGTGTGACTCTAACTTATTGGCTTAGCATAAGCTGTGAACTGTTGTAGAGCGCGTCTGCCAGAAAAACAGATCTACAACATACAACAGTTGAGATGCACCATGTTGGCTTTCCACAGAGAAAACACAGTCCTATAAGGCTGTTCAAAAATCAGTTCACATCAGTTTCAGGTAGAAAAACGCCTGACTGAAGTTACTGTCTGAGTTAGAGCTTTCAGTAGTTAAATAGGGCAAGCTGCTCTTAGGACAACCCTTTCGGAAGTTGCAAACAATCAGCTTGTACAAGAAAACCTTCCGATTGACTTCTTTTTTTCCCAAATTGAATAAAAAAAATAAAAAGGTTAGCATTTACACCAAGCAAGATATAATTACCAAACTGTGAAGGAAACAATAGGTACGTGAACTAAATATTAATATTTCCTTTCAAGACATTGAGTGGGTAGGTTCAAACCCAAATCTTTGATTTTTTTTTTTTTTTTTGTAATTCTTTGAATGGACAGAGATTAGTGTTTAATTCTGAAGTGGAAGGAAAATGTTCTCTGACTTTATTTACACATTAAAGACTAAAATGTTTTCAGACCAATGGTGTTCAATTCGGTGGTTTTAATATGTGAAAAGGTTTAAAGAAAGGCACCATAAATTTTCATTATGTAGACCCTTTTTTTAAAAAAAATGTGCATGTGGTTATTGTTTTTTTTGTATGCCAAAAGGATCCTAAAACATTGCTTAAAATACTGCAGTGCTTTCGATTCCCTGCTGGACTCCCTGCCTGAGTCTGGGTTCTGGCCTCCTATCGCAGCATGGTATCACATGTTCTAAAGGCATCAAACCCCAGCTGCACCTGTGACTGACAGGCCCAAGCTATCCATCGCTGGCACAGAGAAAGAGAAGGGGGGGAAAAAACAAAAAAACCATCTAGCACATAAGCTGGCTTCTCTAACTCACTATTCAGAGCTGGATGATGGTTGAGTTTTTGCAGCAGCAGTGTGCTGGATGTATCTGTCTGCTTTCTGAACAGGATGTGGGTGGGGGAAAAAAATGGAGCGTGCAGTGCTATGCAGCTTTCTTCCATTAATCAGTTTGGTGACCCCCATCCTCCACCTCCTACCATTTCCTCAACCCTTTCTCTCTCAACACCAGCCAAGCATCTAATGAAGATTCAACGCATCAAACATGCCTGGGCTCTGACTGATGGCAGGAATCTTTTGCTTTCCTGAAGCTATTGATACTAAGAAGGAGGACAAGAAGGGAGAGAAATAAAAAAAAGAGACTTGCTCTCATTTCTCACTGTGATCGTCCATCTGTGAGCCCACGGTGTTGGCATGATGCCCTGACCCCGTTGTGGCTCAGTTTCTTGTCAAAGGTCCGAAAGGTCCGCTATAATGTATTCGTATTAATGTAAGCAAGACTTAATAGAGCAAGAAAACACACAACAAGGTCATCACAGTTGGGTTGTCAGAACAAGTGAGCAAAGGAGTCTTGGAAAAAGATTTTAAAAAGAGGAGGAAGAGAAAGAGACACTGCATTTCTACTAAAATAGCTTTTCCTCTCACATCACCCTTACTTCCCGCTTCCTTTCCCAACAGCTGCTTTGATAGATCATTTTGTCTCCTTAATAGTGCCTCCAAATCCCTGGATGCTCTCCATTTATGTTCTTTCCCATACTGTAAGAATTTAGCAGAATTCATCCAAAAGATTAGTGCAGGAACTAAGGAAAAACGAAAGACAAAAGTCGAAGCTTTACCCAAGAGGAAACCAACATACACTTTATTTAGACTTTCTCTTTCTCTTTAGTTTTCTGTCAATATTAACTGAATCCAATACTTCCCTTTTTGATTTTTTTTAAGGAGCATGATATAAATGTTGCAATCCTTCAGGCTTGCAGATGCCTTTCAATCATGGATGAGTGGCGGATAAGTGATGGGAGCTGCTATGGCATGCCACTTTCTCTTCCTGCTCATCTGGTTGCCATCTTAACTGCAGGGAAAAGGATGAGAAAGATTTTCTATCACACCCACCACTTCATCACAAGTATCAAGAATGGAGAAGAAAGCGAGTGATGTCTCTGCCAGTTTTGCAGATATATATGTACAGTCCCGGAGACGTACCGGATCAGTCGGAGAAAATCATGAGCGATAACTTTGGTCTGTCAATCAGCCATGCGTGGATAATTCCTTCCTTGTTCTGGGCTTTTCACAGCACATTAATAAAATGATCATGAGTATTTTGATCACACTCTCTGATTGTTTAATATTTATAACATCCTAAGTGTGCATTTAGGAACAAAACTGCATATTGGAGTAGAGTTTTTCCCAGAAAAGGACTAATTTAGAATCTTCTGCTCTCTGCTCTCTGATGTAATTGACAGGCTTTTGGTCTCTGTGGTAGTCCTTTGGAAAGTATTTCTATTATTTATGTGACACTGGTGAGAAAACACACTTAGTTGTATAGTTTATTAGGACACATCTCTGGTAAACTTTTTTTCCAACAGCATTGCATTTCTTATTATGCCTTTATTGTCACAATATGCTTGTAATTGTGTCATGAAATGGCATTCCAATTGTGTATAATGCTTCAAGAAATTTCATTCACTAGCTATAGTATGATAAAAATATTTTGACAAACTTGTATCAGGGTATGGACTTTTGAGATTCAGATGTAAATCCAGCCACCTTAGCAGTTTAGCTGAGGTGGATGTATCAGCTAACTAGGGAATCCAAGTCATCTCTGTCTCCCTACTTACTATCTCTCATTCATTTTATATCAGAAGTGACATCACTATATTAGAATATTCTCAGAAAGTTTGTGTTTCATTAACTATTTAAAACTGAAACCCATGCTCTAAATCTCTATTGCACACCGGAGGACTACATTTCAAGTCTTTATTTGTCATTTAATTATGATGACCTTGGCTTCCAGCTAAAGAAAAGGCAAAATGTGATTATCAGAGAATTTGAATGTGACAAATGAAAAACAAAATGCAGAAGTGTTTGGCAAAGGTATTACTTTCAAAACTGACTTGAAAGTTATGACGCCCCCTACAAGGAGGGTAAGTCACAAAATGCAAAATGCCATTGCTAAAAAAATCAATGTGATTAGCCTAGGCATAAAAACAAAAACATTCAGTGAAAGGAAAATATTTGGAAAAATGGTTGTGCAGGTAATATGAGCTGTAATTGAAGCCATCCTTGTGATAAACCAGGAGACATTATCTCCTGAACCAGAGATAATGTCTGAATTATAACTGGGCTGAAGAGGATTGGATGTCACCGCTGCAGACCCCAAGTGGAGTGTTTTTGTGAAAATCACTTTGTAAAGTTTGTGCAGATGAACTGCCTTTTAATTTAGCACTCATTATTTTCTGTTTTTGTTGTGATATGGCATTTCAAATAGATCTTCTTTGTTGTTTTAGCTCACTATCTACCCTGAATTTACACCCCACCCAGACAAATCATAAAAGAAAAGAAAATTATGTGATGATGACTGCCAGAGGACTGATAAAAATGGATCCCCTTCTAGTTGTGATTTGGAAATCCCTAGGCAGTCTAAAACAACAAACTGTTGATGAGTGGAATGAAGTTCTATTTTGACATAGAAATATATTTTCAATTTAATTTGCACAGAATACAAATTGCTTAATGTACAGTAGGATATTTCTACACCCAGTAATGATTTGGGGAGCCATGTCATGTGCTGGTGTTGGTCCATGTGTTTAATGAAGTCCACTGTCAGCTCTGTCCACTACCAGGAGATTTTAGAGCACTTAATCCTTCCCTCTGTTGGGGAGCTTCATGTAGACACAGTTTTTTTGTTCTCACTAGTAGGAGCTAAAGCAGTCACCATAATTTGATTGATTTAGACCAATCAAACTGTGGTGAATGCTCATTACAATTTCTTGTATCAGGAATCTTGTTCTTTAATGTAAACTCACCTAATTTAAGAATTAGGTAAGTTTGGATTAACTGTTAGGCATATACAACACTAAACTTTAATGAGTTGTGTGTACTAGTTTTTTCTTGGTGGGCTTTTTATGAAAAAGAGAAAGATGGGAACAGACAGAAGAAGACAAAAAGACACAAACAAGAAGAGGTCACAGACACATGATACCAAATTGTTAGTCTAACAAAGAAGACAAAAAGACACAAACAAGAAGAGGTCACAGACACATGATACCAAATTGTTAGCATATCTCTAAATTCTAATCTAAATCAAAATAAGTGTGGGTTTCCTTTCCTGTAGTTCAGTTTTCCAAGCCACATAATCATAGCATAAACAGATTTCTGCTAGACGTCAGGAATGATAAACACAAGCTAGAGGATTTTTTTTATTTTACATCTTGTTTGTAAATCTGTTTAATTTTGTTTTTTTTTTTTCCCATGAGAGTCATCTCTCTTCTCTTGATATACATGAACCCAATCCTTCATTGAGACATCAGTTGCGTTATAATAAATAGAAACAGAGAAGTTTATGACATTCATAATATTTTTTATAATAAATACTAGGACACCGTAGCATTATTTAATCAGTTATGTTGTCCTCTCTGAAATGGCTTAACACGTTTTCTATTTGATTCTGGTACCAGGTACATTTCTGTGCTTTAGTTTTTCACAGCAGCCTTCACTTTGGATGACTCAACTTATCATCAAAGCAGCACTGCGTGAAACTGGTGTGACAGGGAGACAGGGCAGCATACTTCTGTGTGACCACTTTGCTGAGGACTCATTGGACCGGATCAGAGTACAGAAGCCTTGGACATCTCTCTGTAGAAAAGCTTAACAACTTTGTGCTCCAAAGCTCACCTCGGGTCAGCCGTTGGGGGGAAAACACATTTGTCCCGTAAGCCGTGCTTTTCAGGTGTTTGATCAACATCAAAGAAAACTTGTCACTTTTTTACCAGATTTCATTGACTACCATTGACAGCTTGCCTGACTTGGTTGAACCCAAAAAGACACAAAATGCATAATATATCCACACATGGAGGGCTACAAAGATGTTTGACATCAACAATAGAGCAATAATTTCCATTTAAAAATATTCTACCATCAAAACAAACCATATAAATGTCTTTTGTATCTAAAGATAAAGGTAATTTTATTTACATAGCACATTTCCAGGAACAAGGCAAGACAAAGTGCTAAAGCTACATGTACCTTAGCTTAAAAGAAAACTTATGTAAAAGGGAGTAAGCATGATACGTGATTAAAACAACCCTTAATGGGTCATGTAATACATTGTTCATACCATTGGTTCCATGGCCTCTTTGTACCCAAGAACAGAGGAGCTCATGTTACAAGACTATCAGTCATCAAACTGGAATGAAGCTTGAACAGTTAAATTACTTCTAGCCTCACCAACACTGTGCTCTGATACCTGCTCCATTCGGAACGTCAGTGTCAGGATTCATTAGCTGCTGTGGCTAGCAAAACACTGTCCAGCAACGGAAAATAGGCTTGGAACACGGCGTCTCACCTTTGGCCTGGAAGGCAGCCAGCATCAGTTGTCCACAGCAGTCTTGTGGAACCTGCATAATTTTGGGTCCAAATCTTCCGGAGAAGGAGCTGCCTTCCTCCGCCTGTGAAGGAAGGAGGGATGTCATAGGGATGTCTGTTCATCCCTATGTCTGTTATAGGAATACCTATAACAGACATGTTGTGGAAGTCTGTTATAGGCTTCCACAGCATAAATGTTTCCATCCTGAAACAACTACTCTTCCTTCTACTGGAATCAATCAATTGTTATACCGGTTAGTTATAGGGTTAGCCAACACAATTTACTGTGACAACCATTCTTGTTACTAGTTCGACAGCTCCCCTACTCAGTACTTTGAATCAGCTGTTCATTAGTGCTCCAATTAGACTCACCTGTTTTCAATGCTAATCAAACCCTGTCTTTATTTAAGCACCTGGATTTTCTCTGTTCTTTGTAAGAGTTTTCCATTATGCTCACTCCACTTTGACTACTGCAGTTTTTAATCATGTAATTCTTTTTCAACCCTTGATGCTTTTGGTCTGTTACATTTGAATCAGTAACGCTATATGAACAAAATTATCTTTAAATAAAAATGCTTTAGATAGTAAAGCTTTTATATGTTTTAGTGTATCTAATTCTTAAATTGAAAAAATGAGGATTTTAATTGTAATGGTTTGATCACCCTGAACAATATTGTCATTCTTCTCTGGATGATTTGGAATGGATATGATCTGAGGTGCAGCAAAAAACCCTGTGTTGGTATATAGCTTTGCTTTGGAATTCCACTGAAAGAATTGTTTTGTCAGTAAGTTACATTTACACAGTTCTCTTTTTGAGTTCCTCCAGGACGGTAGACCTAAATGCAAAAGCCAAACCAGTTCAGATGTTTGCTCAGCAAAACAACACAAATAAAGCAGGAATAGAGGGTCACCGGGCCAAATCCTTGGTTTGAAGAGTCAGGTCCTTTTCCTGCAGTAAGTGTCTTCGTTCTCTCCTCCCACAACCTCTTCCAAATTAGGCCATTACCGTGGTAACCCGGGGAAACTGCCAGACGATGGGGGGAACAGTGAGACGCGGCAAGACTGACTGATTGAGGTCAATGGAAGGGGTCAGCAAGCCATTTCCAGAGGAAAGTTCCTGTTACCTTTTGGCAAACTATTTTCCCGTCCCTTGGCTACCAATCAGCCGTGTTTGTGAGCTCTCTCGCTTCCTCTCAAAAGAATTTCAGGATTTCTCTCAGCTGAGCTCTTAAAATTTAATTAGAGCAAGTGGGCTTGTGATATTGACACTTACATTTCACCTCAAAAAAGTGACTTCTTGGGCTTTATGGGTCTGCTTCATACCTGCAGAGAATCGTATGGTGTCCTTTTACAAAAAATAGAAAAAGCAGACTTTCTGTCCCTTCATTTTTAAATGGTCTCTTGGGAGGGTGACAATATTTCTGATGTTTTTAAAAGGCAAAATGAGTGGCGTTTAAGAGTATCATCTGATCTTGTCACTGACAGAGCTCTCTTTGTACCTGTTTATTGAATTGAAACTGCTGTCAGGCAGTTAAATGGGTCCAGCTTGTACAAAACGGAAGCCATAAAGACTGGTTAATATTTCATAGTGATAGGTTAACAGGATGTCAGGGTTGGTTTTCCTGTGTAATGGTCTCTTGATGAGGAGGTGACATATTCAAAGCAAAACACACCCACCATTATATCATTTTGCTTTGATAGACTACTTTATTGTTTTTTTTTTATCTATGCAAATCCTGCAATCATTTCCTTATTAGACTTTCTTTTCTGCTCAGAGGTAAACTGGTGATTTGAAATCACACAACTCTTATATTTTATGCAGGATTTTTACTAAAAATCTTCTTCAAAATACATGGAAGAAAATTCTTTGTCCTAATCTTTACATCTTTTCATAGCTTTTCCCTTTTATTTTAATTATGTTCTATTGTAATGTGAAATGTATAGAAAACATTTTTACATTTGAAATGTTTTGAACATGTAAGTTTGGCTCAATTTATTTAGTGAATTAATGGGCTATACTGTGTATACAGGTACATAAAAAATTTAACGTAATGAAAAAGTTCATTATTTTGTCACTTATTTCAGAAAGTGAAATTTACTTTATATTCATATATGATTATACTATTTCTTTTCATTTTAAGTCTTACAATTAAAACTGACACGAGTTACAAAAACAATAAAACTTTTTCCAGATGTACTTGTTTCTTTTTCTTACATAAGAAGCCCTTTGCTAGTTAAACAAAATAACTGCGACCTATAATTTCTTGACAGTGGAGGTCCATGTTGAGAAAACGAGACAAGAAGAAGATGAATGGAAAACAAAAACTCAACAGAAAGAAACAAGCTTTCAGTGTCCAGCCAAACCTTTTAATTTTCCGCCTCATTAAGAGCTCCATTGCAGGTGCGGAGAGCCCAAGGCCAGAGGCCGCTTGAGACATGGGCAGACCTTTTTAATAGCCTGTTTACAGCCAGTCTTGGGCAGCAGAGGGAACAAATGGATGGATTGGGCTTGTTAACAATAATGGCTGCAGCCACTGATTTAAGGATTTACGTGCTCACAGAAGGTCATATTTGTTAATTTCTTTACTGGGGAAGACTTAAACCTGCTGGAGCTGAGGTTTATGATCCACACTGATCGTTGTCAGGGATGGTTAGTTGGAATGAAACATAATTGTAAATTGCGTTCTTCCTTTCTGGTCACCTTATAGCTCAGAAATGTGTGTTTTGTGCAAGAAACCAAGGTATCAGGGCTTTACATGCTGTCATGCTTAATTAGTTGTGCTTAATTGTACTTCAGTGAATACACATTCAGAGTACAACATTCAGATTTTATTTTTCAATCACATGAATGATCCAGTAGTTCCAGACGTCGCCTACATGCTAAGTGGGTAGCATCAATCAAAATGGCTTAAGTTCCTTTTAAGTCACAATTCTGTATGGATTCAGTAATATTTCAGATTAAAGTTCATGGTTCTGTTAGATTTTTATGGTTCTTACATTTGAAAAGATAGAGGTATTATTTTTATTTAATAAATTATTTTGTAAATGTAAACAGGTCATTTGTGTTGAGAGATGTGTCATAGAAAAAAAATAAAAACCCAGCGACTGAAGGATTTTCTTTCCTAATAAAATTCATGCTCCCCAAGAGCAATAACATTTCTATAAATGGTCTGGTTGTTGTCTTCCTGTCACAGCTGTAGTTTAAAAAGCCCCACCATTTTGTCTAAGCATTTTTCCTTATCAGCTTTAACAAATGATAATATGAGTGATTGTAATTCATTTTTCTAAACACAATAGTTTTTAAGAGTTCCTGGGTTTAACATATTATTATATTTGCCCTGTAGTGTAAATCAATGGTCTTTGAGTTCTAGTTTCTCTGCGCTGTTTTGCTATGGTGATGCCTTTTTGTGTTTGATCAGAATTCTTTGCATGAATGGTTGCAGCCCTAAAAGTATAGTTAAGAATAAAATTGTTGGATGGATAAATTCACATATACTGTAATTTGCAAAAATGTATGCTCACCATACTTATAATGTGATTTTGTTTTTTTTTTTTATTTAAAGATCAACCCTGACCTTCAATTGAAATTGTATTTACATAACAATCTGAAAGCTTTTTAAGGTAAATGAGAAGTGATCTAACTCACAATTGTGGCAATCTAAAATTGTTGTGGAGTATTTTGTGATCTGTATAAGGAAACTAAATAAATAATGACATCGTGACTTAGAAATCCATGCACCTCAGTGACTTCTGTCAACTCTTTTTCTCTCTTTGCCTTCTATTTTTCCCTCTTACACTCAGCAAGAGTCCGTCAGAGCATGTAATACATGCAAGGTAACAAGTGTTCTAGACGAGGACTAAGGGCATACAAAGTCAATGGACCTTGACTGAAACGAGTGTGAAGTTTTAGCAGAGAGTGGGAAAACCAAAGCTGACGAGTGGCCAAGGTTGCTGCCGCTGCCGCTGCTGTTGTGATGTGAATTTATGGCCGATGAATGTGTGGGCTGAACCTGCAGACAAGAAAAAAACAAAGGTGGAGGACCTGCTGAGAACTAACACACTCTGACATCTGATTACATACCTAACCTGAGGCACAGGTCGACCCATGGAGGTGTTTCAAGGGGGTGGGCACGCAAGCTCCATTATTCCACCTACAAATGCATGCCCTTCATTCTCATTACTGTCAGATTTGCTTTATTTTACTGTCATCAGCCTCATAATCATAATTTTCAAAATCCACCTCCAAACATAGACCTGGGATGACCTGAAAGTACTGCTGCTCATGTACAAAAGCTGGTATGCTTGTGGGCTCTTTGTGACGTGCCTGCTTGATATTTGTTGTTTCTGACTGTCTATATGCCTCTGTGAACATGCACTGAAATCTCTTTAAGTCATTCGTTATGACAGGTTTTGCCTTGGCTCTTCTCTGTATGAACAAGTGGGATTGTACGCTCAAGGAGGGCAGAAGATGGAAGAATTTGTAAAATAATTTGTCTCACTGGAAGCCGACGGAAGCAGAGAAACCATCACACAAATGGACACAGAATTGCTGCAACATAGTTTCAAAGGTCAAGGCAGGGAGTTGAACTTTTTTCAGAGTGCCTTCTAAAAGCATTCAGTGTCTTTAAACTTTTTCACATTTTTCCACAAAATAGATTTTAAAGCACATCAGTCCATTTTAGCTCAGGTTGTATGATTAGGGTTTCTGTCCTGTTGAAGGTGAACCTTAACTGTGCCTTAGGCTGTTCTCTCAACTTGCTGCTACCACCACTATGTTTCACAATGAGATTGGCGTGTAATAGCTAGTGTTCATATTGTTTTTCAGATGGAAAAAAATATTTGTAATGAGCCAGTGCATCTTCTTCTACATGTAAGCTCTACCTGCTTATATTTTTTTGTAAACTGAAAATCTTAACCTGTAAACAGGTACTACCACCTAAGCTTGGGATCGCTGTGGTTTCTTCAGATTTACCTTGAGTCTCTTTACCTTTTCGCTGTCTGTCAGTTTGGGTGAAAAGTCAAGTCTTGGTAAGTTTGCAGCCTCTGTCAAGCTTCATCTATGACATATTTGGGACATTCTTTGGTTTCCATGATGTTGATTTGTACACAGAGAAACCTTAGAGGCAATCATAGCAGCATTACTACTGTGGTGTATTATTATTAAACAAGGGCAATGAAGTTGACTCATCAGGTGATCTTCAAAGGCAGCTGGATTACATGTAGGCACGTCAGAGTAATAGGAATTGCACACCACAACTTTCTAGATTCCCCTTCTTTGTGCGTCTTTGTGTTAGTCTTTCACAAAAAATCCCAATAAAATACATAAATGAGTGTGATTGTTTAATTTTTTTTTTCAAAAGTTCCAAATCTGTTTATGTAGTCATTTCCGCGACCCCTGAAACTATGTTGCAGGAGTTCTATGTTCCCAGAGAGACCTTCGTCTCCCAGAAGGAAGAAAATCTTCATGTCCTCCAGCAGCCAGACCTTTCAATAGCCACTCCCATCCTCCCCAGCACAGCAGCATTGCCATCTGGAGCACACTCTGGCCCCTGTCTTTATCGTGCTCTGCTGTGTGTTTGCACAGAGACTGCACAAGGATGTACACTGAGGAGTGAATATTTTATCTGAACCACTGTGGACGGATGAATTCCTGAGATGCACACCCAAACAACTGGAAGAAAAGCTCATTTGTTTTTATCAGGAGATGAAAGCCCCATGTGTGATAGTTTAGAGTCTGCACACAAGACAGTACATATTAATAATAGATATTTATTGAGTAATGTATTCTTTTCATGGGCTCAAAGAGACTATCAGACTGTATGGGGGATTTTATTTTAGAAACCTGGGAGAGCAGGAGCTTTTCACAAGTCAACAGACTTTTTTTTTCAGCTGTGCCAAGAAAAAAAAAACAGTTCAATGTAAATAAAACACATACATCCTCCTGTTGTAGAACATCACTACATATTGATATTACCATAGTAAAGGTCAGTGTTTCCGTTTTTCTCAATTCCCCCATCTTGCTGCTATGACTCACTTGCGCTAAGTAGATTTTTGTCATGCATTTATGCTACAGGGCATTTGCATTTGGCCTGAGGTTAGCTCTTCTCTTCCTTCTGTTTTGACATTCTATTTAATACTCCGTATTTTCATATTATGCTTACTCTGCGTAACAAACTGGCTGTGCTATCACTCAGGAATAAATTCAGTGCCTAACACCTGACACACCTGACTGGCTGATATTATTTCCATTAGCTTACAGCGCAGAAAACATGAAATATGTGTTTAATCCCCCTACAGTGACTGATCACTTTATACAGCTTGTACTCTTTACTGTGTGTAGTGTATAGGTGTAATTCCAATAATGGCCAGTCCTTCAAATCCAGTGCTTGGGTATAACCATTCACTGCTGCATACAGAGTCTTGAAAAGTATAAATATTCAGTGAATATTTCTTATGATTTTTGTCATGCTCAAAGTATAAATCTTAATGAGTTTCATTGGGGTTTTATGTGAAAGACCAACACAAATTAAGTGGAAGGAAAACTTTACATGTTTTTAAGTTCTTTGGAATGTAAATTCAGAAAGAGGGTCACACATTAGTATTCAACTCTGTAAGACAAACCTATGCAGAACTGCTTTTTTTCTGAAATTATAGCAAGAAGTTTTAAGAGGTAGGTTGCTTCCAGCTTTGCACATTTAAAGATTGACATTTTTGTAAATTTTTCTGTTCAAAACATTTCAAGCTCAGTTAGATTGGATAGGGGATGACTGGAAACATACATTTTAAATTATTACCACATGTAAATTTGGTAATACTGTGCTACTGTTAGATCCAAACCATCCTTTTCTCTCTGGCTGTATGTTTCAAGTTGCTGTCTTGCTGAAGGGTGAACCATCAACCTGGAACCAACATTCTGGCACCCTCTAACAGCTTTTCTTCCAGGATTGCCCTTTATTTAGCTCCATCTATTTTCCCAGCTACTCTGACCAGCATTCTTGTTTCTGCTGAAAAAGGCAATGGCACAGCATGATGTCAACAGGCCAGAACACACTCTTCCACATGTTTGTTGTCTTCTACATGGCTTGTGGCAAACTGCAAACAGGATTAATAGTTTTCCTATCATCAGATTCTGCTTCTCTTTTTGCCAATCCACTTCTTGTAGGTGTCTTCATGCAAGTTTGCACTTTTCTACTTTTGTTCCATTTTTAAATAATGAATCAAGCAAAGAAATGTGCATAATTTTGGTCATTGTTTAATAATAAAATCCTGGTTTAAACTTCATGACAATTTACCTGGCCTCCCTTCTAAATTCATTGTAATCAGATGAATAATTGGATTGTAATCAGACTACATATAAAAAAAAGTACAAGGGTTTTGAGTGTTTTTGCAAGGCACTGTGGTGATGCATCAGGTATGCAAGCTGTTGCTTTACTGTGATTTCATCAGAATTCAGTTGCCTGTATCTTCAGTGTATGAGCAATGGTGGGATGCCACAGGAAGAACAAGTGGAAGAAAGAATAATTACTGGTCCTATTTCCTCCTCAAGTTATTCACGCACCGGCAGCCCCAACAAAAAACACTCTCCACCCTGCATTGTTACTAGCAAATGAAAAATGGGCAGTGGATGAGTACAGTGACAGGCTGTTTGGTGTATTTACCTGTCATTTGTCTCCTTTTGGACAGGAGTGGACGCTTTGCAGGTTGAGGCAACGCAAAGCCAACTGATGAGATCGGTTTTGCAGGCTCCGCATGTGCTGGAGATGGATGTCCTCCGCTGTAAGTGCTTGGTGTAATCAAGCCACATGCTGCTGTTGCACACAGAGATGAACAGTGTTTTCCAGATACATTTGAACGCTGGCCTAATTAAAAAGCGACCAGGCACTTGGCAAGCTTTGATGTTTGTGTACCTGCGAGTCGAGGATAAGGGCGAGACCATTCTGCTGCAAGGATGCTCGGTCTCAGCCGTGGAGAGAAAACAGGGTCTAGATTTGAACAAGGGGAACATGAGTTTTGAAGTACTGTCATGGCTGATCCCGAATTTCTGAACCACTGGATGTCTAATTGTTGATCATGAATAACAACCGAATTAATAAAAAGCATTCACCTATGCAAAACAACTAAACCCAAGCTGTTTTTATGAGCTGGGCAAATAACTGCATGAAGTCATTTTGATTTTTGTGTCGACTTGGTGAGTTTACACTGTCTCTCACCAATAAGAATTAGAGCCACCATGCTGAGTTAGTTAATGATCACAGAATTCTGTTTTTTTGTTTTTTTTGGTTCTTTCTTTAGGAAGTTTAGCGTTATTTATCTCTGTGTATATTCAACAGCTTGAAAATTAATTCCACAGATTTTCTTCATATAATGTGTGCACAGTGACCTTTTTTTTGAATTTATAATTTTAGTTAAGTTTAAGGCCATAAACTGTACAATAAGCACGCAGAAAAAGGTGAGGGCAACTCTTCAAGGCGAAAGAGTTGTGAAAGCAAATGGGGTTGAATAACAGACGGCAGCTGTGTGGTAAAAGTACCGATGCAGTAAAACAAAGAAATAAACTGTTTTACTCGCCCATGATTACACTTAAAAATTAAATCCAGTCTTCTATCCATTTAAATGATGTGCAAATAATCTATGCTAACATCTGGAAAGGTTTAATGATAATCATTGCTTTAGGACTGCCCTTGGGGTTCAGTGATTCTGTATAACTTTGGGAGAGTGGTAAACATTTTTTGAATTTCTGATCTTAGCACCATTCAACATTCATGGTCTCAACAGCATTAAAACACCCCTGAGATGGAAAAAAACCCCTCCTTGAGTTGAGAGAATTGTTTCCCGTTGCTAACGTGATAACTGCAAATAAATTCAGGGTTCGAAAAAGCTGAGCAGACATTTTAACCAACGTTTGTATTTTAGTGTTGTAGCATGTAGAAAGGAGCATAGGATTTGTTTTTATGTTATGATTTTACATCCACCTGTTTCACTGTTTCTAAAAGCAGTTGCAAACTTCTGATTTGGAGACATTAATAAATACAGATAACTTATTAATTCTCCCTATATTGTGCCAGTTAGTACATATAAGTTATTTTGGTTGTTCTAACTAAGATTAAAGAAGAGAAGGTTAGCATGATTTAGCTTTAGACAGTACGAAAAAAAAAAGTTCTGTGTGTCTTTTAATATCAGTATATGTAAACTTATTGTTTCAACTGAATATGCTTTAAAACAACCAAAACCTAAACATCTTCATGTTGATTTAGTCGGCACAACATACTTTTATACACTGTCACTTTTGCACCAAACTCTTATTTATTTCTTCTTCGGTTTTGTCAAACAATTAACATCTGTGTTGAAAGACTATATTGGATGGCTAGATATGAGTGCAGAAGAATCAGCCGGAGATTAATTACATCTGATCAGCTGCAGTGATATGCAGAGACAATATGTATGATTTTTGGTATAGAGAAAGTTGGAAAAAGGTAAACATTGATTGTAAAAGTGACAAGTGGCAAAATTGCTTTCGTACTGTTAGGTAATGCCATAGTTTGAGTTGTTTAGTATGGAAACCATTTGTTTTTTAATTTTCCGATTAATGTTAGCTTAGCTTCTCATTCTGTGTGATTACTCAGACCGAGGAGTATCCTTAAAAAGTTAACATTTAGATAAAGACTGCTGAACTACAATTTCAAAGTGTCGTATAAATATTCTTCACATTGATCATTGGTTACCAGTAAAGTTGGCACAAAGAAAATCAGATTCTGACACTTTTTCTTTATTTTATTCTCTCAACTGTTAGGATAATGTGAAAGGCTCACAATGTGATCTGTCATCGAGGCCTTTGAAGGTTCAGAATATCAAAAAAATATGTAAAGCAATTACAATCCATGTCCGTTCTGCTGGATTTAAAGTTTCACATTAACTTGTCATGATTTTAAGGGTGACTCTATACTTTGTGCACCCACTGACAGTCTTTTGTAGTAGAATGTACCAGGTCTCACAGTCTGAGTAGGAAAGGACAAAGTTTCAGAGCTCCTGTGGAGCCTTTTCAGTCAAATAATTTGATACCTATAATTTTAGCCACAATACAAGTCAGTAAAAGGACTTCAGTAACATTTACCTAATGGACCTAAGTGATTATAGGACCTTAATCTAACGTACTTCACAAAGAGAACTTTACTTTTACATTGCAGGTTTAATTGCTTCTAGAAATTACTTTGGGTTTTAGTAACAGACTTTTGTATGTGTGCTTTAGGTGTAGTTTCTAATGCAACTCTCAGCATGTAAGCACAGCTTTAGTAGAAAACTGGCTTTATCTGGATATTCATGTCAAAATCAAGTTGAAAAGTGCCAGATGGTGGTCAGATGATCATTAAGAATAGATAAAGTGACATCAGTGACAATAATGAGTATCTTTGTCATGAAGCAGCAACATTTTATAAATGTTACACCATTACTCCTAGTACACATGCACTATAAATAATGAACCTCTCATATCTGACTAACTTTAAGACTCCCAAAATGTGCTTAGTTTGTTCATATCTACATGCATTGAGATAAACCAAACATGGGCAAGATACTGTATGTTATAGTGTTAAGCACGCTGAACCCTTAGCCTATAGGATTTAGCAGATTAGAAACAAAGAGCTTGAACTGACATGATACAACAGGCATCTGTGAAACCTTTCATCAGAATTACCTTCAGTGTTATCAGTGCATGGCTATAATTAGATTAGCATCCAGATGGGATTTTCCATTTTTTATGCTTTTGGCATAAATTGTTGAAATGATCCTCACTATTTCAAGAGGCAAAGGGAAGCCATTCTGACCAAGCAATTTGCAGAGGCAGCTCGTTCCAGGCGCACTGTTGACTTTGATGTCCCCAGTTGCAGCCGCCAGAGCCACATGTTCTGAACTCTCTCCTGTGAACTCTGCGGTTACCGCTTTTGAGGTTCACTCTCTCTCTTCCCTTTACCTCCTCCTGTCAATACGCTCCGAGCACACATCCCGGGCGTGCTCTGCTGCACTTAGCTGCTCAAAACACAGTCATTAAAAAATAAATGCCTGATGCTGATGGCAGTGAAGCAGGTGGGAGCGGTAGCAGTGTGAGCCTTTTCGAACGTCTCAAATTGACTTCCACTTCTGCCCACTGACTGAATGCATTTACTCAAAACCACCGCTGACAATATAGATTCCAGGCATTGATTTTCCTATTTTAAAACTTAATGAACTGTATGAACAGGAGGAAGAAAAAGACATCATAGAGTTCAGCATTTCCTATGTGGCTGAAGTTAGTGAGTTATTTTGCCATGCATAATTAAAAGCTTTATGATTTAATCGATTTAAAAGGAGGCCCCATAAAATCTTCTTGTTATTATATACACTAAATTACCGAAAATGACTAAACAGTAATCCATATCTGCTGTAAAGTAATTAATGACCACACACTTATAAATTGCAGTCATCCTATTATCTGCTGCACACTGCATTTAATCATTGCAATAGATCAATCATTTCTTGCTTTAACTTTTAATTTGCAGTGATCTGTGAAAATAATATATTTATGAGTTCATACATTTGCAAAAGTATGTCTCTTTTTTAATCAACTGCAACTACAAAGTCCAATATATCAAAATTTCTGTCTTGTACTGGGGCCATAAACACCACTTCAACAATATTTAACACATTAACACGGCCAACAATCTTGAAAATCTGACCCAGCATTCTCACTTCAAGGTTCTTTGCTCTGCTAGCAGATGGAACTTGGCAGTTCTCATGAAATATAAATTTTTAAACTCCTCTTTTTGAGCCCTTTTCATCTTCCCTGGCTAAAAGGTTCTTTCAGAGTTGATCTTCAATACAGCCCATCAAACAGTCTTACCTTGATATTTCAACATAATGTTTAACTTGAATGAGATGACAATCAAGAAAAACTTTCATTCAAAAAGGCTGTCTTTGGAAAAAAAACAAAAAACTTTTTTTTATCTTTTTTTGCCAGATGACTAAAATAATTACAAATTAAAATATAGAACAAATGGGCGTGTCGTGGTGGCGTAGTGGTTAGCGTGACCCGTATTTGGAGGCCTTGAGTCCTCGATCCGGCCGTCGTGGGTTCGACTCCCGGACCCGACAACATTTGCCACATGTCTTCCCCCTCTCATTCCCTGTTTCCTGCCAGCCTACTATCACATAAGGGACACTAGAGCCCACAAAAAGACACCCTGGAGGGGTAAAAAAAAATATAGTACAAATATAAATCTATTGTTCAACTGAGTCCTAAAGCCAGTTTTTTTTGTAATATTTTATCCCAATGATGCCACTTTCGAGTCATTATAGTTTCTCTTTTAGAACTAAGATAAGAGAGAAGCTTGTGGAATATCTGTCTATAGATTTTTTTTCAGTGAGTTTATTTCAGTCATGTAGCAGAAATGGTTACTTAAGTTACCATTTTATGTGATTTTGAACAATTTTCAAATTAACATGAATCTGCTTCTGGCAGACTTCTGAATGGTAAGTAAAATAGTAAATGATTAAAAGATAATCATTAGAAAAATTCCAATATAATAAATGTCATATAAATAATATTCATGTAATGAATGGCCTAGGGACAAACAGTGCTGGATTGGAATCCCAGCCCAGAGCAGGGAGAGCTGAAGTAGATGTGATAAGAAAATATTTATTTCAGTTGTTAGTGACTTGAGGCTTGACTCTGAATTGGTCCAAAAGGCTTGAGGCTTGACTTGCACTTGCTTTTCATTGGTCATTTAACCTGATTGGCCAAAACAGAGATTGTAGTAGACTAGGCTTGTGTCCTGGTTGTATCATGAATGTTGTGGTTATTTTTCTATTTCAAAGAGAAGTATGTGTCCTTCTCTTTGCTTTGTTCTTTGCTGGCTGCAAAATAAATTGCTCCTTGGGGACAAAAAAGTTTATCTTCAGAGATGGCCTGGTGCTCCAGCTGGTCGGTGTGGGCCACAACTGGGTAATAACAAGGTTATGCTTGCTATATTCACTGATGAGAAAAACATCAATTTGTTTATTGGGTTCTTTCTTTTTGGTGAGTCCTAAAGGTCATTTAGAACTAAATTTATTCTTGCTTTCCCCTTTTTCTTTTATGAGAGCATACACAAAGGTCTTTGATATTATACTGTATGTGAAAGTAGAAATAAACACTGTCCTAAACGTGCCACAATTTTCTTATGTACAGTGTACAGTTAAAGCAGTAGCCTTTTACTCTGCAAACTTTAGTAGTGATGGCAGAAAATTTGTCATACGCAGAGTGGAAATTGCCTGTAGAGGCAAACTATGCTTTAGAAAATTACTTTAACAATTAAAAAAGGTTTTAATGGTAAATGCTCACAGCATATGAAATATGAAAAGTTAAAGTTAAATTTTGCATCTTAGTTTTTTTCTACTCAGTATTTTAACAAAATCCCACAAAGATGATTTTCTCAAATTACATTAAAATCTAGATTAAAAAAGGCAATGCCTCTGATTAGTGAATAGACAAATGCATTGCAAATGCATTTATTGTTTGATTTGTTGCATTGCAAAAATGTCAGCAATGAAGGTAAAGGAAAACTATTTAAAATGCCTTATTGTACAAAAATAAATGATTAAATATTTTTCATTGGCAGGATCTGTTGCGGATGCTGAAGTAATCTGACACTGCTTTTTCTTTTAAGAAGTTTCTTTCTGAAACTACAGCAGCTACCCTCTAATTATTGTATTCCAAACTGTGCCGACTAGACAGCCACAGGTTCACTTCTGGTGTTTATGCAAGAGGCTTCCAAATGATTTTGTTCTACTTGGTTGCACACTTTAATGAAAGGGTAAATGCTTTCGGAATGTTGGAATCAGCTGAGTCGGGCGGATTAGCACTTCCCCTTTCCACACCCTTGATGTTTAATTACCACAAGTTTGTTGTTGTTTTCTTATTCATCTGTTCTCTTTTGCTTTTCAACTTCCAGCTAGCTCCTATTCGGCTCTGAGCCTGAGGGGCTGGTGTATGAGGGAGGGGCAACAGAGAGTGAGAGCCTGTCGGGCCTCTGCTTGACTGACGTGTGTAAAGCTAGTTTGCTGATTTTATAATGCCACAATTTTTCAAGCTAAAAATCACAAGTGACAGGTATCTGTGGAATAGTATATGAATTCACTCTACCTCCTCACCATGTCACTCAAACACATACCTCTGATCCTGCATTATTACAAAAGAAAAAGTATGCTTAGCTAGATTATTGATTTTGACCG
Organism: Xiphophorus maculatus; assembly: GCF_002775205.1. Taxonomy (NCBI): domain Eukaryota; kingdom Metazoa; phylum Chordata; class Actinopteri; order Cyprinodontiformes; family Poeciliidae; genus Xiphophorus; species Xiphophorus maculatus. Next base: position 9,407,910 of record NC_036463.1, read on the forward strand.
ATATTAACATTTAAATCAGTCCGGGCTTGGTGTTGATTCCTATTACAGGACACCTGGCTATGTATTTGATGTAAATTCCTCCAGGATTGGTCGGGGTGAGAAGCTTGTCCTGCAGCTAAGGTAATTTACTGCAGCAGAACAAGATAGAGAGATTGTGTTATTATAGACTTGATCGCTTGGCAGGCCAGCTCGTAATTGATCAGTGCTCTGCAGAAGTGCTCAGCAGTGATGGAGGGTGTGGTTGTGGAGGAAGAATTCGATGACAAAATGTAATACATACTGTAAAACAGTCAGGCCGATCCATATTTTGAAAAGTGAGAGGGCAGGCAGAAGAGGATTAGACGAGAAAATATTGATTAAAGATATTCCTTGTGACACACATTTAGCAAATGATATAACAAGATTTTTTTAAAGTTTGGCTCCTGCTCATCTTTATTCATCCGAAACATCACTCTCATAGCAATACTAAATGTAGTTACCTTGGAGAAATGAGAGGGAGGTGCCAAAATATTGCCAGACTGCAGTAAATTTCAATTGAGAATGAGGTAATTTGAGTGGCTGAGGAAATGAAAGGGGTTAAGTAAACCCAGTCAAATGTTTCACTTTCTATGTCAAAATTCTTGAAAACCACAAAAAGTTTCCTCTCCACTTTTTGTGTGAATGCTTTTTTAGGGATCATAGCAAATATGTTGAAGAAAGAAACTGTTGATGGAAAGAAATTAGGTCACAAACAGGGCAATCCTAGAGGAAAATATTTGATGCACTTCTCTGTTTTACTTCTGTTTTTATCGAGCCCTTTAAGAAAAACTATCCAAGACTTTTAGATGAGCATCAGGGTTTCAATATTATTCTTGATGTCCTTTACTCATCATTTATACAAGCAAAAACTTCAAAACATCAAAGTAGGTGACATTACTTGATCCAAACTGTTTAACATACAATCTATCTGCTATGTATTGCACATTTTTTGCTCAGGTCCCTCTTGAAAATGAGATCTAGATCTCAACGGGGTTTACCTGATTAAATAAAGGAATATATTGACAATGTGCTGTTAGCATTCTCATTACTATGGTAACAGATTTAAATAAACAAAGTACAAATCTTAAAATCCTATAGCTCTTATACAAATCAGAGAGTAGAACTGGCTACACTGTCCATTCTTTAGTATTTGTAACAAGAATATTGTATTTATTGTTGTGCTTGATGATGTCAAACCTGCAACAAAAATAAAAAGCTCATCTGAGTGACTACAAACAATTCCACTGTCTTGATCTATCTGCTTACAGCAGGGCCCCTTGGGGAAGCCCATCTATTGGACACTCTGAGGTCTACTTATTGTATGCTGATAGATGGTCCAAGAATAGTTTCTAGTCCAGTGGAGTACAAAGAAGTAATTTAATATCTCAGTGGAAGAAGGCTAAAATGCCAGCAGTCTTGTTCAACCAAATCATTAGAATTGTAGTCAGTTAAAGCTCCAAAGCTCCTGGCACAGTGCTGCAGTGTGGACCTCTTCCTGCCTGAATTACCGTCTTTAGACAGAACCGCAGTGTTTGAAGTAAGCCGTGATTTGGCAGCAGTGTCACTTCTTATTCATCAAAATGTCTGGAATATTTTTGAAAAGAAAAAAATGCTTCTTTTCATATCAAGTGGCTTTGGCCCTGAACTTGCCACACAACCCTCTCCCCCAGCATACCATCTGAACTTTGTTTTCCTCTTCTTGGTCCACCGGTGTTGCTGAATGTTTAGCTGTGCAACAAAAAGAGTCGGCATCTAGGTCAGTATGAGTGACTCAGATCTATCACAAGAACATAGAAAGGACTGTAGGCGGTTAAAAAACTCAACACACATGCACACAACTTCTGTTTCAGTCAATGTGTGAACTTGTTTCAAAAATGACCAGTGCAATTAGTTAAATAGAGTAGTAAATAATGTATACAGCAGAAAAAATGTTTTCTCAGGTTCTGTTTGAAGCTGAGATATTTAACGTTTATAAAAAAATATATGTTGTCTACATAATTGTTAAAACTGTCAGTTTGTCATGTATTATGACACAGATAATGTGTCAAAACAATCAAGCTCCTCTGCTTTATTCCAATGCTCCTATTGCCATCTGCAGAAATACACTGCTGGGTGACAATCAGCCAATCAGAGCCAGGTAGAAGGTGTTTAAGCTGTCAAACATTCTTGTGTACAAGCTGCTCAGACCATCCCTCTTACTCTCTACTACAACTAGTTCCTGTCATGAATACTCAGATTAATATTTCCGATGACAGAGGATAAACAGTTTATTAGTAAGTTGTTTCTCTGGCATTAACCTATTGAGCAGTGTGTACACTATACTATACTGTCATGACACAGTTTAACCCTCTGATGCATGAATTATGATCCTTTGTGTCAGAATTTTTTTTTTCATTTTTTAAAATTCTTTTCTTAAGGCATAAAAAAGGTAGGAACATTGTTTTGTAAAAATAATTTTATTTTTATTTTTTATTTTTAAGTGATCAATTGTAATTTTGTCCAAATACAAAGTTGTTATTTGAAAAATACATCAGTAGTATTGTTCCTTAGGGGTTATCTGATGTCACAATATTTTTTTTACTTGCAAGACTCGTCTACAGTAGAAGGAGGGACCGGGTCGGTTCTCATGCTTTTTTGTCTGTCGGCCATATTGTATTTAACAAAAATAATTTCTTGCATTTGCAGCTGATGGCCAGTAGTTGATGCTATATTTTATGATGCATTAGTGTCCACTTCAGTGGTCTGTGTGCATGTATAACATAAAAATCCACAGGAAGCACAAGAAAATGGCTTTTAGATAGCTGTCCACTGTAGTGACCACAAATATGTATAAAACTTTCTCATCTCATTGTTGCAAAACGTACGGAGGCTGTGTCATAGATGTATTTTCAAACTTCTGAATATTCCAGTAGGCAGCGTCAGAGCCGTTGTTTAAAAGTGAAAGGAAGAAAAAAATCATCATACACCAATCCTGACACTGCTTCTTGGAAGATTGAAAAGTTAAACAAATTCTCAGAATAGTTTTTCAAGAGCCAAGGATCACTGAGAGAGAGCTATGCAATACCTGGGATTAGCTGGTATTTCTTTTTCAGTAAGCAAATAATCAATCCATTCAACCATAATGGCATCACTGTACAAAGCTCCACTGCTGAAGAAAAAGCAGATGTAAGGTTGTTTAATGTCCTTTGAAGCAAAACATTTGAATAAGAAACTGGAAGACATTTAGAAGTATTTGCTAATATTCAGTAGGACTGTTGGATACTTTTGGGTACAATTTATGCATGTACTTGTGTAGAATGCCTGAAAGTTGCCAAAATGTTGTGAAATTTAGTGAGAAAGCCATTGATATGTTCAGCACCTTTTCCAGTATGTTTTGATACCATTATCCACTCAACTGTGGCAAAGACAACGTTGATTTTTTAAAAATATAATATGTTCTTTCTGTTTGTTTTGCAGAGGTGACTGTATTATACAAATTGAATTCAAAACCCTGTGGCCTTCTGTTGTTTGTCTGTGTTTGTTTAAATTCCCAATGAACCGCACAAGATGCTGTAAGAAAAATATTGTTTTATTGTTGCAGAAATTCATTAGCGCTACTGTTCTTCTGCTCTCTGCCTTAGATTGATTATTTCATGACACTCTCCATTAAAGCCCCATTAGCTGCCATTATGCCAGCCTATTTTCATTGCCAACAATAACACTCAACCAGAATGCAATTGGAAAAGAGCACAAGACACAAGCACAGGTTGACAGTTACAGGATTGTTTATCATTAGCTGACATTGTCTATGAGACAATGGAATATGTCATTCTCTAAAGGGCCATGGCTGTGGTAACGCCACATGCTTTGTAGCCAAATGGCTTAAATGACAGAGGACATTCTTCTTGAATTTCTACAAGGTTCTTTATCAACTGTGCCAACTGGGGAAAGGGAACCAACGAGGGCTCAGTAATGACAAAAGATGCGATCCATTTAATTTTAGTGCAAAAACATTCATCCATAATATCCTTCACTGCTCTGAAGTTTTGATTAAGAGATTCAGCGAAATTGCTTTAAAAGAGAGAGACAGGAGGTAAAATATGGACCATTTAGGCTCTGTCTGCAATGCTTTTTCTTATTTCCCTGCTGTATGATAGATAAGCTTAAGAAGGATAAAAGGTTACTAAATAAATGAAGAGTCAGCTGAAAATAATTAACATATTAAGTTGGTTACAGTTACTAAAACTGGGGCAAACGTTCATGTTGTTTGTGCCCATCTATCTAAACAGTACACCATTATTTTTCCTAAAGTGATTTTTTTGAAAAGATAAACGAATCCTCTGTAAACACTGGGATAATAGTGTGGATGGCGAGTCAAACCATTTGATATCAAATAATTATTCATGTCAAATTTATACTCCATTTAAACAAGAAGAGCTATGCTCTATAACACAGTTCCTGGAATTCATTGCAGAAGTCAGATTATGGAAAATGCAGAATTTTTTACATTTTAATAATCTAGAGGTACTGTTGGATGACAATTCCTAACATACCATCAGTTTAATGCATTTAGACATCTAGATGTACTACAGACAGCTTTACTGAGAGTGAAACACTTCTTACTGATATGGAATGAACCTTGAGTATGTGGAATTAACCTGTAATATACAAAATAAAACCTTGACTATATTAGATGAAAGTTGGAGTGACCTCAAGGACTCTCAGGTAATGTGGTTTGAAAACATCCAGAGTTGTCTGTACTTGTGTACTCTCATACTTATAAATCTTTATTGACTGTGGGCAAATCCTGTTTCAATGCTAAGTATGCGTCAATGTATGCTGAAAGTGACCATACCTGTTCTGGTTTCGCCCATGTTATTGGTCGTTCTGCCGACTTTGGTCAATAATATATATTCCACAAAGCATTGTGGTACCAGTAGCTGTAAACAGAGAATTTGAGGGCAGAAAGATGATTGTTTTTATATCATTAATTTGTCACAAATATTGTTTCAAGGTGTTTCAAAGAGGGGTTAGGGGAATAGGGGAATATATATATATATATACAGTACAGACCAAAAGTTTGGACACACCTTTTAATTCAATGAGTTTCCTTTATTTTCATTGACATTGTAGTTTCACACTGAAAACTATGAATAAAACAACTGAAAATACCCCTTATATTCTAATTTCTTCAAAGCAGCAACCTTTTGGTGTGATTACTGCTTTGCACACACTCTGCATTTGCTTGATGAGCTTCAAGAGGTAGTCACCTGAAATGGTTTTCACTTCATAGGTGTGCCCTGTCAGGTTAATAAGTGGGATTTCTTGCCTTATAAATAGTCATGAAAATAAAAAAAAACCCATTGAATTAGAAAGGTGTGTCCAAACTTTTGGTCTGTACTGTATATATATATATATATATATATATATATATATAATAATCCAGAGGTACTGTTGGATGACAGTTCCTAACATACCATCAGTTTAATGCATTTAGACGTCTAGATGTACTACAGACAGCTTTACTGAGAGTGAAACACTTCTGACACTTACTACATTTATTTGAGTTAATCAATTCAAAAACTATAAAATTGTCAACATTCATTATTTCATGCTTGGGGTTTTAGGTACATTTGCAAAAGCTTTTTGTTTCTTGATGAATGACATCATCATCTGAAAACATTCTTTTACATTTGTTATGTTAACATTGCTATTAATGGTTATGCATATGTAATGCACAACCATACCTCGTTACTCTCGTTACATTCCAGTATGCAGTTAAGCAAAAAAATGTAACATTTTTATAAGATGCTCTTTGTGTCTCCATTAGCTATAATTATCTCAATTGCATAAACTTAAACATCTGTAGAATGGAGATTAACTTTATATTATCTATATGGTCTATGGCACATTTTATCTTAGGTATGACTGCCAAAGAGTCTGTTGTTATTGTACTGCTTATGGATCAGAGTTTAATATGCATGCAACATTTTCTTGGAGAATAAATGGGGAATAACAATGCACAAGCAATTACATGGTGGGTGGCTCCCTCCCAGCATCTGTCATTTCAGTCAGCTTGTTGAATATCCTCATGCGTATTCCATTTCTCACCCCAAGCAGAGACTCAGAATTTTAATTTGAATTATGTCCTGACATGGGCACTTACTCTACTCAACAATATCCGAATGGAATTAAAATTTGGATAAAGTCTAAGGGATATTCAGGAAATGTAAAGAAATGTTACAGCAAAAAGTCTGTTGTGATCAAGTATTAATAAGTTGCTGAATGAATTTTTATGCGTAAACGGCAGTAACTCATGTTGTTAAACGGACTTGGAATAGATATTGACATTATGATCAAAAGGAAATGACAGCACAAAGATGACAAGGGAAGTAGCTGGAAAAGTGGACAAAAGGGCTGTCAGGGGGAATGAAAGAGAATTCTTATCACTTCTCAGAATTACTGTGGACACAACTGTCACAGTGTGCCCCTCTGGTATCTGATCCCTTTAATACATTGCTATAATCTGAGTCAGACCACCCAAAAAATGTCCAACGTGCACTGAAGCAATGTCAATATACATAACATTTAAGTAAGAATTTGAATTTCAATGTATTTTCAAGCTTTAAGCTGGAACTACTTAATGGCTATTCAGTTATGGTGTGAAATCACTTACCATTTAAAGTATTTCTTTGGCAAATGTTTGACACCCAACCGATACTTAAGTTAATTGTGTTTCATTATAGTAATTAATACAAAAGATCTATTAGTATTGAGAATTGGCTGTTGGGTGACTGCTGACTGACCATATAATGTGATTGAAAATATGGATGACAAATGTGAATCTATTAATATCCAGTGCAGATTTCAGCACTTCAGCAGTCGTTGCTACATGGATAAACTTCAGTGCAATACTCATGACTGTAAACCAGCTTTGATTTGCAGGGCATGTGTGGATGATGAAATGAATATAACCGATTTCTCTCTGTCTCTCAGAGTTTGATATTGATGTTTCACATACAGTGCACTCTCTTGGAGAGTAATCAATTACTGTAGACTAAATGTGCATGTGTGGACTTTGGAAAATGCAAGATTTTTAGTTGCCTGATGAGAATGTAAATTATTAGTTTTATTAGAATGAATGTGTTGCAAATAGCATGCAAACGCCATAGTGCTCACTCTACAGTATTGAATTAAGGTCTAGCCTTAACTAACCCATTGTACCAAGATGATTGTTTTGTTTTCCAGCCATTCTTTCATTGATTTAATTATGTATGGTGGACGACCAGTCGACTTCACACCCGTTTTTTCCAACTTTGAGTTGCTGACAAGACGGACTTACAGATTAAGTCAAAATAGTAGTCAAAACTCAAATCTATGTCTACATGGAAAAAACAAAACAAAACAAATTAAATGTGTCATTTGGACAAACAAGAAAGAAAGTAAATACCATATGTTTGGCTCCCTTCACAGATTCCTTCTTTGATATTTTTACCATTAAATGTCCCTTTACAGTTGCCTTATGCTATTAGTGTTTAAGTAGGCCGCCACTCTTCTGTTATCTGTATTTAATTCTTGATTTTTTTTAAAATTTATTTAGTTTTTGATCTAGTGCTGATGGCCCCCTGCTCTTTTCATTATTATTGTTTGCTGCCAATTTTTTGGAATCCTGGTGTGATGTCAAGTATATGTTGTAAAACTAAATTATATTTGTTTATTAGATTCATATAATCTTGCATCAAAAATCTCAGATTAATGAAAGAAGAGCGATGTGTTGTGGTTCTGGTTGGTGAAGTGATTATTAGGAATGATAAAAACAACAGCATACAAATATTTAGAAGGTGGCATTCCTGAAGAAAATAATAACTCTAACCATTATTTTTCCAATATACAACCACCATACAACACTAGGGTAAATCAAACACAACACATTTTTTATTAACATGACTCAGTTTTTCACAAATTATGCCTCATTGCTTAATTTTTAGAGTCATGTATAACTTTTTCAAACATGCCAACATATGTGGCAAGTATTTAAAAAAAGTATAAAAATGGCTATAAATGAATTTAAGCATAAATAAATGTCTGTATTATTACTACAAAAATATGCTTATGGATGTAAACACAATGACAACTTACTAGTTATTTTATGAACTGCAAGACAAACAATAAAATTAGTTTCAAACTTTGATGCAATATTTTGGATTAGCTTTTAATATTATGATTTATCTAACAGTGTTTAAACAATGTCCAATTGTTGTCTTGGTGATGATGTCGTTCTGCAAATACACAAACATGTATGGCTTTGTAAATTACAAGTTTTCAAAAAATCTTTCTGTTGCGTTAAGTTGTGATGAAAGATTAATGACTGAAGTTTAAAATATATAAATCTTTCAAAGCACTGGACAGGGTTAAGCTGCTCTGAAGCCCAATAATTTAGAATGAATATTCATAGATCACATACAAAACTCAGCTGTGCACATTCAGCAACTGATGTGCTGAAGTAGGCACAGTTTTTTTTTTTTTTCTCCATGGGCAGGGATCAGATTTTAATAATAGTGATGACTATTACAACCATGATAAGGTGTGAGAATTAGTTAGGTCCAATTGTAAGATTGCCATCATAAGTTATTTGTGGTAACAACATAAAAGAAAGTTAAGAACAAACTTTTTAATTAGCTTTGAAAAAGAGATGCAGCGTACAAATCTGGTAATGAACGAATATATTGCAGTGCCTGCTGGTATCTTTACGAGAATCCACTCAGCAGGCTCAGAGGAGGCCTGGCACTGAGTGGCACTTCTTCTAGTGTGGAACCAGAGATGCCAAACAGCTTTAATTACACCACAACTGTCTGCCAGCATCATCCTAATTTTAATTGCTCCTTACCTTTTGTGTTTCAGCTTAGTCAAATTGATTATCCCTCTTCACCGCTGCCAGTTGTGTGTTCAGTTTTTTAATACAAGGTTTGCAAATATATTTTGTAGAACTTAGCAAAAGGTTAAAAGAATTTTCTATGTACTCCTAAGAAAGATTCAAGGAAAGTAGCGGTCCGCAATTATAAGAAGCCGAAGCCCGTAAATAACATAACTCTTGCATTAAACTATAAGGAAATAAAACCTAAAATAACACAAAATTACTGTGTTAGATTGCTTTAATGACCCTCCTACTTTACTTTCCCTGAAAGACACAACTTAAGCTAGCCTTGAAATATGTCTTATCTGTCTACTTTAAGGTCTTCCCATGTTAGATCCTATGCATTAATCTTTCATAACATTTTTGTTTCATATCTGCAAACATTAATATTGTCTGAAAGAAACATGGCAAAGGTTACAAGAAGGGAAAACACTGCTTCCACAATCAACCTTGAAGAACTGTGGACATCGCCTGGTATGTTTGAGTTTGTGGGACAGAGATAAAACAGGAGATCAGTCACAGAGAAAATCGTTGCTGCTTGTGTTCATGCAAAACAAAGCTTTGTTATAATCTTGTTGACTGAGTTAGCTTTACTAAAAATATATTTGTCATGCTCAGTTGAACCCGAAATAATAAATCAACTGCTTAGTCAATTCACTTCACATTCAGAAGAGGAAATCTGCATGTAAAATAACATGTCGAAAAGGTAATGCAGTTCAGTATTCATGTTGTTGAATATGTATGTAGCAGAGCATAAAATGCCAACAGACATCAGGTACAATGTTTACATTTTATTTCTTGCATCAAAGGTATTAGGAGGAAAATTAGGTTGGTGTCCTAAGCCGAACTGGGTTTTTATAGAAACCTGTTAATGTTTTTTTCTTCTGGAATTTGTAGAATTTAGTTTAACTTAACACTGTCTGATACCCAATTACCTCACAAGGGATGATAAGCTGTCATTATGATTTAGTAATTCTATTATTTGATTTTATTGTGAAATATTTCTGAATTACATTTATTATTTCACGTACTTAAACAGTATTTCCACTTTTTTCCATCATTCAGAATGAGCCATTTTAAAGGTTGGAACACTCAGGTCATCTAAAATAAAATTACACTTTAAAAAAAAATCTTTACAGTGCAAAGATTTTTTTTCTTTGACACTGTTCATCCTTAACTGTCAGTGATTAAGTCCTGCAGTCTAAATTGTATGTTTAAGTGAGGCGCAGTCCAAATAAACCAAGTAATATGTGACGTTCTGGAAAAGCTCAGTTTCCTTTATAAAAAATACTTCAACATGAGAGTCAAACACAGCAGAAAAGATGGTTGGAGCCCAGCATGGTTGACTCATGCACATTTTGGAAATCAAAATGTCCTGTTCTTATCCAGAACCAAAGAAGGGTGCATAGTGCAAGTTTCCTTGATTTTATCACCTGGTTGGGAACATAAAAAGAGATAGATGACAGGCTGATTTAGTGTAATGCAGCGGAAGCACATTGTGAAATTCTCTTTTTTTAAATAAGAACATTGTGTGCTGTGCTGAGTTTGTGTTGAAAGCAGCATTGCACAGAACTCCACCTGGGACGCCTCACAGGTGTTTGTGCAGGTGTTTGTGCAGGTGCTTTTTAAATTTTGTTGGAACAGTGCATTCTTGCAATCTCATCTCTCTGTCACTTCATTGCGCTGCAACTGGAAACAGCATCATCTGAACATTGCTGAACTATTATTTCTGTTCATGTGGGGGAGAGAAAAGAAGTAACAGTTTCTAGGTCGTGTAAACTTTGTTGTTCAGTTACAATACAGGACAAATAAATCACACAAAACAGAACATCCCACTGAGGAAATGAATCTAACTTCCTATTTCAAGGCTTTACTGATTTCAAACTACAGCAATTTCATCAATGCACAAAGAAAAAGTGAGATGTTGCTGTCGACACATAAATACATTTTTGCAACAACGTACCTAAGAATCGATGTTAATATTCTAGTCTGAGGGAGATTGTGGCTAGGAGACTCATGTAAGTGGAAAAGAGCAAAAACAACAAAAAAAACATAAGTAACAAAACAATGATTTTTAGCACATATTAAAAACCTCCTTAATTACAGGCCACATACTGTATATATTTTAGGATCAGGGTACAGTACCACTATTGACTCAAAAAGGAAAGGCAGAGCAAACATCCTATTTTTTGTGATGTTTTGGAGTCACTAAATATGCCCCTCAATCTTAACTTATAAACTGTATCACTGCTTATTTATTTTATTTTATTTTATTGCTTATTCAAAATCCTAGTATGCACACTTCATCGCATATTACTATTATCCTTCATTGCGTATTTTTATTATTCTTCATTGCACACTGCCAACATTCTTGGAAGTGTTGCACTAAGAAGCAGCTCCTATCATAAGCTCAGATGATGCGCAGTTCCACCAGGTGTTGGCTAAATGCTGCTGCCAATAGTCTGAAGGAGTTGAGTGGAGGAGTCGTGGGTGAGGAGTTCTCTGTGAGCAGAAGCTCTGCTTGGAGACTACAGCTCTGAGGAGGAGTTGCACGGAGAAGGCAGGACTTAGTCAGCGCAAGTGTTTATGCATCATGAATAGTTGCCAAGGTAGACTAAAAATGAATTCAACAAGCTGTGTCTGTTTTTAAGGAGGTATATAATTATAACTTGATGTAAATCTCAAGAAATCAATTTTACATAATACTGCCCCTTTAATAGTTTCAGAAAAGTGTCTGCACTGCAGAGCAAGGCCACATTCAGTTTAGATGTTAGAGAGGTGGATGTGTAAGAATGATGCTTTCACACATTGAGCAGAAAGAGAGCATAAACTATGTTGCTCCATATGTTCTATGTATAATTTATGCAGGCTATTAGAAGAAAAATGATGATGCACATAAAACATTTCTTTATGACTAAGGCCTGTGAATTGAAGCAGTGCAGGAATGTGAAGAAGGACCGGGATGCATCAGAACTATTTATTGTCCACATTCAACCTGTTAAAGTTGTCCTAAAAATAATTTACATGAATACCAATTAGTTGTCAGCAAATAATTTGGTATTGGTTTGAATGTAGCGCAATGTGACATTACCTCCTGTCCTTTCATTAAGGATAGTCAATATGTCCAGTGCTAAAGGAGATAATAAATTAGGCCTCCAGCTCATTTTACTCTGGTTTCTACCAGAGCACAGGGACAATTTTCAAGGACTAATCGATCTCACCCAGTCCACACCTTGGTATTTGTGGGGTAGGTGACTCTACAGAGTCCACTAAACCATACAAAAAAGACCTATTTCTGCTATATGCTTTGTTTGTCTGTTCAGGACTGCTGTAGAAATGTGAGAGTTTCTTAAATACAAAATATCTTGTCTGTAATACATGTCTTGCTCTTTTCAGAAATACCTAGATATACAAAAAGTATATTTTTTGGTTCTACCACTTTGCCCATGTTTACTTGTGACAGGTGGAAATGCATAGGTGTTTTCATGAGACTGGCTTTCCCTCGGGAGAAGGTGCCTTGCTGTTTGTGTCAGGATTTCTCTAAAAGCTTGGGGCACTAAAAGGAACTTGGTCAATGTCATGGATAACATTGGTGTTGCTCTTGTTGATGCAAGTTTGTTTCAAAACAAACGTTCTACAGATTTGTTTGAGTTCAGTATCAATGAAGGGAAATTAAATGTTTTAAGATCATATTAAGGATAAATTTAACTTTTTTCCTGAGCCCCAGAAGTTGGAATTAAAACTTGTTTAGATATTTTTGTGTGTGGCATTAAAAGTAGTGAGAAGAGAGTATTTGCAAATGCAATCAGCTGCTAATGACCCTCTTGCATGAAACACATCCTCCAACAATCCATCTCAGATCAAAAAATATTGGATAAGTGTAGTGTCAATGTTGTATTTGATTTTAAAGTTAAGTTTCTGGTTTGTGCACGATTTTGTCAAGTATGTGTATGTATTTAAAAATGCTACTTTACAGCATTGAAGAAATAAAACAAATTTTGATGCAGGTGCCATGTTAATGTGGGCCCATTCAACTCCTACTACTGTATGGCGTATCTGCCTCCCATTTCTATGACATATGAAGAAGATAAGCAGCTTTCAATAAATAATGGCCCAGCATTGCCTTTCTGGACATCTGATACTGCAGTATACGCAATGGGATCATCAGGTAGGCCAGTTTGCCAGAGGTGAGTTGGAGATATTGAAGGTTACTGTACGTATTGTTATTTTTTTTTAATCTTACCCTTCAAGTAAAATACTCAAAGCCTTGCAAAGATGTTCCTTGTCCTTTCACATTTTGCCACAATTACTAGATTATTTTAGGCGTTTATTTTAACAAGCTGACTTCAGAATGTTTGCGATGGACTGGACTGTCCAGGGTGTACCCAGCCTCTTGCCCGAAATGTCTGGCTGGAGATGAGCACCAGCATCTCTCCCTACCCTAATAGGGACAAGGGTGTAAGACCATGAATGAATGAATGAATGAATGAATGGATGGATGGATGGATGAATGAACTTCAGAAGGTTATTGTTTTGTACATCGTTTTATTTAGAATAAAGTAAAGAGGGGCTGAATATAAATAAGGTTTAGGTTTAATTGATAAAAATCCTGAAAACTATGTAATTATTTTCTTTTGCTTCACAATTTACATATCACAAAAAAGAATGTGCAAAGAAAATGATCAAGATTTTTCTAAGAAAAACAGGAGGATGGACTAAATCAGGACTGTATTTTAACACCAGAACAGAGAACATATTTAGTAGTAAACAATAAGCAATACAGCATTCCAGGAAAGGACCCTCTTGCCAACAGTTAAGCAGAGTTGGAAGTGGTATAGTTTATAGATGCAATGCCAAGCCAGTTCACTATGTAAGAGTTGCACCAACTTGTTGACATTTAGATTAGTTGATTCTGGGCTCTGCAATGACTTTTTACGTTTCAAGTCGACAAGTTGCAATCACATGATAAAACGTAATTTTTCCAAGAAAGTGAAGATGAGGAATGGATGTGGGATATCATAGTGTGAATTGACAGTTTGAAAAAACTATGTGCAAATGCCAAAAGGGTACTGCAAACTCCGGCAAAGGCTACAGTTGTGATATGCAGCACAAAACATGTCAGGCACTTTATTACTTTGTGTTTTTTACGCTCTTATAGCAACTCTGACAACATCTGCACTTACAGTTTAAGCTGCATTCTGAGGATCTGACAGTCTGTCCCTGTTGTTATATCTGCATGTTGGTTTGTACCACAAAGTCAGACAGTCGCTGCCAGGGAGTCTCCAGAGCATCCTGCTGCACATCGCTGAATTTAACTGTACGCTCTGTAAAAGATGAGTCATTTAAAATACACTTAATTTATAATGTTCTAACTTGCACATTGGTAGTAGACATAATAATTTGACTCCTATAATTGCCGCTTTCCAAAATGAGCATATACCATGATCATCAGTACCAACTGGTGTTGTGAAAAAAAATTGAACTTTGTGAAACTTTTTGGACCACAGTGTCAGGAGATTACTGCTCTGCTGCTGCAGAAGAAGTCCAGGATGATGTTATGTTTTCTGTTCTTTTTATTCTGCACAATAGAACTTTGTCTAAGCTGTCAGTGTTTGCTGTGAATAATGCTAATAAAGCCTGAACGTTGCTGTGAAACCTTCTGTCTTTCTTTCCAAATGGTGTTACAGCAAATAATCAAAGTCGACTCAACTTTTATCATGTTGACCTTGAAGTCGTGCAACCCCTAAGACTAATGCAAATCACAATTACTTCTGCTGTATATTAGTGTTTGAGAGAAAATTTGACACCACCTGAAAAGAAAAAAAACATACTGAAACAACTGAAAGTGAAGAGTTGGGAATGGAAGGAAGGATGACTGTAAGAACTGGTTTGTTGGCATTATTTCAGTTACTCTAGCTCCTGGGAGGTTGGGTGTCCTCTGCTAGCAAAGTCCATATTGATAAAATTATTTACTTGATAGGTAAAACAAGGCTTTCTGGTTAGTTGAGTGAATTTAGATTGCTTGTTTTTTCCAATAGATTTGATCAGATCTGAATATGAAGTTTCCTTACTCTTTCACATTAATTTATATTGGATTTTCTAAAGTTGCTGCATTCCTGGCTCAGAATTTACTAACCATTTTAGCAATAAAACTTTCTGCAACCTAGTGTTACAACAAACCCGGCTTGATATGCTAGATTAGGCAATAGGCAAAGCTTTAACGCTGCTTTCTTATTGCCATTAATCTCAATGTACCACTGAAATATGATGAGATTTGCAAAATGGAGAGAGGAATTTAACAATTAAACCTGCCTCTGATGAAACAGCTATGAATTCCTGGCAAAAAAAAAAAAAAGAAGCGGTATTGTAATGTCTCTGCGTCCTGTTTTGACTAAATTACTATTCTAGAATTGTATGAACTCGGAAAGGTTGGAAAAGGCAGTTCTGGACATTCTCCCTCCTGTATAATCTTTTATTGCTCCCCTTCAGAATATTGCAGCTGTTCCAACACTTACAGTTTGGGCATAAACTATCATGTCAAATAATGAGGACGAGTCACCGAACAAGCAAATCCATAGCTAATTACAGCAGCTGGCTTTTAAGCCCGACAGCTTGACGAGGACATCAAGAAAACATGTATGCTGTGTGTCGATACTGTTTATGTTGCTCCCTATTGCAGTCACGCGCTGTGTTCAGCAAAATTGGATAAGCCTTCATTAGCCATAAAACAGACTGAGTGGACAATGAAGTAGTGTCATGCTGTATTTTGTGCGTGATCTCAACTCTTTTCAGTGGTTAAAAAAAACATTTCTGCTGCTTACTGTGCTCCTGCAGAATTCGAAAGTAATTTCTATGTTAGCTGATCAAAATCTCACAGTTGGGGTTGGGTTTAATTTAGTATGAAACTTTATTCAAACAGCATAAAGGTTTCCTGATGTGCAGAGAAAGAAAGGGCTACTGTTACTCATGCTAATTATGGCTTGTTATTTATTGGCTTCAGCAGACTAGGTGGATGTAAGCGTGGTGAGTGAAAAGAGGGGTTCATTATTTTAGGGAAATGGCTAATTGAATTAAGCTCCTCTAAACCCTTTTCAGCTATGTATTCAGCATGTAATGAACCGCTAACGCTCCGTCTGGAAAACTACTCTGATCAATGTTGACATCTCCGTGCACTGCTTTGATTAGCCTTTGGAGACCCGCTTTAATAGGAACACACCCAAGCATTCAGGAGCCTCATCTCCAACTTTAATATGTGTTTTTTTTTTTTTTTTACTTGGTAACTCCAATATGACTGAAACACAGTCAAATATCACGACAGGTCTCAAAATTGTTTCATTGCCTTGTTGCCTGGAGTCAAATTCAGATGCTGTATGAACCTTTTCAGTCTACTCAATGAAAAATTTATACTCTCTCACCAGCTCTGATGCAGCATTGCTCTCATTAAATCCAGATTTTCTCCAGCCATGTTTGCTATGTGGGTTCATCTCTAATGCAGAAGGAAATGGCTAACTTTGAGAGATTTTTGGTATCTTCTATAATGATGTTGGCCTTTGTTTTTGATTAAATTAAGCTCGACACAATTTGATTGGAAAGTGGTGAAATTTGGAAGCGCTATACCAAATTCAACAGCAGCAAGATATTGTAGATGGTGTTGAGCTGTGCATGAATTCTATTGGACTGCATCAGGTTGTTTTTCTTTGTGATTCAGAAAAAAGATTTGATAAACTATTCACATGCCTTGAAGAATTTCATATTTTGCTAAGTTGCAACCACAAAATTCTATTGTATGTAATTGGGATGTTTTTTGTTGTTTTTTTTTTTAAAATAAACCAACACTATCTACTATTTTGAAGTGAAATAAAATAAATTTGTTTTTAAAATTTATATGAAGAAATATCTGAATTGTTTTTGTGTATATGTATTCAATCAGCTTTTTCTACCATTCTGAACAAACAAAATAAATTGCATTGAGAAGTCACATAATTTGGTAACTTAATTTAAGCATAAAAAATAAAAATAAAAAGCAGATGCTATTACCAGGATTACAATGAAACGGTTTGGATCAAATCAAATAAATGTCATTGAATGGCTTTATCAAAGACCAGACCTAAATCAATATTAAAATTTGTTGTATGATTGGTTGTTTAAAGGACATGTGTCAAATTAATGTTTACAGACTCTCCTGCCAATCTGAGTGAATATAAGCTATTTTGTAAAAACGAATGGAGAGAACTGTCAGTCTCCAAATGCTCACAGCTAATAGAAACTCCCAAGCTCCCAGCTGTGGTTTTGCACAAATGCATGCTATATTTTTAGATCCTGAAAACAAACCAAACAGTATATATATATATATATATATATATATTATTATTATTATTATTATTTAATAATTATATATCATTATATTGTATTATATATATTAGGTGCATGTAAAACAAGCAAAACAATATTGTTTTGTTTGTTGTTTTACATCCACCTAAAGAAGTCATGTCTTGTGTTAGTCAACTAAACACATTTTGCCAAAGCATCAGTCAGAGTTATATTTAGGCTTTGACAGAGTCTTGGTGTTGCAGTGGAAATATTTCATTTTCCTGTGGAAATATTTCAATTTCCTGGTCTTTTGTGCTCTTGTGGATTTTACACAGAATAAAATAAAGTAGTCATAATTAAGATCTGTTGGAGGTGCAAGTCTTTCTTCCTGTCATACTGAAACATTTTTTTATAAATAGCAAAAATTGATGTGGAGACAGGAAAAAAATGAAGAGATGGTAAAAGGGTTAGAACTTGACATTGATGACTCTCTTATTATGTTAGAAGAAAACTAAAATGCTAAATTTTGCCTCTAAACTACAGCCTGGCTCTTTGATCTTGTTGTGTTTTGCTCATTACCACAGGTTAAATACAGATTTTGAAGGACACTGCAGCTAATCTGGGCCCCTGTGCATAGAGCTCAGCTCCATCTGTTTCATTTCCCTAGTTTCAGACTGAAGAAGGGCTTCCTGTCCCTCTGCTCCTCCAATTCACCCAATGTGAGATTCGTAACTATCGATTCTGGCAGCTAGGCAGCTCCTATAATTAAAAAAATTCTATGTGGAAAATGGTAAACACAGCTCAAAGCCAGCTGTGGCAGGGCTCTTCATCCTTAATGAGATTTCAGTGGAATAGCTAAGCAACCAACCCAAAGAATCAATACTTTCTCTCTCAAATGCTTTTGATAATCTTCTCTAAGGCTCTGATCAATTAAGCTGCTGCAACTCATTAATAATACCTGTCGAGGACCACTTAGAGTGTGTTTAAGTCTTAGAAAAGGATCAGAGACAGTAACTTTGACTTATCGTTTTGTTTGATCACAGCATGCAGTACATATACATTCATTTGAAGTTACTGTAATTCCTGTCGGAGTAAGTGTAATTGGTCTGTGATAACCAAACATGAAGCCACTAACTAACAACTGCTTAACATAATAATATGTTTTGAACTGTAAAAAAATAATTAAATACACAAAAAAAGCCTCTTTGAAAATTCTGCTTTTGTTTTTTACTGTTAACAGCAGGAGAAGGAGATAATCAGGGATAAAGTTGAGGGAAAGTTTGAAGCAGGGTTGTGTTATCAAACAGTGTTCTCCCCTTTGAACATTTCTCAGGGCACTGTTCAATACATCCTGCCAAAATGGGAAGATTATGGCACAACTGCAATAATCACAATATTCATAGCCTACCAAGACTTGCTGTCAGCTTTTATTTATTCCGTAAATCTTTGACTCAGGGATGCCGAATACAAATCTACCTCAGAGTTTCACATTTGAAAGAATTATAAAATAATAATAATTTAGAATTTTTCCTCCACATCATAGTTTTGTGCTACTTTGCTTCAGTCCTGTCACCTCAATTCCCAAAAACATATTTTGAGATGCAAATTGAAGTTTGTATTTGCACAATGACAAATTGTGAAAAGGTATTTTAACAAGGTACTATTTGTGGACGGAAGACCTGTGTATTCAGCTCTGTAGTGGACAAGAAAAGCAATGATACTTTGGCTTTCTGTAAAGCAAAGATACCTGCATCCTTAACTCTATTCAACTACAAATGGCAAAATTAATAAACCATTTTCTTTGTTTTGTATAATGCAGCATCGAGTATGTACAGAGATCCTGTTGGTGTGACCTGAAATCCCAGCTCGACTCTCAGTTTTAGAAAATTACCATGAATTAAGCTAAGCAATGCAGCTCTTTTTCTATTTTATGCACTTTCCCAGCGGTAATATGTGCCACAAATATATAGGTGGATGGGAAGAAGCTTTCTCCAGAGCCATAATGAGCTGATTACACTTTTGCCTTTACTAGAGTGACTGACATAAGCTCTATGGGGCACTTCTCATCATGATAAACAGCCCTGCTAAGGCAGGAAAAGCTTGGACTAAAATACATTTGTCATCTTCGGACCATTAGTTCTCTCAAGCTTTTATTCTAAAAAAAGAAAGAATGCAGGGATTGGTTCATTATTTAACTTTCCTTCCTGAGCCATGTGCATGTTTTAACAAGGCGAGAAGCATTTCATTTTTAATCCCCAGTGCCTATAATGGATTTCCATCCTCACGTGCCCTTAACAATGAAAACAAAACTGCGGTAGAGATGTAATTTCCCTGAGGTTAGAATGTAACAGACAATGATTAACAAGACTCTCCTCTCATTTAATTTACAGATTGTCAGGATCTTTTGCAGAATGATAACATGCATCCATTACTGCAGAGTAGTAAAAAAACATGCAAAGAGTGTGGTTGTACATTCTTAAGAGACATATTCAAGCATTTATAGTGCAAGGCTGTGAAAAAGTGTATGCCCTAAGTTAGACTCTTTTTTTTTCTTTTTTGTTGCACAAAAGTGATTCACATCATTAGACAAATGGTAATATCAGACACTAACATTGTAAGCAAATGGAATTTAAAAATGATGACCAAACCAAACTGGTTTTATGTGAAAAGTACCTGCCAATAAACCGAAAGTTTCTAGTACCATCTTTGATGGCATTAATTTTCATCAAATGTTTGCAAGAACTGGTAGTTATTGCAAGATGTTTTAATTCATCCACATTGAAGGGTTCTGGGGCATTGAAAATATTTAAATCTCAAGTGTGCTTCAGATTAATGTGTAGCTGAGAGTAGAATTAACAGTTCCTTGCATCACAAATTGCTGCATGAGGTCCTAAAAGCCACAAAGCGGCTCAAGAACAACAGAAAAATAATTATGCTTGTAATCTGGGCATGGTGTTGCTTTTTAAAATCTTTTGCCCTACTTCATATAGTCAGGTGGGTTTTGTTTAAGTATCCTTTTAGTTTAACAAGTCAGACCGTAATCAGGCATGACCATAGTTGGGAAAATTAAAGTCAGACATCCAATGATGTGGGTATTCAAAATTCACGTTTTGAATAGTATACTGTTTTATTCATGACCAAATTCGTTTGAATAACTCATAAACAAAATAACTTAAACACTTTTTTTTTTGTATTTACTCATGTTACCTTTGTTGGTTGTATGAAATTTGTTGAGTCATCTGGCAATTTTAGGTGTGAAAAAAGCGTAAATATATGACAGAGGAGAAATACTTTTTTTCTCAGTGTTGTATATTTCGCTTAGAATTTGCATCCCATTTCTAGCAACTGTGCAGTAAATTGAAAATGTTAAGGAGAAAAACAACAGAAGGAGCTCCCAGTGGACCTTGAGGCTTCGAGGCAAAGAGCGGGAAAAAAAATACAGCAGTACAAGCAGCCCACAGCTGGAGATAATATTGTCAGTAATTACTCCCATCCCTACTGGGCAGAGGACCTCAGCATTGTCTGTTTCTCTGTCATATCTGGGCCAGCCGCACATCTCATTCCAGGCTGCATTGGCTCTGTCAAGCATCAGCGAGGAGTGGGGAGCAGTGAGGCATTAGTGGACCCTGGAGACGAGCGGGATGAGGTGATAAGGAACATCAGAGGGAATCCGCCTCATTTAATGCTACACACTGCTAAAAGTTGGCCTTCTCATTTGTATAAACAAGAGGTGTGCAATGCTTTGTTGGTGCGTCTGTGCAGAAAAAGGAGTGTTTGTGAAATCCTCTAATCGTTTCTACCCACTTTTGTGTAAATCATCTCCACCGTTCAAGTCATAGGGCATATATAAAATCGCCTTAATAGGTATTATTATACTCTGCGCAAAATAGGCTGTGTTTATAGCTACTGTTAACAAATATTGGGGGAAATTGCTCAATATATTTATCCATTATTTCTGGTGATTTAGCTTTATGTGAAATGAATGCTGTCTAGCCGATCCGTGAGGCAATAATAAGCCCTGAGAGGCTATAATTTAAATTTCCATGAGTATTTCAAGTGACATTAGGAGTGAAGTGAATGAGTTCTAAAACTACTGTCATACATATATATATTAAATAAATGAAGTATAGATAAGTTTCATTCAGTCTTTGAATATTAAACTACCCTCGCTTCAACCAGAACTTCATCATTTATCTAAACCTTGAGCTAAATATGTGTGAAAGACACCAAAATTGACAAATGACGTAAAAACCAGTTAAAATGCAAAGAAAATATCAGAATTGCTGCATTATATTGAATAAGTAAATACTAGCCACTATAGTAAATACTAGTGAAACATTAACAGACAAGATACAAGAGTTGTTGTTGAGGGATTGCTTAATTAGTTTGCTGCAAGACATTTGGGCTACAAAACATACAGGTATTGTTTTATAGTTGAAAGGGAAGACTGACTAGAATGTTAAATGTAATCTATTGAAATACACTAAAGCAAATTATCTACACCTCTGTAACACTTTTAAATCTCCATTGCATTAATGTGGGTTATGTAGACATAAAGCTTGATTACAATAATGCTCTAGCGTTGTCTTTTACACATCCGGTACTGTAGCATCTGAAATGTGCTGTCTGGCTTTCAGAACCTGGAAAAAAATAGTGGAAAGAGCAATACAAATTAGAGATGCAATGCATTCTACACACCAGTACTACAGAATTGACATAAATGTAGCAGCAATAACTCGATTTTAACAAAACACAGCGATATGCAGACAGGAGAAGCAAGCGATGTGTAGAGAAAAACTGTTTGCCTTCTTGACTGTTCTATAAAACAGTTTACATTTTACAGTCAGACTGTTCAAACATATGAAAGAAGTGCAGGGTGATACAGTGCTGTTCTATGCCTCACCTCAGGTGGCGCTGTCTATCACACAGTGAATGAAGCAAGTAATTGATATGTGCTACACATCCTGATGATACACAGTCTGTCTAATGTATGTAATGGATGAGAGTGACATATTTACATTTTCTGTTTGGCCATAAATGCAGAGGGAAACTGCACAGAGTGAGGCAGAAACTACTGTGCTGCAGTGACAGGGGGCAGTGCTGAACTCCATAGGCACGAAGGGAAGCAGGTGTTTCACTTATTCTGTGCATTTAAGACGGTGAAAGCAATCAGAAAAAAAAACTACATAAACCTTTTAACACGTGGAGCTCACCACCAAAATTATATTGTCAAAATACCTGTACGGAAATGGGAACAGCTAGTAAGAAGGGAACAAGCTCAGCTGTTTGAGAAGAATAAGAACACACATCTTGCATTGGTCAAAGAGGGAACCAGGGAGCTTTTAAAAACATCTTTGATTCTCCATACAGCCCCCACAACAAGGGATACCCATTTGGTTTAAAAAGGTAGAGTCTCCTAATCTAAAATCAATGGCTTAAATATGGAAAAACACCTGAAAGTTCATTTTTATTATGAATTTAATTGTATTTGGCTTATTTAGGTTCTGTAAAGCCCTCAAAAATATTGATAATTGATCATCATACAGTTTTACTGTACTTATCATCATGTGTATATAACCAATAAAACACCAAAAAGAGGAAAGTATCTTATTATGTAGGTACTAGGTACCTACATAGCAAAAAACATGGATATGCAAGTTTGAATGCCTGAAAGGTGAAATGGATATTCTGCACTGATTTAACCCAATCACTGATCTGCACAGCTTTTATGGAGGGTAGGCTCCTCCAGAGAACAAGGTTAACACCTACCAAGATGCTACTTAGCCTTGTACATCCGTTTTTATACTGTTTCTAAATGTAATAAAATTTCCACCTAACAGCAATGCACCAGACATCCTTCAACTTTAACCTTCACAATTGCAGAGGCATTAGTAGTTGTATTTCCATGGCTGCTTCTAATGAATTCATGTGGATTACACATTTACAACTAATTCTCCATAGAGTAGTTGTTCTTGCAGTTGCTTCCCTTAGCTAATAGCAAAGTTAAGAATGGAGGATCTATAAAATTAATGCTTACCAAAACTTGTTTTTGTTCTGCTATCATATGACTGAATGTCAAAATTTCAGGAGGAATGCTAAATTATATGGTCTTCCTCTACTCAAGACCCTTTTTTTCAATCCACTACACACAAAGGTTTTGAAAGATCTGTTCATCAGATCATTACTCCCGGCTTTAACTAAAGTACTTAATCTCATTCTGTCAATACTTTAATAGCTGCTGCATGACCTAACAGGTGGAAGTGGTTGTCTGTAGAAAATATGGCATGAATTTAACATTAGGAAGCAGTATATAATCCCGTTCTATGAAAGAGACAACGTATTGACAAAGCCAATATTTGCTTTCCTGTAGCTGAGAAATTGATTTTCTTTTTTTTTGTGGTCAAAGAGGAGGGGGTGGTGATCACGGTGCTATCGGCACCATTGGCTTCAGCCTGCGAGTGAATCAATGCATTGACACCAGGGTAGTTCTCTTGCCATCAGTCTGCCAGCCCACCTCATCACTCTGTTTATTCATCCATGGTAAACAATAACAACCTTCATGCTTGCCTGAGATTCTGCCTATGACCGCTCAAGCATATAGGACCAAGATATGGCCACCTGGATAGCTTAGAAAGCAAAGGGATGTCTTAGAGCCAGAAATGAGCGATGCATCCTCAGACCAGTGAATGAGCAGATAATGGCCTGATCTGCATAACACTGACACAGGGTTGGACTGCAGCACTCATGCTCAGTGATGGCATGTTGCGATGCATTAAGTAGTAGCTTTGATTCAGACTGAATTAGTCAGTTGCTTTGTCCTTAAGGCCATGGGGCATTCAGTACATATTAACTGTATTCATCAAGAACTTCTTGTAAAAGGTGGTCAAATTGTTTGGTTATATATTAGCAAAAAGTACATAATCATTTTTTTTTTAGCTAGCTTGTAGATGTATTGATCATTCACCTAAAGGATAATATTTATAGAATGGAATAGAATAGAATAGAATAGAATAGAATAGAATAGAATAGAAGTACTTTATTCATCCCAGCAGGGAAATTATTTTGCAGTTACAGCAGCATAGAGACAAGACACACAACAACCACCACTGAGTAGCAATTGTAGACAAGATAAAATAAAAATAAAATATAACATGCTGTCAATATAAAAAGCAGCATAGAGCAGTCCTTGCAAAGATTCAAAAATGCAGAAACAGTATGTATATGTAAATATATGTACAGCAACTGTGCCACAGTGCAGTTGTGCGAAATTGGACTGATTAGTGCAGAACAATGATTTAGCTTTTATTGTACAGTGAGATGGCATGTGGCAGGAAGGATTTCCTGTATCTGTCCCTACGACAGCGGAGCTGGAGCAGCCTATGTGAGAAGGTGCTCCGCTGTCTGTCCACTATGTGGTGGAGAGGGTGCTGTTTATTGTCCATAATAGACAGAACCTTCTTCAGTGTCCTCCTCTCCACCACAGTTTCCAGGGACTCCAGCCTTAGTCCCAGTACAGAGCCAGCTTTCCTGATGATTTTGTCTAGTCTATTAGAGTCGCTGGCTCTGATGCTGCTTCCCCAACACACAGCAGCAAAGAAGATGGCACCAGCAACAACACTGTGATAAAAGGTCTCCAACATCTTGCTGCACACATTGAAGGATCTCAGCTTCCTTAAAAAATAGAGTCTGCTCAACCCCTTCCTGCACACAGCGTCAGTGTTAGATGCCCAGTCCAGTCTGTTGCCAATTACAACTTCCAGGTATTTGTAATCCTCCACCTCCTCCACCACTTCCCCTTTGATCTTTAGTGGCCGTGAAGGTATCTTCTTCCTTCTGAAGTCAATCACCATCTCTCTGGTCTTAGTAATGTTGAGCCTCAGGTGATTCTGGTCAGACCACTCCACAAAGCTGTCCACCAGTGTCCTGTACTCCCCGTCCCCTCCATCCCCTATACACCCGAAACCGCTGAGTCATCAGAAAACTTCTGTAGGTGACATGATTCAGAGTTGTACTGGAAATCAGTGGTGTACAAGGTGAAGAGAAAGGGAGAAAGCACATTTCCCTGTGGAGCCCCTACGTCACTGAGCACCACATCAGACAGGACACTGCCCAGACGGACAAACTGTGGCCTGCCTGTCAAGTAGTCAGTCACCCAGGAGATCACTGAGTCGTTGACACCCATGCTCCATCCATTTAGGTGATTAGGTGATTATAAAGTCAGGTCTTTTCACAGCCCTGCTCTCTGTCTGCCATCTGGGGTTTTAGGTCAGGAGAAGGAACGACTTGGGATAATATTTTATAACCTAATCCTGCTTTAAAGTTTTCCTCAACTTTGTCTCTAATGTCTGCTATGTTTCTTGGGCTTCATGATGTTGTTTGTCCACTAATGTTCTCCAATAAACATTCACAGAACAGTTGTCCTTTAAAATTACACACATTTACTAAAGGTTTGACTTCTGATTTCAGTTTGTAAGATGATTTAAAAAGCATGTACTATTTCCCTTCCATATTTTTGTGCTGAAGCTACTGAAGTATTGAAGCTTGTGGTTTTAATGTGACAAAATATAAAAGGCCAAGGGATAGGAGTACTCTTTCTGTTATACTTTAGGCAGAACCTCAGTATATATACTGTATATACAATAATTTGATGGGCACAAGAGTTTTCCCAAATTAGGAACACCGTCAGACAGGTGACATATGAAGACCAATTACAGTACCTGTCTTCATAAAAGTCACTCTGCAGCAGCTTCCATGCTTTCCTAATTTAGGAGTGACGTGCCTCTAGTAATTTTGCACTTCCTGCTGCACAGCAAAGGACATCGCTGCATTAAATTGACAACGGCACACAAAGGCAAATAATCAAAAGCCCTTCCACTGTAATGAGGCAGAAATATTAAACAGTACATCCTTGCCTTTGATCTACGCTACCACCTTTGGGCATGATAATAAGTCGGATGCTAATGTGTGAGGTACTAACAATAGAGACTAAATGCTGTGGAGAGGAGATGAATGTGAATGGGATTCTGGTCACAATGTTGTTGCAGGGCATTCAAGAAGAGCTGAAAAACATTGTGGAGGAAGTCACAGAAGTATGATGCTGTCAAAATACTTCTTGAGTCATTGTACTGGATTGCAGTCAATTTGTTCGGAATTCATCTGGCACATTTTTTTCTAGCCCTTGCAAAAAATTTACCATACAAAAACTACCCGATAAACCAATCATTAAGGAAAAACTCACGTTACTGGTCATCAAGAGTTCTATTTTTTTGTAGGATTCACACATTGATTTATTATTAAGCCTTGGATTAATCTTTATTTGTTAACTAATCAAGAGGAGCTCAATTAAAAGACTAAATTAATGCATTGTCCTCCTATACCATGCTTGCACTAAATGCAAAAATCATCGATTCCTGTACCCTAATGGTAAAAAAAGCCACATCGTTTTCAAAATCGGCCTGTTTGTTAGATTTATGGAGTGCATATTTTAGTACTCGTACTCTAATTTGATTCATAATGAATACCTGCAACAAGCCCTTGGAGCTATTCACAGGGCAGTAAAAATTTAATTATGGCTGATACACAGTTGGCCAAGCCAATATTGTTTTTTTTTATTTTGTTTTTTTTTCCTGGTCAACAGCCTAATCCAGTGAGTAAAGCTCTGAGACAGCTTGACAGAAGTGCGCAAATATCAGCAGGAGCATGATTATATCATCATCCCTTAATTCCAGCTGCCAGCTTAGTTTTAACTGGAAAGTATTTCTATTTTTATTTAGACACAAACAGCAGGTCCTTTGATTCTTTTGTCGGCAGTCAGTGAGTGTTTCAGCTTCAGAGGAAAGTTCCTCAAAATAACACCTAAACGAAGAAGGAACACGGAACAGCACTTGACCCAGCAGTTTTTTTTCTGACAGAAAAGTAAAATTTCTGAACAGAAAAAAATTGACAAATGGACAGACTCACTATTATTAACCTTATCTTGTCCAACCCCCTCTATATTTTTTGGCAAGAAAGGATGAAGATGAGGAAAAAGCTTTAAAATACATTTATATTTTACTTCAGCACCTTAATTTCTAGCTTTTAAAATCTCAATTAAATTATCACTATATTATCACTTTTTAAAAATTGCTACTTTTTTAAATGTGAGTTTATGTGGTAGTATACTATTAAAACATTGTTTTGTTTTGATTTTTTTAAAACATCTTTATTGGAGGTACCAATTAAGCAGAGTTGTAAAAACCTCTAAAGTATCCATTTAACTGTTGGATTGCAAAACTAATCTGAGAAAAGGGATGGCAACATTTAAAACAAAGCATGAGATTTCATGAAACTTGCTCTTTGAAATTTTTGGGGACGTGAAATTGCTTAGTTGTCATAAGAGGATAGTAGAGTGCTCCTATTTGTGACTTTAAGGAGGAACTGATTATTTCAAAATTGCTCTGTTTTTGAAAAATATCTCTGTATGTCTTTGTGAACTGGTTGCCTCTTGTTTGCAATACAGTCATTTTTCTTTTTACCTCTGCAGGGTATTTTACTCAAAATTTCTGGTTAATTGTTACAGTGTTTTTCAGTTCAACAACTTTTATGTTTTTCTGTGTCATGGGTTGTAAAATTCACAAGAGTTTTTTTTTTTTTTTAATACTATTAAATACTTTACTATTTTATTTTATGTCTTAACTTTATATGCAACTTCTATGATGTGGTCTTCATTGCCATGTCTTTTAAACCTTGTCTTTGCATGCAAAAGGTAATGATGCTCAATGTCTGCAGCAAATTACAGTATATTTAAAAGTGGGTAATGAAATCTGACATTCACAGATATACTTCATACAATTGGAATGAGCTTGAGCTACTTTGTAAAGACAAGTTGGCAAGAACCTAAGTGCAAAAGTGGTAAAGAAATATCTCAAAATGCTTCAACCTTTTTCTTTCACGTTTAATTTATGTACTACTTTTTTTTTTACTATCACAGAAAAAAAAAATAAAAGTTTGAGTTTGTAACATGACAAAATGTGAGGAGGTTTAAGGCCATATTTTTGCATGATATTCTAGAAGCTTTCATGGCTTTATGGATTAGAGGGAAAATTACAGTTGCACTATTCTGACTTTGTGCATGGCCACAGTGTTAACCAATAAACAGCACCGAACTAAATAATATTGTCATTGAGGCCTTAGTTACCATAATCTGTATCACCTAAAACAGACAGTAAGAGTTATGGAATGTCAAAATGAAAAATATTAAGATGAAAGTACAATTTCCTTACAGAACTTGCAATCATCTCAAATTGTCATGAAGTGGTGGTGGAAGAAGGTGAGGGAAACACAGCAGACCCAGGATGCAGTGAATAATGGTTTAATGAAAAAGAAACGCCAAAACAGTCCAAAACAAGTCCAATAACACAGGCAGCACGACTGAGCGGAAGCCAGGGCTCAACGCCGGTAGCAACTGATACGACTGGACACACAAAGGACTGAGCGCACACTAGACGAGGACCCGACAAAGACACAGACGCACAGGTGACACTAAATACACAGGAGGTAATCACGGGGATGAGAAACACCTGGGGACAATCAAGGGGAAGACAGGACAACTCAGAAATGGAAACTCAGAAACACAGAAACTCGAAATAAATACACAGGAAAAATACGGAACATGACACAAATAGGCCACTAAAAACTAACGATAAGGAAATCAGTTATTTTAGAAGAGCTTGCTCAAGCTCTCGTCAGCCACGTGAACAAATATTTTGCTGCATACTCTGTATTTTCCAATCTGTTGTCAAACAAGACCTAGGCCATCATTATGTACCCAGAAACAACACAAGCGATAGCAGGTCTCTGGCTGCCATGAGTGGATGTGCTCCAATAAGGCCTTTAGATGTGGATATTATTTCTGTTGTTAGACTAAAACTAATTTCTCCCTAAACTTTACCTGTTACAGGTAAAGTTTTAATATGAAAATTGAGGTTATCATTTAACTGGGTTCACTCATACAAATTTAAACTCTACTACCGTGCACCAAATGTCTCATTACTGAGATATACACATACTGGTAACATATATATATATCGTGTAACCACTGAGTTCAATGTTCAAATTCTGTTCTTCACCACTAGATCATGATGTACTGGTATGCTATTGTGCAGTATTGCATCACCTTTGGATGTTGAGAAGGTGAATGAAAACCTCAACTCCATAATTTATTCTGCAAAGTTGACAGCGTTGGAATTCTGATGTCTGCTCTCGAGAAAGTCTTCTCAAAACAGGATTTCTTTAGGGCCAAGCTTTTAGTTCTCTGCCAATATTCTAGGGGCATAGGTTAATACTCATTTGGGCTGGCATTAACAGCCATCGCTAGCTATCTGTTTTAAGCTTTCCATCAGGATTTTCCGCTTGATTTTGGGGAGAAGACAAATCCTGTCTGACAAGCATGGAAATAACAAATTACACCCAAAAAGCAGTATTTTAACAAAGAAAATTGAATAACTCAACGTAGATTAGTGTCATTGAGCAATTAAGTGCCCACTTACATTGTGACCCTGTAATTAGGTTGTGGATGGGCTCCATCCACTGTTAAGAATAATTGTTATTATCAGCCTGCTGCAGATTCCAGCCAACAAAGAGCTTTTAAAAGATTTACTTTGATGTTGTCATGTGACTGTTGTTTGGAGGTTTTTGTAGGTTAATGGGAGGATAATCGGGACTGTTTGATCTCAGTTGAGGAGCTGGTATTTGCATCTCTATGTGTGCTCTCCCTTACTTGGTTAAACAGTAAGATAGAGAGAAAAATGTGTCCTGTTGTGAGTAAAATTATAAAACAGGGGATTCTTACATAAACATGTTTCCATAATGTTTAGCAGGACTGTAACTTGTTGGTTAATTTTCTAGCAACATAGCAGAAAAAACTGGTTTGGAACCAAATATCTCTAATTTAATTTCCATGAAAAAACATATTAAAATCATTTGAATGATTATGAATTACTTTAAGTGGTTAAGTTTGACATTTTCTGAGTCAAGTGTTGTCTTGCATTTGGTAAACTTAGCTGTAACAGTCAGATTTGATGGTTGTTGTTAGCAACGCAAGCAGACAATGGTACACCACCGTCATTACTAAGAAAGGCCCAATAGCTAACTTAAGGCAGCACAGAGTCCGACCCAACTTGGGCTCCTGGTCCTTGTAAAGCTGTGTCACCATGGAAATGCACATTTTTGTGAATGTGTAAGGGAGAAAGAAGCAATGACTGCAACACTGGAAGACTAGACAGTTTTTCCACTTGTTGAAAAAATTCCAAAAAAACTAAATACCAACAAGGTTGTTGTGACCCAGCCTGTCGTGACACTGCACTTAATTTTGCACAGCATGTAGCCAAGATCTGCGAAGGTGAACTCTGACATTCTTAAGCTGTCTTTCCTCCAGATCACCTCTGATCCAGTTAAAGCAAATTCCTGGTCATGGAGCTAGTGTCCCATGGTTCAACAACACTTAGGGCATTGCTATGCTCAAGGTGTGTGCCTGAATGTTTGTCCTTCATAATTTTCTAAGAGAGAAATTCAGCACACCATAAATTGATGTATCATTAGTTACCAGCCATTGATTGTGTCAGACCTTGAAAGTAGTCGTATGTTCTCTAATTAATGTGGAACATAATCTTAAGACTAAAGGAAAATGGTTGATAACCTAATAAACGCCACTGTCTGTATTAATTACTATGGGTGAAATGATAGGTTATTATATCCATGACAATATGTGCATTTTATAAGGTTTTTTTTTAATTAAACATGTTGAAATAATTACATGTGTATCTCAGTTAGTTAGAACATTATCAAAAAGTTATTTCATTTCAATAACTCACTATACTAGGCAAAACACAATTTAATTACATACAGGTCAATATTTTTAATTGTTACTTTTTTATGTTTATGATCATTTTCTGCTAATAATAACTAATGAAAACACAGCATTTAATTGCTTAGAAGATTGGGACAAAAATTTAAAAAAATGACTTACTTAAATTTACCTGTTGGAAAATTATTTTTGAAAGTTACTTTTAATCTGAAAAATATGCCTCATTGGAACACACGTTACAGTTTATTGAGGTGTATATACCATAAAATGCAGGAGCAAGGGGGCTAACTTTGTGGGCACAATCCACGTGTGCTACATAATGTTGCATCTTATTGGTTTGTCACTTCTACCTGATTTGGTTACCCCTGCAAGAACCATAGCATTTTAGTTCATACCTTTCTAATGACTGGTCAGAAGAGTTTCTCACCTGAACCTCAAAAGCAGCTTGGGGAATTTTCAGTGTTGGCAATTTTCTTTTTGCTTCTTTCATTGAGTTAATCAGTATCAAATAAACAATGGTTGATTAGTATCAACTTTTACTTGAGACCAGTGATTACCTTTCATCAGCTTTTCCATTTGAATTTACAGCTTTATGTGAAGAAGGACACAAAGGAACAGCAGTAGATATAAAACTAACTAGAAACAAAGAGAAACACACACTACAGTGGGCGAGAGGCACGGTGTCACACAGAAAACACAACTCAAATCAGACCCAACAATGCAGACTACCTAAGTGCCTGTATCAATCCAAACTGGACTTAAACCTCACCAGTGCCACAGATTGGTTCTCCAAACCATTCCACATTGATGCAATAATATATGCAAAAGAATGCTAAACCAACACATAGAAATAAGCATCCTTTCCATAAGCCCACATTGTTTCTTCAAAATCTCCTTTTTTCTGATCTTATGTAATAACATTTTCTACGACACTGAATTTTAGGTTTTATTTGAGAGCCATATGTATTACATCACAAAATAAAAGGCTTGAAATGTTCCAGAGTGTGGATTGAATTGATGTACTATAAGTTTTACTCATAGACAGAAGATATTGAGCTTTTTAAAGATATCCATATTTCTTGAGCTGTATTTGTTATTTAAGGAATGATTAAAGAGATCTAAAAGTGAATAGAGAGCAACCCAAATTCTACTCAACAGCTTTAGATGTATTATGAACTAGCTTAGACAGCTCAGACGTGTTTTGGTGCTCAAAGGAAGACATATACAAAACATGACAAGTTGTGTTTAGCAACGTAATTGGTGTGAGATTTAAATATTTAAAGTTATAAAGTGAATTTTGAAAATGATTCTTTCTTTTGAAAGTCAGAAAGGGTTTTCCACCAGGGCACTATCTTGAGAAGCTACCCTTTAAAAGTTACCATTAAAAGTTGACAGTACTGTAAAAGATAGCAGTTGCAAAGACTAACATAGATGCATAAAGGGGGTTGTATTTGCGCAAACCTTTGACCAGATGATTAAAGAAAGTGTTCAAATTGAGATTTTATTATTTTTTTTAACTATTGAATATTATTGGTGTTTCTAAAATTTCTGTTTCTGTATTGGGTATAAACAACAAGAAAAGAGCCCATTTTGTGGCACTCAAAGTTAAAAATAGTCTTTCAGCTCAATTTGGCCAATGTTGAAAAGCATTGCACATATTTTATTTTAATTGTTTGAGAAAAGGAAAACCCTTGTGGCTGTGGCTAATTTCAGTTTGCCTCTTTATGCGAGCCCTGGTGTATTCCACATCTCAATTACCCATCAAAAAATTTGATGCACCCTGTTGACAGCCAAAAAATTTAATGAGGGTTTCGTAGGGCCCTCTCATGGAACTCTCATCATTATCTGGGAGGAAATTACTTACTCATGACACTAGAGGTGTTTTTTTTTAAGTATGGTTGCTCACGTGGGATGATTAGAATATTGTATTTGAAAAAAATATGGCTGTTTAACAACAAGAAGAATAAGTATTTAAGAAAAGCTAAAGAAATGACCTTTTTACTCTTAGATAATTTGTTTAATGTTTGTTTTTAATCAGATTCTAATCAACTAATACCATGGAACACAAAAGGTTTTTTTTCATGATAACTATAATTACAAACTTTGGTTAGAGATATGAATCTTGCTTTTTTTTCTTAGTTTTTATTATTTTTAACTCATGTTATCCAGCTTTTAGAATTTTATTTACCTACTTTTCAATTTCCTGTACCTGCTTTGTCCTGTTCAACATCGTGCAGGGTCTACGTACTTTATCAGTCAATAGTTGAGATCACTGGTGCATTCAGCATGGCTAACAGACCTGCTATTTCTTCCAGAGTGCTATTTATTATGTATTACATTGGTTTTTACAGCCAATTACAATTAATTATCTTAGATTCAAGTAACGTACCAGTTACTTTATTCAAGTAATTTGTACTTTCTGGAATAAAAATGTAAAGTAACTCAATAAATTTTGTAGTTACATAAAGGTCTGCATTAGAATCAAGATTCTTAAAAAACTGCAGCTTTTTATGTACTTACTCTACTTTAAGACCATTAAGGGGGCAGTAGTTCCTACTCTCTTTTTTTTAAGATACTCTTATGTGCTTCCATTAAGTGTTGCACTCTCAGCCTATCACTCTTTTTCTCTGTTAGTGGGTCTTCAATCTGCATTTTATATGGGCTACCACACAATTCCAATTAACTTTGCCCACAGTGGTCTCTTTAGGGTGATTAAGGTGGGTGAGAGGATGATTAATGGCATGATGTTGGAGGAGAAGTGAAAAGGAAGTGTATCATTGAGAGAAAATGTAAGGTGTGGTTATTGATGGGTAGCAAGGGGAGGGTACACTGTGTCAGAAGTTTTACATCTTTGTTTTAGTCTGTAGTCATGAGTTGAACGCCAAAGTTTACAAAGGAATAACTGTTGGTACAAGTGTTGTATACCTTGAAACAAATGCAGCACTACTGAATGCTTTTCAATTGTTTTTCATGCTCCAACAACAAACTTCAAGGTATTTTGGATGTCCAGCTAAACTAAAATATAAACTGACAGGTTGTTCGAGAAGAGCATCAGAGATCTAGAGAACCACAGCTTAAGAGGCCAGATTTGCTGGAACGTAGGGCTGGGCGTATCAATCTAAATATCAATAATACTGATACAAGGGAAAAATATTGGTTACAGATCGATAAGATCAATACTTCTGTTTATAATTTCTCTTCCATATGTCCAGCAAATTATTCCAGGGCATATGCAGAAATTAAAATGTGAAATATCAAGAGCTTACATTTTCTATATGAGAACAGGATTGGATACCTTTGTAATATTTGCACTCAAAATGTCTGCTTTCTTTCAAATACAATATATTTGGAAAAAAAAAAGTGTATTTCTTTCAAACAGATTTAATTCCCCCATAAGTGCAGTTTTATTGTTATCAGATTAGACAGCTGAAATGAAAATGGGCACCTGTCATACTAAGGTGAAGGAAGTTGACCACAGACTCTTTTTCTGACTAGATGGCACATACTGTAGATGCCCTCAAGGTATCCTATAGTTGGATTCCCAAACTCATACTTGGTCTTCTCAGAGGCTTTTATATGAAAACAAACTCATGTGCTTATTCATGTTCAACTAAGAATGTGTGGGAAGACTTAAAAAAGGCTTTTCACAGATGGTCTCCATCCAATCTGACTGAGCTTGAAATATTTTCCACCGGTGGAGGAAATA
This sequence comes from Xiphophorus maculatus, assembly GCF_002775205.1. Lineage (NCBI taxonomy): Eukaryota > Metazoa > Chordata > Actinopteri > Cyprinodontiformes > Poeciliidae > Xiphophorus > Xiphophorus maculatus. Next base: position 9,442,680 of record NC_036463.1, read on the forward strand.
TTTCCCTCAAAAGACTTTCTGTAATTGCATTAGCAGGCAGTTCTACAAAATATCGATTCATGGTGCTCAAAAAATATATGACTCAATTATCAGAAATTAGTTGTAGAAACATTTGAAAAGCATTTTTCATTTTCCTTTCACATGACAGCCCTTGTGTAGGTATGTTTCTAATAACGTAAGCTTCTTTTTCTAATGTGACAAAATGTGAAAGAGTTCAAGGTGTGTAGAAACTCTAGCACCATGCTTTCCCCCTTCTATCATAATACAGATAAAAGGCATGGTTAACTCAGTTCATTTTTAGATTAACTTTATTGTAGCCTTAAAATTTAATTAGACATTTCGCCTGGGAACTGAACACTTTTAATGAAACTGTCTGTGATGTGTTTAATTCAAAAGTTTGTTAGACTTTCTCTTCATGTACACCTTGAATTTCATCCTGTGATAGTGTAGAAATGCAAGACAAATTAGTTGTTTGACAAATTTCTTTGGAGCACTTTCACAAGTTTGGCAAGCCTTCCCTGCCAGAAGCAAGTCTAGGGAAGAGAAGAGTTCCATACATCATTGTGCTTAGGCATTACTGTGGGTAATGAAGTGTGAACTAGGAGTAGCACTTCATTTTGTCATAAAGAGTATGAGCGAGCTCACTGTAGTACGAGGAGATTGTGGACCGTCTTCAGGCAATCCCAGCCAAGTGCCTCGAATTACAGCTGTCAGTGAAATGAATAAAAAATGAACCCTATTACTGTATGAATGCAATTGTTTTATGTTTCACCTGAAAGTGGAAGCAAACAGTGCATTCATTGAAGATATTTGAAGGATAGGCATAGGGTTAAAGATGGGTAAATCTACTTGCCATTAAGTTTCAACCTTTTTTTTTTTCCTATTAACTAGTTAAGACTTTTTCCCCAAGTGTGATTGCTGCAATATGAGCAAAATTTCATTTTTAGGTTAGTCCAAGTTTTCTCATAATTCTCATTCAATTTATGGCTGGTCCAAGAATGTGTCTTGTAGTTTTCAAAAACATTATTTTGGCCAAAATTATTTTTTGGGCTCATTTGAACTACAGTTCAAACCAATAGAGTTTTTTAAAGATGGTGAAAAAACAAGACATTCTTTATGAATGGCTGCCATAAGCCAAGAACTGATGTCATTGTATAGACTTCACTGACTACAAGCAGTCAGATGATAGCATTAACAATTAATTGACTTATAATAAGTCAATAATAATTATAATTATTTTTATGTTATGCTCTGTATGATCTCTGACTTCACTCATCATGCCAAATGCTGAAGTGGCTAAACAACAAGGCAGTCTGAGCTGCTTCAACTCATAATGTTTTGACTAAAAGAGTCACTCACTCTGTATAGAAGTGAACCCCCTTCTCAAGATGATCAGGCAGTCCTTAACTAACCTATGCTAAATTAAATATAATAAATTGCACATGGACTAGATTTAAATGTAGGCATTTGGACTGCAAATAATCAAAAATGTAGATCGCTGACTGCTAGATGGTGATGAAGTTCTTCCTATACAATCTTTGGATGTCTTTGGATAGAAAACATTGTCACTGTGGCTTAAACAAAATATATGTATTTTAGGAGCAATACTTTTAAAAGCTTGACTTTTTAAAGTAGAATAGCAATGGCATAAGGAGATACATCAATAAACAGTTAATGCACCCAAAACTCAAAGACAATGGGCGATCATCTTTGAAAAAAATTAAATAAATTTTACAAATACAAATTTTATATATTTAAGTATTTAACAACATATTGAGTGATGTAGTGAAAAAAAATTATACATATGCATGTATGTATATTTCCTATTTTATTTTGAGGATCACCTACATAATTATGTCAGTAACAACTTTGTTATGGATGGAATTGGTAGGTCTTGCTCTTTATATGTTGAAGTTCTTCAATGTAGAAAATCATGAAATATTGTAATGGGTAACGATTATGTAAAATACGGAGACCTGCTTTCTGTTATTACCAAGCAAATTTACATCTGTTAGCAGGTAAACAATTTACCAAGTGAAATATATTAATATAATTCATTTTTTTCTTTAAAAAAATGTCTTTTGTTTTTATGTACCATGGTTTCAAAGCGTTTCATTTTTCTAAATGCTGTTAAAACACAAGAAAATGTTACCAGCAGGCTCAAGCAAGTCTTTCTGGTGGAAACATTCAGGGACTTTCATTTGTTTCTAGGCAAGCACACATAATTTCACAGCTTGATGTATTGTCCGCACAGACAACATTGCCCCAGGATATCTTAGATAAGTGTGCAGCATTAACAACAGAAGGCCTCTGTTGTAAGCAGCTGCTTGTGTAGCTGTCAGACTGGATTCAGGTGTCACCAGCAATCGGAGGAACAGCATACCCCAGGTTCACACCTGCTTTTCTCTGACATTTTAATGCGGAATGATTCAAAATGTTATGAACCTTAGGGGAATTTGCTCTTATGAAGATGAAAGAAGCTCAGGGCCAGTTTAATCATGTCTTTGTGTCTTGCACAAAGTAAGCTTTGCAAAAGATTGTATTCATTATACAGTAACAGCCAAAAATGTATGCCTGGAAGGCAATGACTCAGTGAACTTTGTGCCTGGTCATGTTGCATTATGTATTTATGGGGCTTCAACTTTTATTAAACAAAATAGGGAAACGATTCAAAGCTGGCCAAGCCTTGTTCAAGCAGAACTGCACCATATTTTTCCATCCAAAAAGTACCTCCTATTTTTTGCAACATTATTGCTCTCAGTTACTCAAAGGGGGCACACAGATGATGTAACAAAGAGAGTCACAAATGTGTGAATTAAAATGTGATGTATAGCAGTGGTTTTCAACCTTTTTATAACAAGCACAACCTCAGTAAATATTACATTTTCAGAATACTACTATCTCAACAGACGTTTTAAAACAAAAGTACAACAGGAGTTGAACTAAACGCTAAAAAATATTTCTGCAATTGTTATATCTGCTATTTTCCCCACTGTTTTATAAGAGCATCAACAAATATCAATAGATTTGAAACATGAACAAATGTAGTAGAAGTTCCTTGTTCTCTGTCATTGTTAGGTTCATACTGGCTGTTATAAAGGTTTTCTGGTGCTTCTTCACTCTTCATAGTTCCTGATGAAGAGCAATGAACATGAAAAATTATCCATTTGGCTGCTGGTGCTGAGTAGCTCAGCTAGTTTGTGAATAATATGCAAACATTTTTTTCCAGTACTGCTAAATGCAGGTCAAGTACAAATAGTTGATCAGATTGGCATTAGCAAGTTCTTTTTCACAGCACTGTACCATGATGAACAATATTACTTCAACACTCTATCTATTAAATAAAAAGTTGTTGACTATATGCTTTGTAATTTTGCTTCAAAGTGCATTGGTTAATTTAACTGGGATAAACATAATTTGCAGTTTAGTTTGAAAAAAAAAACAAACAAACAAACAGTTGTCTAAAGGAAATGTGATGATAAATTGCTGGTTTTTGACACAGTAGAGAGAAATTTGTTTGATCTGCTTAACCAGCTTTTCTGGTTAAAAATGCATTTAGTTTCACAGTTCATATTACGAAGCCATTTACATAGTGATCAATACCAAAAGCAGATTGGCATTGATTAAAAATATATTGCAGGATCAACAAATAAAAGCAAAAGTAGGCTTTTCTTATTATGATTTTCCTTCTGAAAGGAAAAATAAATAAAAAAAACATGCAAAGACTTGTCACTTATTATCAGTTGTCAAAGTTATGCTGCGTTTTAGGTTTTTTTCTGTTTTGTTGCCCAAGCAGGACCCTTTCAAAGCTCACTTTAACAGCTGACAAAGCAGACAGCAGCCAGGCATTACAAGTGGTACGCAGTAGGGAATCAATCTAATACAGAGAAAACAAATAACCTGAGTTGCTATGAAGACAGAATATACTGCGTTTCTCTGTGGCTCTGCCAAGGTATACATCTCTGTGGTTTGCGCAGGTTCAGTGTGTGAAATAACTCCAGGTTTCCAGAGGCTCTTATAGATCAATACAACATGATTTTGTAATGGTGCCATACTTCTGACCACCTAACTTTTTTTCTCCCATTAATAATATTTTTTGGCAGGAGTTAGATCATTCAATGTTGTCTGAATGTGTTTTCCAATGGTTTTCTGCTGCTTGTCATCTTAACATCTTTTAGAATGAGGAACCATAACTAAGAAAATTGCTTGTAATCAAGATAGAGAAACAAAAGGCTTAAGACCTTTTAAGACTAAAAATCAAACTAAAAATGGAGACATCACAAATGTAAGGAAGAAGATAAACTAAATAAGAAGCTAAATATGTCACCTGACTTCAAAACATAAGTCAGGTGTATAAATATACATTCTATTTTTGTTTTTAAATAATAGCTACAGAGTTTACATACCAAAGGTTGTGATTCAGTCACTGTCCTGTTTGTTTCAGTGGATACAGTGTAGATAAACAATGTCAATGATATTTTTCTTTCAAAAGTATAGAAAATAAGCTGTACATCATCTTAGATTTGGGCATGTAATGCATCCAGTGTGATACATTGTTGTTGTATTTGGGATATGTAATTATTGCTTAGGGTTGGGTATGGATTCTCGAGAAATAGTGCTCCAATTTTGATGCGCTGCTGCTGCTCCAAACTACCTCCTCTGCTTCTTCCTTTGGGTCTTCCCCAGTCTTGTACACCAGACTGTCCAACTCTGTTCACTGTTTATTATTTTATGCTGTACCAGCTGCTAACCTGGACAAGGGTTGTTTTTGTCTTTTGTGCACCAGGTTAGCAAATTAGTGGAAGCTCAATAACATGCAACTTTAGATACTGACACGTGTAAATGAAAGGTTGCACTAGACTTTTTTAAATGTCCATTATTTTGATTGATGTGGTCAAATAATTTCCGTCATAAGCTATTTTTATCCATCAATTATTAAAATGATAATGACATTTATTTCCATTTAATTTTTATTCAGGTTAATTAATATTTAACACAGTGATGATTTCTGATATGGGCGACATGGGCAACCACCCAGGGAGGCATATGTGGCATTCACATGCAGTGTGAATGTAGCCTGAATCAAAATTGAGAATTGTTAGTGATCTGAATTGTTCAAATTTAATTGATGCTTGCCCCTAATTATGCTAAACGTGTCCATGAATTATTTTTTTTCATTTAATCATGCTGCCAACCTGCAATATTTTCTTTTTATCATTCATCATGCTAAAACAGCAAAAGTATTACAAATGATATTGTTGCAACAGTAAACATAGTTATTTCACCCTTTCCCTTAGGTTAGCATTATATATAATAATGTATTCACAGTCTCCATCTTAGCCGACCTTATAGTGTCATTCATATTCTATGGATGTGCTTTTCCTACTCTGTTTATTATGTACTGTCTGTCTTTTATCTATTTCTGGCCTTGTTTCATGTTTATTGAATCAAGGTGGGTTCAGGGCAACAACAACTTAATCTGGGGAATTACAAGAGTCATTTGAAAGGGAGCACAAAACAAATCCTTGAAAAATATATAATGTAGCACTTTCAATTTTTATATTGAATCTGTATTCCCTTTTGAAAACACAATGCCAGAGCACAGAATTTATGTGGAAACATGCATTTCCCTGTTCTTGTTTGATTCAAAGAAGACAAATAAACATCCCTGGAAAACACTGACAGATGTTATAATGACATGTTTTACATTTAAAAGTTGTTGATTTTAGTTTATTTATTCAACTGGGACAGGATTCACGACTCCTGACAGGAGCACGAGGAAGTAATAATATCTTTTTCTGCACCGTGTTGTTCATGTCTCAGAGGAGCTAATTACTATTGTAGAAGTGTTAGGTTGCCAATTGAAGCCAAGATCTCACCACTTTAAACATGTCTTGACACCCCTATAAAGGAACAATCCACACTTATAAATGTGATCGAAGGCATCATAGTTTTCAATCAGCTATAGAACACCTATCTAAAACCATGATTTCTTCCACTGAAAACTTATCTATTATTCTGTCAAAGTAAAGTGCAAATTGAACTTTCATTCAATCAGTTTGAGCTCTGAATGATTCTCCTTCCAAGCAGGATAATGAAGAAATTCCGTTGATGTGGCTATGTAGACAGGTAGCTATTGATATGTAAACAAATTTAGCATTCTGTGTTTGCCAGCACAAGACCAGATGCTGTCAGAGTTTCCAGGGCATCATAATCTTGTTCCATCTGGCATATGGTGGAGCCAGCCTTTAAAATGCATCACTTGAGGGATGTACTCTCATATGACTTGGCATACCCTGTGCCGTCAACATTTGAGGTATTGTGCTGACTGACTTCAAACGTTCGATTTGAGCTGGATGTCTCAAAATGTCACCCGTGACATCTGTACAGACAAAGCCATCTCCACCAATTGAAGTGGAGGAGACTGGAGAGATAAATGGCTTTTTTTTTTCATGGCAGGAATTGCAATCTAATATCTAAAATATAGTCCTGATAGCCCTGCACGTAGCTGTGTTCCCTCTGCCCCTTTGGGAGAGCAGACTATTTTTCTCGTTTTTGGCCACAGCATAGAAGCCGAGCAGGAGGCAGGGGAGGCCAGATTGGCAATATTTATCTTGGTCTGAAAAAGGAACTGAGCACAAATATTCAGGGTAATTTTAAGCTTTGGAAAGTCTGCTGGGGAGGGGGCATGAGGGCTGTATAAATATCAACATGAAAGAAAGTATTCCATTACCATTTGTTTTGGGTAGCTATTCAAGTCATAATAAAGAAAGTGCTGGATAAAGAAGTAGAAAACAAAGAAATAGTTTTTATTTACTTGTGCTACAGCTGTGCTCTGGAACATTTTAGTTAACACTTAACAGCTTCTATAGATTACGTAAGGTTTTAAACAATGTAGTTTTTTGTTTTTTTTCTCATTTTGCTATGTAGTGATAAACACATCTGTCAAACACATACACACATTACTTTGAAATGCACTACACTTAGAACAAAGGCTTGTTGGGAAACTGTTTGTTCACCAGTCAGAGCAGAATTGCAATCAATAAAAAAACTCAGAGCCTATTAGCCTGGGTGAACTGTTTAACACCAACTGGCCCCTATTACTCAGGTCGGTCAATGATGTTTGTCACTTTAATGTTATTAGCACTATTTTCTATTAAGGCCATCTTAGATCTGCCTGGGAATCTAAGGCAGTCTCCTTCCACCAACCCTTTAGTGGCTTTTATTTTGAGCCTAAAGGCAGAATGTCATGACATGAGTTTGTAAAAACTACATAACATACTAACAGAGACAGAGTGTGTTTTTAAAAGAGGGCACATAGTGGTGAAGTTGTTAGCAGTATCGAAACAAGAAGGTGTTGGGTTGAGTTCCGTCCAGCTCCTTTATGCATGAAGTATGATTTTTCTCCCCATGCATGTCTGTGTTCACTTTTGGCACTCCAATTTCATTCCGTAATATAAAATCATGCAGGTTAGGTTAGGTCAGTGGCTCCCAAAGTGTGGGGCGCGTGAAGCGGTATGGATGAACAAACAAAAAAGAAAAGAACAGTTACACAAAACTGTTTCACTGCAGTTTGTTTTGTTGCAACCTGAAGTGTGAAATAAACTTCAGTGGAGTTTGAAAACAAAATATATTTATAGGTTTATGTCTGGTTGAACAAAGTGTGTGCCCAGTTGATTTTTTTTTCTTTTTTGGTGGGGATTTTATTGTAATCCATAGGGGGGGCCCAGAAAATCTTAGGTGGTCTCTCTAAATTGTCCTTAGGAGTAAGTGTGTGGATGCATAGATCCACGTCTCTATGGATTATGACCTATTCAGTGTATGCCTTGCCTCTTGCCTATAATACACTTGAGCTAGCTCCCATTATCATGATCTAACATAGATTTGTTATAAAAGTATTACTGATTAAATTTTAGCTTTAATAACATAAAGCTACATAATTTTTAAAGTTTAGTCAGTAATACTTTTATAACAAATTTATGTCAGATCATGATTTCTTGGTTAATGTCAAGTTGTCATAACGAAGACATTTTAAATAATGTCAACTTTGTATTAAACGTGTCATTATTTACCAAATGACACTTTATGACAACAGTCATAAATATTCATGAAGACTTACTCATGTTCATGACAGGTGTTATGACATGTTTATGACGGTGTCATGACAGTCTTATTCATAACCCATCAAATAAAGTGTTACCATATTTTCATAAGAAAAGCTTCAATGTATCACAGTTACTATTTGCATTTGAAGTGTATAATAGAAAATAATATGATTTTGGCATAGCTCTCAAAATTCCAAAGTAAACAATACAGTTCTACCATTTTCTTTCTTAATGAGCCACAGAAATGTTGACTGATCACCATTTTTGGGTTTTGCCACAGTTGGACCCACCACATGAAAAATTTCATTTTCTATCAAATTAGTAAAGTGGTTGTTTGAAGATGATAATCCAAAAAGAAAAAAAAGGCCACATAAAGAGTCACAAGGTGATGGTTTCACTTTTAAAAATATCTAATTTTTAAAAATTATTTTCATTACAAAGTGCTCTTTCCTTTCTGTGCACACATTTTGCTGTAAAAATCATCCTTGTTGAGAAAGTAATAGTTTCTCTAAAATAATATGAATCTTGAGTGACATGGTTGAAATCAATAAAGGCAGAGATGGGTTTACGTCTGATGGGATTAGTGCCTGTGTTAAGCTGAACATTTCTTCTTCTTTTTTTTTTGGAAGTTCAGCCACCAGAAATAAATGCATTAATGTCAGCATCATTTGTGGTAAGGGATTGAGTTAACTTTTTAGCTGCAGTTTTCAATTGTACCTGTGACATCATTTGGTATCATCTGTATCACATTTACATGGGCCGAGGCGTTCTGCTTCCCACTCTACTGTAATTCATTGGTGTGTTTAAATGTGAAAAGAAAGGTATTGACCACATCCTTAGACAAATCAGCAAAATGTAAAGGTAGGTAAGCTCAGATGCCACCTTTGCTATTCTCTTGGAGATTAGAGGCAGAAGGTCAATGGATTGAGTTCAGATAAAGCAGGCAATTCAACCAAACAAGCTGACCCTCTCTTTCCTGCTTTCCCTCGTATTCTCATTATTGCCCTTATCAACAATGGAAGAGTGGGGCAGATGAAAAGGATTTTGCAAATTGATACACTGTGTTCTGTATGCACTGCTGCGAACATTTCATTTCTGTGATTGCTGTGAAAAAAATCAAGCTCCTCTGCCCTCTCTCTGTGGACTAGCTACCATCTGCAGAAATGCATTCCTTCCAGTCAGAAACAGAGTTGTTGTCAAGTTCCTATTATGTTTCTTGAACAAAGGTACATCGTAGAATAATTTAAACTGCAGCAGTGTCTTGCAAAATAATCTTGAGTATCCGAGAAGTTAACCTGCACACCCAGTCAGCTACAGACCAATCACCATTTTTACAATAGTGCTAACCCTTCTAAGTAAATTTGAACTGTAGAACAGAGTGATCAAAAAAAAAAAAAAAACAATTTGCCATTTATGAAATAATATGTAAAAAACCAAAATAGACTCTTCTATATTTATTTAATTAATGGCCATCACCTACATCTATAAATCATGTTTGCTTACTCAAGATAAGGAACCCTGCGATAGTACAGTCAAATTTACTATAATTTACAAAATAGAGCTGAATGTTTAAAAGTCTCCAAATGTTACCCAACATACCTGTTCTAATTATAGCTCCCCTTTGCAAAAATACACATTTCCAAAACTTCAGTGTGTTAGTGCCATTAGAGCAGAAGACACAGAGATAAGATCCAGTTGTGGTGATAGATGAACCAAACGTAGGCTGTGTCTGCGATTTGAGGCAGATACCACACTAATAAGCAGCAGCAATCTTCTTTTTTGAGAACCTCTGGCAGCTTTTTCAATCTTACCATACTGTGCGTACTCTCACTTTAACAATCAGGAGCACACCAAACTAAATTTCTGAGGTTTAAACAGGTGATGCTCTCATCATGTGCACTTCATGTGGAACTGAGGTGAAATTTCAGCCTATTAATAGTGAATATGTGTGTTCAAAGTTATTCTTCAGTAGAAGGACAATTTCAAAGTTGTATTTTTTTCATTTCTTACTGTTTTTAATGTGACCTATGCATCTCTAATGACTTCTCTTGGTGTAGAAATAAAGCACAAGAAGGTGCTTCATCTGTGGCACTAGTTTTCTTTAATTTTCCAAATGTATTTACAAACAGTGGACACAGAGGTAACCTCAGTCTGTGCTAGGCAAACATGCACTCCTGCAAAAAGCAGTCATAGTGTTACTAACTTCCTGCAACTTTTTCACATCAGCAAAATACTTACAAAGCACAACATTAATAAATGAACTATGTTGACCTCCAATAAACATTGATTAGTAATAAACATACCAGGTTAAGTCAAGTTTATGTACATAGTACATTTAGGTAACAAGACACTTTGGCGCTTTACACTATAAAAAACATAATACAGTAAAAGTAAATAATTATGAAACGAGCAATAAGCATTACATTTTGTCAAATCAAAAGTCATCAAGAATAATTATCATCAAATATTAATAAAACATATTGATCAATTTCCAGTTATGAATGGGAACGCTAAGCAAGTGAGTCCTTAGCCTTGATTTACAGGAACTCAATGTTTTAGCTGTTTTATAATTTTCAGGATGTTTGTTCTAGATTTGTGGAGCATACAAACTGAATGAATCTTCTCCATGTGACACCTAAAAGCATACTTTATACATACAATAATCATTTTTCTTTGTCAGACATTGCAGACAATTTACCTCAGCAACGATCATCAGCTTTGAGGATTGTCTTGCCATCTAAGGATGAATGCAGTTCAACTTTTGACCAGTAGATGACGCGTTTTTGCAGAATTTAACCTGAACATTTCAAATGTGTTACATTTATATTACTTTAATTGTCTGTATTTTTTAAATTTATGTCAAAAATCTGGGCATGTCTCTGGGCATGGCGGAAGTACAGGGGTACAGCAGACAATCCACATACGAGGCGTCAGTCCTGGACATGGCTGTCACAGTTTCAAGTCCTGGACTACTTTTCTGTCACTTCACTATCAAATAAAAGCCACTACATCCAAAAAGATTCTTTAAAAAATATCCCTGTTTCTATAAATTTTCTGTTCTACATTGCCCTAATCTTTTCAGTATTATATGTTGGGTTATTTAAAAGCACAGGATCTAAATGTGAAGAAAGTAAGCACATTTTATGAAACAATACATCTTGATATCTAGGACCTAAAGCAGCTGCTGATGATGCGACTTCAGGCCAAGGGTGTGAAATGCAGTTTGCTGCTGCAGCAGAAAAGAGGAAGCTACATTTTCCATAATGTCACTGTTTCATTTTTTAGTTAAGACATGAGCATCATATGATGGTGGCAGCAGGGGTAGAAGTTCTCCCCACAATTGGTGGGTTGCTGGTTTGATCCCCACTCCATCCGCCTCTCTAGTTGTGTCCTTTGGCAAGACACTTTGTGTGCTTTGGCTGCTGGTGGTGGTCAGACTGCCCCAGAACAGTTGTGGCCACTGTCCAGTAGCTTTCCACAATCAGTGTAGGGGTGTGCGTGAAGCGCTTTGGGGTCCTCTGGACTTGAAAAGGTGTACAAGTACAAAGCCATTTACTATAATGATTTCCTGCTCATCTGAGGATAAAAGTTTAACATTTTTGGGTCAAATAATATAAAAAACATTAATCTAAAAATAGGTAGGACTGCCCTACTGTTCAGTCCACTAGAAGCTTCTTTATCAGTGCTGTAAGATACTCTAAGTCAGTACTGCAGAAATTGGTATATTGTCATTTACTTCTGTTAGAGTAGCATTACTCATGCTGCAAATATTTATGGTTTGTCCAAAGAAACCATGACAGCCTTGCTTAACTTGAGATTCAATTCAATAGTATTAAATGCCCCCAACTGTTATGCTTTTTCACTTAAAGCTACATATCTTTGCAAAACATTAAAATACAAGCTAGAAACACAATAATCCTACAGGAGACCAAAAGCAATTGTTTATACAGTATACTTACCCTTTCAGCATTTCTTTCTTCCCATACCATGTTGCTAAATGAAGCCTAAAGGTCAAAATGTGCTTGAAATTAGCTTGAAAAGTAAATATCTCGATAAAGAGTAGATTTATAGTGACTAAAAGACTGGACAGCTTTTCTAGAAAAAGAATTGATCAGTGAATTTCATACAGCTTTTTAATTCTAAAATTAAAGAATGTAGCATTATTGTTAATGTAGCATGTAATAAAAACCACCAAATAAAAGCTATTTAGAGATAGTCAAAAGATGCAGATCAGAGTTGAAAAAATGAAAAAAAAAACAACTTGAGTCAGAACCAGTGCCACCCCCACATATTCTTTTTACTTCCATCAACCATGTGTTCTAGCTTTGAGTTGATGAAGACCGTAATTTGTCCTTTTTCATAGACATGAATTATCACATGATATGAAGGCACACAGCATGCACAAAACACATAATAGTCTGAAGCCTCTGTTTCTACTGAGGACAGAAAAGGGGAAATGAGAAAAATAATTTGATGGGGGGGCTTTGTTACTGTACTTGATTCAGTCTAATTGGCTCTGCCTGTAATGGCTTAAAATTGGTTACCTCCTGAGATTCTAAGTTGTTTTTTGGGATTTGTGAGCTCAAACAATGAAAAAAACAAAACAAAACAAAACATACCAGCAAAGTCATTACAAAAGCCAATTTTCAAATATTTATGGGGATGTGGTGGAACAAGTAAATAAATAGTATAATGATGTAAAATTCATTTGAAATTTTAAAATCATGAAAACTTATACAAAAACAAGTCATCAAATTATTATACACATGTATAAGGCATTTTGTTGCTTCTGCTATTATTTACCAGTGATTTATTTTAATTTGAATACAATTACAACTATATATGCAATTGTACATCCCCTGCATGTATAATATAGAAGTGGTTATAGGTTGAGGGCTCAGTGTTAAACTGCGTACATGAGGCAACACAACATTGTTAAATAGGGAGGTAGCTCCTAAATTTAAATCTCACAGATTGGAACTATACATGAAACTAATTATCCTGCTTTGCAATTGGAACTAATGGTCATTTTTGCATCTGGTCTCACGTAGCTACAAACCCAAATAGTACTTCATTCTCTACAAACATTGATTTATGTTTTTAGATAAAGGAATAGAAGAAACAAAGGACATAAAATTTGCTGTTATGTATTTTTCCACATGAAAAGAGGGAAATGTAAGAAATTATTGTTTTGTAATTACTGGATTCTTGTGATTCATTGGTCAGTTTCATGCAGACATTTTAGAGGTGTTTGTTTCTGGATTTTTTTTTTTTCAGAAGTGTGCTCATTACCACACTCAAACAACCTTCTCACCTCGATTGCTTCCTGCATATATTTGAATATCCACTCACACCTGACAATAAATTATTCCATAAAGAATATCATGTCTTGTTCACGTGCAAAGATGTTTGTGGATTACTCCTAAAATACAATCATTAGAGAAAACACAGTCACTTGAAATGTAACACAATCAACAAGCAAATTAAAGCCATTGATCGAGTAATAGTCGAACAATATTTTCTGAGATAGTCAAGACTCAAGACAGTTCAATCCAATCCACAAAAGTACTTAAATGAAAAACATCGCATTTGAAAATTAAAAAAGGTCAACTAATTTAATGTATGTAAACATCTAGCTTTAGGTGTAGCCATGTGTGGAAAAACAGGAATACCTGATGCTTTAAAGCATGTACCCATAGTTTCTTAGACTATAAAATGCATGAAGGTGCTGAAGGCCACATTTTTGTGGGTGGGCAGATCTCTGTAATTTCCAATTACACCTTTTTGCTGATGTCTCTTATCAGTGTGTCTGATGTTATACCTTCAGTGTCTTTGGAATCGATTTTCACAGTGTCTGTCGACCCTACAGGATGAACAGTCCCACTTTCAGAAAGAAGCTGAATGCAAGTAGCTCTACAGTGAAAACAATTAATGAGATATCACTTTGAGAATCGATCTATCTCCTGAACAAAAGAACCACGGAGTTACGTACCAACTCCTTAGAAATCAAAAACAAAACTTTCCAGAGGTCTCATTGCAGGTTAGCTTTCTCCTTTTGCATTATGAACAAATATTTCAATTACATCAATTACCTACAAGTTGTAGTTAATTAAATAAAATACTTTTCCTTTTTTTTCCTCCCCAGAAATGTCAACTATTTTCTTGACTAAGGATAACCATTTTGTGCTGCTGCAATATAACTATAATGTCTGGAATTATTTCGTCTTTTTTTATATAACACTGTTTCTTTTATTCTGCAAATGATTCCTGTTAGTGAGGCACCATGCTGACAATAAGCCACAGGACTGATGAGAATACTGAGCAGATGAAGCATAGGTAATACATTTTTGATGCTCTCAATGCTAAGGGAGTGGTTTGACTTTGCTATGAGGAACCCTGAGCCTCCTAGTCCAGCTCTTGAATAAGTGTTAAGTGTTTCATTAAAATGAATGTCCAAATCAGCAGGGAGAAGCAGATTCTCCTGCAAGCTCCTAATCTCTCTTTTCAGCCTCATTTATCTGCACTATCTCAGAGGAAGTTTTCCAAACGGGGAACAACTGGAAGTCCTTGTGTCCTATCCTTGAAAGCAAACTTCTTGCTCCCCAGATATGTAATCAAAAAGTTTAGTGCAGAGAACTTCAGCACATGTAACCTCTGATTTTCCTGTCTCTGTATACAATGTTGACAAAAAGTATTTGCCCATTGCAGATTTCTTCTGCCTTAGCTTTTCTTATGATCACATCCACATTTCACTATCAGTCAAAGACAGTTTTCAAGTGATGATTGAATTTATTAAGAGGTAAAGAAATATTCAACCTAGCCTTTCCCTTTGTGAAAAATAAATCATATATCTTTGCTAAATTACAAATTAACTGTGACTATCCCCATTTTTGGATAAGTGAGATTAATTTCACCAGCCACACCCAGGCCTCATTACTGTGAGATAAATATAATTTTAAAAAAAAAGGGGGGGGGGGAGCACAAGTACAAGAGTTTATTTATTTATTATTATTTCTTTTTAAAATTGGCATTTCCATTACGAGAACTTATTTCCAAAATGTCAAATTGTGCAATTATATAGTCAAGGGAGCTAATGTTGAACTTTCCAAAGTGAGGTTGATTATCCAAAATTAACCCAAAATAGCATTGACAACTCAAGTTGATAAAGCCAAACTAACTTCTGAAAATTGCACCCCTCCTAGTTGAGGTCAGTGTTGATGTGTCAAAATGAATAAAAAGACTTGGCAAAAATGGAATGAATAGTACAAGTTCAAAAACAAAGCATCTGCTGACTAAAATAAACATAAATGTTTGTCTCATATCTGTGAAAACACATTGTGATGATCCCCAAGACTTTTGGAAAATATTCAGACTTTAGAATTTATTTTTGTTTTTTATAGCCATAAATGACTTTTGTGCTGTTTTTTAGCCCTATGTGGATATTGCCTTACACGATAGTATTTTACCAATATCTTAAAACATTCAGCTGTTGAGATCATTGTGTTTATGCAGGCTTTACTTTTCTGCCCATGATAGCTGAATTATAGCTGTTCTTCTCCACCCTCTTCACACTCTTTCATACATAATCACACAGCAGAAGCTGTGCTGGGTAGCAGCAGTGTTGTAGCAATAATACATTTTTATTCTCCCCCACCTACAGATGTGTCCTTATGCAGCCACACAAATCACAAAGCAGCCACCTTTTTGGTTTTAATAGCGGCTCAGTTAGATCCTTGGGGGTGGATCCCTGTAATTCAGGCATTGAGCAGGCATTATTGAGGAAGGTAATTGGCAGGGAGCCTCATCTCTGGAGGTTTCCCTGGGCCTCAGTGATCTGTCAGAGGAATGTGAGACTCTGCCATTAATCAGCATGGGGATAAGAGAAAGGAGGGATGTGCCAGCATCCTCACAGACCCACCTTTCTTACCCCCTGACAGAAAAATCCTTACCTAATCAAACTGCCCACTCTAATCTACACTTTGCTCTTTTGTTAGATGTCACGGCACATGCAAGGAGAACACTGCGTTTCAATTAAAAGCTGTACAGTCATAATTCATAACAATTTCCTACTGAGTGCTACTTTTTTGTGTATTGCAGCATTAAGATCTCAGAAAATATTTTATTAAATCCATTATCAAACAGATTTAAAGTGTGCTTCTGAATAAGACTGGGATTGTCTGATAGAGCTCTCTCTCTCTCATGTAGCAGACCAGTGTGCTCTTAAAGGGATAGTTCAGAATTTCAGAAATTAGGGACTTTTGTTTGGTTACCAGTAATAAACAACTCTCGTGATCTTAATTTAGTTAAATCCAGATTAACTAATATGTGAGTATGAACGTAATGACTGTTTACAGAGCAAACACAATCACAGTGGATATGTTATTATGGGTGATAAAGACTGAGGGGAAAAAATATCAATATTTTTTCCACTTTCCCAAAAACAATAATTTGTTGTGACCTCAAATCCCCCGCCACCAAAAAAAAAAAAAAAAAAAAACACTTCAAATGCTCTTTTAGAAATTGTGATAAACATTTAACAAATGATTTTTGATGACTGAACAATCCTTTTCAGTGGTTAGAGTAATTTTTGACTTCAATCATTTCATCCAGCCAAAAAACAGTCATACCGATTAAGATATTAGTAGCATTTGAAATCACAACACAATATCAGCTTAAGTTCGACATTATACTTACATTACTTTTCAATTTAAACATTATAATTCCATTCAGACTGTTTCCAATTAGGCTTTGATCATACTTGTGTGATTTATATTAAAAACATTAAGAAAGAAAAGAACCAAGCTAAACATCTCCTACCCTCTAATCCCCCATGTCGTAATTTTGTTCAGCCTTGGAGAGTTACTGCACAGAAATTGTTTTCCAAGTCAATAAGACTGTAATTGTCTGCATTAAGAGGGTATCATCCCAGTAGAGGTCAGGATGGTGGAATTATTCTGGGGCTGTTTGACTTTATGTTTTGCTCAGAGGAGATGTTCACCACACAGAATGCAGAGAGGCCTGCTTACTCAAACAGATGAGAAAAAAAAATGCACCAGATATGTGACACCTAGTGAGGTGGTGGTGGTGTCACCCTTGAGTTGCTTTTCTGCTTTTCTTTTGATGGACACTCCAAAGGAGATTGAAGAAAAAATTTCAAGAAAAGTGCGTCCAGCAATCACCATCAACATGATGAAGTTAATATGCTAACTCGGTTTTGGGAGCTGGGCCACGCCTCAACCACACCTCTAATTACCCAGCAGTGTTCTTACACTCAGTTCAATCACTCCTCACAGTATGTCACATTCCATCAACCTCACCTTCCCTTACTGTCAACCAGCTGTCACCTAATCTCTCTTTCTGCTTTTCATCACCAATAACCTCATCAGTTTTCCTATTCCCTAGTGTCATTATTTACCTCTATCCTTTCCTCTTTGTTGCAGGTTCCACCTTAGGGGTCCTAAGTGGACTCAGGGAAAGCCATTTCCTAAAAACCGCACCTCCACAAAAAGTCTCATCCTCCCCAGCCTGCATCAGCAAATCTTCCCGGATGATCTATCCTTAGATCCAATCAACTTATTCCAAACATTTCCTTCATTAAATGTTTAAACTTATATCTTTGTGTCATGGTCTTTGATTGTGAATCATTTTCAAATAGATTTTTTTTATTTTTTTTATCCTAAAATATCTCAGTGGTTTTGTGGAGAATTCTGACATGTGCTGGAGACAAATTTCTGTGAGGGTCAAGGATGTTTCTCTGTCCTTTTATCTTCTAAAATGACACAGTACATATAAATGATTTGTTCACAATCAAGATGAACAATGTAATGTTCAGAGGAATTTTAAAACATCAGAACATCATGAAAATGCTGGAGCTGATAGGACATTTGATCTAGCAAGTGGCATTTTTCATGGGCAGGCATTATTGTTTCTCCAGAGAATATATCTAAAGTTCAAAGAGAAATGGAAAATGTGGTACATGACGACTATCTCGGCATGCAGGATCTGTCTTTGACTTTTGAAGAGTGACCCATAGCCCATGAGGGATGATAAGCAGGTTCACATTTCGCCTCACATCTGATGATGAATACAGATGTGATTTTTCTGATAATGATGATGGATATTCTGACAGGTCCCCTTTCTCATTCTATTGCTGATAATAGAGATGGAAAACTACAAAGGGTTACAACATATTCAAGTCGTTTCTTGATCTACAAAAATTATATATATATGTGATACCACACACACGCGCAACACCTATATATAACATATATAGATATATATATATATATAGAGAGAGAGAGAGTTGTTTCAGTCATCCTGCCACAGTTGGTTTGTGGATTTGATTTGCCAATTCCGACTGTCTCTTAATGTTATCCCGGACCGATTCCAGGATGTTCAGATCAGTCACATTCAATCACATTTTCCTGTGGGAATGTTAGGTGTGGCAGATTGGATTAGAAAATCAGTGACTGTAATTGCCATTGAAGAAAACCCTGGTTGATCTTCACTGCAAGGTACAGCTCGTACTGCACGTACTATGTCAGAATGATAATGTCCCACTATGTTTTGGATTATTTTATGTGACTTGTTCCTTTAGTTATATAAACACACTAAAATCAGACAGACAATCTCCACAGAAAAATGTAGGTCACTTCTGGAGACTTATATGTGTGGTAAAAGCATGCTTCTGTTCATCTGTGTAAAGAGCTTTTACAAGGTGTGTCAGCACAGGGGAAAGCCTGTTTAAATGCAGAGGGGGGTAGCTGGAACGGCTGGAGAATGTTTAATCACTCCTTTTTCCTCTTCACGGGCTGCATGATCCACACTTTGGGGGAAAGCCACATCCTATGCTGCACATAATTAGCTATCATAGCTAACAACTCCCTGATTTGCCACACTGTGTGCATCAGAGAGATACCACAGATGACAAGGAATTTAGTGACTTACAGCAACACAGATAAAAGCAAAAATCAGGATTTCATTTTGAGGGGATTTCTTAGACAGCTCGTGACTTGCTACTTCAGATGCGTTCAAAAAAGTGATGATTGCTTGGTCTGATAAAATGACACAGCTTATAGGAGATAAGGCTAAGGAGGAAAATGAGGCAGAGCACAAAATTCCCTTTTTTGTTTTAAGATTGTTGACAGTTAAAAGAGAGAACGTGTCTGTTAAAATATGTTGTGTCAGACAAAAGCGGTGCAAATATTTTTGAGTTGTGGTTTCAATCAACAATTTCATAAACACTGCTGTCTATTGCAGTTGGGGTTTTTTTCCCTGGGAGAGTGAAAGATGTAAAAAGGATTTGATTTTCACTTCAAAATATGTTGATGGACATGTCTGTATTTTGGAGAAAATATGACCTTAGAAGTGGATTATACAGCAGGAATACTTACAGAATATTTCTTTTGATCCTGTGTGGCCTCGATAAAGTCTTAATCTGCAGAATAAGATCCTTTTGTATCTAGATGATTTTCATCTAAATGTGCTGAAAGGTCTTTTTAGGCAATTATCTACAGTTTGTTACATTTTTTAAATATTTTACCTCATACAACTATAGCTCTCCATTTCCAGTGGCCTAAGCAAATCTTTGTACAATAATTTGTCCCTTTCCAGCTCACTGCACAGTGTCTTTTTTATCTTTTGAGGAGATCAGTGAAAGCAAATCCACTCTTATATATGCAAATAAGCCACTAAAAGATTGCCGCAAATCTTCTCATTATTAGAAATGCTTTGTGAAGCAGTGGAAATATAAGTTTTAACTAAGACACAGAAGTGGCACAAATCCCAGTGAGAGTAAGGCTGTTTGAATTGCATTGCAACTCATCCTGTAATTTACTTTCAAAGACAAAGCGATTCAGAGGAATGCATAATAACGCAGACAAAAGATTTCTCTAAGTTGCTTTGAACCAAAAATAGAAAAAAATAGCTAGATCTGCTTGTGATTCACATCTTTCTCTGTTGTTCTGCTACTGATCATGGATTCAGGGACAGCATCAATATTTTACACATTTTTCAAAACATGAAAAGGCCGGTTGTGTCCAAATTGCAGAGTTTCTCATGAATTATTCACACTGTTTGCATTTAAAATTCTAAGTCATAATCGATTTATTTGTTCTGATGATTAACTCAAAGGAATAGCTGTCAAATATTTGTGTGATGCCACAACCAATACCGATAGCAGTGTTCCTTTAAAACTGCACACACACTATATGTACATACAACTATAATATATACATTATAGTTTTGAGATCATAAGATATTCACAGGGATGGAATACAACTTTTAGGATCCTGTTTATACGATACTATTAACTCTTGGTTTAACTGATTTCATATTTTAGTCACATTAAAGCTGCAATATGTATGGAGACCACAATGAAGTCCAGAGGAAGAAAACCTTTTCTCTCCCATGGTATGGGCTGCTATGAGATTCTCTCCATATGATAACCTTGAATAAAAATAGGGACTATGCAAACTGAAACTCTAATCATTATTTAAATTAGACACATTCCACTTACCCTACAACCATTGAAGAATTCACTGTATACTTTTAAATTTTGTGACATTTATTAAATATGGCTTACTTTTCTATGAAATACTTCAAATTTGATTTATATATATGTGTAAAGTTTAATATTTCAATATTACATATTGCAGATTAACCACATTACCTATTTTGACCTCTCCTGCAGAAGGTTGCCCGGTTCCCAGTAGCACCCAAAAGGTTTGACCCAAGTCATCCATTTTTAAATACAAGTTTGCCTGATATGGACCAAATGTATGTAAACTTCGGAATTCAAAGAAAGTTACAAAAAAAAAAAAAAAAAAAAAAAAAAGAGTCACTTCACCCGCCTTGCCTGCTGGTGGGGGTCAGAGGGTCTGGTGACATCATTGCATGGCATTTTCACTTATGTCAGACTACCCCAGGGCAGCTGTAGTTTATCACCACCAGTGTGAATATGAATGTGAATGGGTGAATTGTTGAATGTAGTGTGAAACCTTTTGGGGGGCTCCGGACTTGATAAAGTTGTTTCCATTTAGCATAACTGACATGTTACTAAGGAATCCAGCTGTCAAAACATGTCGGGTATGATTGGAGACAAAAAAAAAAAATGTGTTCAATAACAAACCTAAAGACTTTTGTTATTAAACACAAATATATTATAGTTTTTAAAGAGACATCAAAATTGGTAAAACAAAATTGTTTCAGAAGTCAATGTTTCATAAATACCAAATGTCAAAGACAATATGTCTGTCTCTGACTTTGGAAATCAGCCACATAGTTTTGGTCGTTGCATTTCTACATATTTGCCATTCTGTTCTTTTAAGAAGAATAACAATCTCAGTAAATTTGATGGGAATTTCTTTTTGTCAAAAAAAAAGTCTTATTGATGTGACCAGTCTTTGGACCGATGATGTTAATAGAACTGACATCACACGTAGAATTAGGAAGCATGTGTATCACAGATAACAGATTTGGATGCACCCCCTCCATCTCAAACCATGTGAGGGTTCAAAGTCATAGTACTGTTCCAAGCAGCACATACCGATTCCTAATCTTGGCCCAGCAAAGTCAAAGCGCTGACTTTCAAAGCTGTGCTTGGTCTCTTTGCCATCATCATTACTGAAGCTACAGATGGTACCAGTTTTGACGGGGCTACTGCGAAGCAGGGGGTTTTGAGTGAGGCTGCTCCTGCAAGGGAATAGAGGGTTGTGGTGAGGATGGTTTGATGTGTAAAAATGTTGGAAGTTAAATGTTTTATGTCCCAAGAGAGTTAGATATCACGTGTTTCCATCATCCTACACAAGACATGCTCTTATTCTAGCCTGCACTGTTTTGTCTCAGATGTCATAAGTCTTCCCTTAAGATGAAGTGGTTTGTTAAGAGCTAGTGTTATAACACTAAGTTATTCCATTTCAAACCCTGTTATTACCCAACTTTTGACGTTATGGAAATAGATTTTTTGTAAAAGCATGTTTTCTTACATTTTTTTTCCCCCATTCATTTTCCATGACCATGTAAATTATAAAGCATAAAAAATAAGACATCAAACCTGCCAATAGGCCAACAGCTGTCACCTGACACTAAAATAGTCCTACTCTACTTAAAAGTGTGTTATGCAAACTCATCGATACACGCCATGAAGATTTAAGGAATATTTTCATCATTTTTGGTTTGTATACAATTTGTTCTTGTTTACATTTTGTGTTTCTGAATAAAAAACAAAGTGTTCAGTGTATGAGTATGTAAATTTGAATAACTGGGCGATAAGAGCTGTTTAGACAGTTTAAAGTTATGCCTAAGACACTAAAGGTGCTGGGCTGGCCTGATCTCCATGAATTATTGTGGTGGGTATTCTCATTGCACAGCAAGCTTGTCTTATGGTTTGATGTCTTAAGAGATTGCAACAGCAGCACCCAGGTCTTCATGGTGTGAATGGCTGAGAGTCCATCAGCAAACTGTTCTTGCTGGTCACACCAAAAATCATTATGATCAGTGTAGAGAAACTGAACTTTTTTTTTGTATTAAAGTCTCTTTCCTGAGGACAGATTAGCAGAAGTTGATGTAAAAGCACACATGAAAGACCCTGTAATTACTTCATGAAAGAAAACTCAACATCTTCAGATTTTTTTCCTCAAGCCAAATGCCGAGAAATCAGCCAGGAGACTTCTGTGAAGCAGAACAAAATGCTATCCTTTAGCTATATTTTTGCTTGCGAACAACCTTTGAAAAACTGTAAACAACTTTAATTTGATCTGTGAAGCACCTCAGGCTTTGCAGATTCTACAAAAGGTTGAATGACTTTAAATGTCACCAAGGGGCAATCAGCAGATCTTAAACCTTCTG
Source organism: Xiphophorus maculatus (assembly GCF_002775205.1). NCBI lineage: Eukaryota > Metazoa > Chordata > Actinopteri > Cyprinodontiformes > Poeciliidae > Xiphophorus > Xiphophorus maculatus. The sequence continues at coordinate 9,465,632 of NC_036463.1, forward strand.
TTACCACCAAAGTGCCATTTTCTTTTTTTATTTATTTTTTATCAAAAGGCTGTCTTTTCATACTGTAAGCTTTTAGCACATGTAGATAATTGAACCATTGACACACAGATAACTCACATGTATCTATGTATTGCAAGAAATACTTTAAAACTGAGACTCATACAAATCTAGCAGTCTGGATGTGCTGACTTTGACAGCTAAATGGAGAAAAATGTTAATTAATTCTCTGGATATGTTTATACAGAATGCGAGATGAATATCAGCATCAGTGCGTTGTAGCAATAAGGCCTACGGATGATGTTGACAGCCTGTTTTTATTATCAGACTGAAGAAAAACAAAAGGTCATATGCAGTTTTCTAATGCTTTGGAGATATTGGCATTTTGGCCATCTGCAATAAAATTTAAATATGCAGTTATTTATTTTAAAAAAACCAAATGCCAAATGTGATTTTCTTTTTCCCCCTGTTGAGGCTAACTATTTTTCTGACCTATGAAACTGCAGTATTTTGGAGAAGATTTGAAGACATTTCCAGAAGGAAATGGACTAAAATTAACATAAACTCCATTACCTCCTGAACAAATATTTCTAAAGCCTGCTTGTAGAGAACTGCAGCAAAGAGTGGCATCTTGGGAGTATCCCAGTTTCCAATAGCCAGTGAACACTGTGTACATCCCCATCTGTTATCTGGAAACCAAACAAAGAGAATGCCTTTTCTGTTTCCCCTTTTATATATGCAAATATGTGAAGACTGCTACATCTTATTGGGGTTTTAACTGGAACTTTGTGCTTTGGTCAAATAAATCTAAGAACAACTTTGTTGGAAAGTAGCACAAATGTGTGTATGAATGGCCCAACACAAATAAATATTTGGAAAAAGTGCTCATGTCTACTGCTAAGTACGGTGGAGAGAATCCCTGAATACCTTGAGAATGCGGTTTCAGCTTATGGCATCATAAACACCTCGATAATAGTCACAGACTGGGCTAGAACCTACCGGATTTTGCGGTACAGCTCTCAGACTGGTAATTTAAGGCTTTTGGGAAATTGTAAAAGTTGTTTTAGTTCAAAAATTTGGACTTGTTAAATGTTTACATCTTACTGTTGCTGCACAATTTTGCATCCAAGAAATAAAATAATATGAACTCAGAAGTTAAAGGTCATCTAGTTTTATGAGAAAAAAAGTTTCTCATAAGTTCTCTCAGCTTTTTTTTTTTGACTTAATATATTTTTTCCAGTTTGACAGTAATGGTATTGCAGACAGAAGTTAGTGTTAAGATTGCATCAAGGCCTGAAAAGATTTAATTCTTGTGCTGAATCACAGATGTTAAAAGTCAATGCTTCTTAAAAAGAGACAAAATAACTTTCACAAATGTCTTTCTGTAGATATACACCGACTTCTTCCTTCCCTTTATAATAGCGTATACTACCAATGCTCACTGAATTCTAATACTATGGTCTGCAGGGATGTAGAGCAATACAACTCTACAGCTTATTTCACATTTACAAAACACCTCTCGAAACTGATAAAAACGTTTTACACAGCAACAGCTGCACCACAGTGTAAAATAACAAACTTTTGTTGTGATGAACTGGAAAAAAAAAACCTGATTAAATATTTTCTATTTTAGGTCAGTGAGTATTTTGTGATCATGAGACAAAATCCAAGAGAACTTTGGCAATCATTCAGTATTCCTATGGCGTTTTGAGCATGTGGATTTGTGACAATGCAATAATCATTCCAATGGTAGAAAAAAAACAAAGGCAAATCTGCTATGTCTTGATAATGAAAAGAAAATTAGAAGTGACTGCAGTTAGAGTCTAAATGGACCATTCATCAGTCCAAGTTTCAAATTTTCTTCCTCTTGATAAAAGCACTAAAATATGTGGAAGCTGCTTTGTAATTTGAGTCACTATGAATCACAGTATATGTGGACAAAGACAACAGGAGAAAATTATACAGATGCCAGACAATGACAATAAGATAAATTAATGAGAACTAGTTTGTGTGGGAACTGTAAACTTAGTTCAAAATGCTGCAATGGGGAATAATGAATATGATTAACTTTATTGTAAGCTGGTTAAACTGAAAATAGAGGATAATCTGACAACACTGTAAATGGGTACATCTGTATAACTATAGTTTTCATGATTATTTAAACAGATGGCTGTGGAATCCTTGACGGATTTTCAAATTATACCCAAGGATGAACCAGACTTTTCTTCCTTATATTTTAGTTGATTTTTGATTGTTCCATGAGGTCATGCAACAACCACAACAAAAACAGCTGCATCTTCTTTTATCCCCCCTTAAAGCATATAAAGCCATGACATCAACATCTAGGTTTTTAAATTGTTTAGAGGCAAAGTAATCTTGGTGTATTGTAGCATATTTATAAGAATAACAATATTCTATATTGTTATTCAATATAATTGGATTTTGACCAATAAGGTAAATGGCTAGTTTTTTTCCTCAGAAAATAAGTACGACTCAAAAAGAGCAGGTAGGCTGGAAATTGTAGCTGTGAGTTGTTTATATTTGCAATGTGAATAATATATATACATATTTACAATAGCATTGGGAACATCCAAATGGCCATTAACAACATAAGGAAAAAAAAAAAATCCCACAACAACAAAGGAAACTAAATCAATCAATTGTTCCCAAAGTTCCACAATTGAGAGGCCACACCTGTTAGTCCATTCATCCCAAATTGCGATTAATTAGGGCTCTCAACAAGATAATTATACTTTGTTTGGTTCAAATCCTGGTAGGAAACCGAAGTCTTCGATCACCCAAAAAATGTAAATTCTTTCTTTGGCTCTATGCTCTTCTAGCTCACCATCAACCTGGCCTGAATAACAAAACAAGACAATTTCCTTAACATATATATAATCTAAACATCTAGTGTATACACAATTCAATAAATAGTATGCTTTATACTATAAATAATTCTAAACAATCATGTTTAGTCAATTGCAATAAATCTAAAATTCAGTATAAATTACATTCATGAAATATTCAATAAATATACACCATATAATCAATAAACATGAAATGTAAAATCTAATTTAAACCAGTGTTTAATAAATATTTAAGCCACCTTTTTGCTTATCAAAAGGAGTGTACAATCAATAATTTAGCGGCTACACAATAACAGTGATTATAAGCTAACGCCAAGTCACGGACGAAAACACTCACCAGTTCCGCAGTTTTATCTCAGCTTATAAACCCTACCGGGGTTTTTTCCATCTCCCTTCCGGCTCACACCAGTTGGCTCCTACGGTTTAGCACATTAAGTGAGCATCGTACAGATTTACGGAAAATTAATAACACCACACTTAACTGACCTGCAGCTCTGCTCCTTCCAACGTGTTCTAACCTTCATGCCTCCCTGCTCCAGCTAATATACCTAGCAGGTAACGCTGCAGCGGTACATGTGACCCCAATACTCAATCGCAATTGGCCAGTTAATAGTCTCGCGAGAATCGCCAATCATTCTATTAAAAGCATCGCGAGGTTTGAGATATAAAAAGGTTAAAAGACTGGAAAATCGGAGGAGGAAATAAAGGTTAAAATTTACACCCGGGTTACAGTATGACTTTGAAAAGAGCAATAAAAAGATCCCACAAAAATGATCACTCATGGTAATGTGAAAAAAATAGTTCATTTTGGTAAAATTGAAATAACTTACATAAACTCTATTATATAAATCCAATTAAGCTTCAGGATCTGTTTATACAGTGTATATATCTAGTTTCCACTATATACTTCTTAACAGTTCAGAACTTAATGTATTGAAATTTTGCTTTACTCCACACGAATACTCCCAGTATAACAAATACAAAGCCAATTTTACATTTACAAACATCAGACTGTCAGTCACTATAACAATACATGTATGTACATGGACATAGCTTGTTGAATTACTTGCATACTAATTATTGGTATGCAATAACTACATTTGAATGATTCTTTAGCTTCTGTAATCTGATTAGTCATCCCCAGCCTGATGTTGCTGGAACCAATAGTAATCAGTGCTAACTTGGTCTGCAGGTGCCTCCAGCTTTCGAACCAACAACAGTGACAAACTAGTGGTAATTTCCGCCAGCGCAACCTTTCAACCACCCACTCCCCACTCCAATCCTCACTTTCGTGCTGCTTCCATGCGTGCCCTTGTGATTAATACTTCCCACTCGCCTCATGCTGCCCTTAAGAAAGGAGCAGCTTACTGTTTTTCTTGCTATGCCACAGGTCCCCCAAATGACACAGTTAAATAGGATTAGATTTTCTATTTGGGGCGGATGATGTTTCTTTGCATCTGTTTTAAGGCACAGTAAAAGCTTCCATGAAGTATTTTTATTTATTTATTTATTTTTTCCAATTTTATGTCAGAAAAGAAGAAAGGTGCAGCGTTTCGGGTGGGTTGATGCTGTGGCAGTCATGTTGCTGCGAAAAACAACACTGGAGGGAGAGAGATACGGATTTGAGGGGGTGATTCATTTCAATCTGCCACAACGCTGCATGTGCCCAAAGCTGAAATCTCATCGTAGGTTCAGCCTTAATAAAGCTTGCTGGCATTAAGCCTTATTAGTCAGCAGTCAAACACCAAAAGACATCTCACATCCCACAACGAGATTACACCATTGTCTTTCTGATTTCCCACTAGGAGGATGCTGCACTTGTTTCATAGACATACAGGGCTCTGTAATGTAAAAATTATCCGTTATACATAGTTTTTCTCTGCCAGAAGAAATTGAAGTGAATTATGCAATAAAACTTTCCTACCTGTTACCCAGTTTTATAACATGTTTAATCTCACAGTAATACAGTCTCTGTTTGTAGATGTATCCAGGTCTGCACATTCCCGCCATACGAGCACATTAGTGTTCAAATGTCACACCAAACTCCTGTTTGCTTTGTGTTGCCTTGTCTGCCGCTTCTAATTTTTCCGTCATTGTCCGTCCCTCTTTATGGTCCGCATAGTACAACCACTGTTACTCCACATTTTCTTCTGATCGTCCATTCTTTACATCTACAGTAGTGCAAGTCTTTTCTTTATTTCTTGTCCTTTTCCCCTTCTTTTCACTTCATTTTTTTTATTCTTTTTTCTTCACTTTTCCCTTCTTTTCCTCTTTTTATGATTTGACTTCACAAAGAGAAAACCTATTCTGGCTCATGCAATGCTGTCAAGTCACAGTCAAACTTTTAACAAACATATAAAAAACATATTTTTACATAAGTTACATACTGCAGCTTTGAAGGCTGTCATGTAAACAGGTTCTTAGCTCCACCAGGGTTAACTTGAGCCTCGTCACTCCTTCTTTGACTTATGCTGATTCACATTGTCTACTGTACATTTTTGAAGGGCCATTAATATTAAATAATAAGACCTTTGAAATTTATTAAAGATCAACAGGTCAAACTGGTAAATATCTAAATAACAATGCCATAATCTGCTTTGTGTTAGGAGAGATGAAACAAATCTATAAACATATAGAAATCTAAAACGTATTTAGATGTATCACACGATCAATGTATCAGAAATGGGAGCTATATATTAAATATTATATTTCCATATTTGAGACTATGTAGCAGTATAATAGCATTCATACTGCTCTGAACTAACAACACCAATGTGAAGAAAACTTTAATTACATAAATGTTGTTTTGTTTTTTTTTCTTATAGCTGTAAATAGAGTAATCCTCAAATAATATTTTTTGCTACCAGTAAAATCCTCTCACGTATTAACATCTGATTGTTCACATGACTAGAACAATGAAGGCCCACTTGTATTTCCCTCATTCACAGAACGGATGTGAATAATGACGGTATTGCTCAGTAGCTTTGTATTTCGCAAATTAGAGCTTCTACTAATTATTTGCCTTGCTGATTATCATAGGCGATATTCATATTGTGTCCAATCACAACATTGAGTTCTATGTGTGATCTGATTAAATTACAATTTAAATTAAATTAAAATGTACTCACTTAGCTCACCCATGAACCAGACTTCCTGCCATCTGACTCAGTGTTACTCCCTTGGTGATACTGAGTAACTCATGTCTAACAGTATTTCTAAATACATGTATAAACATGATAAAGATAAATTTGTAATTTCACATACTTATTTTTACCATTACCATTGTAATTTGTCAGGCCCTTATTTATCCACCGCTGCCACTTCAAGCTGGATGGAAGTAAACGTAACTGTCATGAGGACATGGGTGTCCTCGTGAACCAATTGGATAACATGTAAATGTTTTCGGAGTGACAGTGGAGGTTAAATGGACGTAAGGTGTTAATGCATGAAAACAAACTTAAAGAAACAATACAGAGTGAAAATTACTTAATCAGAAAAAAAAAACATTCCTTTTTAGAGTGACACATGAGAAAAAACAAGACTTTGCCACAAAAAAAAGTGCTTTAATAAAGTTTGCTTGCTGTCAGTTGGTTGAATTGAATGCATTATGGTGTATATTTTGAATTTAAGAGTTTAGCTCAATGAGAACCGATAATGGAGGTTGATAAAGGAGTACAGTGCACATGAGTCCAGCTGTGTTAATTCCAAATATTACATGCAATGAGAATTGCACAGACAAGATGATTACGCAGATGCCATTTATGCATCTTTAGATGAGCTTTCTGTTCTTGTTCATTCTCCTCAGCCTTCTTTCAGGCTCAAGCATACTTTATATATACAGTATATATATATATATATATATATATATATATATATATATATATATATATATATATATATATATATATATATATATATATATATATAAGTTAAATAGCCGTCGTTAACCTAATTTAACTTTATCAACTGAAAACCAAAGGCTTGCTACAAGCTGGTAAATTGGAAATGCATTGATAATAGGCCTAACATTTTCCTAAAGAGGTTCTTACTGAGAGGAAAATGGATATGGCCAGACATTTCACTCAGTGGCCAGAAGTAGATTACTCAAAAGTGGATTTTAATGTTGTTTTTGTCAATAGACTTGTTCTTGATGTGTTATTTTAATTCACATTTTTTCTACATGTAAATCTTCCTTAGATGTTGGGTGCTATTACCAAGGTCAACCCATTCTAGCTGATGTCAATTAGCAAGCCATAACAAATACTGCTGTTTTAGATAGTACAAAAGCCAAGAGACACTAAAACCATTGATTATCTGTAAATTATGACACAATTTCCTTCCACTTTAAAATTATGTTCTGATGTGTGTTGGTCTTTCACATATAATCCTCCAAAAGGTTTGGAGTTGTAGCTTGACCATATGTGAACAATTTCAAACAGCATAGATACCTTTGTAAAACATTACAACAGCGATCTGTATTTCCTTTTTTGTATTGTTTTTATAAAATATTTCATCGTTACAAACCGTCTTAAAGGAGATCAACCTATCCTATGAAGACAGGTCAAATTACAGTCTTTTTCAAATCTGCAATTAACTTCAGTTAAAGTGTATTTACTGTATTAGTCAAGCTCATCTGGAAACTATTACTCTAATTGCTCTTTTAGTATTTGTAGCATCAGCCCCCACAAAAGGCAGCTCTGACATAATGTGAAGTTCTCTGATAGATGAAAGTGTTTGAAAGGCAAGGGAATTGGGTTTTTAATTGTCCTTTTTTATAAGAATCTGTGAAAATTAGTTCTAGATTTATGACGGCGTTTTAGCTCTTTAGCTCTGTCTACGCATTAGTCACAAACACTGTTTGCTTGGTGTAAGGGTTAATGCCTTGTCTGAGTTTTCTTCCTACTCTGCACATTAATAGAGCGGACTCTGAAATTGCTTTCATGGACTGAAGTCAAACACCTGCGGAATCTCAGTGCTCACATTTTCCTCTACTGATGGCAAAAGAAAAGCAAGATGAATAGAGATGTTTCTGCAATTCCCCTCCATACAGAGAGATAATTAGGAGTAGAATTTGATTCATTAGCCTATGGAATGAAAAAAAAAAAAAAAAAAACTTCCTCCCCAAGCGAACTGCCCTTCTACTTCAAAGGGAGGACAGGTTCTTTGAAGCACCACCACCAGGAGTATGAGATGGGAGGGGATGGGTGCAGAACAGCACTGGCATTACTGTTCACTTCATGGCTCTGCCTCTGCCTCTGGACACTTGTTTCACTCTGGAAGACAGACGCCGATCGGCGACTATGTTACAAGGATAATGTTAGCTGATTTTGAGAGGATTTGGCCTCGAAGCTTGGCCACCCGAAATTGTCTAGATTAACTTTGTGTCATGTCCAGTGATGTCCACCTCGGGTGTGGCTACTTTAAGTGTTTTTCTTCTCTTTATTTCTTTCATGTCTCCCCCTCATTCGGTCTATTTTACAGCTCACTGACCTCAGCATTGATGCAGACGCACAGTGAACATAGAGAGAAATGTGTTCGCTCAAACTTTCTTTTTCCCCCTCTCGCTCTTTCTTCTTATTCTCTTTCTGTCTCTCTTGGAGGAGAAGGACAAGGTGATATTCCAATTCACTCTGAGGCTTTGGTTCTCTAAATGTACCAGTCACCTTCAATTTCATTACAAGATTTCTGCCTGATGCAAAGGTTGTAGCAGGTTTTTCAGATTTTTTTTTTTTTTTTCCATTCACACCGTCCTATCTACATTTCTGTAAAAGCTTTTCCGAGTCTGCACAGAGACAGATGCACTACTTTTCCGGAGGACAGAATCCCAATTAATTTAAAGGTCCTTTGTTTAGTCCTCCTCTTCAGATCAATTTTATGCAGAAGGGAAACAGAAAAAAATCGTTACACAGCTTAAAAGAAACCTAAGTGAATTACAGTAATTATTTAATGCTTGGTCTTGATCAAGCTAAGTGTTTGAACACACTCTTATTTATTTTCTTAATAGCCCCCTTCATCTCCCAAGGTCCCTCTGTGGACTGTGATAAAAGAAACATTCATGAACAGAGGATGTATCCAACTGTAGAGGAAAAAAAGAAACTGTGGTTTGAATATTTATACTGGAGGCTTTTCATATAAAAACCTCGTTGGAGGATTCTCTATTCACTCCGGAGGCAATAAAATGAACCCTCACTTTCACAACCAGCATGGGAGGATGTATATATATTTTTTTCCTACCCTAAGATGTGTGCCCATCTTCAGGAGTAATCAAAGAGAGTGGGCAAATTATACTGTTAGGGTAGATGTACATTTTTGTGTGGGATAAGTGTTTTGTTATGGTTTTGTGCCGTTTTATGGGTGGAAGGATGCAGCAGCAGGTAAAGATTACAGCTTTTTCTTTTTGACACCTACATGTTCTAATGGTAACACCTATTGTGTCAGCACTCTCTTAGCGTTTACTTCCTCCGGAGATAAAACAGAAAGAAACTGTTATAGTTGTTTACAGTGCAGGTATGAAATGATGCAGCATTTTTTTTTATTATTATGTTTCTTTAAGAAGTCAAAAACATCTGCAACCAACCAAAAGTGTTCGGTTTAACATAATTTTTCTATTGTTTCACAGTTAATACTGGATACAGTTGAAACCAAGTTTGGCGAGTTAATCAATTAGGATTATCAAAGAATACCAGGTTACCAGAAGATAGAAATAAAACTGCATTACAATTTTCAACATCAGATGTTCATATACGCTAGGATTATTATGTCTTTAAGCTATTTAGGAAATCTCAGAAAACTGTCTGATGGCTATGCTGTTAAGCCAACACATTTAGATATACTTTACATTTGGGGCAAAGGCAGGAGGGAGAAGCTTCACAGACTGAAAACACACAACTGTGAAATACAGAGCTGGAAGCATCATTTTGTGGGGGTTTAGTGTTTCGAGAGTAACTGGTACACTTCAGACCTATAACTTTTGCCATAGACTTGGGGAAAGAAAATGCATTAACATATATCTGGACAAATTAATTTGGACATTACTTCTACAAAGTGTGTAAAGAAAAATAAGCATGAAAAGCCCTTTCTGGAGTCAATGTTTGATTTGCATGATGTTGGATTCACTCCTCCCATTCCGCTAGGGGGCTCTGTAGTTGTTTTGCATTGGTTGTGGAGGGGAGGAGAAACAAGAGAAGAAACTTACGGCAGGCCAGTAATACACCGAGACTGCCGTTAGCTGAAGCTAACAAGCTGAAGCTACAATAAGATCATATTCTACTGGCGTTCGTGAGTGTTGCCCAACGTGGTGAGTTATTAATACTGTAAGCTGTGGGGAGACGAGTTTTTGTTATCTGTTCTAAGCGTGAGCTTGCTGAATTTGCTAGTGCTAATTAGCCCAATGCTAGCTGTGTTTGCTGCACTGATAGTTGAATGCCGACGTTTATTATATGACGACGTGTTCTAAGAATAAACTGCCTTATAACTGGTTAGTCAAGCCTAGCTAATAAATCTATGTTTAAGTTTGTGTTGATTGAATTCTGCAATACTAAGTGTTGATGTTTTGTTTTTTCTTACTTTATTTACAGTTTAACCGGGCCCGTGTAAAAGCACTCGGCAGTAAAATTAACAACAACAACGACTGTCTTATGTTCTTTGTAACACATGCTGTTGGCATGGATGACATGTTGGTGAAAAATGTCAGTGTTGGAGGAGAAATTATCTTGGATTTTGGTGCATGGAGTTTAAAGAGATAATATACTTGGTTTTGTATTTATAAGCATTGGTACCTTTTGGAATATTATTTTGCATTTCTGCAAACATTTATTTGTCCCAACAAAACCGCCGAACAAGCTGAAAATTTAAAATAAATTTTGTCATCTGTGTTTTTGTCTGGGACACAACGTATTTATTTATTTATTTTTTTGTATTTGTAGGGTAAAAGTCAAAACTGGTGGATTTCTCTGTCAACACCTCTGCTACACAGTGCACACAGCTTGACACTGCTCACAGAGTAACAAATGACTGTGGCACAAAGAGCAGATGGAAGGTTAACTAATGATTTTTGTAAGCTGTAACCTCAAGAAGACCTCTACCTTTTTTTAAAGCCACAGTCTGGATAGGAGCAAGTTTTTATATCCTTTTTTGAGGGGAATTTTGAGATTAGAAAAAAGATATATAATAAGAAAAATTTTGCAGCCCCTTTGGCAGAACAGCTGAAGCCCACCTGTGAGTTCACATGGAGACACACTCTGACAGGGGTGCAACTCAGAAAAGCAATTTCTCAGTGGTCTAGTTTACATGTTTGTGAACCAGCGTCGGAGGTTCAGAGGGAAGAACAGTTTTGACTGCATAGTAAAATTACCTGGGAACAACAGCTCCTCTAAATGCTATTATTACAGCACCTCCAAAAGCAGGTCAATTCAGCATTAAACACAAGCTCGCATAGACGTAATAATATCCGTCATGTTTTTGTCTTACAAAACAAAAAAAAAGACAATTGGTTGCACATGTGCAGCCATTTGGGCTTCTGGATGTTTCCCCTCGCCCCATATAATCTAATTTCAATTTACCTGTATTCTCTGAGGTCACAGAATCTCTGTCTGACTGTGCCCTGTGAAGGTAAACTTAATTTACTGCTATATCTCTTTCCACTGCGAAGGCACAGCATATCCAATAGTGAACCTCCTAAACATAATCAATTATCTGAGCTCCAATGGCAGAGAATGCAGAATGCTGATAAGACTTTGTAGACTTTTTTTTTTCTAATGAAGAGAGAAAAGACGATTTGGTTCAATACCCCAGGGGAGTTTTTTTCCGTCTCTCCTGGTAAAAGAGAATTATTCATTGCATCCTCTAAGGAAAAGTCGATTATTCCCAAGAACTCGCTGAGTTGTTGTCCCTTTCTCTTTTTTTTTTTTTTTTGGTCAAGCAGAGAAGGACCCCAGGCAAAGTCAATTTCTTTGTGTCATATGCTTTGCTTTGCTTTTTCTTTTTCTTAAAGGCACGCTTGTCAGGCGGTCAGAGAATTGACTTTGACGTGGTGGTATTATGGATACAAGCGACACCAGAGGATATTTATCAAGGTGCACTGAGGCTGTTGTATTAAAGCTGCTGGCTTAGCTGGAAATCAGCATCTCTTTTGCTTCCTGTGCAAAAATTTGTCTCTTACCATATTTTGCCTTGATGCCTTTCCAGATATAACTATGCTGTGTTGTTTTCTTGATTTATTACTTTGATTAAGTCAAAATAGAGGTAATGCTTAAAAAAATCCACTTTAAAAAAAGAAACAAAAGCTTTTGGTTTATGCTTTTACTGAGCCTTCAGTAAGTCTTCATACCTTCCCCATTTTCCCACGTTATTACCAAAAACTTCACAGTAGTTTGTTCGGACTTTATGTAATAGAGCAACACAAAGGGGTGCATATTGTGAAGTGAAAGGAAAATGAGACACGGTCTTCCTTTTTTTTTTACTAATAAAAATCTAAAATGTTTTGGTTACATCAGCTCCACTGAGGCAGCACTTTGTCAAACCACTTTTTGTTTGCAATTCCAGCTTCAATATTTGTTTTTATTTTTTGCAAACTATCTCAAGTTCAATCAGATTGGACAGAGAATGTGTTCTTAAAGGCACGCTTGGCAGCTACTTTCTTGCCATGGATCCTCAATGGCTGAAGGACTTAATTTTGACTGGGTCATTTAACATATTAATCTGCTTTCATTGCATCTCTGAGTGTAATATGCTGTTGTCCTACTGAAAACTGAACCTCCATCTCAGTCTTGTGGTATTTGCAGTCATTAACAACTTTTCTACAAAGATCCCCCTTTGTTTAGCTCATTTGTCTTCCCACAACTGTGGACAGCCTTCCTGTCCCTGCTGAATAAAAGCCTCCCTATTGTCTATATGTATATATAGGTGGTGCCAATGGAGAACAATGACACCATGTTTACAGGAAGAAGTCACCAGCAGAACTCTGCTCATTCAGAGCAACCATCTACTGAACCTGCTGGGAATTTGAGAAAACACAACAGAGAGACAAAATAAAAAGAAGCTCTAGTCCAAGAATACGTTCTATGTTAAAGAAAAAAATAAGAGTTAAAATCATCTGTAACTGTTTCAGTGGCTTTATCTTAGAGAGAAACAAAGATAAACATAGCCAGTGGTCAAATCCATGAGAGGAAAAACAGGCTATTTATAGTCATTGACAGCAGTTGGTCCTTTAATTGCTATATGCAAAAAAGAGACAAGGTCAAACGAAAAAAAAAAACAGACTCAGGTTTGTCCTCTATAGAGAGATAAAGTTCAGTTTCTATAAATAAATGAGAGACGGATTTCTTCTTACAACTCGTCCATAAAGATCAGGTTTGTGGAGAGCATGCCTAATAATTGTCCTGCCAAAAGATTCTCCCATCTGAGTGATGGTTCTCAGCAGCAGCTCCAGAGCTTGGCTGCTTCTCTGTTTAATGTGTTCCATTCCTGGCCTGTAAGTTTAGGCACTCAACCATACTTTAGTACGTTTGCAGTTGTGCTATAGAGCTGTGTGATTATGTTCAAAGCTCATGATGGTTTTGTGTAGCCTAACTCTGCTTTACACTTCTCCACAACTTCTTCCCTTTCCTATTCTATATGTGCTTTGGTCTACATAATGCTTTTTCTTCATAGAACAGCTGGATTTATCCTGAGATAAAATTGCACCCTGGTGGACTCTATGTGCTAATTAATTGCCCCTTAAAGATATTTGGTTACCCTGGATTCTATTTTGGCTTATCAGACTACAGAGGGGCTGAATGAATATATGGTTTTTGTGATTATTTTCTAACTTTAAAACTATGTAAAATTTGTGCTTCCACTTTCCCATTATATACCAGTTTTGCTGATGACATAGCGTGGTAAAATTCAGCCTCTACTACTATGGTCTGGGCTCTCAACTGTTGAGAAACAATTGCTTGCTGGAGGTGTGGACTTTGTTGGGGTTTTTAATTTTACCCAGTTGCTAACGTCTGCCCGTGACACATGTAATGCGCCAGTTCAATGCTAAGAAGCTTACCGGAAATTGCCTGCTCTATAAACAACCATCCTCCACTGCGAAGAGGGACGGACCAATCCGAACAAGGCAGCTGTTAATGTTAATTCAACAGCTTTGTTCACTTCCTCCGCTGCCATTACTAAAATTACAGAAAACTGATGTCATCATTCACAACTACGTCTGTTCGTTGATTGGCCCAGTAAAAAGACATCTAAAGGAGGCAATCTTGAGTCAAGAGGAGAAAGTCCAGACTGTGATGGAAGCACTAATTTTTTTTTGAGTGGAATTGCACAAGAAGGCAATGACCAGGCTATTGATTACGTAACGTTCCAATAATAAAGTGTGTGGTTGCAATACAACAAAATATAAGAAAAACAAAAATGAATGTGAATCATTGAATAAGACCACAAAAGGCCAATACCCGATCCACTCCCTGAACTGATTTACATGTGTAGGATTTGGAGAAAGAGAAACCAGCAAATGCATAAAAAATGTGAAGAATACTGATTTTGTTTTAAATAGTTCCCTGGAGGACAACCTGTTGCCTCTCTTAATAAATGTGGTATTTGGGGATCTTAAAACAAAACGAAAAAAAAAAAAAGATCAGTGTCCTCCGCCTCTTCTTAACTCTTAGGAGTAAAATAATTCAAAGTCATGCTGACCTTTTACAAGCACCATTTGTCGGGGACATGGAATTCATGTTCCATGGGCCAGGCTGTTTGCCAACACACTGTTTTTCTACCATTAAACAAGAGTTATGTCACACTTCCCATTTAATCATGGGCTTTTTCCGAGGTCTGGGCTGAATCCATGCACACTCAGCCAATGACTCACTGTGAGGGGCCCATTTGACAGATTACACCTGCAGTCACACTTAAAGTTAATGTTAGACGGCTCTTGGTGGAGGAGAGGAGGGCCTTGGTTCCATTAAATGTTCTCAATTGACCTTCAAGGTAAATGAGTAGTTGGGTTCACTATAGTCAACAATAGTGCTTGATGTTAGTGGAGGGCCTGTTACAAAGCTGTTAATCATCATTTCTGTCAAAGTAATGTTTGTCATCACTATGGGAGGAACACCTATACTCTTATTGAAGTCAAATTTTATATCCTAAAATTACTCAGGCCAGAGTGTGCTCTCAAGGGTAGACCAGCTGCTTTAAGGGCAAGCTTGGCAGTTTCATGGTCCAGCGGTGTGCTGTGAGCATCCTGCTACTGCAGAGAGAAAGAGTCTTCGAATCATCAAGACAGAGGAGTGAGAATGGGTGGAGCAGAAACCTATGAACTTACTCATTAGATCCATCCTTCTTTTTCCAGAGAGAGTGAGACATCATGCCACATACAGAAAAAGACAAAGAAACTCCTGAAATGGTTGATCACATCTGTGAAATTGGAAATACTTTAAAATGTCATTAATTAGCTGCAAAATTTGCTGCAAAAACGTCTTCTTTGGGTTTCTTTTTTCAGGAGCACAGTACTTGTGTGTATAATATAATATGTCGGTGAGAAGTTTCTATAATCATACCAAGTGTTAATTTTTTATTTTTAGGGTGTTTTCACACCTGATAGTCCAGTAGTCGTGGTTCAATTTGCAATCAAAATTGCAGCATGTGACATCTTTTCAGCTGGTGAAATTCACTTTCACACTGCACTGTCAAACAATCCAAACCTTTTAAAAACCTGTTTACCGCCTTGCCTGTGGCGGCGCTGCCCCAAGAGCCACTGAAGGAAACAAAACAAAAACCTCTGAAGAAGTCACTGAGCACAACTTCCTTCTTCACAAAATATAAACAAAAATGAAGTGGTGTCAGCTTTTTGATTCCTCAAAATTGTCAAGAGACAATTTCTCCCGTTAGTGCTAGACTTGAATGCTTGTTTTGGTTGCATTTACCTAGAATGCCCTGTGCTTTATTTCGCTTCCTCCTTTTGTCCGCTTTGCATTCACATGATGCATTTGAACTGTGCCAGAGTTCACTTCAACCAAAATGAGATTTAGGTTTTTAGTCAAACCAGAGGTTGCTTTTTTGGTCAGAATCAAGAGTTTGATTGTGAAACCCCCAAACAAAATGTACTTTCTAGGAAAATGGATTAGAGTTTGATTAAAGCAGATTAAACAGGGCTGGTGTGAATGCACCCTCAAATACTTCCTAAGTCACTGTAATACCAGGGTTGCTATAATTATACAACAACCATGTTTCTATTTTTCACTTTGTACATCTTTTAATATTTTGAGATTTTTTTCTCTAATCTTCAGTCCAAATTATACATGTACTCTCAAATACACGCACTTCCACTTTACACACATACAGACACCCCTACATGTGTCTATATACATAGACACATATATATATCTATATATATGGATGTATAAAACTTGCAACTGTCTATTTTTTCATAAAAATCATTAAAACTTGCAGCAGCTCAGAAGCATCTAAGTTATACAGCTTAAATGACATCCCTGTTCATAATGAGTGTGGGTAAATTCATCACTGGCTCTGTATGCTGCTTTAGTTTGTCAAAGTCAAGTAGGGTGCTTTGGATTTAACTGCGAAACAAACCCTATTTCATGCCTTGTTAGATTTGAAGAGAGCTTAGGCCATCCAGGAACACATTTCATATGTGTTATGTTTAGGTGTGAGTTACGCAAAGCATATTGCACGCTGGTTTAAAAGTGATTTAGCAAGAATTGTGCGAACAGCTATTCTGGTCTCGTATTTGCACCCTCAAAAATTATCCCACAGTGAATTTTACCCCTTTTCAAATTAAACATGAAAGTCTTTTCTACAGTTCACCTTCACAGTTCAGAATTTGTTTAAAAGAAGGGCAAGTCTCTACTTTTAAGTGAAATAATAAGATCACCTTATGCACATACAGGTCCTATGAGCTGAGCTCTACCTTAGCCAAGGATATAACCTTACCTCCCAACCTGAACATACCATTTAGTAATGGGAATTGAATACCAAATGGTTTCCACCTGCCTTTATGAGAACCTGTGAGCATGGCTGTGTGCCCGAGTTCTGTTTTTTTTTTTTTCTTCTTTTCCAGGAGCTATATAAGTACAAGTGAATCAAGTGGGAGAAGAGTATGGAGACAGGAAACTATGCAGATATTGACCCATATTCTCCTCAGTGTGTTCCAAACACGGAGTAGGAAGGAAGAAACAGTGCTTCTGTGAAGGCCACATGGGGTGAGGGATAAAGTCTAGCTTTGTGGAAGTTTAACAATTGTGATCCAGTAAAGCTTCTCACCCTGGAAAGTATAAATTTTGGGCTTTTCTGTGAAATGAAGTTCACAGAAAACTTCTTTTTTTTTCCTTCTTTGAACAACCTCTGTTAAAAGTGTCTTTATTTAACCAATTCCACCAATCTATCGCTCATTTCGACACTTTTGTCAAAAGTTGCTTCAGAATTTTAAGCATCACTGGAAGTCAATGATTTTTTAAGCAGACTGACTGCAGGGGGAAGTGTGTAAGTGTGGGTCAGTATTCGTGCATACAGTCTGAGCCAGGACTTCTTAGCATTATTGAACATTTACCACTTAGGGTTCTTAAAGACCCTTACTGCAGACAGCGTGGCACGTTAACTCAGAGATGCGTAGCATGGGAAACAAAAATGAATTACTTTTGTTAGTTTGCACAGCGTGTTGGTTGTAGCCTCTACTTTGTTTATTGGGGATTTCGAAAATATTTAGGAGGGCTTTGCTAAATATACAGGCAAGGAGACGTTCTAATACCAGACCTAACCAAGTGTGAAATAGCTTTGGCTAAGTAAGGGGGACAACCATTAATACTGATAAAAATGGGACTAGGTGCTCTCAAGGTGGAATGTAAGCACTCACTAAGAAAGTGATTTATGTCACCTTCAACTGAGGTTAAAAAAGAAACGTTGCATCCTGCATAAAAAATTTTCTCTTACACACCATCCTTGCCTTTGTAAGCTGACATAGCAACACAGTAAAACTTATTTTTGTGATATTGCTATAATTTTAACAGTAGCTAAAAAAAATAAACTGATGGCAAATCAAATGTGTTTAAGCACATTTACAAGCGATAAGTGTAATGACATGAGGTTGTTGTTACTGTTCCTAAAATGTAATGTTTTTAAAAGTACACCATATGTCCAAGACTCACAGTATCCAGGTTAAATAATCCACATACAACAGTGCTTAATATGCTCTTATAGCACAATATATTCCTTGTAAACAACATTTGAAAAGTATAAAACCTTTACTGCAAAATCCAAAGTCAGTGAAGCAATGCAGTATATTTCTTCCAACACCACTCTTCACAGTTCAAATGAAGTCAAGCAATTAATTTTTTTTAATCTATACCTTGTTTATTAGGTTGATCAAAGTTATATATTCTGTCTTTTCACCTGCTGTATAAGTATAACATGACACAGAGAGACTTATTGCTCTTATCTATTTTTTTTAAATGGGAAAGACAATAAAATAAGTAAAGTAGATGTGTGTTGTTTCCAAATATTGGGAAATGATTGCCAGTACATATCGCAGAGACTAATATTATTTCCACTCTTGGGAAATTTGAAACATTTGAAATTATAAGGATTAGTTAGTTTTGTAAATAAAAAATACATCTTTCATTTTGTTTTTACTTATATTTCAGAGATATTTGCTATGTCTAAGTCCTAGAATTGTCACAGGAATGATCTTATAATGTTGCTTTACTTCAACGCTTTATTTATGGAAACTCTCTGTCTGCACAGATGATCTACTGACCTTGACTTGTATGAAATAGCTTACACAATTGGGAAGTTGGATTTGATTTATTTAATTCAGTGAATCTGACCTCTTTGGGACACAATAGGACTTTGAGCACTGAACTGTCAGTCCAACATGTTCAGTCAATCATTACGTATGTAGAGAGAGGGAAAAAAAAGACAAGATGGCGATATCATGGCAAAAAGAAACCTAGTTTGTTGTTTCTGAAGAGCAAACTCAAATTGTTACACTGTGTGAATAATATTTCACAAAATGTGCATAATTCCTACACTTGTAGATCAAAGTAAAATGCGCTTTTAGGTAAACAAACATAAAAAGATAATAAAAAGTGAAACATCCTTCTAACGATTATACTGTCGCAGCCTTCCCTTCCAAAAAAGCCAAAAATTCCAATAAAGGCCGTGGGTGGTAACAGGAGGTTTTGGATGTGTACGCACTTCCGAATTGATTTATTTAATGTAAAAGTAGAGATAAAATAATGACCAAAAAAGGTCTTGTAACTTAGTCGAAACGAAAAATAATCTCAATTTAATGTTTGAAGGTATAAAAAGGTGTAAACGAGTGGTCAAAAAAATCATTTTACAAAACCTCCCATCCACACCAGACATTTACCAGACAATCCATTTCCACCAAGCACCCGGTGTGTTCTTAATTACTCAAATTAATGGGAGGGTCTAACAATTTACAACGTAATCTAAACAATTCCAAATATAAAAATTAATTACAAATTTTGATTCTAAATTAACTTAAATATATTCTAACTACCCAAAGAACAAAACAAAATTGGTAGAAATTATAAACTACAAAACTTTAGCATAAATGGCCACAACACATACTCTACATGAATACTAAAATACTACTATAACAAGTACTGTTGTTAATAAGATGAGCAAAGTTTTCTGCCCCTACCTGTTGTTGGTCTTTTGTTGTTTCTATATTTGGTATTTCAAAGTGTTAGCCCAGTGCTTGAAGAATCAATGGTCCTTCATCTGTTTCTTTTTTCTATTGGATTCTTTCAAATAAAAATCCCAGCTTGGAGTCCTACGAAGAAATAAAAAAGTTGTTGTTTGACTCTCTTGACACACTTGGCCAGAAGAACTGGAAGTACAGTAATCAACACCTTGTAAGCTCCTACTGAGTAATCAGCTTCTTAAATGGAAGTATTGAAATTTGTAAATATGTTATTCAATAAGTTTGAAGAACACATTTACTGGTCAATGTTCATCTAAAATGAAGCTTTTTTTCTGTACCATTTACAAAAAAGTAAGTCTTGATCAACCCGATTAAAGTGTTGGGAAAGAAACTGTTTGACTTTGAGCACTATTGCTTGAGAGAGACATCTTTAACACTGCTTTATCTGGACATAGCTTTTCAGAATTCATCCCCTGAATCATTATCCTAACATGGGAGTCTGCGTCTGCATAGAGAGCATGTCCAGGGTTTGTCACCCTCTTAATTGGCTGAATCAATGTGCAGTACATGCCTGTGGACATGCTTTATTAGGCCAATCAAGACTCCTGAGACAAGACCCCGAACAAAAGACCCTTCTCAAGTAGCTAATAAGGTCCGTGGTTGAGAGCAGGTTGGAGCAATAGAGCATGCCAACAACCTAGCTGTGGAATGAAAGATGGTGAACAATGTGTGTTTTTCAGAGGATCAGAGACTCGTACATGAATGTTAAGCACGTAACATTTCCGAATGCACTTAGCACTTTTGAAGCCTTTCCAGCCGAAGATCCAGGTGAGCTGAACCGCAGCTTTGAAAATATATTACATTATAAATGCATTTTCTTTACTGCAGCTAGGAACACAGACAAAAGCCATGTGGATACTCTCTTCCACTATGCACAGAGAGATGGTGCATTAAATCATTTAGTGTTTCCCTTCACAGGTAGGGATCTAAGAAAGAATGGAGAGAACATACATGTGTAATATATAGAAAATGGGACTAGATCTGCTGAATTTCAATGCTGCTGGTGAAAATGTGTTGAAATGGCGTAAAGAAAGAGGGGACTCATTTGAAATTAGCCTGTCACCTTTAAAGTGCATAAATACTCTGGAAACCTGGTGTAGTAACAGAATGAAAATACAGCTGAGGACTGTAGATTTTCTGAGATCTTCAAGAAAGTATTTGATGTTCAAAACTTGTTGAATAAAAAAGAATGAATCTTGTTTTTCTCTAATTGCAACACAAAACACAATCTAACCATATGAAGAACAAAACAAACTGAACTACACAGAAAAAAAAACTCCAAAAGAGACTGATAAAAACTTTGAGTACCAGAATGTGTGTTAAGCCATTTTTATGTACTACTTCCAGGAGAGAGGAGTCACAGCTGGAATCCCCATAGCGTCATAAAACCAGATAAACTAGATGAGTTTAGCAGTATTTTTTCCTCTTTGCTTGCAGCATCTACTGCATTGGTGAGGACAAGCACAAGAACGTCTTAATCTTGCTGGTTGCGTACTTTTGTAATATTTACTTTTGGGAATATTTGGAATATTTACTTTTCTGCAACAAATTATTTTTAGATAACAATGCAGAATAAACATTCAAAGAGAACAGTTTCTGATTTGATTTGATCTGTTGACATCCTCAGACATTTTGTACTGACAGATCACATAAATAGTAAGGAAAGCTGCCATGTAATGCCCTTTCTCACTTGCTAAATATTTTATTGACAAAGAACAGCAGTGGCCGAGACTGGTGGTTTGGCTGTTGACTGCTCAAGCTATCTGTAACAAGCTGAAGTGATGAACAGGAACTGTTTTGTCTATGCATCCCGGGGCTTTGGGCTCATCCTTCTCTTAAATCCAAGGATAGATTTTTTTATATATATTTTGGGAGAATCTGGCTTTTTTAACTTTTCACCAAAATGTAGGATTATCATAAAAAGCCTTTTCTAGGGCCACACCACACATTGTACACAAACTAACAGCAGATAAATTCATGTTACTAGCAGCAGTACTTTCAACGTGGACAAACTTTTTATAGAATTGGACTTGAGGAACATAGCTATATGGGAAAAAAGGAGATTACTGCAGGGTTGAAATTTCCTGCTGTAAGGATTATAAATTTATTAAAATGTTACTGGAAAGCTAAAAATAACAAATCATAAATGTTGGTTATACGTTTACTACTGTATGTAGACATATGTACTGTACATGAACAAAATTGTTGGTACGCCTCTGTAAATGGATAAAAATCCCACAATTGTCACCAAAATGACATGAACCTAATGCTAAGGAAAATGATTATTTAATGCTAAAAATACACTTAATCTTACGACATGTGTAAAGGGATAGCCAACACTTTATTTGGAACAGTTTTCTGTGGAGCATGGGGGAAGCAGGGCCTTTTCCTCCCCCATTGACACAACAGAGCAATAAATTTGCATTCCAATGGGAGTGGGGGCTACGGAGGTGTCTGTGAAATCTCATCTTAGGACGTTTGGCGCCAGGGATCTTCCGTATCAGGCAGCGATGGGCACGAAGTGGTCCGCCCTCTTACTTAGATAAAAAAAACAGACACCTTTGCCATAATGAGGGGACTGTGCAAGTTTTCTGAGTCCCTACGGAGTTTCTAATAGGTCAAAGAACGGAACGCCTTCTTTGCATATATTAAATAGGGAAACACCCTTTTGGTTTATAGTTTCAGGTCATCACCGGAGAGTAGAGAGTTTTTTTTTTTTCATCTTTTCTCCACGTAGGCGCCTTTGTCTGTCTCTGTGTTTGTCTGTCTACCCCTTGTGTGTGTTTTTATTTTTATGAGAAAATGCATATCTCTGTTCCTCTGCAGCTTTGTTGTCGATTGCTTTGTATGAGATTAAACTCTGTGATCTGTGACGTCAACACGCTTTGTTGTTGTTTCGTTTTAGCAGCACGCGGTCGCTACACGTCGCTGCACGGAGAGCGTCACTCGCCAAGGACTCGAGGAGAAAAGAGGAAAAGAGCCAAACGTTTTGTCCAAAGCTAGCAATTAATTGATCCTCTTTCCTTAACACTAACAAAAGTAATGAATAAGAAAGCAGACATTGCTTTTAAATTGTGGTCAACACATACATAAAAAAATATCAATGAAACAGTCCTGGACATAAACTAGATATTTTCTTGCACAATCTTCACTGCAAACAAACAATTTTTGTATCTGTCAATGAGACTTCTGGACCTGTTCACATGTTTCTTCTCATGGACTAATTGTTCCAGTTGTCCCAGGTTTGAAGAGTGTCTTCTCTAGATGGCATGTTTCATTTATTTCCTCAGATGTCTCTAATCTCCTTGGGCAACTTCCTTCATTGCTCTCTGTGATCAATGTTCAGTGTTTTACACACTATGTCACCAAACAGCACAGTAACTACTTACCACCCTGTAATTAGGAAAACTGACTGATCACAAGCCCAAAGACACCCGGAATGCTAAATAGAAGACACGCCTTAATACAACATGTCCTTATGGTCAAATTATTTATTTTTGACAGCAACATTTTTTCTCCAGACCTGTTTTATTAGTTTGATTTTAGTGATTCCTTTTGAACCACAATTCGCAAGGAATGTCTGATTTCCATTATTTAATTTTCAGTCATTTTCTATTTGCTATTTTTGTCAGTGTCATGTTATTTCAGTGGCCATTAAATTGATTTTTTTAAGTAGGCTGTATACCGGCTGCCTGTTAAACATTAACAGAAAGCTAGAGACTCTGCCTGCAGTTTAAGACAAAGCGATTCTGGCTACTCTTTAATGGATTTTTTGGGAGGGACAATAAGATCCTGAAGATCAGCAGGATGAATTCCAATTAATAGCTGCTTAATCTAGCATGAAGTGTATTTTTTATCTGTATGGCTGACTTGGAACATATCACACCACACATACACACACTTGATAGCTGGATCCATTTTTTTTTCCAATAATAGAGACAAAGCAGTATCCCTGCACCTATAGACAGCTAATGCAATTGACCTCCATGTCTCTCTTGCTCTGGCTCCTCTGTGCCCACCTGCTGGCTTGTGCCTTTCCCTGCCGCTTGCAGCCCACTCCCACGCCTCCTAGCAACAGCTTGTCGTGGCCCCAGATGCTTTATGTTAACAGAAAATGAAAGCAGACCATCTCTTGTTCAAGTTGATAGTCTTGGGAATCTATAAAATGTACTGTTTAGCAACAAAATCGCTATCAATATATGACAACCATACAGCATCTTCCAAAAGCATTCACACTCCTGTGTAATCCGCTGCAATTTGTTATTATGAAAAAAAAGATGGAAAAAGATTATGCGGTGTGGATATTTTTGAGTCAGAAATAACTGTCTCATTCAGTTAAAATAGTCACTGCTCTTGTCCTAGCAAATTTATTCTGATTATTTTTCTCCTGTCTGTTCCATTTGCTTATAAGAAATCCCCCAAGAACTTAGATTTCATTTACATATTTCCCTGCTTCAATTGTCCAAAAGCAAAATTTAACACTTAACATTTCTGACCGATTTGTCCGTTTCAAAAACATATTAATTGCAGTCACTTTGGTGATCCTGGTTGGTAAAATCCTGATTATGTTTAAAAGAACTACTTAAGAAACTAGCCACTCAAGCAAATTAAAGATTTTTTCTCTTTTAGTTATTAATATATTGAATGGAGAGAAACATTGCAAGTGACTAAATACATTAAGCTACGGCTTTATATGTATAGCTTTTCTACGCTGAAACTGCACTAGATTAAGTCCGTTCCTACAGCAGGCTAAGAACTGAACCAGTGTACTGATAGACTTTCCAGCCAGTGCTCTTTACGGGATGCAACATTTCTATCTTGTCTATTTGCCACTTCTTTATTTCCTTCTTCTGAAAAAATAATTCACTGAGAAACATGTTCTCATTGAGTGATTTGACAGACATTGGACATAAGACTCCAAATTATCCATTTATCCCTCCGTTGCCTATGCCCGTATATTCTTGGGGGATTGCAGTGGGCAGGTATCTCCAGTTGTCTTTGGGCAAGAGATTGATTACTTTCTGAACAATTTGCCAATCCATTAGAGGGAAATACGGAGGCACAAAGGAAACACAGCCATGCATGCACACAATCATCCCTAAGGCCTGTTTTAGACTTACAGTTATAGTTTTGGGCTGTGGAAGGAAGAGAACCCACACTGCAATGGGAGATCGCTCAAACTCTGTTTGGAGAATTAAATCTTTGACGCCCTGACTGCGAGATGAAGTTTCCAGCAACTGCACCAAATGCATTTATTTCAGACAATTTAATATGAATTGTCTACCTAAAATTCATACTGAAAATATCCATCGGAATCATTTCAAGATCAGCACTGATCTTTCTTACATACCATATACCTCTAAGAAATGATGCCTACTCCTTACTCTGTAGCTTATATTAGCAAGATCAGTCTTGCTATAAACAAATCCTATTTTGGGGTACAACCTTATTTACATTTCCAGGCTTTGAATATGCTGTGTGATTTATAATCATGTAAAGCAGTGCTGTGGCCTCTCGCAGCTGAATAGAGAGGTTCAAAGAAGCAATTTTGTGTAGTGCATCCATATTGCAGACAGTAATTTGTGCAGTGCAAAGATTGATCTTGGTGCTTATACAGGTTAGCACAGATAATTTGGCCACATATGCACTTAGAATAATGCATTACATTTATGTTAATAATTCAGGGTACAGAAGTGTTGTAAGCTCATATGCTTTATTTACGTGGATATAATAATGCAGTATCTTAGAGTTTTGTCTGAGCAAAAACATGATATTTTCAAATGAAAGGATGAGAATATTGAAAGTGATTGATAAAAAACAAACTCTACACCCAGTTTCTCAGATTGAAATGTATAATTCTTGGGCGCAGAAACACCGTATGCAGAGTCGTACAGTCCTCAATACAGTTGTCTCCGGTCCGAACCCTGAGCCAACTAGTGCATGTCTGCCCATTCTCTCTGTCCTTCTTCCTGTCCAGCTACTGATAAATAAAAACCACTACAGTAAGTCACAAAAGTCTTTAAAAAAAGAAATATCTATCTCCCCTCAACAACAGATACTAAAACAGGCACTTCTCATAAAATGTGAACACTGTAAAAAAGTTTTACATTTTTGTGACATATTTCAGAAATGTGAAATTCATACATTATCTAGATTCATTACATATTTCCCAGAAAATTAGAATACAAGACACAATTTTAAACAGAAATGTATGGCTTCGGAAACATGTTCATTTCTTTTAACTCATTACTTGGTTAAGCAACATGAATTCTGTCTCTCCACTCTTCCACCTGACTCTGGGACCTTTTTATCCAGATGAAATGCAAACTGTACTTTGATTTAAAGAGGACTTTTGCCCCCCAAGCAATAGCCTAATTATGTTTTCTGTTTAGCCCAGGTAAGACACATCTGAGATCTCTGGTTTGAAGGGGCTTTGACACAAGAAATGTGACATTAGTAGCCCATGAGTAGAATTTGTCTCCACTTAATGAGTCTTGATTTTGCTTGACAATGATCTCAAGATTGTGATCATTGCTGTCTACTCAACTTTCCATGGATATGCTTGGATACAACATCCTTTATACAACCAGCTGTCGTAGGTATGATCCTTTGATTAAATCGCTGACTTTGTCTGAATTTATTTCACATGATTTATAGCACTGTGTCAGTGGATCACACTTAAAATGAGATGTGTACCTAGATGTGTACCAGTTTTATTCCTATATGATGGTGGGGCATTTTCTCCAGGGTCAGGATTATATGTCTAACTTTGCCACAATGCAATATTTGATTGAATCTTTCTAATCTTACTTTCTCAGTACATGAATGTTAATCTTCTTATCTTGTCAAAAGTGTTCACTACAAATCTGCAAATGCACCAAAGGCTACCGGTCCCTATAATTGCCGACTGCCATCTACCACCGTCTTCTTTCCTCATCAAAAGGTTTAAAATAAAATATCAAGTTTGGTTTGCATTCTTGTCTTTTTGTGCAGCCGACTGCACAGCAGCCTATGACCATTGTTACTATAAAATGAACAAAATAAAACCAATATTAGGCTACAACTGTCTATTTTTTGAAAAGCTTTACAGAAGTTAGCTTGCACATACGTTGTTTTGACATCCACCATGGTGGAGTGGGTCACTTTCTGAAGAGTGTGATGTCACGTGCAGAGGGTCAGTAATGTGTATGCATTAAAAGTACTTAAAAATGTTATTTCATATTCTAAAACTAAATTCTGGGTTTTCATTATGTGTAAACTATAGTCATCAAAATAAATATATATAACATCTTGAAAATTTCACTCTATGTCCAATGAATCTACATGTCAGTTTCTTTTCTGAAAAGAGTGAGAAAAAGTATATAATTGTTTGACAATGTTCAATTTTTTTTTGATTTACCAGTATGTAATGTAACATATTTATTCTTCAGCTGTCAATCAAGATTCAGACTGCAGCATCCTTTAGTTTTTCCTTCTTTCTTTTCTTGAATGATGTCTTGATGACCACTGAAGTCAGTCCTTGGTAATAATGATTCCTCCACCATGCTGTCACCACAAAAACACTGGGCCTTGTCTCCTGCTGTGTTTGATGCTAGAAATCAACCAACCAGTGGGGCAGATAGACACCAATCAGTGACAGACTGTGTCTCACCCAGCATGACTGCCCATATCAGAGATGGTCGGCACCACCCACAGAGTGCCATCTGCTCTACATTTCATCTCAAAGTCCCTTTACCATCTATCTGCTCTCTTGCTGTACACTTTGTGGACTCTGTCAGGAGTCAAAGCTGCTGTTCGGTTATGACCTCTGTTGCTTTGTCTTGTAGGGTATCAGTGTGGTGTTATTGATGGTCAAAAGTGTAGAAATATAATTTCAAGTCGCACTGCATGTTAATCTTTTGAAAACTCATTTTTCATTTTGCTATTAGTGTATTCTTTGTGTTTAATATATTGGAGAACCAGGATAAAACATTATTTTACAGAAATATGCTATGCTGCGACATAGAGATTATTTTAATCTTTCAGAATCAACTCTGTGTGTTCTCTTGACTTGACAAGCGAAAAAGCTGCTAAATTTGCTTAAATCATAATGTAAGCCCAACAGAACAATGGTATCCTAACATTTTGCCAGCTGAGCCAAAATCAGTAAGTGAAAGTAGTGTTTCTGTTAACACCATCTACCAGACCAGACCATACCAAGACCAAGACAAGACTAAGCCTTCTAGAGAGATAAAACCAAGTCCTAAACAAAAAATAGACAGTTTTCTACATTATTGCTGTAATTCGAATAACATCGGTGAAGTTGGCTGTTCATTAGCATATATACATTTTTATACATAGAAAGACTGGTTGTACTGTTAAGGCTAGCTTTTTTCAGCTAGGTGAACTGCCACACTTGTTGTTGTTGTAGCTGTTGGCTTGACCTGACTCATCTTGAGAAAAATAATCCAGCATCCAGCACTTTCAAGAACAAAAAAAAAGACTTAGTCTCAGTGCCAGACTTGAGACCAAGGCCAGACCTCCCCCAGGACCACAAGACTTGCTTAAAGTAATCCTAGATTGAAGATTATGTTGTTTTACAATTGAAATTTCAAAATAAAATCGTATTATTTTACCTGCTCAACAATGAACTAAGTATGCAATATTTTTTTTAACATATACATAACATCTATTCATATGTTTGAAAAAAAGGAATTAGGAGAAAATCTCATATTTCACAAATTTTAATTAAATTTGCCTCCCCACAATAACTGGATTTGTCACTCTTTCTACGAATAACGTTTGCTGGATGAAGCCAAGTTTGTTGAATGTCACCAAATGGTTATGGCCTCATTTACGATGAAGTTAGAATTGAAGTAAAAAAAAAAAGATTAATAAAACACAAGTAATTTGCATTGTGCCTAATATTTCCCTTTTTCACTTTTCTGTAAAAAGCTGACCCAGAAACATAAAATAATTGGTTTTCTGCACCAGTCGCCTGTGCTTATGGGCCAAATTAGTATTTTTCTTAAATTGCAGTGATGAACCAAAGAAAATCTTTTCAAGGGCCACCAATGGCTGATAGGCTGTTCTTTGGATACCCCTGAACTAGAAACTAATAGGATTGCTGAACTTGTACAGCACCTACATCAACTGCTACTATAACTGTTAGATCAACTGTTGTGGACTAAGAACAATTTTACTTCTGCTTCTGAGGCAGTCACCTTTCACCTCTTTACCATAGTCAGTAATATGAAAGAGTAGCAACAGCACTGCCTGCAGTTTCCACAAAGGCATCTAACTGAGAGCGTGGGGTCTAACCTTCATTCTGAATAATTATAATGCAATAAAAAACCACAGCACAAAATCTTTAGCTGGGGTGCAAGGACGTTTTTTATTTCAGAATGATGACTGTGCTTCTAAAACTCAGCAGCTTAATAGACGAGGAAAATACTTCCAGACAGTTAAGATACTAAAGATGTGTTCTTAATGTGCTGCTGCAGAATAAGACTTATTTATTTATCCACAGCAGCAACAGAAATTGCACATAGTGTACATTGCAATATATATATATATATATATATATATATATATATATATATATATATATATATATATATATATTATTGCAGCAGTAGAATAATGGAGAGTAACACTGATTGTCCACCTGCAAACTCCTTTAAAATGCATTTCTTTTTATAGCTGATTTCTCTCTGCCACTCTTCTACAGTATATGAGAAAGACAAGAAAACATGCTATTTCAGTATTACAATATTTTGAACTTCCTTAGGAAAAGTCTGGAAGAAAATAGACACTCACTTGTCCATATTTAGACGAAATAAAGTTTAAAAAAGCTGTAACTATGACAAGCAAGGCTGAAGATAAACACAGGTTTATCTTGCCATTATTTACAGTGAGTAGGATGGCAAGAGAGGTACAACCAACCCCTAGTCTTGTTTTCAGTCTGAAGAATATGCTACTGCAATAAAATGTATCTTTAGGCTTTTTAATGATCTTTACAAGGGTGCCAAAAAATGTGGAAGATGATGCAGGTGAAGGAAACATACTTTATTGTCTAAATCTGAAGGTTTTGCTCAGTGAATGAATGGATGACACTAGGAATTTATATTGACTTATAAACATAAAAGCAAAACAAAAAGTAATGTAGTTAGACACGCAATTTTCATCAAAACACACATAACCGCATAAAATGTAAAGACAGCATCATCAACAACACCCTCAGCTCATATGACCTGGGTTATCCAATTTATGAAAATGGAATTCATATATTATTGACAAAAACATGTTCTCATAAAAGAAACTTAAAAGTTATACCAGTTCAGACCTGCTGACCATAAAAGGCAATTTCTAAAAATGTTTTTGCTTCGGGCGTGCCGTGGTGGCGTAGTGGTTAGCGCGACCCATATTTGAAGGCCTTGAGTCCTCGACGTGGCCGTCGCGGGTTCGACTCCCGGACCCGACGATATTTGCCGCATGTCTTCCCCCTCTCCTTCCCCGTTTCCTGTCAGCCCACTGTCATATAAGGGACACTAGAGCCCACAAAAGACCCACTGGAGGGGTAAAAAAAAAAAAAAATGTTTTGCTTCATCATGCTTAAGAAAGTTGCTTTCAGTAAAAATTACCCAAGGGTAGCAACTAAAAAAGCAGCAACTAGCGGATGCCTCTAATCAGCAAGAGTACTTTTTATATTGTTAAAGATATATATGCGACTTTTAAATATAAGCCAAAAACTTTTTTATCTTTCTAATATGGGCAAGTTTTCAAATAGATTTTTCCACATGCTGCAGAATCACAACGTTCTTACAAAGAGACAATTCAGTTAGTTAAATGTCTGTGTCTTTTTAATCTTGCAGATAGTCTCTGAACTCGTTTTGAATATAAAAAAGAAGAAAGAATGCATTGAGCCATACTGAG
This sequence comes from Xiphophorus maculatus, assembly GCF_002775205.1. Lineage (NCBI taxonomy): Eukaryota > Metazoa > Chordata > Actinopteri > Cyprinodontiformes > Poeciliidae > Xiphophorus > Xiphophorus maculatus. The sequence goes on from NC_036463.1 coordinate 9,496,133, forward strand.
TTTTGACAAGTTGCTTGAAATGGCGTTCCTGTTCACACAAATCTAGCAGGCAAGGTGCTGCAGTTGAGAGTACTTGAGGTTTTCATGGTTCATATGAAGAATGTGAAACACCGTGCTTCCTCCTTGAACATTTATTATGTCAAATTCTGATTTTATTTTTTTAGAAAATGCATCCCTGCTTACCCGTATTCCTTAGCCAGCTTTGAAGACAGCAAAATCATATGATGATGTTTTGCATTTTGATGTAAATCATCCCATTTTAGCTATAGATTTAAAGGCATTGTTCCGTTTCAATATAAACAGTGTCCAGCCCTTTTCCATCCTCTTACAGGTTTTCTTCTAAAATTGCTCTCTATTTAACTCCATCCATATTTTCATCAATCTAATCAATTGGTTGCAATGTAAAAAATCAGCATGAGATGTCAGCAAATTTGACCAACATTAAATTGCAACATTTATCTGCTGGAAATTCTGAAATATTGATGAAAACTTGAACTTTATTTATTTTAACCAGATGACGGGAACCAGTTCTTTTTTCTTCTTTTTGTTATTTGAAAATCATCTTCGCACTTTATCTTCATGCATTTTTATCATGTTCTCTCTTGGTTTTGTCATTTGACTTAGAAATTTGTAACAGGTATTCTCTTTGAATGGCTTTTTGAAGCTCCAGGCTACACCCACACTTATAGAGATGTATTAAACTTCATAGGCTTCTGCACGTAAGTGCTCAGTTAAAGTTCTCCAATGCTGGACACTGGATCAAGTCAGTTATTTTTCATTTCTCTTAAGACTTACACTGAACAACCAGGAACCTAGTTTATAAAGAAATATATGCATAAAAAGAAAATTCAACCCACAATATTTAAGGAATGTTTAACAAAAAAAAAAATCCATATCAGGTAAGACATTTATTCTTTAGATTAAATTGTTATGTATAAATTACAATACCTTGAGATCACTGATCTTCTGAAGTGTCATTTATTTCCACTAGTGTCAGTCTCACAGGAGAATTGTTCAACATTACCCAGATCCAATCAGGGTGCAGAAACAATAGCAGCATTGTCTGCCACACATCACAGTATAGAGGAGAGGATGATATTATCCCTCAGCAAACGTACGAGCAGAGAAATACCTTTGAGTCTGCCGGCAGCTTTGACACAGCAACTCTTAGATCCATCATGCAAAATCTTTGTCTTGGGGTCCTTTGTTACATTTTAAGAGGCATGCTCTCAGGTGAAGATAAATGCTGTAAACACTGCTTTATGAATGAATAAATTTCCTCCCTTCCCTGCGCCGCTCCATGGGCTGCCGTTAATAAACTGATTCATAGCATAATCCACACTCTCAAGCTTTCAGGGTTCCTTTTATACCCCCTATTTATGTTTGCTGTTATTTCAGGGAGTTAGCTGAAAGGATCCAAACGGGAGGAGATAAATCACATTTGCCTGCTTTAATTTATGAGCTGGGGGGGCAAAGCATCCTTCCAGCAAACAGCCACAAAGAGAGCAGAAGTAAAATCTGAAAGAAAAGTCCAATCAGGCACGTAATCTTTCTCTATAACCTGCAAGCATGAAGTGAGCAAGTTCATTACAAGCCTCATTGTGCGTAACCACAAAAAATAAGAAAAGTTATTCCCAAAAGTGTGGAGCGTACCTTTCTTCTTCCCCCAGAAAGAACTTCTCTTTCATCATTGTTAGCACCTGTCTTAAAATAACTAACAGATTTTCTTTGTGAGGAAATCTTCTAAAATGCTTGAGAATTTTTTTTTATTGGTTCCTTGAAATTCACTGATTTGACAGTTTTAGCTAAAGCAAATGAAATACAGAGCATTGCTTACATGTTGTTTTCCACATTTCATAAAGGTTACAAATTTATATGTGCCAACGCAAAGTAGCTCAGAATTGTGACGTTAAAGCAAAAGAACACATAGTTTATAAATGTTTACAAATAGAAATAAAAATAAGGGGTAGAGTTCTATTTAGACCCCCTTCTGAGTCAACACTTTGTAGAATGTCCTTTTGCTGAAATTGCAACTGCAGGTCTTTAGGCCACAAGTCTAAAGGCAAGATTTTGCACAATGCAAACCCAATAGTTATCCTGTCAACACTTTCGTCCCTCCTGAGCTGTAAATCTCTGCAGGATTCCCATGGACCTCCTGGCTACCTCTATGATTAATGTTCCAACTTGCTCTACTTGCATGTTGGAGGTTGGTGGTCACGTCCTAGTAGGTTTGCATGTTGTGCCATAATCTTTCAATTTTCTGCTATTGAATTGTAGCTTGGATATTGTATTATAAGCAAACCCTGCTTTGAAAATCCCTTTAAACCTTAGCCATGATCTGTCTGTGGTGTTGTCTGGCCGACATGATGAAGCTTGTTCGTTCATGTTCTCTCACCGACCTTTGACGCCTTCACAGAACAGCTGCATTTATGCTTTAATTTACTTGCAGTCATATTCTGCTTACTGATCAGGTGATCTCTGAAGGTAGTTCTCTGGACTGAATGTACAGTATCAGAAAAAAAAGGAGGCTAGATACAAGTGCATGCACAACCTATTTTTTCTAGATTTTTAGTTGTAAACATAATTAAAGAAGCATAGATTTTTCATCCTGCTCCAGTGTTATTTGCTACTTTGTCTAAAAAATAAAATTACAAAGAAATACATTGAAATCTGAACCTGACAAAATGTTTTATCTTTGTAAGATAGTTTGTACTGGATTTCCTATTCCAGAGGTACACAAACAGAAGGTCACCAGAGGAATTCCCCTCAAGAGAAATGCAGTGTCTTTGAACTGATGCTGGCATTTTCACTTTAACATTTGTTATTTCAAGGAAAATATCCTTGCTCACAACTGATAACACTTAAAACTAATGTTAACAACTTGTTTCAAACAAATGTAGGAACTGAAACACTATTATTTTTATCGCTGCTTTATCCCGAAGCATCACAAGCATCTCACGATGCATCGAGCCACAAAATACAGACATTTCAATTGGCCTGAAGTGAAACAGGTAAAATCAAACTGAGTGACTTCTGTGCCAACAGCGATCCAATATGCAAATATTATTGAGTTGTGGTCCAAGTCTTACTGAGCGGCCATCTGTTCTCAAGCCACTAAGTAGCTGTTGGACTAGACCTCAGACAAAAGTACCTCTACACTCAGCACTCTAAAAATAACCTACATTCCATGTTTATTCATTTATGTAAAAACAACAATGAAAGCAAGTTTATGTTACTTTCAAGAGCACAGTTGTTGTTCTTTCTTGAATAGTTTAGTTGAAGCAAACGTTTCTCCATTGCCACTAAATGTACATTGTAATTAAACCAGGAGTAATCTATCAAACTGTCCCCTGAATTGGAGGTTTTCCACCAGGCTCCTACAGTTTTATTTCATTTGGAATATAAGTAAAAGCCAAATTGCTGTGACACAGACCATAGAAACAGGATGTTTTACTCTTTGCATCAGCTGTTCATCATTGTATAGTGGAGTTTTACTCAGATGAAATTGGTCAACATAGCTAAATATTTGTGGCTTAAGATTATAGCTTTGGCAATTCACAAACAATCTCTTGTTCTTGGTTTCTGTAAAGAGGACTGTGCATCACCATGTAAATAAAAACTAAGCTGTTTATGGATGTCTTTATGGAAGTAGCACAATTTAGTATATGAAGTAGATTACACATAGCACTGCCTGTTGAAATCTGAATGCCAAGTGCAGAGGGAAGTGATATAAAAGTAATTTGTTTAGCCACCCTAAGCATCTCACATGGAAAGAATTGCATGTGTAAGAAAACAGTCATTAACATCCCTTAATAAAAAGTTTTTATAAGTAATCTGAATCAGTTCAGTTTATTAGTTGAGCCGCAACTGAAATGTAGCCCCTAACAAAGAATTTGTCTCCTATCTCTATGGTAGAGTTATTTGCACAAAGTCAGACAAATTTAGCTCTAGGATACAAAGACAAAATTACAGCAATACAGAGTAATTCTAACTCTAAATATGTGCCCATGAGGAACACATATTGGTCTTGTCCCTTGAAGCAATACTGGGCTAAAGTGCTGTCATAAGAATTCAGGAGCAGGACGATAGACTGCCTAGAGGCAGGGATGGGACACGAGATCATCGACAAAAAGATTGGTGTGAAGATGATCAATGCTGGTTTGAGAATTTCAAAATAGAAAGGTACAACCTAACAATCACTTGTCTTTGGAGCTCTGTGCATGAGGTAAGAAAGATTGTGAGAAAGGTAAAGGATGAGCCCACAATTTCACAGAAAATGCTTGTTAATGATCTTCAGAAAGCTGAGATCACAGCTTTCAAAGAAGGCCGCTGGTAACACACTTTGCCATAATCAACTAATCTTCTGTAGTGCCTTAAATGTTTAGCTGGTTAAGAAGGCACATTTACAGACACAATGAGCTCCATAAAATATCAGAGAAGGCTGGGAAGGATGTGTAGCCAATGCCAAGATGTTTAACATCACCCTGAGGTTTGGTGACAGATGGACCATGAATTCAAGAATACCATCCCCACAGCCACATGGAGGTAGAAACATTATGCTTTGGAGCTTTTCTACTAATGTACAGGAAGAGTAATGCTGCATTTAGAATGAACCATTGTCAAAAAGGTCAATAAACATCCAGTTTGTGGTGTTGGACACTCGTGCATTTGTAAGTCAGACACTTGATATCAAGCGTCAAAACTGCCCTCAATGCGTTTCTGTGTGGCAAAGATGCACCACCTACTCCAGAAGCTAAGCGGTGATGAGGGTTGCTTTCAGTGCTATTTTCGCATGTCCATCCTGATGACCTGCTAACCGGCATCAGTGCCTGTATTTCTTGCCAGGACACCAACTACAGGCTACCACATCACACAGCACAATCTCTTCCATTGATTGATGCGCATCGTACAGCTGCAAAAGTTCTGATTTTCCAACTCTAGCGTCTGCTACTTTGAAAGCGCTATACGCACATCAAATGCTAAAAATCTAAAGAGCAAATTGTTTCAAAACGCGCAGCGCTAGACAAGCCTTGAGACATGTCAAAGCGACCAAAATGCATGTACACATACATTTTGCACTAAAGCCTCTCAGGATTTGAAAAGCATCTGCACAGGGAAGTGGGCCCAAATCACTTCTGAGATGTGTGCAGACCTGTTCACCAACTTCAAGGGATACAGTATTTAGCCTTATACTTGCCAACATCAGTTTCACAATCAAAGTAGTTTTGCTTGAGTATCAAATACTTATTGCACTCAGTAATACAAATTAAATGTAAATGTTTTGTTTCTTGCATTTTATGTATTCCTTTTTATATTCCGTCTTTTTGTTAAGCTATATGTGCCAACAATATGGTGTTGGCACATATGGTGCCAATATGGTGGGCTGTTCATTTACAATTGAAACCAGAAGTTTACATACCCCAGATAAGAAGGCACATTCAGCTTTTTCTTTCTATCTGAAGTTAAATCAGACCAAGCTTATCTTATTTTAGATCAGCAAGTAGTACCAAAGTTAATATGTGCTGAGCATCACAAGAAATCCATGGTTTATTTATGTGTCAAGTACCAACCTGATAGAAGTGGAGACCATCCAAGAAAACAGCTAGGGAGATAAGAAGTGTTCCCTATTTTTTTAAAGGAATCCACAGAAGAACAGCCCAAAGATTTTTTTTTTTTTTTTACCCCTCCAGGGGGTCTTTTGTGGGCTCTAGTGTCCCTTATATGAAAGTAGGTTGACAGGAAAGGGGGAATAAGAGGGGGAAGACATGCGGCAAATATTGTCGGGTCCGGGAGTTGAACCCGCAACGGCCGCGATGAGGACTCAAGGCCTCCAAACATGGGTCACGCTATTCCCTACGCCACCACGGCACGCCCCAGCCCAAAGAATTATATAAAATAATCATCTCCTCAAATGGGCCCCAATTACATTTGAAATAACCGAGTAAGTCTGCCACTACATTGTTTGTAGGTTGAGCATAAAATGTGTAGCTATAAAATTCAAAGTCCTTGATGTTTGGAATAAGTTATAACCAGAAGAAATATAATTTTTCATGCAGAATCTGAATGTAGCCTTGGGTTCAGCTTTTTAATTAGCATTCATTTCTCTTTTCTGAAAGTACATGACACTGTCAGTGTTTATTGTTTGGAAATCATTATTGCCTTGCTAAAGGTTACTTGTGTTATTGCACACAATTTATGGTTTATACTTGGCTTCTCTCTTGAACACAGAAATGAAAGCTCTGTGAGCTGTTTGAAACAGACAGCAATATATAATAAAATAAGAATTAAATGATTTTCATCCACCCTCCAACCAAACAAAAAAACCTCCTGCCCCTTATTATTCGAATTGTCAAAGGCAGAAATAATGATTTCCCATTTGGTATGCATTTTCCCCATCTCTCCGGTGGATTTTGGAACGGGGGGGAGCAGGAAGGCAGCGTGGCGCTTGCGCCTTATTAGAAGTCAGACCTGTGTTCCGTATCTTATCAAATACAGAGACAAAAATTACAAAAAACAACCCTCTGTGTTAGATTGTCTGGCTGAATGGTAAATATCAGGCTTATAATGAGCTTTCCCTGTTGCCGTTTCCCTCTTTTGTAATGTAAAGTGGTTAAGCACCTCTGAGAGAAGGGTGCTTCTTTGCTTCTGTAAACATCATTTCCTCCACTGCTCACGTCCCTGGGACATCCAGTTCCTATGTGGCATTAAAAGTAAACCCCTTCTTCAATAGAACCCAATTACAGAAAAAAATGTTTCCATAATTTGATGGCTGCCTCTAAAAATAACCTGCAATGACTCATTCTCAAAAATTAAACAGAAATTACTATATAACCCCCAAATACCTTGGTCTTTTAATTTTTTTTTAGTTTGTTAGTTTTTTCTGTATGTGCATGGATTAATGCTCTTTCTGACGTAATCTAAGTTGATCTTTTCCCCTCAGGGTTTATAGCATTTTTTAATGTGCCTGTCTATGTATGTGCTTTTAGCAAACATTCTCAGTGCTGACCTGTACATAAAACGTAGCAATGTAGAGGCTCCATGTCATAAACAAACAAATACATGGTAAAAATCCCATAGAATTATAGCGTGGCTAATAATACCCTTCACTCAGACAGAGGTACTGAAAATTGTTTGTAAAAATTTGTTTAACACCTATAATCAAAAAGACAAATTTCATTTTTTCATACAAAATTCTTTGCAAAGTTTAATTTTTACTAAAACCATTTGTTTTAACAAATATGTTCCTATGAGAAGCCTTATACTTGCCTAAATGTATGTATTTGTTCTCTTATGAAAGCAGGTGATCTTACTTTTGTATATTATTTTAATTATATTTTTAATTTTGATGGAACACACAAAAAAAAAAAAAAAAAAAAAAAAGCCAGTCTGTGGCTCAAAAAAGCAATATGTTCAACTAAGTTCCAAACCTGAGTTTGTCTTGTCTTGTTGAAAATGAAACTACACAAAAATCTATATGATCATTTGAATGGACATAACTCAACAGCAGCAAACCTTTTAATGGTAAAATCAGTTAAAAGATGTCAGATTTGTATTTGTAATTTGAATTTCCATGTGAAAAACACAGTCTTTTGCATGGGCTTTAGTCACAATTATATGTTTTGTATGCCTCAAGGTGACAGAACTTTATTTTAGCATAATCTGTTTATTTACCGCGTTTGTTCCTCCTGCAAATATGTACAACATGAAAGCCCATGCTAAAGTTTTTGTCATCAGTGAGTTGGATATTTGTATCAGTTTAGGTTATTTTATCACTTTTCACTTAGCGTCTGCATACCTTTGTGCCGCACATACGCTCATTCGCTCTCCCGTCTGTGTTTACCGTTTATATCCTAGAGCTGTTTGATGTCCTGAGAAATGAGTCAGACGCTGAACAACATTCTAAAATTTTAAAGAAAACATATCCAGCTGTCACAGCGGTACAAGCAGTAATGTGGCTCTGAGGATTTTTAGTCCAGGATTTGTACTTTCTTTGAAATATCAGTGACAAGACTCATGCCATCTGTCACAGAAGTACCCTGCATGTTTATTACTGTCAGTTCTTTGGAAACTCAACTCCCACCATGTCTTTGACAGAAACCGATTTTAATTTTTTTTGCAAACCAAAATCTATTTCTCCAGAGAGGCAATGGTGTAAGGAAGGTGTAAGGTAAGGAAAAGCCTATGCAATTGGAATGAGTAATACACTGTACATAAAGTACTGCAGCTCTAGCATTACTTTATAACATGGCAAGTCATGTTAAGATGAAAAATATGTGTCGGAGGTTTTCCTTGCTAAATATTGACACACAAACAAGGAGATTACCAATAAGCATCCATCATCATGACTATACCTACCACTGTTGTAAAGTTTTCGTACCCTGACAGATTCCAGTAATTGCCCAAATTTCCCATTATTCTACACACAGTTTTACGCATATGAAGCAAAAATATGTTTCAATTTAATACACAGATGAGGTCCTGTACAGCAACAGTAGCATCTTATTGCTCAGAGTCATATACGAAACAATGAGAAACATAATTTTCACATTGCAGAAAGTAAAATCAAGAAAGCCAGGGTTAAGGCAGGTTTTTGCAAAAGGTTTTCCTGGAAGTTCAAATGATTGCACTGACAAAAAGGCTGCAACACCCCATCCTGCCTTTGAACTTTCTTTTGATCTTCAAACTAATTTTAACATCAGACAAAGAAAACATCAGAAAACGCAAAATCAAAAGGGATTTAATTTAATAAGAGAAAACCAAGTTGTCGCTGTGTGAAAAATCTATTGAAATTTGATACAAAAGCAGATTAAAAATTTACCCTGAAACTAACTAAACTTTGAGTTATGCAAGGTGCTCAAATATAATTAAGATATTCTGAATTATCTTTTTATCTAATTTTGATGATTATTTAATCAGTAAAGGATTTAATTTAACATTTAATCAAATTTGTACTGTTACAAGGTTTGACATTAAGATAGTTTTTCAGCTTAATTTGTCTTAATTATTGTAATTAATTATTTAATCTCCCACCTTTGCTCATTATACTTATCTTACTGCTCTCAAATCTTGACTTTACCAAATTTGTATGCATATTTTTGGTTGTTGAGGTGTGCTTACACATCAAGACACCACACATCCCAGATCATGAAAGCTAATTGTAGAAAGTCACATAAAGATTAATTTGTACTTTGAATAAAAAATGCTTCCAGTTACCATACAAATACTCGTACTACTACTATTATTATTTCTACAACTAACTGTTAATTCAATATTTGGAAGCATGACCAACACGGACTGAATGGCACTTCCTCCGCTAACATTGTTAAGCTACAGGCAGAGTACAATTCTAAAACAGCGCAGAAAGTCTGTGTCATCGTTCATAACTTCTCATGCTGTTCACTGATTGGCCCATTAGAAAATCTACTTGAGACAATCCAAGTCAAGGGGAGAAAGCTCGTGTGTAAACAAGATTTTTTTTTCTTTGGAGCAAAAATGCACAGGAAGACAATGTCCAGGTTACATATTTTATAAAAGATACTTTTCTTTGGATAAGCATCTAAGAGTGTATGTTAAGTTAATTACCAATATATCATAGACTGCACAAATATTACAAATCCTTGTTCATTTTTGTTTTGCCTTTGCAAAAGATCATGGGTGATATCACCAAATACAAGCCAAACCTAAGAAATACTTACAATATTAACAAGTTTGCATATAATTCTATTCATGACAGAAAAAGAAAATGAATAAAATGAACTAGATCTTGTCATCTTGAGCTTTTATTCTTGTGCATTTCAGCTGTTTTCTTCCCCGGGCTGAGATTAATTGTTTGTACATCCAGCACTGACAACAGCGTTTATGAAAGCAGGACTACAGATACGGAGCCGCATTTCAGGTTCTCTCTCTCCGTATTTTTTTATCTTTCATTGGTTTTCTTATTTACCACTTTTCTTTGATTCACCGGAGGAAAAACACAGTGGGAGAATGTAATGGGAATGTGTCAGATAGAGAACTTCAGGCAACAGCCTGCAGGGGTAGAAAGGTGATGTCTCAATTTATGATTCACCTCCCACATTGTTCGTAAATTTATCACCGAGATACCAACCGGTGCCACTATCGATGCCTTTGTCACCCACACAAGAGCGGTGACTGTGATACTCTAGAGAACCACTGAAACACTGCGAAGGCAGAGTTCACAAAGGCTCCAGTAAGTAACTAAAGTTTTAAGGAGATGTCTCAGCAGCATGAATATGAGTACTTTCCATTCTACAAAATTAATATAAAAAACAGTCTTCGAATTAAAGGAGTTGAATTTGTATTGTGGTCTTATTGTCTATTATTTGGGTAAAATAAGCTTTGTATCAGAGAGCCATGTCAGGCTGAGTACTGCCTTCTATTAATAATCTGTTCCACAGGGTGGGATTTTATCCAAGAAATAAGAAAACGTGTGCAAAGATCTGAATAGATTTTATCCATGGCTGAATTAATTCACCTCCTGCATTGTCCTGTTCTACGACTCACATTATTGGTTTGGGTGATGAGCAATTTCAAATGCTTTCAGAATTCAATGTGCTGTATCACTGAGGTACGGAATTATGTCTTTGAACACTGCTGAACATTATGATAACTTAATAGGCAGGATGTGAACTCAGGTGACCCACAGTTAGTCAGTCTTTAAAAGACTTTCAAAAATACATCTAATCTACCCCTGACCTCGCCTCCCATCAGTGCGGCTAATTCTTGTTATTATTTCAAGATGGAAGAAAGCCATAACCAACCCACAACTAAGAGATTTTTAAATTATTTTCTGCTAAAAGGTATATCATATGAAAATTGTTTACCCACCTTCATCAGTGGCCCTGCTTATTAGATTGTGCAAGCTCCATTGTGTAGAAAGAGCCGTAGTTTAGCAGAATGCAAGGGGGAGGGTGAGAGCAGCATATACACAAGCACGATTGACAGTGCCAAGACTCTCCTCCTGGATCTGATTGGTTGTTTCTGACCAAGCAGTAGGACCACAGGGGGGAAGCAAAGAAGATTATCTATCTTATATTATCAGGACACAGTAAGTTTTAAAAAATGAATGAAAAACAGTACCTACCTACTAATGAAAAACAAAGTTACCTACTGCAGTTTTAACATCAGTTCTTGGGTGAAACCTTTGAGCAAAACCTTCATTAACTCTGTAGCAGTGGCAATGAACTATTACAAGTAAAAACCAAAAGAATATGTTTATTTTAGTGTTTTGTGTAAGGTTTGTAGAGGACTCAATTACAGACAGGTTGCAAACAGAGTGATGATGGAGTTGCATCTTGTGACAAAATGGGTAGATGTGAAACAAACGGTATACTCCAGAGGAAGGCTCAAACCACTGAGCCATTGGAATAGGTAAATTGTGAATCTGGCAATGACTAGAAGCAAACCAAGAGCATAAACACAAGGGGCACTGTTTGCTGAGACAAGGACCAGGTGAGTTTATTTACACTGATGTAGAACACCTGTGTACCAGGAGCTTTTGGTAGCCAAGGAAATTAAAACAGTAAAATGCACAGGGGGGGAATGAGTAAATGAGCCCAATAACTAAATATTTGTAAGAACAAAAGACACACTGAGTGCACAGAACAAAAGAATAACTCAAAATACAGGAGACCAGAATGCAGACCAAAAAAAAGAGTCAGTTATCAGTGCAGTGTCTTGGTTTGTTGCCACTCCTGTTTACATTCACTATCCACACTGTCTCAAACATGAGTGAAGATTTCCAAGACTGCTGTACAATATGTGATGAAAGTGCCTATGGTGGCTCTATTTATCAGACACAAAGAGCAGGATCACTGCCAGTTCTGTTCCTTTTTCCACCTGACGCTTCATCTCAGGAGTGCAATTTTCATAGATAAGCATTCTAATCCTGGGGTGACACAAGACCCCAGGCTGAAGAAACCCACACATTCAACTGTGGTATTGCTGTGTGGAAGCCACTTGCTGTCCTAGAATCTGATATATCACCGTGAACACAAATACTCAGGATATAAACCTAGCTTCTGTCATGACAACCTCTTCTTTTACTGCCGCAGTCTCCTTTGATCATCTACAAAGCCGGATGACTGAATGAAAACTCTTGTTTACAACACTTTAAAACTCCAGCTGCCTCAGAAAATCCTGACACCAATAGGATTTTTAATTTTTTTTTAACCTTCACAAGGATATACATCCTGCATTTTTTTAATCATTATTCTTAAAAAAAATTTGGGCCAACTAGTTTCTTTATGAAAAGAGCTTTTTTTTTCCTCATGATGTAAAATGTTTTCCAAATTGTTCCCCACCTTGTAAAATAAATGCCTTTATCCTTAGGAGATTGGATTTATTTGTGATTACAAATTCACAGAGGGCAAAGAAAAATCCACAATAGAGAGGAGAATCAGTAGTGCTGTTTACCCCCACATTCCTGCTTCTCTTCAACCACCACCCCATCCCTCGACCCGCTTTCCAAACCCCACTGGCATTATTCTATTCTACTGATGAAAGAGATTGCCTGGGTCTTGCACTAATGAATTGGCATTATTATTAAATGATGTTTGTTAATTATGACCTAGTTTGCTGTGAGTGAATCACACAGAAAGCAGAAACCGGAAAAAAACCCACCAGGAATTAAGGGCTCACAGTCAGTGCCAGCAGTTAGTTTTGGAGTTAAATTGCTGGTTGGCTACAACCTAAACAAGGAATCTATTTAAAGATCACTGGCGCTCCCTTGTGGTGTGGCAGTGAACATGTTTTTTTCTATTCTTTAGTGGAAAACCTTTTAAATATGTTAACAGTAGAGCTTACTGCTCAATTTTTAAGATCTATTTTGAATAGCACAGCAGGTTACATAAGGTAATTACTAATGTTTACTTTATTTTTTGCCAAGATCAGACATCCTGCGGCCTTTCTCTTTCTCTAAAAGCAGAGATTAGGGCTTTTCAAGTATTTGCTTGCAAGTTTAATCACCCCCCCGATTTTGCGCCCCATCTTCAGCAGAGCATGGGGAAAGAAGTGGAGCAGATGAAAAGCTCTGAGCTTCTCATCTCAGTGATCAAATATTTCCTTTTCATTTGAAATTCTGCTTTGTTGTTAATGATGTTGACACAAACTTCAGTCAGCGTCTGATAATTTTGATGGCTGGGTGTTTGACAAATGCAAATGAGCAAATGGTAATTAGAATTTTTAATCCAAACTGTTTTAAGAAGCAAACTTTTAAACTCTCTGAAATGTCATTATCTTGCTTCAGGCTGAAGGTGTTTATGCTGGAAGCAGGCTTGATCTCACAGTGACACCTTGTGGAGGACATCAGCAACATGTTTGCATTCATCACAGAACGTGGATCTCTATTACAGACAGTGCCAGTAGACAACAAACCCACTAGCATAGGTTTGTTTTCATACATTTTAATCATGAAGGCAGAAACACGGAGAAGATAATGCAATTAGAGTATCTCAATTTCAACTCCGATTTGTGTTTTTTTAAATCAAATATCATTCAACAATAATATTGTACCATCTATCAATTTTCTGTAATCCTGCTCTATAATTGCCTCTCAAGTTCCTATTACAGTTTAATTTCACAAATAACTATGTTTCTGGTCACTCCTAGCATAGTTCTGAACATATTTCTCCCATAATAATTAAAATATCCACACAGATACACACATACATCAGATGTAACAGTTTCTTTAGGGGAAATTATGCACCTGCGCTCATGTCACTTTGACCTGGACCCTTCGCTTAGAACACTTTATTCATTTTTACCTGTGAAATAACTCAACAGTTGACCTGGTGTTGAGCAAAATTCAAAAAGGAGAAAGGTGTGGGGTTAAATATTTTTTTTACTGACAGGAAATATGTAAGCTGTGGAGTGAACATAATATCAAGATATATAAGTCCTCCATTTTAGTCCTCCAGTTGACTAAAAAAGTGTGAATTAATGGTTCTAATTTATGATTTTGTGATTACTGTAGGACAAAGTTAGTATAATTAGAAAATGGGATTTGAAATGTAGAGCCACTAGCTAAAGAAACTAAAAAAACTCTTTGGGATTTTCAGGTAATCTTACTTCTTGGTCTTTCAGTGTCCGGAAATGCCACAACGACTCGTCTGAATAAAGATTCCACATAACAGAATCCTTTTTTTTTTATAGCAAATAAGCCTTTCTTATTTACAAAAAGGAAAGATATTGCTTATCAGATAGCTGAGGGTTTTTCCAAGAAAGGCTTTGTGAAAAGCCCATGACATTATGAACTTAATATCTTACCTTCAATAGATAACTCTCTCGTCATTTAGTCCAACAAAGCTACAGCTAGTGGAGTTTTACAAGCCCACAATGGAGTTTTACAGTATTAAGTAGCAAGGCACATTATCACTGCCTTCACTAGCTTTACTTTTTCCCTGCCATGCATCCTGATGTCAGGTTCTTCAAGTAAGATAACAAGATTCATCTGACCAGACCCCCTTCTTCCATTGCCCTGTCGTCCATTTACTAAGCTTACATCCAGATTGCTGATGCCTTCAGGGCTGGAAAGTGAAAACCATAGACACCCTGAATGGTCAGCAGGAACAAACTGTGATTCACTGTACTCTAACATCTTCTTCTTATAATCAGGGTTAACACAAAGGTCAGGCTTTGCTCCCCACATGCCTCAGTGACCCTTGGGCTCCAAGGTGGTCATTTTTGATAGTTACTGACAATTACATTGAGCAACATGACAACAGCTGCAGTTCTGGAGATACTCAGACCCAGCTGTCTAGCTATATCAAACTAACTCAAATTCTTAGAATTGCTCATTTTTTTCCTGCTTCTAACACATCGGTTTTGAGGGCAAAGTGTCCACTATTGTTATGATAAATTGTTATGAAATGTCATAACATATGGCCTGACTGATGTGGTTTGATTCATTTTCCCCCATATAAATTAAGTCAATAACACAAAACTAAGGTTTTAATCATCTTATTAGGGTTGAAAAATGTAAGGCTCGTCTTACACTTCAGTAGAACTAAAACTCGTGGGAGCAAGAGGTTTGTTCTTACATTGTTGCATGACTGGCTTCATCCCACATCCATTTTTCACCGACCATATGTCTGTCCCACGCAGCAGAGAGGCTATAGAGTGTTACAGCCATTATGTATGACTCTTAACAGACCTTCTCCTTCATACATCACTTCAAGCCGCCAGGGAATTTATCCACTTTATCAGCTCTGAGTCACAAAGTCAGTTCAGCGGAAATAACTCTCGGGAAAAGACGTCATTTTAAAGAATCACTCTTTGGGCTCTCGGGGAGCAGAGAAAAGCTTCTCCAATCCTCTCAACGCACATCACTCGGCCCTTCTGTTACACACTTCTGTTTAAACTCTAATATGTTTCATTGGACCAAAAATAATGATACTGTGCAGCGTGAAATTTAGCTTAATGTTCCATTTGTGAGTGAAACACAATGGGAAGAATCAGCCTCTTAATGGGTGGTTTTTTTTTGTTTTGTTTTGCAGAAGCAGTTCCCTACAATTTAAAAAATAGATTACTGTTCATCTGCATAAAAAGCAGTTTGGGGGAGTACCAGAATATTGCTGTCTTTTGCAGGCTTCCATTATTCTCATAATGGAGCTTAAAATACCCTAAGTGAAAGCATTCTTTAGGCTTGCTGCAGCTTGTATCACCATTGAAGAACATTCTAGTGTTTTGGATGTGTTACACAGCTCTGTTCTGCCAGGGCTTCAGGGAGGGTGAGGAGTGGTGTCAGATTCCAGACCCAATGAGGCTTAAAGGAAATGATGTCACCCTTTGCCCAGACTACCATGATTCATTAGTTTCAGCCTGAGCTTTCATGTTGCTCTATATTAGGGGGCCCTGGCAGTTGTGG
Organism: Xiphophorus maculatus; assembly: GCF_002775205.1. Lineage (NCBI taxonomy): Eukaryota > Metazoa > Chordata > Actinopteri > Cyprinodontiformes > Poeciliidae > Xiphophorus > Xiphophorus maculatus. The sequence continues at coordinate 9,512,016 of NC_036463.1, forward strand.
CCATCTTGGCAGTGCCATGCTGAGAGGGAAAAATACCTGGTGCGTTACATTCTGCTCTCAACACATACTGGATTTTCATGTTTCTTCTCTCCATTACAAACAAGCCAGAGAGTTTATTCAGGGTTCAGAATGCAGGCTGAACTCTTATACACAGATCTATTGTTAGGGAACTGTAAATTGCAGTGATTTAGAGCCTTCTGTGGGTATTTTTTTTATTATTATTTTGTTTAGTTTGGAGTCTTAAATATGAAGTGGAAACAGGAGGCAGTCCATTAAAAACCTCTACAAAGCAAAGTCAACACCAAGGAACGTTCCTTTCAGAGGGGAGGTAGATCATAAGATCTCTGTAGGAGAACTTGAAAACAGCAGGTAGCCAACCTGTCCGACGCTAAAACGTGCACTTTTGGGAGGCCATTTAAACTGCTTGCAGCACAAACAGAAATTATAGAAGATTACATGAGTTTGCACGTAGACAAACATAGCCAAGTACCCCTTTCTTTCGGCTCAAAGTATTTGACTACCTAAAATATGTGATTTGGGATAATCTATGTATGTGTCTGTGAGTTGTATACTTTAGCTTTGTTCAAGGGTTTGATTTTTTTTTTTTTTGCAGGATAGCAAGCCCCATTTCTTCTGCTTATGTCAGAGCTAAATTCTTTTGGTCAGAGTTGACATGACTTTTGTTATTGTTTGGCAGGAGCAAATCTGCTGAGCTAAGTAACACTCAAACTTGGAATTGGACCTCAAATAACCCAACTAAATCTCTTTCTTTCGAGCTCTTCATATCAAGGCTGTAATATACCTTTTAATGAACACAGTATGATCTGATGGGCTTTTGTTTTAATTCAGAAGACTACCGCAATGCTACATTTGTAAAATTGGAATGTTCACCAGTTGGGTTGTGTGTGTGTGTTGTTGGTTTTCTCTCACCTTCCCTTCTACCCCGTTTTCCTGTGGTGCTGATCTCTTCCGAGACCAAGGTTGTTCCTGCTGCCAAGGCTGTTCCTGCTACACTGCTCACCCACCTGCAATGTATCATGTCATCAAGTTAGTATAAAAGGACCAGCGGGACTCCCAACCGTTGCCAGATTGTCTGTCTCAGTAGTGGTATTTCAGCTCTTTTTCTTTTTATGCCTCCAGGGAAAGCTGGCTACATTCTCCTTGAAGTTTTTGTGGCTTTCAATTACCTACTTGAAGCTCACCTTGTTTCTCCCCTGGATTACCCTTGTAATACCTTGGTTACTTAATGGTTTTTACTATGTCTGCAACAATTATTTGGGAAACCCACCAAACTGCATGGAAGGTGATCTGTCAAACCCTGTATTGCCTATAAAATTCATCTAAGTAGAGAGAATGTGTATGACATTTAATCTCAGTACAAATACAGCTGCTCTGTTAAGACCTCATGAAGATTTGTTAGAGAAAATGGGTGACCAAGGAACACAATGTCTTACCAGTTCACCAAACTTAACTTCTTTACATAAAAGTAATTCTAAATTAGTGGTTTGATATGCGTTGGGTCACTACTTACAAGTGAACAATATAGCTCAAAGTCACTCATGCTGCTTCTGTCTTTAGCAGCCACATGAAACATCAGTCGGCTTGGCAGCCTCTCAGGTTCTTCCCGTTACACTCCTGCTCCAACTTTGATAGACAATGTGGTATACCTTGGATCATGAGAAATTGCCTTTACTCCTCCATACCTTTATAAACAGTAACTTGTACAACGTTATAGCTGTCATTTTTAGAAAGGGTCTTGTTTCACCTATTTCTCAAATAATTTTATACCAACTCTGGCATTTATGATTGAATTAACATTTTTTTCAATAGCATCTTTTGAGTTCAAACTTTGTATCAATGTTTGTTTCTTCACCAAAAGTTTACACCATCTCTTTTTTGTGTAGTTCTTTTTTTTCAAGGTACAGCATAATTTCTAACTTTAAGCCAAAAATAAACTGTAAGCCTACCAGGAAGTGTCCCGTAAGCTCTCGAGGAGTGGTAGAGATCTACATCTCAGGTGGTGGAATCTGAAACGACAGCAAATAAGTTGTGTACTTATGTTAATTAAAGATTGGAAAGAACAATATAATTTAAAAAAAATCTACAAGAGAACAGAGCAAACATGAATAAAACGGTTCTCTTTGAAAGACCAGACTTTAACTTTTTGGTGTTTTTGGTTTATTTAGTACAGTGGCCCTCAGGTGCAAACCACTTCAACATTAACATAGTACAATTACAAATTACAAAAACACAAAGTTAACGAAGCACAATTACAAATTCAAAAACGCTACATTAACAAAACGGAAAGGGTATGTCCCAGTCGGAGACCTGAGATATCGTTGATTGGACGACAGTGCTTTTGAACTGGAAGTTATCGCTTGAGCGGGTCGGCCCGTTGTTGTGATATGTTATAGCGTCCGCCATATTGAAAGTGGCTTGTCTACCAGCAAGCTAATACAAGTAAATGGGCCAAACTTCGCAAAGTGCCGTTCTACAAAGTATTTTAAGTTAATGAATGTCACTGACACAATCTCTCACACACTATTATATATAGGAATGAAAAAAAAAAACTAAGGACAACGTTTCAAACTTTTTGATGTGATTATTTAATTGTTTTGGGGCACAATAATTACATTTGATACAGCTGATTCAGATAAATTGTTTTTATTGATGAACACACACACATTTACAGTGATGTATTCATGAACATATTAACACAATTCCATAATTCAATGTGTATTTGCTATTTCAAGATATGAATAAAAAAATTTAACTTAATTTAAATTTTTGGGCATATTATTGCAAAAACAAACTTTGATAATAGTTGCCAAACTTTAGCTACATATTTTTACTTTTAAAAATATTTATTACAGTATAATATGTCAATTATACTGGCAACACAGGGGTTCAGTCTGCTGGTCAAGCTATGAGTAGTTCGGTGACTGGGTCTTCTGAGACATATGGCTAGCCACAGGTTAAAGCAAATGACAAAAATGATCTAGAAGTAAGAGAAAATACATCCCTGACACATTCACATTCAGGAAACAAAAACAAAAAAACATATCTTCACCATATCGGGGCATTGACTTAGGATCTAAACACAGACATTGTGGAGATGAGCTGCAAAACAGAAGTCTGAAGAAAAACAACTCCAGCTCTGAACTTTATGGACCAGTTTCGACGAAATACCCCGGTCTCCGCACTGCTCTCTGAATTAATGTACTTTCAGTCCACTTCAGGTTTACTGTTAAATCAAACAAATTATTTTAATCTACATAAATTATATGAAACATCTTACCGACTTCTGACGTACCTTAAAGTAACCATGTTTGACCACAGACAAACAGCGACTTGTCTTGCGATCTTCTAGGTGACCATGACTTCTAGGTAACAATAAACAAATGGCAAAAGCACCTGTTACAGGTTTTTTATTGCCTCTCCCTCTTTAGAAAAACTACACAGTATAAAAAAAGTTAACTAAGCTAAGAAAATAGAGTAGTTAACTGGGCCAATTTAGTTACAAAGGAAATATTTCTTGGTTGTTTAGAAGTTTGTTTCACCACGGAAATGCACAGTACTGGCCACAAAGTCAAGAAATTCTGCTCGGAAATTTACGTTATTATTATCTTTTTATTCTTACCTGTGAAAGATAAAGGCAGTGGGTCCACTTTGTACTGTAAAACCATTGTAACTAGTTCACGCAGCACGTTCTCTCAAGATGGCAGTGACGTAAGTAGGACTTAGCGTATACGTATTCATGCCTATTGTCCAATCATTGATTTCTCAGGTCTCCAACTGTGACATACCCTTCACGTTTTGTTAATGTTGTAGTGCTTTGTTAATGTTTTTTTTTATTTATTTGTAATTGTGCTTTGTTAATGTTGTTGTGTTTTTGAATTTGTAATTGTGCTCCGTTAATGTTGTGTTTTTGAATTTGTTGAAGTGGTTTGCACCTCAGGGCCACCGTAGTTTAGGGAGTCAGAAACTTAACTGTAGACACACTTTCTCCATTATGAAATATAGTGTTTGCACCATCATGCTGTGGTTAAATTCATTCCTTCAATATGGACAAAACAGCTGTTTGTAGAAATAGATGGAGAAATCAGGTGAAAAAAAAGTGCAAGTTTGCGAGCGTCTTGAAATCATGTCAATAGTTAAAAATCCAGCAGTGTAATTACTTTACACCTTTTGTACAATTATTTCTCGCAAAATACTTCTTTGCACTTAATTTGCAACCTTAAAATTTAAACAACACCATTAGGCGTCAGTGGAGATTTGAAAGACTTTTGGGTGGAATAACCTTTTAGTTTTAAAAATGTCCTTGGCTATAGAAGTTTTGAATGCTACCCATCATGATTAGTTTTATAGCACTAGAAAATACAACACATGGTTGATCAAAGTACTGCACAACAGGTAAAACAAGAGACACAGTCAAAAACAAATAAACCCTTAAAATGCTAACAATCACTGCTACTTTCACACTGGGTTAACAAAATAATGTTTTCAATTAAGATTTAAACACAGAAGCAAAGCAATCTCTTCTTACATGCTGAGGAAGTTAAGTCCAGAGCTTTGGGGCCATGTGACAAAGTGGTTCAGTTTGTGTTCACCACTTGTCTCTTATTTTTATTTCTGATACATTACCTTATGTAGCTGGTCATAGTGCTTAAATTTAAACATTAGTTTGCAACTTTGCTTCACTTACTATCCCGGGTTTGTTTGTGTTAGCATTATGTTGCAGTTTCCATGTAGTTACAGTATATATTTAGTTTAAAGTTACTACTTCTGGACTATTGGTTGAACTTGTTTATTTTGTTTCAAAGTATATTCATGGTATTTGTGTTTCTTTTTACTTACCATTGCTTGTCCCTTGTGGATCTGCAGCAGGTCAGGAGTATGGGAGGGGCCGGCCGGCCCAGTATTTCCTGCTTAAATGGCTGGATGATGTCACTGATTGCCTTGCTGGGTTCTACCAATTAGAGGGTTTTCTTTGTAGTATTGCTTTATTTGTTTTTCTTTAAAGTAACTTTTGAGTTATCTTATATTACAGGGTCTATTTTGCAGACTATTACATTATGTTGATGAGTTTGTAAATTAGATTAATAATATTCTTGTTTCTGTTTACACTTTGTTTTTGTTTTTTTACCTGTTTAATTGTGGCTTGGTCCACTCATGTGCAGGTGTGTTGCCAATTGCTATAAAAACAGTGTTTTTGGAAGCTCTAGGAGAAACGATGGTTGTCAGAGAGTTAAGAAGCAAATAAAATTCATCGGACGTCTCTGGAACTGGTGGCTGGTGCTGTTTGTTTTTGTTCACCTTGTGGATCCACACTACCTTACAGGCCACAACATAAAACTCTCAATCACCTCTTGATGTATTCTTCGATTTAGGAGTCATCCAGCACCATGCAGATGAGCTTGAAGCAAGCTGCTCATTAAGACATTTAAAACAAATAGAGGAAGTTTAAATTGGTCTTGAAATAGGAAGTAAGTGCAATGAAGTGAAGACTGGAGTGATATGCTCTTGTTTCATTGTACCTCTTAGAAAAGCATATTTATTATCGTTTTATCTATTAATAAATTAAAAACAAGAATCACAAAAGAACAGCTTAATTAAAAAAATAAAATAGAAGATTGGTTTTAAAAAGGAATTGTTAGAATTTAGAATATAATTGGGTAAACCTCATAATTAACCTTCGTAGGCTACAGCATAACACACCTTAAATCTGAAAAAGAAAATGTTCACAAAGATTGATGGTTCTTTGCAAGGTCTTGTAATAAAGTTTTTTTGATGGAGGGTGAATGCTCATTTAAACAGATAAAATTCATAATATTTTTTCTTCCTTTTCCAAAAGCTTTGGTGAAATTTTACTACATAGTTGCTTTCTTTGGTTATTCCCATGACCTAAAGCAGAAAATATCCAACAGTCTGCAGCAATTAGCAGTTTTAATGAGTGTCACACACACTTTCACAGCAGTGGAGCTTAAAATGCTGGAGTGAGAGGAAATTTAAAGGGTTGGCCAGAGAGGGAGGAAAGACATTTGACCTTTTGAGTCAGTTTTCAGCTTTGCATTCCAGAGAGCTTGTTATGTTCAACAGATCTGTGTGATTTCTAGCTCTCTCAACTTCCTGTGGCTTCTAACCTCCCTTAAGGAAGTAGAGTTTCCACATGTCCTTTATAATAACCACTTGACTTTGGATTGTGTTCTGTACTGATTTCATCAGACCTTCACCTTCTAAGGCTAAATTTACTCACCCATCTCACACCGAGGACCCACTGCTAAGCTTGGTTTTGCTCTATAATTACTGACCAACCTAATATTACAGAGTAGTACCTCTAAACATATACCAAACCAAGGAACATTACTTCCTGTTTCCAAAAATATCAGCAAATAACTCACGTTATACACTACACGGGGCCATCGTTTCTACTCCAAAAGCTGTATGAAAAAAATGTTAGTTGTTGAATCCACAATCCAGTGCTGATCTTCCCTCATTCCTGTTTTACTCAGTTTTTTTTCTGTGCAAACTTCTCATGTAAAATAGCTTTATCCCTTTAGACAAATTTGTGAATCTGAGAGCAAAACAAAGACTAAGGCAAGATTCCCAGATGAAAGATGCAGTGCCACAATAGTGGCCTGCAGACCACAATGTCCATTGGGGAATATTCCATTGTAAAAGCACAAACGATATTCAAAGAAAAATAAATCCCTTACTTGTGGTTGGTCTTTTAGGTTGCAGCCAGAAAAGGATAAGGGTGGATCACCACTGGGTTTTGTCTTGATGTGTTGTGGTTACCAGATTGCCAGTCTGCTACTGCAGTGCTTCCAATGCCTCTTTCTCCTTAGAGGGCAACAGGTTCACATGGATGGCTCAAAACAGACACACCCTCAGTGTGAAGGATTCTTCATCTGAAATATCTGATCAGACTTCAGGACAGAAGTGCCTGCTGCAAATCTTACTGAGGCTCAAAACTGGCAGCCTACAATTAACTATAAGTATTATATAGAAAGGAAATGACAGTGCTTTCTATGAAATGAAAGATCAAGAGTAACTATGGGAATGATCTCATGTCTTCTTTTCCTGAAACCATTTACGTAACGTTCGGCGCTGAAAATATAACAAAAATGGCACAAATGCAGACTGAAAGTGGTATTTGTGGTTGTAGTTTTATTTTCCTGGAGGAAACTTGACAAAGTTTAATGAGGTGAGGTGTTTAATTATAAAAGAGCACATTCAGGCAGACTCGTGAAGTTATGTGTATGTTGAAATTATCAATGAAACTATTGTTTTTCTTTGTTTAAGTGCCTTTGAGTATAACTGACATTATATAATTACTACTTTACTCTTAATTATTAACTTTGGATTTATCTAACCACTACAAAACAACCAGCCATTATCCTTAATTTATGGTAAGATTCTAACAAACAGACATGCATTGACTGTTAAAGTTTAACAATAATCTAATACTTTATCTTGGAAGTTTGTTGGCTTTTTGTACTTTGCTGTGCTTTGGAATACAATGTAGTTAAGGTAAATTGTTCAGGGGACGAGTAGGGCTAACCCTATATTTAACCCTAACCCTATCTTTAACCCTAACCGTCAAGGACCTGGCAGACAGGAAAAATGCACTTCAGATGCTTTGTTTGGAGTTCATTTCGAGTCCAGTGAGGTAAGGGGGGCAGGACCTCCCCAGCACTTCCAGCCGAGTGAGGGGCCAACCCTATAAAGCCTCTGGTGTGAGTAAGGCTCTTTGGGTTAACGGTGTTGGTCCCCAGGCTGACACTTAGCTGGAAGTCTGACGGGGACAGAGACACCCATAGAAAAGCTCCTCTAATGCCAGCTCGAACTGAAATGCCCTCCAACATGCATCATACCTGGCCATTCCCTCGTTCTTGTCAAAAAGGCTCCGCAGCTCCTTCACAAAGTAGCAAAGCACTTTGTCCAGGGTTGAAATAAGGCAGTGTTGGAAACCCGTGTCCCGAAACGGGATAACCAACAGGTTCTCCACCAGCAACATGGTTAATGCCTGTCCACAGAAAAAGGACTTGGGATCGATCTCCCAGGGAATGTCGCACTTGAATCTGTGGACTTGCTTGATCCGTACTCCAAGCTGGAGGACCAGCTTGTCCTTCAAATCCTCCATGTGGACGATGTACTGCCACTCCCTGGACAGCAGCACTCGCTGGAATTGAGGGTCTGAGAGATGGCAGGTAACCAATGCACCACTGACTGGATGCCTACTGTATATGTCAGTTGTATGTGGACGTGTGGGGAGTCCACATACAACTGCACAAAGTTAAGCTTACCGTCAAGCACCAAGGACATCCATGAGTGCTGACTGCAAGCTGAGTGGTAAGTGATCCAGATCAGTTTGGTAATCGGTGGCGTTGTGGATCCCTAAGATGGAATAAAGGGATTGAAGAGGACCTACCATGTCCTGCAGAGCATACCTGGAGAACAGGAGGTGGATGTCCGGGTCCCGGGCTGATATTTTTCACGCCACATGGACAGACAGACTGGCGACACCGTTAAGATCTACCAGGTCTGTCATATCCACAGGATCCTCATCCTTCTGGCCGAACATGGTCAAAAAGAGAGCCGGCTTCAGGAGGTGGCTCTCACCAATATTCCTGATAGCCTTGTCGACAAGGGAGAGGATAAAAATCAGGTCTCCCCGGAGAACATGACATCAACTGGTATTGGTCAATATTTGCTTCTGCAGGGTCGGCTTGCTTTTATCCTTTCCCTTTGTTATCATCAGCTCCTTTTGGAACTCAAACACAATGCAATTAAACATCTCACAAGCATAAATCCCAAACAGGGACATCTTTGTGAGACATGTGTCTGGGTCGGTCAAGGAGACAGGCGTGAATATTAGTCTCAGTTGGTAACCACCATCCACATGTCCAATTGTGTACCCACAACTGTGTCTTAGGGCACTCAAGGCCTGTGGGGTACACTGTGTCAGGTCCACATGCTTTTTCAGGAAGTTGTAACAATCCTGAAGAATGTTGACCTGACAATGCAGCAGAGCTAAAAGTGCCATACCACGTTTTAGCTCCACCAGGCCATCAGTGTCGAACCTGTACGTGACGTCACGTTCAGGTTCGCTAACATAGGTAGAGTGAAAACACATTCTGATGTCAGCTCCCAGAAAGTCTGACAACTTGGCATACTGTGACACAGCATGGCTAAGTGTCTGTGAGTTCAGGGAGCCAACCTCATGAACGTCAGACTGGGTGACTTCCATGGTGGCCACAGCATGGCAGTCAAATGTCAAATGACTCAAAGATAAGTTTCAAGTTACTTATAATTAAAATACAAGCTTATATTAATTGCGCAATTACATAACTATAGTAATGTAACTAATGTAATGTCTTAAATAATAAAATGTACTTTATATGTAAAAGGGGATATAACAAATTTATGCTTACATGTCTCTATGTTTCCCCCATGTATTCAACATGTCCCCCATGTCCAACGTGTCCAGTCAACTAGTCCCATGTGTCCAACGTCTCCAAAATGTGCAACGTGCCTCCCGTGTCCAACATGACCCATGTGTTCAGCGTGTGGTCTGTAAAGAAAAAAGAAAACTGAAAATGTTTTACCACATTCATGAAAACTGCACTTTGATCAGTTCATTTTGAGAAAATAGGGCCACAGTGGTCAGAAAGTTTTCAAGAACCAAACTTTGCCAGGATAATCGCTCAAGTTCTTACATTTTAGATCCCAACATATAAAGGGCAGTTATTTGCAATAACTCATAGGGAATTACATTTAGGGGAAAACTAGTATTTGTAATAATGGCTCTCATAAATTTAGGGACAAAATACTGATATAGCGGGTCCTGCTTTTGATGTGGGACCTTAACAGCATTCAGAAAATTCAGTGCCGTCCATCTGCTTATTTAAACCAGGCAGTCAAGGAAGACTGGCTATATAGCTATTATCAGCATAAAATTAAATACATTTTACTTAGAACCAACAAGTGGCAGCAGGTACAAAGACCTAGAAAATATATTCTTGTGGGCCTCAGTTATGTGCAGATTTTTAAATAGTATTTCAGACCAAAAATGATAACCTGGACTGGCTTTAAATTGATAGGGCCTAAGCTGTAGTTGACAGCTACTGTAGGTCACATTTATGACCTAAGCAATTATCTCCTCAACCAAGTATTGGAATATTGGTTGTGAAAGATGGATATGGTTGACAGAGCTTTATTACACTGCGATCCAGTATGAAAATGATGAGTCTGGGTGGCTGTCTCTTGTGTCATGCCAAGAATCACAAACCATCTCTGGTGTAAGTAGCAAGGAAATTGACTTCATGTAAGCAGAACCAAATGTGTTTACTCAAAAACAAACACTGAAGCAAGCAGACCTTTCTGAAACATATGCTGCTCCACTGCCTGTCTTTATCAAACATCAACAGTGTTTTGATTTCAGTGTCTAAATACAGTCTTTCAAATATTCCAAAGTTTCCCCAAATTATTCTTGCTTCGTTTTGTTGTCTATGTCTAAATATGCGGTCAGAATGACCAGATTTGTAGGTCTGTACATCAGATCATTGTTTTAGCTTCTTGTGTCAACAACAAGTTTGTTCCTTTCAAAATGTAAAAATCATAATTTGCAATCCACATGTGGACTGAACTTAAAATATAACAATTTCAATAACCTTAAGGCAAAAATCAAAGTTGGATAAATTAGCATGCAGTGATATATTTCAAGTCAAATCTTAGAGAAAATTAAAACCTTGAAGTTTTAAATAAATATTAAATTCAGGAATTTCAGCTTTCTCCCAAGTATCAATTGTTTTTAAACATCATTCGTTGATTACAGAGGTTTAAAAACAAAAGACTGACTGAAAAAAACTGAAATTATCAAACTAAACAAAGATGGCAAACAACGCTATGCCCAAAATTATTCATAAACCTGGCAAATTTAAATTGAAAATGTTATGATGTGAGAGTTTAAGAATGGATCAAAATGCAGACAGGAGCTGGGAGTATGTATCATGTTAAACAATTTAATGGAGAAATAAAGACAAAAAAAACCATGGGAGCACAGGGACTTGGAGCCAAACAAAAACCAAGAGTCCAGAACAAAACACATTCAGGAAAATCAGGGGAAGTATCCAGGATCAATGGGAATTAACAGGAGGAACAAGCAAGGAGTATGAGCAAGAGAAGGGTTTAAATACCATCAAAATGGAAAACATCCATTTCGATAGATGTTTTCTCGTTCCAGTTGTTAACATTTGTGTGAAATGAATATTGCTGGAACAAAGCTGAGCTGATGAGCTAACAGGTTGCAGGTGTGAGGAGAGAGAGACAACATGGCACAGGGGGCGAGAGAGAGCACACGGGGCCTGGAAACTAAATCTAATACTAAGGAATTAACTCAATCGAAGAAATATAATAGACAAGAAATAAACTAGAATAACCAATAAAACAGAAACAAGATTGAACAAAGAAAGAGACGAAAGAACAAAAAATAATAAATAAACCTCAAAACATCTCAGGATCCTAACAGAAAATGTTTTTCATTTTACCAAGAAGTTTGTTTCTGAAAGGAAATAAGATTGGCATATAAATGTAAAACATGCAATGTGCATCAGTTTAAAAGAAAAAAAAAAGTATTTACATTTTATTAAGAAAATGGTGCACTGATGTTTATTATCTTCTCAATCAATGAGAAAAAAATATGGAATTACATCTATTAAAATCTTAATATGGTTGCAAAGAAGTTCTTCACATTTCCACTGGTATTTCAGCTCGTCTTTGGTAATATCTTGGAGCTTTCTTTCAATAATCTTTAGAAAAGATTATATCTACTTTAGGATTGATGGATTGTAAACAGAGGGACCTGAACACAGGCCTCTTTTTTTCATGCACTTTTATTGACCTAAGACACGTAGTCTCTGTGTACCCATGCTGACACACCCTGACACCAAATTACCCTACACTGCTATTTTTTTCATCTGAAATTCAACCTACAAAGAAATGATTGAAGGCGCAAAAGTCAGACTAAACACTCTGAAAGATCATTCAGAAGTCTCCAGAATAGCTCATAAAAGTTCTGCTTTGATTTTTTTAGCTGGCTATAAATGGAGCTCCTGTGGCTTTTGACAACTCCCCATCCTCCACCCATCTTCTGTTCCACTTTTGTCTTCTCCATAAATCAATTTATGTTTGGGAGTGTGGGGCTGCTGATTGTTTTTACAGAGTGTAGATGTGTAATTTGGATAAATGGTATGTACAAACAGTTTGCTATGACGATGGTAAACAGTCTGGCTGGTTAGAAAGGGAGTGTGCTGATGGTCTCAAGGCATACAATCTGCTATAATTGGTAGTGTAAAATCTGAGCATATTTGATTACTCACCTGGATGATAGGTGTGATGACAGGCTCGTAATAATTCCCCTTGTTTTGTTAAATCGCCCGGATCAAAGTTCCCATTTCTTGTCCCTGCCAGCCCATCATTGTGTTGCATATAATCATAGATATTAGGCTGCCAGAAGGGAGTCCATCCATACAGGTATATTATTTGTGATTTTATACATAGGGTTGAAATGGTACATTCTATTGACATTTTAAAATCTTCCCACAATCTTAGAGTGACGGTCAGGAGGAGTGTGGGGTGTCGGACAGCGGGGAAGTAGGGAGGGAGAGAAAAGGGGGCGGTGGGGACTTAGTTCCCCAAACCACACACATACGCACACAAACTCAGGATGAGTGAGACCTCACACAGGATAAAAATCTTGCAGAGTCCAATGGACCCCGTCTCTTGAGACCACGTCTACATAGTGTATTAATACTATAGCTACATTCACTGCAGCCAAATATTGCTTTGATTTTCAAGTTGATGGAATTTAATCCAACTGCTTGCTATGTCTGGCAAAGAACTTTCGCTTGCAGCGAGACAATAAGTATGCATCGAACTAAGAATTTTGTCTTCTACAAAGTTTAAGAAACATGTTTGCTTCTTATAGTTTTCTTGCAGTAGTTGCTTTCCTCTTGACATTTTTCTATTCAGCGAATATTTGTGAAGCATGATTAATGTTTATCAGATTCTTCCCCCTGAGCCTTGGGTGTTTGCAGCTGATACTGAGTTACCATAACCCTCCTGGTTGATACTATACTAAATGCTCTCTTTGCCAGGCCTTTGAGGATAGGTGGCCAGCCATGTTTTGGAAGGTCTTGTATGCTGTTTTAAGATTGAAAGGGATTTTATTTAGGCATATGGGGTTTTTTTAGAGTAAAGGGGGCTTGTTAGGCATTGTGCATCTTAAGATGTGCCTTTATAGCCTTTTTCTACCATTTTACAATTATACATTGCTTTGTGTTGGTCTGTTGCATAAAATCCCAATAAGAAACATAAATGGTTGTGGCACATAAAATTAAAAAAATATATATTTTTCAGAATATTTCTGCAATTATTGTCAATACAATAGATGTGTTCATTCTAAACAGAACAGGATGGGGAAGTTTAGTAAATCACCGGCCAAGGCAACAATAATAAAATTGCAATAAAACCGTATTTATATTAAGTTTCGGTTCACAACAAAGGATGCAAACTTTGTCCAAATAATGTGTTTCATTTAAAGCTGAGACACACTTAATGAACAGGTGTTGGTCCAGCAGAACACATCATACATTCTTTCTTTATTGTTCATTTGCATGGGGAGACATGCTCATTATGAACAAAAACAGAACACTATAACATTTATGGCCTTATCTAATTTGCAATGCATGTCCCCAGATGTAGCTTAAACAACACAAAACAATTTAAAAAGACACAAAGCAACATAGCAAGATAATAATAAAGTGAGGATGAAAAGAGCATATGTTAAAGAGGTCTCCCACTGCCAGTAATTTGACAGTACAAAGCATGAGTTAAGTGTATAAAAAAATATGTTTTTACTTTACAGTTTTTCTATGGATGTTTTCTCGTTCCAATTTTTAACATTTGTGTGAAATGAAGATTAATGATTTCAAAAATCTCATGGAGATGCACATGAGGCCAAAAAATACACAGCTGCGCTAAATCTGTCGTCACGTTTTGCCTCTTTCTAGTATTTTTCCACTAACTCTAAATTGCACTGTGCCTGAACCAAGATATCCCCAACCTCCGCCCTCTTCCTCAAACATAATTAGAGAAATTTACAGTGAGCTAGCCATGTGGTATCGTGTATATACAATGTGCAAGTGCACAAATAGTTGGGCCTCTTCAAGTGATGTGCCTGGGTTTAAAAGCTCTGGCTGCATTCCTCATAATTCCTCACAGAAAAGCTTATTTGGGCTAGATATTAAAGATAAGTTTCTGGAAGTTTAAACATTTTCAGAATTTTTCAGCATGAAGCCAAGCAGAAGTTTGGAAATCACCTATGTTTAGTTAGCAAATAGTTGGTTTAGTTTACTAACAAATGTCCTATGTCAATAGTGAATTCTAATTATTCTAAGTATTTTTTTAGTGCAAAGTTCAGTTTTCTTCACAATTTTGCCTTGTGGTTAAAGTTGCTGTATATAACTTTTATTAAAAATATATATTTTTAACATATTTATTCAAACTCTCACTAAGTTGTGTCAGTATGCTGTTTTTGATCCAAAAAGGAATTTCGAGTGTCTTTTATGAGTAATCAAAGGCAACAGAAGCCTATGTATGAGAAATATGAAATGTTAAAAAATATATATATATATTGAGGACCTACTGCCTTCTCCCAGTGCTCCAGCTATAAACAACCAGAGCCACATTTTATTGTGAAAAACACAAAGTGGTGCGTGGTTGGAGAGTGGAAAGAAAATATTTGGATTACAATTAAAAGTCTGAAGTATGGCCTTTATTAATTGGATATTATCTTGAAAGCACAATGCACCATGGTGGGATAATTTTCCCCGCAGCATGAAAATGGATGGAGCTAAATACTGGGCATTGCTGGAAAAAAAACCTAATAGATCTATTAAAAGTTGCAACACAATTAAAACTGGGGCAGAGGTTGTATTATCCAGCAGGACATCTAAACTACAGCTGAGCAACAATGTAATAATTTAGAAGAAAGGGTATATAAATGTGTTTGAATACCCCTTGAAACATGCAGACTTAAATCTTATTCAGAAACTGTGGTAGTATTTTATTTGCAGCTGTGGACTTAGAGACTTAAATCTGAACTCAGATTACTGCTTAAAAAATAAAATAAATTAAAACCAAGCATCATAAGAGGTAACTTAACTTCTTCAATGTAACATTTCAACAAAATACGTTTGCAGAACAATGCACAGTAGGATGATTAGGACAGTATGTGCCACAGGCAATTTCTTCCTGTATCAGAGCTGATGCAATACTTAGCTTCGTGTTTTTGTTTTTAAAGGTCATACCTTAAAAGTGTAACTGAAGCACCCCAAGTGATCATTAAGAATTTGTTAAAAATAAGCAAAAATCTTGACAAATATATCAGATTTTTACTAAATGTTTTAGGTATTTATTTGTTACATGGTCAGGAGACAGAAATGATAAATAGGTAGCTGCTATTGCCACATTCCCCAGTTTTGAGTCAACTGTGATCACACAGTGGGTGGGATTAAGGAATTTCAGTTGTGATTATAGTCACATTTCTTAAAAATCCATTCAGGGCAAGCTGTGGTAATACCTAAATCACTGCACTCCCCCAAAAACAGTATAGTTATTGACATATTTCTATTTACTTTAATGCATGTTATTCTGTTACTTTACTTTAAGCATGAAATATCAACAAGTTAAGATTCAAATACAATATCTTCTTTAAATTTCCTTGCTTTGGACTAAAATAAATCAAGCTTTCTTTATCCCTTCCTCTATTTGATAAAACCATCTATGTGGCATTTTTCTATCTCGGTCAGAGTGCAGGTTTTGCTACATTCCTGGTTACAATCAATGTCACCTTTCAGAGGGTATGAAGTCGAGCCAGTTCAGGGGAAATGATGGACACAAAGGGCTCTTTCAGCAGCAATAAGTCTCCCTCCCTAGTCTGACCCAAACCTCCCCCGCATGCCCCCCTCATCATAGCTGGCTCATAGCAGCTACTCAGACATTCAGCCTTCATCTCGGCTTTACAAGGAGCAGAAACGTGCCTTTGGTCAGGCAGCCAGTAGCGTAGGGTGAAAACATGGCCCCTAGAGGTGGGGACAACTCTCTAGAGGTTGTGGATGTTAAAATATAATGAGAATTGATAGAGATCTGAGACCTTAGATGTTTCATATCAGTGTAGCACTGGTTTGAATTTATTCAAACTGACTGAACATCACTATTTTAAAGCATGACACCTTACCCTGATCCACCCGCTATAGATTCCCCATCTGCACTTTTTCAGTCTTTACATCTCTGACCTGCAAAGTTTTCTTTAGGTTACATGTACATGTTTACACACTCCCTCCAAGATACACTGAACTACATTCTTACCTATGTATATCATCACACCACACCCCAAAACACACATGTGCAGCTCCCTTCAGAGCAACCAGGTCTGATTGATTCTACATGTGACATGTCCAAACTTGAAAACAACCTGAAACAGGGATAACACCATGTAGGTCTGACCTGCAGAAAGGAACTTTGACCTTTCTGCAGGTCAAAGGTCTGAACATAAATCAATGGTGAAACTCAGATATTTAGTTTAGTGTGCTTCTTATTGTTGAAGTGAGAGTGAATATCATGGTAAGATCAAAAGAGCTGTCTAAGGTCCTCAGAAAGAACATTGTAGCAACTTCTGAGACCAGATTAAAAAATATATCTTAAATGAGTTTAAGGCATAGAGATAGAAGTGTCAAGTACATTTAGTACAATTCTGTTCACTAATTTACACTTGTCCTCTTATGTCACTTCACATTTAATAAAAAAGTAAATTAAACTGAATTATATCAATTCCAAGTCAGGTAGATGCATGTCAAATCGATATTAGTTATTAATGAAATCAATATCATGAGATGCCCAAGTAGAATGGGCATCTCACGGCAATACCAGGCAGGTGATGTAATCCAAACATTGTTCTGCAGATGTCGGCAGGATTTACGGGAAGGGCTGACCTGGTTTGAGAAACCGGAACAGGCGCATAATCATCAAAATAATACAGTAGCAACCATTCTTAAACAGATTTTATTCAATCTTGACAATAACTTAAACATGTTGGCTTTCTGAGTTTCAAAATCCAGTCACTCACATCTCTCTGGAGAAAAGGCATTTTTTATTTACAGAAAAGCAAATGTTTGACATTTCCAATAAAGAAAAAAAAGCAGAGAGCAGTAAAATGTGAAAATTCTAACAGGTGAACTGAAATCTGCTGACTTGCTTGTTAGTGAAAATACTGAGAAAACTAAGATAGCCCTTTTCAAAGTTTCTTCAACAGAAGTCTTGAATAAGCTGCTTCAGTACAGAAAAACAAATTAACATGCTATCCAGCAGATAAAGAAGTCGAGTAGCACCAGTAGTAGAAAGCTTCAAACGTTTTATACCTGAAACACAATTACTCTAGTTAAATGTGCACATGCTTCAGCTGCTTGTTTGTGAAGATACCAGTGTGTATGACGGCTACCAGGATGGTAAAATCAGTATTATAAACATTATGGCAACCTACAGTACACATAAATGTTGTTTGATTTAGCTTTATTTCCAATCTACTCTATGCCATTTATTTCAGTCACTTTTCTTTACCATTTTCACTCTGTTTGACAGAGATTCTTTGAAAAAAAAATTTTTCTTCAAAGCGTTTCCTTTAAAAAAGAGAATTGTATCGTGAAATGACCAAAAACAAAAACTAACCAAAAAATAATAATAATTATTATTATACTAAAGCAAAAATAAAGAAAAAATAATTTATAGTAGGGCATTCAAGGACAGTTCAAGGATCAACAAAGGACACAGCGATGTAGCGAGTGCCATTGGTTGTGGGTAGACCTTCGTGGAGATGAGTCAGGCGTCCTGGGTGCATGAAGCTCCAGCCTTTTCTTGGTGATTCTATGGAGCAGTTGTACCGATGGAAACGGCAGCCTCCACCCTAATTTGGGTGTAAACAGAGCAGATGAAAAACATAATTGTGTATTTAAGATACATTTTGGAGCCCAAAGTACATCATACAAGAACTTTCACCAAGTCTCTTTAATACATCCTTGCTAGACCACAGGCATTTTCATTTTAAACTCTTATTCCAAGCAAGTGTTGTCCCACCATATCCAACATATGAATGTCAATAGATGCTTTGCTCCAAAAAAAGAGTTTTACTTCTGTCTCGCAAAATAAATTCCATTCGTCTGATTGGAAAAATTTACAACACAAAAACATCAGCTAGAAAAACAGTAAACAGTTGCAAACACGTAACCTTGAAAGGATTTGAACACCAGACCAGTAGCCAAAGAAAGAAAAATAGCCATCCTAATAGCAATATTAGAATAAACTGCTCCAGTCTAAAGGAACTAAAATGCCAGTCTGTGACTTATTTTCAAAATGCATCTTACCTGAAAATCTGTATTCTTATTGTTGAGAGCGATGTTGATGGTGAAGGTGGAGGAGTCGTGATGGGGCTTCAGGAAGGCTTGTCTGTGGGGGGTGTATTTAACTACAAAGTTCATCAATGCGTATCCCTGCCGTGATAGAACAGAATTACATTGTGTTACTTGCTAGTCAGAGGTTTATACTAAGAAATTAATGCATTTGGAAAATCTGAATGACACACAAATAGAGGCCTGTCAACAACATCAGGGTAAAAGTTTTTATAAAGTTACATGTGCAAAACAATTCCTGGACTGTGTCCTTTGTTTAAAAGAAATGTGTTTCTGGCAGCAAAACAACACAGCCAGAAGGGTGGAGCTGTGTGTGGAAAGTGTTGCGGAGGGGTGCTCTGTGAAGCAGAAGGTCAGCTGGAGACTGTAGCTCCAGGGAGGAGCTTTGTGGAAGTAGTTTATGAGAGATTCAAGGTTTCCTCAAACATGAATGAAGGAATCAAAGCAACACACCAGGTATGTTTTGATGAGGGTATTACATTAGAATCTGAAAGTCAATTTGACATAATATTCATGATATTATTACTCCCCCCGGGGGGGTTGATAAGACAAGTTTTAGCTTTTAGAAGAAAGAAGAGGGTTTTGAGTCATGTCAAACTAACTTTTGTGTAATAGCCGGAGAAAACTTTCAATGTGACGGGCGATATGAACTCTCGGAGAAAGTGCAGCCACTCCTTATCAAACCCAATTTGTTTCATGTGAATGTCATCTGTCGGAACTGTCTCGTAGCCTCCAGCGATCCTCTTGTCCTGAAAAAAGGACGAGAAAAGAAAGTAGTGTGATTAACAATGGAACAAATGACCCACCAATCTCAAAGTGTGTGACCACAGTGTTCACCGTGATGATGATGTTGGTGTGTCTGTGTGCCAATAAAACCACAGACAGGGCTGTTGTCTGTCAGCAGGAAGCTTAATGACCCATGCAGGAGAGTCACTTCCAAAACAGAGCTATTCAAAGTGTCTGTATGAATTCAGTCTGTCCCAGCAAACTCAGAGACCCACCGTATTACCAATAGCAACATAAAACAGGCCAAACCCCATAAAAATAAATGCTGATCATTATTTCTTTCTTTAGTGCAGCTTCTCATTTTAGACATGGAAACTATTGTCTGCTAGTTCTGTGTCTATGAGCTTTTCTGTTATAAAGTAAAATAGGAAGGCAGCATTGTAAGAACTCCCAAACCAGGGATGCAATAACACAATCTTGTAGCCCTGGGAAAGAAATTGGATTTGTATCCTTGCAGGGTATCTATTGAACTTTATTAGGTTTAATTGTAACTTATTTTCAGGAGATTTTATGTCACACCCAGTGATTGAAGTTATAACCTTTTTAGGCTGATTGACTCTTATTAAAGCCCATGCTGTCATTCAGCTAAGATTGTGATGTATTTTGAGAGCATGTAAATATCTTAGCCCCAAACTAGCTACTTCAAACTAGCTATTCATGCTTTTGGATTTTTCATTTATTTATGAAACTAAATACATTTAAAAACAAGGAACTAGCTGTATTCAGTTACTACTTCTCCGATATGACTTTTTATATTATATATACTCATTGCAAAAAGAAGATTGTAGGAATTGACACATTTTGTAAGTATCTTGGGTTTCTGTAGTGTATTACGCTCTTTTGAAAAAATTCCATCATTGTTCAATAGCTATTGGCAGTGAGGAATTTGTGGTGAGTGGTTTTGTACACTGAAATAATTATAGAAACCAAATTATGCCACATCATTTATACAGTGAAACCTTAGAACAGGGCGTACTTTTCTCTTACCATGACTGTAGATGTAGCCATTACTGTAGATGTAGCCATTAAATCAAAAGTTCTACATAAAAAACTAAATTTGCTTAGAAGCAGAATATTATTTTTAGACACACAAAATGCTTATAAAAAGCAAAAGATATCACAGAATACAGTGGCCACAGGCATGCGCTTGTATTGCAATATCTTTCACTTTTATGCTCAGGAAGTCTCCACCAACAGTACTGACCTCATGTTTGCCTCCAGACCATAAACCATAGTGCTCCATCTCCTCAACTATTTCATCACACGCCTTCTCTGAGAGCACCGGGAACCAGAACACATCTGGACAAGGCTGCAACACACATGAACACATGCATAGAGTGACTACAGAGAACAGACTTGACTCACATCTTCACCCGGGGTTGTAGCTGCTGTAATACAATACCCAGACATGCTAAAACCAGATGTTGGGATTTCCATGCGACATTATGTCACTGTCTTTTTCGCACTCTCAGTCTGTACATGTGAAGCCACACATGTAAACACAAACCTCCTCCAAGTGGTTCTCAGTGAAAATGTGTGTGTAGTTTGGGTGGATGTACTTCTCCTTCCAGTCCTGCATGTAGAGAGATTTTTAGATAAGCAGACATTTTTTTACACTGTTTGCCGACTTGCATACCTCACAGGACTAATCGCTCTCCCTACCAGTCAGGAACCTTTTTTGCATTACAGCTTTCTATTGTCTCATATTTCTAATTCTTCCATTACCGCTAATAAGTTTTACAGGTGGCTGCTGTTTATTTTGGGAAAAATAGATTTCACATGCGTGTAAAAATAATGAAAGACTATAATGACTTACCGCAGGGTTTTCAAATATCTGCCACAAGTCGTTGTTGTAACGAGATACGTTGTAATTAGCTGTGGAAATGAGCCTCCCAAACTCATGACGGTTGGTTATGTACATGAATACTCCCTGCAGCAAATAGGGAAATAAGTGCTCTTAAATTCTATACAAATGCTAAAGCTGAAAAATCTCTTGATGTCTCACAATTTACAACAGATGTGCATCTACATAACCATAAAACATGCAGATTTAAAGCTCGGTAAATCCCTTAGTGGTTTTCACTGGCATACAGAGAGAATAAAAATTGATTTAAGTGTGTCTAAAAACACACTGAAATCATGCTTAACTCTATGTTCAAGTAGACAGGTGGCATATAAATAATCTGAGATTATTTATTGGTCAGTCTTCTCTGAGTTGCTCTTGTAAGGACAAGACAGAGTCATTAAGGTGTTTGGTGGGAGGCAAGACCAGAAGGACATCTTGGGATGAAGCAGATCTAGAGAGGACGCTCTAATTTCAGTGTTGCATAGGGAGGGTGCTGTGTGGGACAATCAGACTAGGCTTTGTTCATGTCAGAAATCACAGATTATGGGTCTGTTTTGCAGTCTTGTGGTGTTGAGTTTCCAAATTGCAAATGTCTCGGTTTGTGTCTGTGAAAATGTGATTCAGGCCAAATGCATAAGAAGTGAAGTAAAAGGATGTGTTGTTTTGGAGCCTAGTCTGAGATCAGTCGGTGTGTTCAGTGGGGGAGGTGCTGCTAACGCGTGATTGGCTTGTAAGGGTAAATAAGGGTAAAGCATCAGAGTAGAGGACTTGCAAAATGACTCTTGAGCCCTTTAAAGTCTATCTAAACCTAGCTACTTACAAATTTAAACTTTTCACAAACAAAAGGTTCACATTATTTTCCAAAAAACTGTAAGAAATCTTTTTTTGTTTGTTTCTTACACTGTGACAGACATTGCAAAAGCCTTCAAACCCTTGAACTTTTTCTTATTATTTTTTGTTTTTTTTTACATTTACTCATGTTTCATACACAAACACAGAGAATGTCCTATCTGTTTTTCTTTGAGCATAGTAGAGAAATTGAATGAAAATAATTTATTTGTATCGATGCCATCATACTGGAAGATGAACCTTTGCCTCTTACAGCTCTAGACAGATTTTCCTAATTGCACTGCATTTACCTCCTTCCATCCTCCCTGCAAGTCTCACCAGCTTCCCTGTCTGTGTTAAAAAAACAAAAAATCATCCTCACAGCATATTGCTGCTCGCACCACAGAGACTTCTTTTTTTCAGGTTGACAGGAATTAATTGTGAACTGATTGCACTGGTTTTTATTTAGAGCTACTGAGAAGTGAATGCATATACAGTACATGCCACACTTTTCAGGTAAAAACATGAAATAAAAATGATGTATTCTTCTCCTTACATGTCACTAATTTGTTCAACTTGTATGTAGGTTAACCATATAAAATTCCAATAAAATACACTGAAGTTTGCCATCGTAAAATGACAAAATGTGGAAAAAGTTCAAGGGGTCATCATATTGTAGAAAATTCTAGATCTTAATGTTAAATGTTATTGGAACCTGACATTTTAACTTAGCACTGCGTATTACAAGAATCACAATCAATTAGTTTCTGAGTGCAATACCATTGAAAATTAAAATATCAGACAGCAGAACAATCAAAGCAAATATTGACCTTTGGGGACCTGAGCATATGGAATGATTCCGGAGAAGGGGAGTCTTTTTCCCTGTGACTGGTCTACAATAAAGGAGAAGCATCATGTAAATAAGACTGCATAAATTTTACTCAAGAGTAAGAGACAAAGTGACAATTAAAATATGTCCATGTCACACATAGTAGAACTTAGTAGGAGTGAAAACGCGCCTGCATGATCAAAAGAGCAAGATTCCCTCTGAAGCTGATGTTTTTTTGGGATTAGTATGGGAGGAATGCATGCATAGCAGGGTAGTGGTTCATCAGCGGTGATGAGAGGTGACAAGTAGGTGGCACAGAGCGGAGCTAAGTGAACAGTTTAAAGGTGTTCAGAAAAAAAGGAAGACGCAAGGTACATGTCAGCTGCCAAGCATTACAACTGTCTGAGATCATGACATTAATGGTAGAAAAAACAACCAAAGGATGATGGGATGCAAGTAGAGCAGAGTATCTTAATGCTCTGTAGACAAACCATGAACACAGTTGGGTCATGCCTTGGTGACAATACATTTCAAAACACCTACATACTTCCCTGGTTTTGGTTTCCATTGAGTCACTGACTTATTTTAAAAGTTAAATGTGTTGCATTTTCTACTTGCACCATTTAACCCTTTTGGTATATAAACAAAATCCCTTTTTAATACCTTAACACTTCTGTCACACTATTGCCTAGCTGCCTTGTATTTTTACTACTTCCAGCATAACATTAAACACTCCAACATTGCCATTCTATAAAACTAATACTGTAGCATATGCATATATCTTAAAAATATTTTCAGATGTGCCAAAATATGTGCCAAGTATAGAAACAGTGTGGCAGAAGCGTGTTAATAGCAAAACATATTCATTGTAATATTAAAAATCCTATACACCATTTTTTCCCATCTTCTTACCATTTCTCTGGAGTTTCTACACAAAGCCATATCTGGGTCCAGTTTCTCCAGAACAAAATGATTCCTTTCTTTAAGTTCATTCCTCAATACAGTTCCTTTGATGAGGTATATGTGCGCCATGTAAGGAATGTTCCACACACCCCTTAAAGCAAAAAGAAACATAAAATCTTTCACTTTACTTCCATACTATCCTAAGGGAACAATGAGAGTTTGGTGAGTTTATTCACTCCATGCATGAGTTAGGATTTAGCAACTACTGACTTGTAGTAACTATGTGGTTAACAAAGTTGATATATGTTATGTGATATTCAAAAGTTGTTTTCTTTTTTTGTTTGTGACTGTTTGGGATTTGTTCTTACGCCTTTACAAAGAGAGTTACAGTGAGAACGATTCTGTAACAGTTGTCCTGCAGTACAGCAAAGCAATTTGCTGTCATGAAAAACACAGAACATATTATGTTGTCTTGAGTAGCAATGGAAGGTGAGTTAAATGTAACACAATCACAGCACTATATGTAATACCTAACAAATGTTACAAATGTAACTTTAAAGGTGAGCTTTCAAGTATTTGCACTGATTCCAATGAGCTACTGGACTTATGTTGCTATGTATCGCTAACAGTGGCTAAGAACGTTTTCAAAACACTGAGACGCATTTGATAAGAGTTACATCAACACTCAGAGATTAAAACTTGCATGCTGTGTTTGAAAACTTGAAAAAAATTAAACGTTGTTAAGTGGTATATGCTTGACTCACACGCGTTTCCTTTGTACAATGTCGACATAATCCTCAGATCGTGCATAGTAGCCGTCCAGACTCAAGGCTCCCCAGAAATTTGACCAGAGCTTGCCATGACGAGTGACAAGTGGTCCAATTACTTTTCTGTGGAGGCAAAGTGGGAAAGAAATGGGTGCTTCTGTAACAGTGGCTAAAACTAGACCACCATCTCATGTACAGATGCCCTGCAAAAACCTTGTGCTGGAGCTGAGCAATTAACTTTTACTTGAAATAACTGCCAATTCAGTAACAAATCCCATAAACATTTAATGCAAACCAGGTCCACTTATTATGCTTGATTGAATTAAAATGATTCCCATGCCTCGTCTCTGGTAGCTCTAAAAATGTTTCACTCTGTCACATTTTGGAGGGGAAGTGCTTCAACAAATCTTATTATTAATAAAAATATTCTACATGTATTGTGGAATATTGTTTCGTTACAGCTTAATAAAAAAAAAAAAACATACCAAAATTGTTTTCATTTAAATTAGATAGGAGTATGCTCCATGACAGACTCGTGCAAAGCACATTTTCTAGTTTTTTCTTCTTTTTTTTCCCCCAACAGCCCAAGTGCCAGTAGAAAATTCCCAGGGTGCCTTTAAATATCCTAGAAAGTCTCTTGCCTTGCATGCTTCCAGTCAGTAACAAAAGCCACAGTGACATCCAGTTTATGGGAAGGTTTCTTCACAAGCATATGCTGCAAATGGGAAAAAAGGGTTTGCATGTATATATATTTTTTTGTTTCTTTTTTTTTTAAGTATTTATTTCCAAGCAGCATTTTAGGACTGGTGCACCCGACTCCATTTGTTTCTATGAGGAGGGGCAAAAGAACTGGAACCCAAAGCAACCTTTTTAAAACTTTAATTGACTTGGCTGTAATGTTCCTGTGGGTTTGCCACTTCAGGAATGAATCCCACACTTCAGCAAGCACAACAGATGAACTCTGTTATGACTCCTGTTTCAGCTGTCGCGTGAGTACCTGTTTTGTTCAATAAGGAGCTTCAGTGTTTGCCGGTTGGTGAGCATGACGTCGGAATCTATGCTGAAGTAGTAGCCACATGAAGCGTCCTTGCGACAAAGATCCCTGAAAAAATAAACATGGAACATTGTCAAAAATGTCTTGTTTAAATTCATAAGAGAATTTTAAGCACATAGCCTGAGTATCTTTAAACCTTATATAGATGATGAATTATATATGTAAAAAAGAAACATTGGTTGTATATTTCATACTTAGTGTCATCTAGCCAGATAAATGCAGAGAGCATGAATTGTTTATAGTGGGATTCTACTGATTTTGTCTTTCAGACTGGAGATGCAATACTG
The DNA here is from genome assembly GCF_002775205.1 of Xiphophorus maculatus. Classification (NCBI taxonomy): domain Eukaryota; kingdom Metazoa; phylum Chordata; class Actinopteri; order Cyprinodontiformes; family Poeciliidae; genus Xiphophorus; species Xiphophorus maculatus. The sequence continues at coordinate 9,537,843 of NC_036463.1, forward strand.
TTAAGGAACATACAGTTAACATCTGTAATTTAAACGTATTGAAGAAGTTTTAATTAGAGATGCACCAATAAATCAACTTGTGAACAAAATTCAGGAGGACTAGAAACTCAAAAATATATTTTTCCAGCCATAAAAAGCCCTGTATGTTAGCATTATGTGCTCACAGTGCGGCAGTTGTTATTTAAATGGGAAATGCAATTTCTATGGATTCATTCAAGTGTTCATTCAGGCTACGATAGCAAAAAAGTTAAACCTACGAATGGTTGAGAATCATTTTTCCTTTTTCTCTACTTTTTCAGTTTGGATAATTTCATAACTGACTTTTTTGTGTACAAAAAATGATGTCTTTTTAATTACAGTTCTTGAAAAAAAGCTTGTGCTGGCAGGTGACATTGGTGCATCAGTAGTTTAAATACAAAAGGTTTTTCAGAGCTAGTACGTTATGAACTGGTTAACTCAATCTTGCTTTGTTTATCAAACACAAAATTCTGAAAGATATTTGATTTATAACAAGCGTACATACATTCCCATGTTCCTGGCTTCTCCTTGGCTCAAATTTTCCTCTGGTCCCACAACTTTGAAGCTCTTGAACACATCCCTATTCTCCTCCCAGAATCTCTGAATGTGCTTCTCGTGATAAACCTCCTGGGCAAGGAGCCAATATTAACAGATTATTGGATGGGATTTGAACTACAGTGATCTAGAAAAAAAAAACCAAAAAGCAGCTGCACACACTCACGTTGTTATGAACAAAGAGTTTCAGTTTATCTTTTGGATAGTCTAGAGTGAGCAGTCGCTGGAAGAATTCAGGGAGGAATGGAGTTGGCTGTTCAATGAACACTCCGACCAGCACGTCTGGATACTCCTGTTTGGATAAAAGGAAAGATAAATCATTTCTGTTTTAAACAACTAATCACAGTGATACCACACTGTTTCAAATAAATCAAGAATATTTACAGTTTGCTTCAAACATATTGATATATAAACATTATGGCTCTGCAGATGTCTTCAACATTACTTAGTGCTATTCTTTGCATTGCATGCTTTTCTCCTACACTCAAGCCCAAGTGATGATTGAAGGCACATAAAAGATTCACAAAATGACACTGTGGACATGCTATACATAGATGGGAATAAAGGAGGACACAGAGATGAGGAAAGACTTTCCCATGATACTCTGCTTAGCCCACACAGGCCAGTCTGGACTTGTGATCGTCTTGACCAGTTCACAGCAAAAGGTCTGGGACAGGGATAAATGCCTTCTTAGCCGAACCGTCTAATTTGCACGTTCCGCAATGACTGTATTTCAGGCACAGGAAAGGAACCTCAAACATCAAGCCAACACAAGCTTAAATTGTTACACCGGGGCTGTAGACAGGACGGACCAATAAAGAAGAAAAGGTCGCATTGACAAACTGGAACATTTACAATGAGGTTTAACACGAATCAGACAGAAATTGGACTTGTCTGGATGGCACGCTACTAGTCTTTGGTGGGTTAAGACTTCCATTGTCCAAAGGTTCAAAGTTAAAAGTTCATAAAAGCCACACAGGACTGCCTGTGGACTGAGTTCACCCGAGTAGAAAGGCCTGGTCACAGTGTTCCCACATGACCCAATATCCTGGTCGTCTCTGTCCCAAACAAACAAAGAGACACAGCGGAATGATATGTCTTCTCAGGCTATTTTACTTCAGCAAATATTTCTGTATTCTTTGTGAAAGGTCAGCTGGATGCTTTTTATGTACCTCAGTTAGTGTTAATGTAGTTTTAAAAGTTTAAAACACCTTGCAAAATATTTATAGCCATTGGACATTCTCACATTTGTGACACGGTAACTGCAAACTCCAGTCTATTTTACTGGTATTTTATGTAAAGAAAACAAATCAAAACAAGGAAAGCAGTACATACTTGTAAAGAGGATAGGAAGTTATACATTTTTCCTTTTTTTTCCTCAAATCTGAAAGTTGCATTCAACCCTCTTCTGCCAATTAGTTTTTAGAGCTGCAAGAATTTTTTGGCATGTGTCCAGCAACGTTGCACATCCAGAGACTGAAATCTGTCAATTTTCCTTGCAAATTAGCTCAGTGTCAGTGATCGCAAGCTACTGTGAGCATCTGTTTTCAAGTTTTACACAGTCTGTTCTGAATTTTGGTCAAGAGTTCTTAACTCATGACTATGTTTAGGTCCACACAATTTCATTGTAGGTCTGTTTGCATGTTAAGAGTCACAGTTCTACTGGAAGGTAAACATTCACCCAAGTGTCAAGTCTTGTCATTAAAGGAAGATGACCATGTCTTGGTGGGTTTGTGGTGGCAGGAAATTTATAGTCAACATGTGCAGAATTCGCTGAGAAAAGACACATTTTTCTCATTTTACGCCTTTAGTTCCATTGTTTAAATCTAAACCAAGGTTCGAGATTTCCACAACTTTCTCCTGGATCATTTCCTGTATTGTTCTACATATTTTTCTACTGTATTCTAACAAGCCCATGAGACCTTTACAGAAAAGCTGCATTTACACTGAGACTAGAATACACAATTGTAGTCTCCAAGGTAATTGGTAGAAGTGAAATTTTGCAGGGGTATCAGAGTAAAGTGTCCTGAATACAAATGCAAGACATGTATAAATTCACTTAAAATTAAATGCAATTTTGCAATGGACCATCACAGAAACTCCCTAAAGCAACATTGACGTTTGTGGTTGAAATGAGAATGGTGAATGATCTTTTTGAAATGCAAAGTCCTGATGTCATTAAACTGTGAAGAAAAACTTTCAAAAACAAAAAAACAATGATAGATTCCAAGCTCAATGTCCAGAGTGACAAATACGGTAACATTCTTCACAGACTGAAGCACACTGCCTGAGACATTTCCAAAAGCCTGCCAGTCTTGCCCAACTCCAGCCTAGACTGACAAATTTTCAGCATGACCGCTATAACTCACTATTGTGGAAAAAAGCCGGATTGCGGAGCCCACTAAAAGGCAGGCTGGTCAACAGTGACTCCCCTTTAAATGAGCACTTCTCAAAACCTCAGAAACCATATCCTGCACCACAGCCATGCAATGCTTCCCTTTTCTCCTGAGTAGATCACATCATGTTTGTGCGCCTTAAAAATGTCCAAAAAGTATAAGGCTATTATTGCAGGAAAGAAGGCCGAACTGACAGCCTCACTTATCTGTTGAAAGAAGACAAACCGAGCTCTGCTCCGTCTGTCTAGACGGTTACCCGTAGCTAGACGGCTCGTACTGGAAATACAAGAAACTGTTTCATCTTTTCCTTACTTCACAAAAAATTAGGTCAAAACAATTTCCATGGCAGCAGTTTTAGAAAGAACAAGCAGTACAAACAGATGGAAAAGTACTAAATGTGAATCACTTACATGTAACTGAGAAAAATCCAGAAGATCATCATCACAGTGGCTGCACCCATGTTCATAATTCCATGCGTTGGGGACATAGTTCCCTAGGTAGTTCAAGTACATCTGTGGAAAGAACGAAGTCAGTGTATAATTTTTACTTATTTTCTATTCTAGATTTCTATTCAGTAAAAGTGGTCAAAATTAGTGGGGCAACGAAACGATTGGTTTAGAAATCAGAGAATGTTCAGTAGTTAATGTAATGGACAAATCTATATATTTTGATATATGTAATAAAATTCACTGGAATACAACATTTCAAATATTATTGCCAAATATACATGACTAGCTCATATGTTATTTTTTTCACCTCAATTAACATTTTATTAATTTTTTGTTTTCTTTTGTTTGAAGTGTTGTGTTAATATTATGTTTCATTTGACTCTCTGTCAGTCTTGTAAAAGGAGAAAAGAAAATTCCAGTTTTGCTTTTCCATGGAAGAAATCCAAAGCAAAACATTTTTGAAATGAAACTTGTGTACAGAAAATGAAATGAGGTCATTAGTGACAAGAAGTCACCACCAATATTGTTTTTAAAACAATATATTTCACCACTGAGTTGATTTGTCTAACTTTAATACATGAAGCATTGTGTAAATAAAAGCAAGTCGATTTTAGAAAAGTAAGAAATATGTTTGGTAATATTTTTTTATCTTTTTGTAACAATGTTTCTCAGCAATACGTCTCATAATATTGTAAACCCTGTTTATTCCCCTACACATCGTGCCATATAAGCAAGAGACATGGATTGCATTGAATATTCATAAAAAAAGAAGAAAAAATTAAGTGTTTGGTAAAAAAAAAAAAAAAGTTGTTCAAATTCTGACCACTGCAAAACCTTTTCAAGTGGCATCCTATTATTTTTTTTATTATTTTCTAAATATTCTGATCTCATTCACTGCTGCTGAGTGCTTGGATATTTATATTAACAAAAGCATGTTGTACAAGAGTATCTAATTTACTTTGCTAATTTCCCCATGCTAAAATAGACATATAATCTTCTTGCAACCAGAATGAGCTGCAGATGATTAAACATGAGGTAATGTTTAACTATATGCCAGTTATTCAACTGTCCAGTCCTAGAAAGGCATGGATTTAGTGTTCTACCATTAAGCGCTTCCACTCCAGCTGGTATGACATTTTGGGGAAAATGACTCAATAAATTGGTGGGTTTTGTTCAAAGCTCGTGTGGCCGTTAGTGGAAAAAGATTGTGATGAGTTAAAGGTCGGGAAATATCTGACTAAACTTCCATAGAACTGCAGCATTATCTTACAGACATCCTGTTAACTTACTGACTCTCTTGGACTGATAACTGAATGATGGCATTGCGCAAATGAGAAACACATGGTCAGAAGCATTAGCAAGCAACCTTGACATGGATGAGAAGCCAACTATTGTCAGGGTCATCTGGCAAGTATCCAGTAGGCTGCATTTTTTCCACCCAATGTGGGGGAATGTATCAAGTGAAATACACTGTTCATGATGAGTGGTTACTGAGAAAGACAAAGGACTAGGGTAAAAAGAAAACCATGCAACATCAAGGTATACCAGATTTTTAAAAGTTGTGGTTTCAAAACCACCAAAAGTTCTCATTATACTGTTCCTAGGGTTTTACAATCCTTACGGTAAGCTGCTAGAGAGACTGGAATATGTCTTATGGAGCATAGTGTAATGTAGTGCTGCTCCTCCCCAACTTGTTGTGGTCAGGTGGCTGAATAAAAGCAGCTAAACTTTTCCCTCACTTATAAGAAGGACAAAATCTTCTCTGGAAATATATCCAAGTGTGAATAATGACCATCTTTAAAACCTAAACTGGTTTGAACCTTATTGTCCTACTTTAAGTGTTTCATCGATCTTATTTCCTTACATGTTCTCCATTCATAATTACCATATTTTGTTAGTATTGCCTCAGTTAGTTATGTGCACACAGCCTACTACAAATGGTAAATAGATTGAATATTTATAGCATCACATTAACCAAAATGCTTTAGCACAAGTGCCACATTCACTGAGTTGAACTAGCTAACTAGCTTGGTGTGAAGAGGCTTGCCCAATGGCAAACCAACATCTGGCAGAGAGGGAGCTGGAATTAAACTCATAACTTTACAATTGCAGGGTAACTACTCATTCCACTGAGTCATAGCTGCCTCAAGGTGAAATAAAGCACTGTTAAAAGTGCACTCGCTTTACATAGTAATGCATAATTTCACAAAAGAACAAACAAACAAACAAAAAAAACAGCTTACATTCCAGCATAGTCAAAGTAAATACTGGTTTAGGATGACATAGCATAACTATGTGAAAAACTAGCATTTTGTTTTATAGATAGTAAAATGTATCTAACAAGAGTTTGATTCATTAAAAAGAAAGTATGGCCAATAGGGCACTTAAATTTTGATGTGGTTTTAAACCACATTTTTCAACCATCTTCATTCCTCATTCAGACAGCTTGACTAATTACACAGTTAATATCAAGTAGTTATACTCATGTTACTCTATAAAAAACCAAAGGATAAAAATATGTATGTATAATCAACACAATTACCTTAAAGTTCAAACAAACGTTACCAGGTGGTAATTCAAAATGTTTGCTTTAGCAAATGGTTAACAAGGAAAAAAACAATAAATGTTAAATATGTTATTTTTACAAAATAACATCTAACATTATTATAAAATAACTACTGTATGTGATAGATTATCTGAGTGGCAGTAGAAATAATTGTTGTTTTTTTTTAATCTGACTGTTAAAGAAAAAAAAAATTGATAATGATACACATTTTGCTTATTTTGGGGGTAGCTTAGAAACTAAAATATTCTTAAAGAGAATGCCATTCATGAGAATTCTTTGCAAGGCCATTCCCTCTTGTACCAAAGAGCAGAGCTTCATACTCACTTTAGTGTTTCCATTTCCATGGACGACAACAGGCAAAGAATTGTACGCTGTGTTTCTTACTCGCACTCTGTCAGTTCCAAACTTAAGAAGCACCTCATCTGCCAAAAAACATAAAGAACACCAGATTTCAAGGTTAGGTTTGAAAACCTGAAATATGCCACACAATGTCAATACAAAGTTAGTTCAGCAAGAACTAAGTCTTTGCACTAGTTCAATAAATTCTAATAATTACCTACCAACAGCCCCGTTCAGATTCTGGAAAATCTGGCACTTGTGGTCCAGAGTCATGTTAAGAGATTCCTGTAAGATGTGAACATAAAAATGTAATAGGCTGTCCAAAGCATTTCTTATGAAAAATGTCAACACAAAGAAAAACAACGACCTACTCGTTTCAATGGATCCAGGTAAATCTTAGTGTAAAAGAGCTGGTCGTCATCATTGTCGTGGAGATCCCACTGTGAAACTATTCTGTGTACATATGGGGCGTAGCCAATTATACCTGAAAATAAATGAACAGTGTGAAATGCATACCAATGTGTAGATGATATGGTGAGAGATGTTTACACAACTGGGAGGATGCTGGGTGGCTTAACAGCCTCCAACTTCATCCGAGGAAGCCATGACGCCTTAAACAAAGTGTGATTTTTGGCAATTATCTGAGGCACACATAAACACAGGGCAGAGACGTTTTCTTTTCCGCAGAAAGTAAAAGTGGTTTGCAAAAAGCTGCAATCTATTTGTTATGACCAGCTTACATCACATACTTAAACTCTAAATGTACATTCTCATGGTATACTCCTCTATAACTTGAGTTCCTTTTTCTTCTCTCACTCTGTCGCTCAAGGACAGCAACCACAGTAACAGATTGAAGGGTTTAGCTATGTTGCTGGTGTGTGTCGTTTTATATCCCATCATTGGAAAAAAACCTCAGACACTGTAAACAAGTCAATGGACAGACATGACATAATATAAATGGTAGGAACGAGGGAAGAAAGTTCAAAGCAAAATCATCAATTTTATGCAGATTATATTGTTGGTATGTGGTTCATTTTACAGATCCTGGGAAAGTGCAGTGAACATTCTGCCTTAGTCTTCCTATCCTTTAGAGCGAAAAAGACACAATGATTCTCTGATCCCTCTAAAATATTACCTCTGTAAAATACTAAAAAGACATAAACAATGTAGCATAAAACTTCAGGATTTAATTGAACACGGTAATAGATTTTTATGCTGAATTTACCCCAATTCAAATTTTCCATCATCAATTAGCTTTATCCTGGGATCCCCAGACAAGATCACAGTTTTTGGGATGCTTATTAAGGCCTTTTTGAATGCCTTGATAATACTTTGCATTAGAGCAGCTCAAGGCACTCAAATCCTGATCTATGTTGATGCCCTGCTGTCAATGCTTTTATGTTGTCTGAAACTAATTACGAGAAATGTTGTAGTGGAATATGCCGAGCAGTGTGGTGTACATGTCTGCAGTTTGCAACCTTCCTGAGCATTTCCAGCAAATTCCAAAAGTGCTAGACCAAACTGTGATCCAATCGAGGTCATTGGAGAACAGTATGACATTAATTGAGCTTTGCAACTTAATCATTATGCTGGAAGGATGAGTTTAACTAGTGTGGAATCTACGATGTAAAAATTGAAAGAACAGTATATAAAATTGAGACTTGGCACTGGAAAACATTTTGCCTGACAAAACTTTGTTTTATATCGAGGATCAAAATATAAGTGACCTAAAGTGACCTTCTTGTTCCTCTGTTTAAATATTCACAGTCTAACACCAATACGGAATCTCTCCATCTCAGCTCCATCCCCAGAAGACTACAGTCTCTGTGACACAACTGTGCACGTCCAAATGCTATAAAACTTTCCTCACTGGTCACTTGGGCGGTAGCCGTAGGAACACAAACAAAACCTGCAATTTCATGCAAACTGTGGCACACTCAGGGGCCCAAGACAAATCCACATGTCAAGTCAATGACAATGAACGCAAAAAGCAGTCTCTGATCAGTCTGAGACAGTAAGGCTCCACTATGGGAGGTCACACCAAATTGATGACCACAGGGAAAGGAGCAGTTCAATGCTCCAGAGAATTGGAAAGATGCGGTTTAGGTTTGCCACAAATAAGCTTTTGCTTTGTTGCAAAATGTTCTACCTACGTAGAATTTTTAAGTCTGCAAGATGCACCATTTGCAATTACTTTTAGAAAACACCCCAACATGTAACCGTAATTATGTCTAATCGACCACTGGGAGGATAACAGCTAAAAAAAGATGTCTAAGCATAAGGTTAAACTTTGGGCAAATTTCCTCCTCCCACATTCTGCTCACCATAGACAGGAAATACTTCACAATCCAAGTTTACTTGGGAAATATACTCAAATTTTACACCAGGAATTAGCAATAAAGGTCCTGGGGTTTTCTATTTTAAAACTAACACATGCTTATTGCTATTCTTTGTTGGTGCTGCAGCAGTCTTTACACCGAATACTAGAACACTGTGCTTAGCCCACTGAATTCCAGAAAGGCCTGCAAGTCTTCAGAGTTCAACAGCTAATGGTGGAATGTGTTACACCCAGAGAACAGGGGTGAGTAAGTGGTTTCAACCTGTGTAATCCATCATTACTTCAACTTTCTACGTATGCATAGAGTATGCTGCAATAAAATCTTCTGAAAATGTTAGACATAGTGTAAAGTGTGGTTAAATACAGGTATCAAGTTGGGGGTGGTGTAGGAGTTATTGTACCCTAAAGACATAATATAGATGGAAACCCACATGTTTAAAGCTCTGTGTGAAATCCCTGTACTTAAACTATAGAAATACATCTATATTAGTGTGTAAAAGACTGTTATAAGCTGAGACAGACAGTTTAAATAGCTATATAAACAAGCAGTGATTCCAGTGTTTCTTGCATTCTTCTAGATTATGCCTTCAGGTAAGGTGCTGAGACACTGTTTTTCCCCTTACAGGTTCTATTAGCGTTTTTGCATTATATCGTCAAACCACTGCGAAAACCATACAAAAATGTCTTAATAGAAATTTAAAACAAAGTGCAAATAGTGATTTGATTTAAAAATGTTAACTAGCCAATGTTAGCTATCCAAACCAACCTTATGTGAAAATGCATGTATCCCCAAGTTTCCATTTCAGCAAAATTCTGTTTTAAAATATCTGTTATCTCAGTGGTGCATAAAAAAAACTTTATTTGATGTGGTACATGTTATGAAAAGCTATTTATGTGTTAAAAATATCTGGTAGAAAGAATTTAATGCATGACTTGTGATACATATTTGATTGACAACTTTTACTGATATCATTGCACATTTTTACAGAACATCTGCAAATGTTCTTTAAAACAACAAAACAATAAAAAAATAGAAGTTTGAGAAATGTGGTTGTCTCACTTTTGTGCTAGTCAATGAACATATTTTAGGTGCAACGTTAGTTTGTTTCTGTGGGTGAGTTTGACAGTGTGAACAGGAATGATCAGGCTTCCAACAACAATCAAAACACTTCAGTCCTAAAAGACAAACTGAACTTTTGGAACCCACCTCCAGAGTTGAGGTAGCGCTTGCCACTTCGGACTAAAGGATACTTGTCCGCTAGCCTCTTATCTGGCCATATCAATCCCTCTGCAGCAAAAAGCACTTTGTGATTGGCTTGTTGGAACTTCCTGAGAATCTCCTCTGGTCCCCCAGCGAAGATAAGATCATAACTTACGGGGGAAGAAAGCAGATAAAATATAACAGATCGTTAGCCTTTTATTTATCCTGGAGGAGCAGTTTTGTCTTCAACATATTTCACTGAGTTTGACACGTAGTATAGGGTTTGGTAAGACTGAATTTTCTGAGAGCCTGTGCAGTGCCATGGTTTCAAATGGGGTTTATTTTTCCAGACATTAACACACCCAAAACAACATAATTATTCAAAGGGCTGATCTTAAAGTATCAGTAATTTAATTTATTTGGTGCTTTTATTGGTTTGGTGTGTGCAGTTGGCCTTTAAAATCATGATAATTTCACAAGAGTCATTGACTCGTTAACGTCTTCAATTAATGGGAGCTTATTCTGCTTGTGTGACAGCACGAGTTTGAAGGCTTGAAAGCATATACAGCTTGTATGTAGGTCTAAAAATAGTGCAGTATATGGCCCATTTATAGAAGATGGCAGGAAAAGTAAAGGTTGAGCCACGAGAGGAAGCCTGAGGAAGTTGAAAGTTTTGCTAACATCTGGCAGACACATGTTCATATAAAGATCCCTTGCGACTTGTTAAATCATAAATCACATACTTATCCCATTAACATAGGCCTGCTCTCCATAAAACCATTCAAGATTATGTCTGAGAATTACACGGAAATAAATTCAAGACAAATCCAGCTTGGAAATCTCAGATTTCCATTTATATGTATTTTATTGTATTGCTTTTCAGGCTGTCTGTAGTGTTTACCAAAACCTTGGAGCTTCAGTAATGGAACTAAAAAGGTTAAATAATATCATATGATTGAGAAGGATATGTTAAATGATTTTAACACTGAATTGAGTGTTTGATGAGTTAACCAGCAGCAAGAGGACCAGCAATATCTGCCTAAAAGAGATCCAGGACATCCTGACCAGAGTTTATTGGAAGCCAGTTCTACAAAAGTACTCCCACAGGATGATGCCAATGCTTTATGGAGGTGTGATGAGGATGATGGGTAGTCTTAGTTTTTGCTCCCTTCAGCATTTACCATGAAGACCAGAAAGTTACATTTTGGTCTCATCTAAACAATTAAACTTGAGCGTACTTGCTGTGGACTCTATTCACTAATTAGATTACTTTTGTAAGCAGTTGATTTCAGTGGAATTTACTTCGGGATATCATAGAAAATTATTCCATGCCACAATTTTAAAGATTTGTTTGATAAATAATTGTATAACCATGTACCATTTTCCTTCCACTTCCCAAACATAAAATATATTGTGCTTTTCTATCTCTGACGGTACCGACGCAACGTTAAAGTTTGAGGCTGTAACTTTACAAAAATGTAAAAAGTTATAGGGAATGAATAATTTTCCAAGGCATAGTAATGCAAAAGACATTCAGTAATAGGTTTTAGTCTGAAATTATGCTGCTTGACAAGTGTTTGTAGTCTTTTCTATTCATTTCAGAAATTATGCATGTTTCTTTACAATGAAAAACTGCTAAATTAATTCATACTTAACTTTATAGTTGACTGAATCGTAAAACAAGATCTAAGGCCGAATTAGTACCTGCCAACACTCTCCTGGTGGGCCAGGAGGATTTCAAGTATAAAACACACTGAATTACTTGTAATCCTCTGACATTTCCAAGTAGTTTATTAGACTACAACTGCTTCTTTCCAAAGAGAGAAAATTACTTTCTAACAACCTCCTTCAAGGTGCTATGAGCTGCAATTATAACTAAAATTATAGATTTGAGTTGTCACTGTAAATATGATTTTTTTCCTCTATTTAAAGATAAAGACTTGTGCAAAATGTTTATTTTTAATCCCCTCACTTTACCCATGGAAGTATTTTCCATCAGTGTTAAAAAATTACAGCTCAGCTACCTGTATTTGAGAATTGTTCTCCTCGTGTACAATAATGCCTATTTTTGAATGTTTGATTGGTGTTTTTGCTTCAACAAAATCACCTTTCACTAAGAAGTTCTGGCTTTCAAATATGTTATTACAGCACATGGTGGTTCGCATTTGCACCATGCTGGCTCCCTTTTTTTGGTTGGAACGTAAATGTAGATCAAATGAAAGGTAAATCAAACTAATGTTAGTAAAGAAACAAAACAAACTCAAAGCCAAGAATGTAATATGTTACAATAAAAAGACTGATGCAATATAGAGATACCTTTACATTAGTTTGGCTCATAACATACCTATCCACAAACAAAATGACAAGGTCTTCCTGAGCAGCCAGATTCTCCATGGCCTCCTTCAGTAGTCTGACTTTTTGCCCTCCACCAATAGAACGACCAACATCACCGCCTTTCCACATCTCTCCCATTCCCAAGACCTGATGCAGACAAAAAGACAGACAAAGTGTCTAAACTGTGAACTCGCTTGAACACATAAAGTTTGGCTGTGAAAATGTCCATTTACATCTATATCTAAGCAACCATAAGTCTGGAAAACCTCTGAAGGAGTTGGCCCCATGTTTCTATGTCATACGTAAGAGAGCTGGAAGGAACATCTCACTAATTCCTATTTATAAATGCTACCAAAAAACGAAAATATCCATGTACATTCTTTAATGGGGAGATTTATTTCATGTGTTTATGCTGATGAACAGTGGATATGAAGAGTCTACCCACACTTCTTTAAATACCATGTTTTGTGATGTAAAAAAAAGACTTTTTAGAACAACACATGTCTAATTCAACTGGAAAAAAATTCTAAGAGGGAAAATATGAATATATAGATTACACCCCTAATCCACATTTTGATTCAATTCCAGTCTTCTTGTATGCACTTCTGTCATCAGAAGCAGAACTAAATCTAAGAGATGATCTGTGAAAGAATCCCCTGGAGAGGGCTATGGATGAGAGGAGTGATCAGAATCTGACAGATTTGGGAATCTTTATATAACAGTGGACAAATACTGATGAGTTAATAAATGGAACACCTACGGAAGAAGACTGAATAATGATGCTGAGTGAAGTATTAGTTGAAGATATGCAAAACAAAGCAACTAGGTTTTTGCACCCTTTCAACCACCAAAATTTGAACTATTTTACCTCAAACATTTGTGTTTTAGTTAGTGTTTGAAATCAGGATTTATTTACAAAAGAGATGATGATAATTGACAGGAAAAATTAAGACAGGAAGTAGAATTTCATTAGTAATCTTCTGTGAAATTTATACTGGTAATCAAAGTCTTAAGTAACTTGATAGAGATATAAAGCAGTGTAAGAAATGAAGTAAATTGTTTTCTACTGTACTGATATAATGACAGTACTTCTTAACTATTTAGAAAAAGGGTACCAATTAAGTATATCTATGAAATTAAAAACATAATAGCTTTTCAATGAGTATTAATCATACTTTTCATTACGCCCACACTTATGTTTTTTTTATTTATATGTTTGATGAAATTCTAATTTTAAATTAAGTTTTTAACAATTATCATTTAATCACAATTAAGGGTGAAGTGAATTATAGGAAAAATTAAGATTTCAAAAATAATCTAATTTACTGAAAATGATAACAAAATTAAGACACCACTATACTTATCTTCTTTGGTTCTGTAACCTGATTACTGAAGATTTGAGATTAGTATTGTAATCAAACTACTGTAAAAGTACTGCATATAGGGGCACATGAGGTTAGCAGTGCAGGCATGTCACCACCAACCTCCAAGCTAAGAACAAACAAAAAAGTTTCTTTTAACCACAAAAGTCCATTATAGCGCTACATCATGGAGTTTCGCTTTGGGATGTAAGTTTTCCTCATCTTTGTTTCCTTTAACAGGCTCAATTGATTCTGGCAACTGTGTGTGGGAAGTATTTTCCTGCTGCGTGTGTGTTAGTTCTGTATAATTACAAACAATACGAATGTTTGGGCATGGATTTAGTAAATGAGATACTCTTACCTTCACAGTGTAGTTGAAATAATTGGTGGTCTGCATAAAGCGCTGGAAGCCATCTGTTTCCTTAGTTGCCACAGTTAAGACCACCAGCTTTTCTGAAATGGACACAACTTTGGTTAAAATTCATCACATATTTTTTGGCTGCTAAATTATAGGGATGAAGGGATATGTCCCTATACAGTGAAACTACAACATATAAAGTTGTAAAAAAAATTGGCTGGAGTTAAAACATATGCGCAAATATTTATTTTTCTAAGCTTAAATATAAGTATTGAGATTCCCTCTGCTATCCTATGAAGCATGTCCCTTGTAAACCTCAAACCTATGTCAACATACTGTTGACCATTTGGTTTAGCAGTCTGAACCTATGTCTTGATTTAGGAATGACTGTTGTAATTTTAATTTTATTTAAAAACAGTGGCATATTTTCAAACATAGACTCAATTATCTTTTTCCTCTTGGGATAGAGAGGTTCCCAGAAACCTCAGGGACATTTCCAGTTGCCTTGAGTGCTGAAGTTTGAGGTTTAAGGAAGGGTTAACCAAACACACATTTTCACCAGTGGTCTAATGTAACACTAGAAAGAGGAAGAGTTTTTTGAATAGCCTCCAAACCTTGAATCAAATATGCTCTGTTTGTTTGAGGAGACAAGTTGAGGAAATTTCCAACACCTCTACATCTTGTTCATCAGTTGTTATTACTGTATGAAGGGAGAAGACTAATTTGCTACTGGCAGACAGTAGAAGTCTGCTAAACGTGTGCTAGTTTTCAGAGAGGGTAACAAAAACGTATTGGCCCATTAAAACAGTTTTATAAGACTACTTGAAAATGAAAAGCAAATCTGACCTATATTTATTAGACAGCGTGATTACATCAAACACTTGTAAATAATTTATTAGTCAGTTAAACAACATTAAATTGGTTATGAATCGAGTCTGAAAGATAATTCCACTGTATCTTTTAAAGGGCTTTAACAGAGCTAATTGAAATAATATTTTGAGCCTCGTCATAGCTAAAGAGCAAGTACAACTCTGATCTCACTAACTTAACACAACAAACTATAATAATGCATTTCACACTGATGAGGTATTACATTATGACCACCTGGGTAATAGTGTGCTGGTTCTCTTTTGATGCCACAAGGAATGTCCTTCAAGGAATGGACTTTTCTAGATCCCTGAATGTATGATGCATTACATGGCACCATGATGTTGGTGGCAGAATTTTCTTTTACCAAGTTGAGGTTGAACCTCTTTAGATTCAACTTTATTATCCTGCATGGTCCATAGGTGTTTGGTGTAATTGAGATCTAGTGAGTTTTGGAGGCCTAGTAAACACCTCAAACCTGTTGCTGTAATCATTTGCTTTTAGGATGAGAACATTATCCTGATTTTTATAGGTCAGTGGTCCAATTCTCATAGCCATGTGCCCACAGCTGGCACTTTCAGCAGTGGGAAGGGGTCAGCATAGACACCCTGACTGGTTTGAAGCTGTGTAGCACAAAACATATCAAAATGTGATCTGCCAGGGTTTGAAAAACTTTTCTATCAGAACCTACTCAACTTCTTCCAAATTAGAGCTAAACAACGCCAGCAGTTTGATCAGAAGACATGGTTCAAACTTCATTGCCCACTTGCAACAAAAGAGCATTGGTCACTGTTACTTTCTTCAACCACTTCCAATAGGTACTGCAGGTAACACTGCAAAATGGGAAGAACTTCAGTTATAGAGATTCTGTAATCCAGTCCATCCCAATATGAAAAGTGTAAAGATTTGTGGAACTCTAAAATCTTTACACTTGAATATTCTCTTCCTGCTTCAAACACATCAACTTTAAGAACAAAATGTTCACTTGCAGCATGATATATCCCACTCCTTAGCAGATAGTATAATGAATAGATGATCTATTATTCACTTCACCTGTCTTTAGTTACAATGTTATGCCTGATCATCTTGTGCTAGGCACAAGATGATAATTGTTACTTTCTGTTCTAGTATTACAATACATTATCCCAAAAAAGGCAGTTAGGAAGACCATTGGTTTTACCCTGTGGAATAAAATGTAACCTATTGTGAGCAACATGCATTCCCTGTTCCAATTCTAAGTGTGAAGGAAGACTTGTGCAAAGCACTGCCAAGAAGATAATGTCCCTAAGGAAACACATTTTTCCTACATCTGTGTAAAACAGCAGGAGCTGTTTAACAGAGATGTAAAACAATTCCAAACAAGTTTGGATGAATGGATGAATGCATCAATTACAGGCCTCTATTTCCCCTAACAGTTAAATCTACACCCATTGTCAAATGTTTCTAATGTATGCTAAAGGGGAAAACTCAACTAACACATCACTTTTATTTAAAGAATAAGTATTAAGGTTCACCTTTCCTTTATGTTGCTACTGTATTTTGTAATTGCATGCTCACTGTTAAATCCTTGAGCAGTTCCTTACTGATGATAATACTTTTTTTGACTTATTAGTCCTTACTATCTATCACAGTGTACTTGGTTCTGTTGATACATATACTTTTTAGAAGGTGATCACAGATACTCAATTCAGTTAAGATCTACAAAGTTTCCTGGAAGTAGTTTAAAATCTGAGGACATTGTTATCAATGTTTCTTTAAAGCCTACAGTTTCAATTTACAAAAAAAAAATAGAAATGTTTCTGGACTTTTGAAAGAAGTTACTCTTGGTGGACATTATTTAACTCTGGTCAAGGAGTTATTTTTTAGAATTATGAGTAGAACGACTACCTTGGCTAAGCATCAAACCCAAGCATGTACAAGAGCAGAATGTGTCACTGTTGGCTCAACACTTTGTAGAGTTACCCTTGTCCTCTCCAAAGATATAATATTCAAAATATCCCACATTGTAACAAAAGTCATTCAGTTACTCATTGATGTTTTTCTTGGACATAAGCTTGGACAAGCATGTCTTGTCTCAAGGCCAAAGCTGAGAAAAAATTTTAAAAAATCTGTGAAAATATTTTTAATGTTGAAGCAACAAAGCTATATTTTCATCTTATTACTCTGAACAAATAGTTTGAACTTTAAACATTCACAAAGAGCCGAACAATGAGAGGTTCAACGTCAGCGAAGATAATGAAAACTAAAAAAGCCTACATTGACATGCTGTTTATGAGTATTTCATAAACTATGGTCATCATGTCACCAAGACATTTCACAGTAGCAAAGAAGAAAATGAAAAAAACAGAGATAACATCACTAACAACCCCTTCGACATTTCCTTGAACTTATGGAATCCCACCCTTTAGTTCCTTCATAAACATAAAGGCCAAATGAATGTATTCAAACATGCAAGCTCCCACGAAAGTACACCCTGATGCACACCGTCTCTGATTTAAAAGAGATGGGGAAAAACGTAGGGTTCTGGCTTTACATGAACTGCTCAAACAGTTTGCTGTGGTTTCTCCAGATACAACTTGAAGAAAAAAATGTGTCATCTACTGCAAATAATATTGGAAAATCTTTGTTGTATATGAAATGGACCCCTTTTGCTCCAAGTTATCTTAATGTACTCCTCCTCCTCCCAAAACAATAAGAATTTAAGTATTTCTAGTATTCCTTCAGTGGTCAGTGAATAAAAAAGACATGATTTACCTTAAGACACAACTGTGTTCACTCCAGATTAAGTATCAATATGTAATGAACTAAGAATGAAATAATGTTCTTTTGATTCATAAACACCCAAAAATGCCAGATGTCTCAAATTGTTCTCTTGGGGACTATAACTCGTCTTTTCATGACAGTGTTTTAGACACCAGTTTTTGAGTCCTACTCAAGTATTTGAATATCTATATGTAGAGATACTGTATATTGTAATGCTTCATTGTTATTGTTTAGACACAGACAAAGAAAGTTTATCAAATCAAATTATGTTACATTTTTCAACTGAATGCAAATTGTTCACTCATTTGAAGTGCTTCTTTTGTTTTCTTTATTGTCAGAGACTGACAAATGTTAAAGCACAGTTGAGATCCAGATATCATCAGCAAATAAGGGAGCTTTTTATGTAGCTGGTATTTTAGAAGATGAGTGTCCAGTCAGAATAAACAGCATTCTCTCCTGGCAGTGCTGTTTGAACAGCCCAGGAGGAGAGGAATGTAGAGCAAACAGTGTTACTGAATTTCTTCACCAAGAAAGGCATAGACTCTAAGCAGTCTTTCCATTGCACAATTTTTGTGGCCCACGTTTGGTTGAGATGTTTGGCTAAACTTTCACACTTCAGTGAGCAGAAGTCCTGATTTACTCACTAGAGAATAGCTAAGGTATAGGTTTCTTTTCAAAAAGGAAAGCATTGAGGGAGAATATCACAAGCTTATATAAAAGAGTAACAAGATTTATTTGTTGAGGCTTATGAGTGCAAACTGCTGCTCTATTTTGGGCATTCAAACAAAAGAAGGTTTTTACTACAAGAGTCACTAAAACTCTCAGTTCAGGGGAAATTCAAGTCATTTTAGGAACTTTGATACCATTCCTGTGATCAATGTAAGCCAGATCACCAGTGCCATCTTTTCTATTCGTGTTTGTATTTCTTCAAAACACAAATCAGAAAATGGGAAATCTTCCCAATCTCAGGAAATAGCGCCATCTCTTGAGGAAGATAATTCATCAGTAATTGTTTATGTTTTTAGCTAAAAGAGAAAAAAAGGAATAAGCATATTTGTGCGAAATATTAAGAGAACTTTGCAAGATGAACATAAAACTCAAAGAAGTCAGATTGGGGTATTTGGAAGTGAGTTTGGCACATTGCAGTAATCTAGTCAAATAAGAAAAAAAGGGAAAAACATAAAGACATCCTATTTATGTTATTTTAATGTTGCCCTAATGCACAACATTTTCATGACATTATAGGCACACTCTGAACCCACAGAAAAAATAATAATATTTTCAATTACATGTGTGAAACCACAGGCACTTTAGCCTTAGGATGTGGCATGGTCTCTAAAATATTTTGCCAAAAAACATTTTTATCACGTCAGAGAAAATACTGCATCAAGAATAGCTCGGAATTCTACAAAAGCAGCTTTGATGTTTGCTTCAGGTGGTGTGCCAGCAGTTATGATGGCCATTTTCTTTGGACCATTAAGTTTCCTATTACTGAGATAATCCTCACTGATAAATTAACATTGCACATTATGAGTCAGATTTACCAAACTCCATAATTTAGCAACTGTTAACAAGTCATAAATAAAGTCTGTGGAAGTGTTGATTTCAGTGGGCAAGGTCCTAAAACTGCACCTAAAATTGCACCTGATATACTCCAATTTTATTTTATTTTTGAAATAAGCAACCATTATGTTGGCCATGCTGACTATCCTAGGCATTCATGACTCTGTTGTGATGAACCAGCTGTAGGGTAGCAGAGAGCAGCAAGAAGGGTGTGAGCAGCACTGAGACCTTATCTGTCTCTTACCACAATGCCACGTCATGATGATAGTTTTAATATATGTAAAAAAAAATAAATAAATGTATTTATTTTTTTTTAAATAAATGCTACAAACTGCAGCTTTAAGATATTTAGCTGGAGTTTTGGTTTGGTTCAATTTTTGGTTTGTATTCAATTTCAAATCACACACACAGACCTGATTACTGCCTAAGCTGTAGAATTAAAAAAATCCCTTTATAGTACATATGAGGATGTTTTGTGTAACTCAGTAGTTTTTACAGTGCTTTACCTCAGACACTCTAAGTTAAAAACAAACAGCTCAACACATGTTTGGCTGAAAGAAGGCATGGACCCAACCATGTGGTGATAGAGTGACAATGTCTTATGGGATGATTATAGACCATGCCTGCCAGCAGGGTTTGTTAGACTGGCATTACAGTCAATAGAGAGTGTTGTTTTACAGAATGGTATGGACAACCTTAGGTGGAGTTTCCTTTACTTTTCCATAAAGTTCTCCTTGCTGTCACGTCAGAGATGTCTGGGTAAGGTATAATCTAGAGTCGCTTTTACTGTGTAAAAGAGAGACACTTTACTAGATAATGAATGATGGCGTTTACCAAGCCTCACCTAAGTATTCCTTCAGTGTTCCAAAATAAATGTTGCCATTTAGGTCTCCTGGGCTAGTTCGACGACATCTACATCATTTTTGTGTTTAATTGTATTTTTGTGTGTATTAACTCTGATTGTATTGCATAACACTTAAACAAGTTGTGCATTTTTTAAAAGCATTTAAATTTTTTTCTTCAAGTATTTTATAAGCTTTTAAACTTTGACTCCTATTTAAAATCTTTTTCTTGAATACATTTCAGACGGAATGTAGAATATATTGGCAATATCGATATTGACTGGTATTAGTCCTTTCTTAAAATATCTGTATCGGTCCAATAAATGAAACTGGGCTGATATTAACAACCAATATCTATTTCCATCTTGCTGCCATTGGTTTCTGGTGGAGGTTTGTCATGTGGTATGTGTTTGGTCATGTGTCAGTGGCAGTGGTGGAGTGAAATGAGCGACATGTTCATGTTTTACTACTTTCCACTCTGTAAAGCTATTTTATGTAAGGTAAATCTACCAATTTGCATGTATGGAATGGCGAAAGTGACTTTTTGATTACCTTTTTTTTGCACAAAAAATTAAAACAGATCATAATTTTAATTTTAACACTCCTTAGCTATGATATTACTCCTTCAAAAACATCCAGATTACAAACATTTGATAAGAAATAATCAGTTCATGGGTATTTTGTATGCATAATGAGGATGGATGTTAAGAAATGGGAATAGTATGTTGATATGCACAAAACAAATGATTTGGTAACTTAACATTAGGGCAGAACAAATCAAGGACTTGAAAAACACATGATCAAATTATCAAATTAAAGATACATCTCTCTAAATACCCTAAAAAATACTAAAATATTTGCTCTTATACTAAAATACAAAGTATTCAGAATCAGAGCAAGGCACACAACTTTGCAGAGTTTCTAACTTACACCAAGACCTACATGTTAAATTCACTACTTTGTTAGAATTGCTGTTCAAACAGTCAAACATAAGTGAAAGGGTCCTTTCAGGTGGCTGGACAGTGGCTGTCTGCATTGCCCAATTTTTGTAACCTTCCAAAACTGACCACACCAACAGCAATGTCCACTGTTCCTAGTGACCGGCCAGGTGCAAGCTGGTGAGAAATGGAGAGCTCTGCATTCCTGCTTCTTCCACTGCTCCCTTTCACTGTTGAATCACTGTCTGTATCTGAGCTCTGACCGGGGAAGGGTACTCTCAGGAAGGAGATGGGGAAAGCTGTGAGAATGTGGTGAGTTTTAGATTCTCACAATGAAAACTCACATCTCTGCTGTGAAATACAGTAAGCCTATTCCTTTTTTCTTATTTCTGACTCAGCTAATGCAGCAAGAAGCCTGTCCAGTATGATTAGTTTCACATTATGTTCCACTCACAAAGCATTCCCTACAAATGGTAAATCTTAATAAGTTCAAGGTTCGTTTTTGTCAGTTGTGCATGGAACCTACAGTGAAGTGTTTACCTTATAGTTAGGATCCTATAGAGTCCTGTAAACCAAGAAATTAGTCCTCTTTCATAAACTTTAAAAAATTCTAAATGTAAACCAAACATGTGTTGAAAGTGCCCTGGGGATTTAAACCACAGCCTCCTGGGTGTCCTGCAAGTGAGTTCACAAAGGCCATTTCCTCAACCCACTGTACTGCACAGTGCCAGTCCAAGGCATAAGAGAAATGAGTAGCAACAAGCAGGCCAGCTAAGGAGGGGGGTGGGGGGTACTAGTATTTGACTTTTCACATAAATTATCCTTGTGAAGTGATACAACCAGCAGGCTCAGCCAATGTAATTTTCATTTTAATAACTGTAGTCTTTTAAGAAAGTGTAAATATTTTATCTCAATTAATGCTGCTTTGAATGCAAAGAATGTGATCACTTTAGGTTTCAGTCATTTTAAATAGCTAAAAACTGCAGAAATGGTGCAACCATCTGACAAAATGTTATTCTTGAAAGGCTTCCAGGACTTCTTTTATGTATTCAATATTGTAAAAATTCACATAGACAGTTTCTTATCTATGTGTATCAAAGATAAGGAACTATTCCTGATATATATTCACACAAACTCATCTAAAAAAAATCCAAACTAGCCCTTAATTTAGTTTTAGACTCAGTAGTAAAGTATTTACTTAGAGATTGTAAACATAGCACAACATAGCAATCAGACTCTAACAATTTGAAAGAAATATCCTTGGTGGCTTGAGGGTGATTCAGGTTCTATATCAAATTCTGGTCAGGGTTCTACACAATCTGAGACCAGAAGTGGATCAGAGATTTCGGTACATTGTTTTACATTTAAATTTAGATTGCTGGATAAAAAGCAAACTCATTCTTCTGACTAAAAGTATGATAAACTAATGTTTTTGTTTCTAGTGGAGTGATTCTTCCATTATTTCATTTTTTACAGGCCTATATAGCAATGTATCTTCAGATTACCAGACTAAAGATAAACATTTAAACATCCACATATTTTACAAGACCTCTGTGTGAATGTCTGTCTGGATTTGAGGGTAATTTGGTACAATCCGCCAGAAGCAATTTGCCAACATGGAAAGGATATCTAGGTCAATAAAAGTTAAACATACGAGTTTAACAACCTATACGTTCAAAGAGGAACTCTTTTCAGTTGCCCATAAACAAACTTACAAGCACATCTCCGATTCTTAATTACGTTCTAAATGAGTTATAAACGTTTTTGTTTGTTTGTTTATTTTTTTCACTTTCTATAGTTTGGTAGCCTATATTATGTCTAACATCTACCCGTTGCGGTATTTACAGAAAAACTTCAAAGACCCTCCTCACCACTTAGCGCTTCTGGCACTAAAACTTTTACTGCCTCTCATATGTAACATAAAAGCTGCGCCAACAAGACAAGACTGCGAGAAACCGCACAATCAATTTCACGCCGTAAACATATGTTTGCTGCAAACACGATGACATTCCCACACGTGAATGCACCCTGCACGTTCATATAGGCTACAGTGACATCATTTTCGTGGTATAAATCTTAGGCATAAGCCCAGAAGTTCCCTTCACATAGTGAGCGGTATTCACACATTAACTCACTTTAAAATTAGAATAGGCGCAAAAAAAAAAGATGATGTCTTACCAATAGGAATAGGCGCAGGAGTTTGAGGCGCATTACTTGATAAGACGGAACTTCCAAACTTCATGTAGAATGATAACATCAAACAGAACCTGAAGGGATCCATGGCTGTCGCTTGTGCTTATTACCGGTCAGTGTGACCGACTGAGCTTCTAATTCCCTGTCCGTCAAAACCAGCCCCGGAGGGGTCTAACTGTAAGCTCTCGCGAGGTTAGAATAATTGAACAAGTATAATAGGGCGTTTGCTGGACGAGCAGACCTGCAGCCACTGGAGACAAGTTTCTTCAGCTGCGGAGGGGGGTTGTATATAAGGAGCACAATTCAGAGAAATTAGAGCCCAGCAGGCGTGGTTCACTAATTGCCGCAGCAGCCACTTGCGTTTCCGCAGCAGAGGGCATGAGGAGGGAGGAGAAAGGGAGGATAACGGTCCTCCTCATGGACACAGGGACGTCCTGCGTGAAAGTGCGACTAAACACAGCTGTGTTTGTGCCCCACACCCACTGACTGTGTCTCCACTATGGTTTCCTCCCCTCTGAGTGTCAAGCTGGCCATTTTAGCTGTGCACTCACGATCATTAAGAGAAACTCACGGAAATCACACCTACAGCACAGGAAAACTTTACAATTGTGACACCTCCATTTTAAAACCTAGCTTTCAATAAGACAAGAAAAAGTATATGCCCAATAGCAGTTTTTTTTGTATTGATTCAAAAAAAAACATTTTAGGTGTTACATTGAAAATATATACTCCTGCAAACAGTGTGCTCTGTGAGAAAAACCTGTTGAACATTTGCTTAGTTACTACCACACATTTAAATTCTTTTATTCTTTTGGTTTGTTTTGGGGCTACGTAGGAGGTGTTAAGAACCCGCACAACATAATGCAGGATTACGAAGAGATAAGGAAATCATAGTTGTCTAATTGTATCCACTCCTTTTTACAGGAGTAAAGCTCATGTCACAACAGTGGTATTTGTAGTTAGAGAACTGAGTTTGTCAAGATTCCATCAACCAGTGTTGACAGATGTTTATTTAGCAGTTGGTACCTTTTCTGTTATATACATCAACTTCTATGGTATGAACCAATTGTCCCTCCTTACTTTGGGAAATGGGTGAATGAAGCAAAAACACAGGCACTGAATGTGGCTTCCAATTACTGTCAGACTTAATCTGTGTCCCAGCTGAACCTTAAACCAAATGCTACATCTCATTTGTTTCTCTCCATGCCTTATTAATAAGAAAAGACGTACCTCCCCCGACTGGTTTCTCCTCCTTGCAAACACTTGACAGGACATTATGATGACTGGCAGTAAATTATTTCCATAACATAAGCAGAGGGAATGAATTGTAAGAATCCAGATTTACAAGGAGTGAGTTTTTTTATGAAGAGGATTTTGTTTTCCATTGAAGTCATAATATATATGGGCTTTAGAATAGAGTTGCCACCTTAAGCTCTAACATAATTTTTTGGCAGTGAGTGGCAGTGCTGATGACTTCCAGCATATGTAATGACATCATGGGTTTCTGAATCCGAATGCAGAGTGAGTAGAAATTCAAGCTTTTATGTGAAGTAAATTACACACTTCCAGTGAGGCCCTGATAAACCTTGGAAATGCAGAGTTGTGCCAGAAAACCAACATAGGAAGCTTGAATAGGACGTCAGCCATTCTTCTTAGCATGCAGCTCACGCTAGAGTGAGTCTGGAGCAGGCATGTTTATGGAAATTGGTATGTCATGAGAAAATTACCACTTTGACGCTTGCTGTCTGTCTCCTGTATTGTAACACATCAGAAAAAGGTCAGTCTCCCCACTGTGAAACTCAAACACAAAGTAACAACAACAGATTACCCCTCGTCTTGGTTGTTGCTTAAAGGTGTCAGTTCTAAATTTGCATTCAAAGGTGATCTTCAACAGCTCAAGACAAATACATGACATAAATACATTCATTTGTTTGTTCAGTGGCTTGTGAGGGACTGTCTGAAACGTGAAAATAATAGGATATGGGGGGGCAGAAACGGTGACGCATTTTTGCAGAATGATATATTGTGTTGCTTCATTTCATTGGCTTATTTCGTTTCAAACCTGCCAACGATTTTGAAATTAATTACATTTATTAGTTTGAGGAAACCATTACATGTGTTAATATCCTTTGAGCGTATTATTGTTCCATCAATGTCATGTTCTGAGAAGTCAAATACCCACAGTGTATTGAAAAAGTATCCATGCTCCTTATTTTCTTTCCACACTTTGAAATATTTAGATGACAAATTTCATTGCGTTTTGTTGAGTTTTATGAGACAGACCAATACAAATTAAGCCATTTTCGAGAGGGATAAAAAAGATATGTAGTTTTCACAATTTGTATAATCTGCATTTGTGTTCAGACTCTTTTACTTTAATATCTTTAAATAAAATCAAGGCACCCAAAAGACTGCAAAAATCACCTAACAGAGCACCCTCGTGTGTAGTTTATTCTCACTATAAAATCAGCTGATTTTATAAGTGTCTCTTTTTTGAAGTGTCTCGTTAAATGCTCAGAGTATTGCAGAACTCAAAACATTTTGGTTGGACACGGCTGCCCATTTAAAATGACAGTAGTAGGGAACGAAGATAGCATTTTTAAAAAACCTCCTGGAGGTCCACTGTACCTATGAAGGAGCTGCAAAAATCCACTGGGTAGGTGACCAATCCATGAATTTTGCTGAGAGAAGTCTTGAAAATAGAGTTTGGACCAGCAGTAGAAAAAAAAAAAACTGCTGAAAGAAAGCCACAGGAAGTCTCATTTGTAATTTGATACAATTTAGGGCATGTGACCATGATTTAATTTATTCTGAGGTAAATGCTTTGTGAAACAAACACTGCACATAATCCAGGATACACCATAACCACCTTAAAACATTGAGGTGGCAGCATCATGCTGTGGGGTGCTTTAGTTAATCACTTTTTTTTTTCAAAACTTTGTAGGAATAAAATAAAATAGGAAATACCCTAATGGTGATATTCCGCCTATTCAGAAGTTTCTCACCAACCTCCAACTCAAAATACAAATTGACTACACAGCACACTACTGTAGTTTAGATATTTATTTAAAGTAATACAGTATTACAGCATTTTTTACCATGTGATTAGGTGGTACTTTGTGTTGGTCTAACCAATTAATATCCCTATAAATCACATTAAGGTTTACATTGGTAATAAAACAATGCAAAACCTCAAAACATTTTACAAGACAATGTGTTTGTACAACTCTACCATTCTGAGTTAGTACTTGCATACATATAGTAAACTGTAGGTAGGTGGTGGCAGTGAGACTGTCGACAATTTTAAATGTGGAGTAGAGGAGGTGTGGGCGAGAAAATGACATTTAATTGCTCAAAAATTGTAAAACACCTCAGTAAAGAAGTGGATGTGGTTAGTTGGAGGAGGACAGAGTAAAAGGCTTGGAGCCTGTGTGGACAACAAGGCAAAGCTGCAAATAATTATCTCCACTCTGCCCAGGTATCAGTAGATGCTGCAATGACCCTCAAGCAATAAACATTTTAGCCAAAAAAACCCCCAAAAAACACATGGAATTTTTTCATGTCACATTGGACAGTGTCAGCTTTTCTATTTTGTTTTATTAATTATTGTATCAACTCACAATTCTGCAGACTTCCCTGATGACGAGCATTAATGATGCCGTTTCTTGACAGCAGTGATGTATCCTCTGTTTTGGTGCTGTTGTGGAGACAGTGGGTTTGCAAGCACTGTATAATTAGACTACACTTAGAAAGTAGACTGCGAAAAGGGTGCTGAAGAACAAGCAAAAAATGTCTTCAAGTGAACGTAGCCATGTTAACATTTCGTTTTAACTTATTTTGTTTTCTTCAATAGCTACAAAACTGTTAGGTTATTTAGAAAGTTGTTCATCGGCTACACAAGACAGCAAATTTCTTTCAGAAGTAGTTGAGAAAAACCTTGGATTTCAACCTACTTTCTACACCACTTTCAACTTCTTTTAGTGGTAAATCTGGATGGTTTTGTAATCATGCTGGTGAGTCACATAACCTAGAAACTCAGCCCCCTAAACCTTTTCTCAGGAACCCACAATTGCTCTGTGATTGTTAAAGAATGGGTTGTATTTTTATCCCAAACTCTTTGATCACTTCACAGAAAGTTTAATTATAATCCAGATTGGTGGAAAGCATATTGGTCATTTACTTTAGTCAGCTCATCCTCCTAAAAAAAAAGTAATCTCTGTGCCATGCCCTGTTTAGTTAAGACTCTTCTGGTCACACTTATGGGAATGCAAAGCATCTATTGACCTGGGGTGTGGTGGAGGGGTGGACTATAAAGGACCTCTTAAGAGGATTTGCTATATTTGCTATTGGTTTGTTTAATAAAAGACTCAAGAACTTTACCCAGTGATTTTTTTTTTACATTTTTGTACTCATGCAAAACTTGTCTGTAAGAGGTTTTGATTATTTCACTTCAAACTTTATCTAGGATTTAAAAAAAAAATGTGAGCAACAGTTGAAGATATTTGCACATCTTATACCTCAATTAATTTTACATTTGGCAAATTGAGGTACTTGGACAGTGTTCTCAGAATTACACATAATGAGTTCTTTAGGCAGTTTCATTAGAATATCCTTATATGGCAACCAGATGTTAAAACCACAAAGCTTGTGAAAATAAAAAAAATAAATAAACCTTCCTATAAATCTTTCCTTAGAGTACACTCTGATTGCCATAAGGGACAGTCACACACTACTAATTAGCTTTTTTAGTTAAGTTTGGAGACAACAAAAACAATGCTTTGATTCCAATCATTGAAGACAGTCCTGCCAGTAAATGTGACACATCATATATTTATATATCCAGCTGGTCATGGGGAGAAGTTTGGGCATAGGGCAGCTTGAACATTGTTTACAGGGAAAACAAAAGATATTTTAATTTGGTTACTATGTCCCTCACATTGTTAGAGAACTATGTTATGTAGATTTATGTTAAACCTGTTTGATTATGGGGTGGCACGGGATTCAGAGGTAAAGAGGCTATTAATCTTTGACGCAGTCGTGCATAGTTTCTTTGCTGCATATCTTCCACTCTCTGCCCTTTTCCTGTCTAATTACTGCAATTAAGGGTCACTAGTACAAACAGTTCTTTAAAAGCCCTTTCTTGTTATTTACTTTTACGTTCTCATTTTTGTTTTGATAGAAAGATTGTTGTTCCCTCCGCAAGTCAGGTATTCAGTAGTCAAACCTTTTTCTGACGGAGAACTAAGGTCACAGATTTAAAGGAGCTAACACACCTCTCAGCTGTTTCATACTCAGTATTACACACAGAACATCGTGGCCTGAATGCAGAAACAGAACAAACAGACAAGCAAAGATAAAACCCTGAGTTTTTCAAACGTACCCTCGTCTCCATGACTACACTTTAAGATGTTGTTCATAAACATCTATAACAGGACTGAGAACAAGAGCCATCCCATTGAACTGAGCTTGTTCAATGGGAACAAGCTCAGTTTTGTGATAAGAGCTCTTGCTTTAGTTGTTCAAGAACTGGATAAGCCATAAAGCATACAGATCCACAAAGCAAAATGAGGTCCATAAAACCACATTTCTTACACTTCAGTAACTTTACGACGGTGGACAAAAGCCACAGATCTTCTAAATCTGAATCTCAACTAATGGTCAAAAACTTTTTTTTTTTTTTTTTTTTTTCAAACACTGTAATATGTTTCCAAGGAGGTTGAGAAGTGTGACCTCTTGATATCTGGAACATGCTTTCTGGTCTGTGGTTTGCCAAAGACCTGCTGTCAACTAGACCCATTAGATAAGGATCATGGCTGAAAGAATAAGGTTTCGGACACAAGTTGCAGAAATAAACTTCTACTGTTGGGTGGCTGGGCTCAACCTTACAGATACTATGAGGAACTCCATCATCATAGAGACGTTTGAAGTAGAAAAGCTGCTGTTCTGCAGATTTTCAAGGCATGTCCCACTTGGAGGAGATTAAGTAAACTCAGAACTCGATGGAGGGACCCTCTTTTGGTCTGGCAACACTACGGGTGAGTGTTGCTGGGAACAGACATTTCTGGTTTCTTTCCTGAACCTGGTGCACCAGCATCACAGTTTTGGATAAACAGAAAAAAAGATTTGGCTGAAATTTTTGTTTAGTCTTTCAGCAAGTCACTTTTGTCCATGTACCTAAAAACAGGATCTGAAATGTACTTACCATACCTTGACCAGGCATATTCATAACATGGTTACTGTGTTAGTGTAGCAAAGAAGAACCCCTGTTTAAAAAGCCTTGGCATCTAAAAACTCAACACCATGTGCTATCTATAGGCAATCTAGCAGTTTTTAAAGCTTAAAAGTAAACAGCTTTAATTTGACCCTAATTGTCTAATTAGGGTTATAAGAAGAGATCCAACTTAAAAGGATGATAGGGCTGTTTATTGCAAATTAAGGGTGAAAGTAGTTGCCCAGGAAGCACAGGATCTGCCATGCTCGGTCGCCATCACCCTCAAATGATAGAGAAGGTTAACTAAACAATAACTTTACACAAACAGAACAAGATGACAATGTGTTTTTTTTATATAAAGAGAAATGTGATTAAAGTTCTTTCTTTTATTATTTAAAAAGTGATTGAGCTTTTAAAATAATATAGATTTCCTTTATATTCAGTGCTAACTTTAAATTATTATTAATGTATCAGACTCTGTGATCTATGTTTATCGTTTTATTGAATGGAAAGATTATGTTTTAATGTGGGAGGCTGCTTTAGCCAGAGGAATTGTAAACAGGCAAAACTTGTTTCCATTCATTTCCTTCCGTGTCACGGAGTGCAAATAATGTGGCAAGAAAAATCTTAGGTTCCAATTTTTTTCTTCTTTTAACTGGCTTTGTAAAATGACGTGGCCAAACATTTTCCAAATTTCGCCACTAATTAGCTGATCAGTTGTGATCGTCTCCTGGATATTCCACTTATATAGGACTTCTGAGATTCAGGCTCCGACATGGAGAAGAAAAAACATCAGAACCAAAAGAAAACTTGCACAATCAGTTGGAATGAGGACTAATCGCCCTGTCAAGATTTGGTTGCGATAAATGCTGCTACACTTGACTTAGAGTGTGTAATCCTAGATTCCTGTAAGACTGTTTGTCTTCTTTCCATTTAACTTAAGAGGCAAGCATTACTTTCATCAGATGTTTCTGCACACTATTAAATTTTCTTCTGAATGTTAATTTTCATAAGTTTGAAGATTATTCTACAATATTTGTTGTGTTTTTTTTTCTTTGATAGTTTTTCTTCACTGGATATTTTTTGATTTTCTTCAACTGGGACTTAAACTTGAAGCAGTAGTGTGTTTTTAGATTTTTAAGTTCATTTGTTTTTAGTGTTTTGAGCCTTGTGTGTGTGTTTTATGATTGAGCTCTCCATAATGATTATGGAGAGCTCTCTTCAGGGTTGACTGGCTGCCTAGGACATACAAACCCAGAGGCAGAACCTAAGTCCCATCCTCTGCTTCCATCAACAGGCATCCTGCCACACTTAAAGAAATGCTTTTGAATCTATGTTTATTGGATGTGGCTTTGGTTGAGTTAGGAGTTGCCATTAATTCTGTTTGTCCATTTTTGGTTTTAGTGTTTGGATAGGCAGGGAAGCAACAATCAAATGTTTTACTCTTAGATGTTTCCACCTCTTTTTTTGTCAGTGCTTTTTGGAATTTTTAGTTCCACCACTAAGACTAGTCTAGACTGTCTAAATTATGTATCCTTTGGGCCACTTTAATTTATGAGCCAAGTTTTACTGAAATCTGACTTCTTTTCAAACCTGTCAAAAATCCAGATGGCTTTTAAACTGGCTTGTTAATTATTAGCCTGTAGCTTTGCAGCCATCGTCCCACATCATGATGCTGTCATGACCTTGTTTGACTGTGGACATGGGTGAGTGAAATAGTGCAACCCACTTAGCCAATACAGTATGCTTGACTTATGAAGAGCTTAACTTTAGCTCCTCTTTTATACTTGATTTGTCTTTCTCATTCCAGAGTAAAGTAAATAATTATGTGACAATTACAGATTTTGTCTTTAACCTACTAGGTGGGTTGTTTCCTTAGGCTGTGCTTGCACAGCTGTGGATTCAGCCATGTGTTTGCCCCCCTATGTTTGAAACACAAATAGCTCAAATTCCAGTGAGTGCCTTTGTGAACACCCCGACAGAGTCACCCCATTACAGAGCACAATGCATTCCACAGAGCTCCCAGTGCATGCTAAGTTGCAGAAATGATTAAATTAATTTTTTTGAATGACTTGTCACAGGATGAAATGGCTCCACTGGCTCAGATCTGTATATGTTTATGAACCTCAGTTTGCATTAAAAAAATAAATCATAGCATTTAAAATTATATTTAAGGTCCATATTCTTAAAAGTAAGACAATCCAGATATGTTTAATGAACAGGGACTGCTTGGTTAAAAACTAAATGTTTTTTTTTCCCAATACAATGGGAATCTGTCAGGGGTGTAAACAGGGTGTAACAAATAGTCGCTGGCTGGTCCATCTGGCAAATCCTATTCAGTCAAACAGAACGAATCAAAAATGTCTCAACTGCTGTTTGTTTAAATTGCTTGACTCCCATATAGAGAGAATACAGAGACTTTACACTTTATGAGAAGCCAAGCTTTGACATGTGTCCATAAGAACACGTTAAAGCTTTGGTCAAAACAGGGTGTTCCACTTGACATCTTCTCACTTGCACCAGCTAAAATGTGTTTATTTCCCACAGATTGAGATCTCTCAAGCAGCAAATCACTGTGTCGTTGACATCTATGTATTCCTGTGATTGCTAAATCTAATTCACACCAAATGTTGACTATTACTCAACCTCTCATTTTGTAGTACAATATTCAGTTTAATCAAGAAATGAATGTTTTCCAGCAGTGAATCAGAGATGTTTTCTTTCTGGGGGCAAGGGGAGTTTTCTGGTTGTCATTAGATATGCAGCCAAACCCTTTCAGAGAGAAATGAACACGTAGAGACAGATTTTCTTTTCCCATTCTTCCTTGCGTTACAGCTCAAAATAGGAAATTAAGGGAGATGCATAGTGAGGGCTACCAAACCAGATATCAGAGAGGGTGTATGTTTATTTTTGAGACTGGAAATACAGTGCCATAAACAGCTTCCAGAAAGTCTTCAATAAAGTAAAACTGTAAAATTGAACAAGTTGCAGTTGAACAATTTTGCAAATTTTATTGAGGTGGTTTTACAGACTATTTGCGCAATTTAAGCCAAGCTCAGTTTCAATACATTGCAAGGACTAGACATTTTATTAATTCACAGTATTAGTGCAAAGGTAGAATACAGGCTTTATCTGTTTAAAAGTTACACTGCGTCACATTCTGTCCCAAACCAATGGTTACGCACAAACAAAATGCATCTGAGCATCTCAAACTTGTACTGTGCTGTAAAATGATCAGGTCAGTGGAAATGATATTTTACCAGGTTTACCTTGGTA
Source organism: Xiphophorus maculatus (assembly GCF_002775205.1). Taxonomy (NCBI): domain Eukaryota; kingdom Metazoa; phylum Chordata; class Actinopteri; order Cyprinodontiformes; family Poeciliidae; genus Xiphophorus; species Xiphophorus maculatus. The sequence continues at coordinate 9,570,411 of NC_036463.1, forward strand.
ATCTGTATGCCATTAAATTAGAAAAAGACAACCAACTCAAGATCTAGTCATAAAGTCTCAAAATCAATAATGGAAATAGATCTGGTGAATTAAATCCACTTATGGTAATTCTACAAGTAAGTGTCGGCTCACTGAAGGCAAGAGTAAAACACTGTTGACAGAGGACATCTTAGGTTTACACAGGTATAATCCATTTCTCTAACTGGCAGTATTCTTTACAAAAATAAAAGTCTACAGAATTTTAGGACTTAAATATGACAAAATGGCTTAAGATGGGTCTTTTTTTCAAAGTTTGCAAATTGATTGGGATTGTAAAAAAAAAAAAAAGCCAAAACAAAAAAAATTATAAAACGCTTAAACAGGACTATAAAAATACTGGCATTATTAAGAACATAATCCATGTCTTCCTTGTTACATTTTCACTTGATCCAAGAGCAAGTAGCTGCCAGTGGCTTTAATAGAACCTATTGGCTTTGTATGCTTTCAAATATTTAAACTGCAAAACTATCACAATGGAACTGCAAGAACATGGACACACAGATCATGCCGTGCATGCTCCACAGAATGGAAACAAAAATAAATAAATAAATAAATCACCTTGATGTATGTAGAATTAAATGCAGGTGTGTAATTTTCAAAATCAGCAGTAATCAGAACTACAGTACAACAGCATGCATTTCAACCTGAGTTTGTCCAAAAATACAGATTAGTGTGGAAAAATAACAAATAGATAACCAACTTCTATTAGTGAGTTTTAAAATTGTTCATTTGGAAAAATGAACCACTACTAAGTAATTATCTAGCTCCCTCTCCTGGTCACTGCTGACATGTCATAAGAAGCTACAGTTCATCCCTAAAAAAATAAAATATCCACTGTGTAAATAATATTATAGATGCTGCAAAACCTTAAAACATTACAGTATATGTATCACTTAACACACACTCAAAGCTTGTTTGCTTTTCACAATTCCAAACTTCTACATTACATGGATCCTTTACCACACCACCTAAAATTGGCAACAAGTGTGTTAAATATCTGAATGGACAAAATTCTATTAGCATACTTTTTCAAAGTGTATAACAGAACATGGCTGTTTTTCCTTTTCTAAATCTTAAACCAGTGTCTTCTTACTGTAAACAAATATTTCATAGTAGTTATTAAAACTCTTGGGCTCAATATGTAACCAGTAACCGTTATGTAAATACACCCTATAAATAAACACAGCAACATCCATACAATCACTGCTATTCAAAAAAATTAAAAATAATAACAGAATCCACACAGTCACAGAAACATGACAAACAAACCTGAGCAGCTGAAGCAAAAACAAGCCTTCTACATTTCATTGTTCATGCAATGTTAGAACTTTTGGGCTCATTTTTGTATTCTATTTATTGAAGGTTGTTTGATCGATCTGTATTTTGGGACTGATCATCATGGCTTGTGGCCTTGTTCCACCAAGAATGTGATGTAGAAATCCTGCTTGGCTCCTAGTCTCAGTTGGTAGTCTCAAAAAACATGAAATCCTGTTGTTAACGAGAACAAGAAGGAAGTGTTAATGAAGCCAAAACTAAAACTGGTATTCATGTAACACTTATTGGGTGGAAATGTATCATAAAACGGCTTGGAATACATTTACTGAATGGAAATCGACAGTTAGTCAATAAATCATATTTTACCTTTATTTTATTGTATATGCAGCTCATTATTATTAGTTTGATCCAGGTGCTGACTCAACTTTTAAGTCTGGTCCACAAAACACAGTTGCAGTGAAGAATTTGGGGAGGTCACTCCAAAAGATTAATAGTAACCAGCTTTATCTATTCAAAAGTCAATTTCAATGCGAGTTTGGGATAGTGATACTAAACTGTATCCAATGCTTAACTCTAGATCTTGATTTTATGTAAAACTAAAAACATTAAACCAGAGTATAACGTGACCATGTAATGAAAAACTAAAGGCCTAAAATAAAGCCCTCAATCCAAAGTCAACACCTTCAAGCTCATCTGAACTTTGCAGGTGCCAAAAGGGAAACCAATGCCTTATTTTTATGGATAGATGAGACAATAACTGACAAGATATGTTTGGAAGAGTGAGAGGTGAGATTTTCCAACCAATAAACATTGTTTCAAAGGTCAGTCAGACTGTTGGTAGCATTATGCTGTTAGGTTCTTTTGCTGCAATCAGTGCTGGCACAAAATTGAAGGAATTATGAGTAAGAAGGACTTCATCTCTATCCCTCTCTATATGAATTGAAGCACACACCAAATCTGCCTTTAGAGTGGATAAAATAGAATAATAGTGAGCTTTCGGAAAGCCAAGCCCTACTGGAAATTTGCAAACTACCCTCAACAGTAAAGTCCATGTTAGAAAAGTAGCCGAAATATCCCTCCGATTCTGCCTCGTTACACCTTTAGACAACCAAAATTACAAGATTGCATTTTTTAAAGCCAGAATTATGCTAGCAGCTTGCTGAAGACTAAAGAAAGCCTGTGGTCAACTTGCCTCAGGATATTTACTTAAATACTTAAGTGAGCGTATGTAAACAATTGACCCTGTGTGGGGAAGAAAACAATCTCTAAATTCAACCCTGTGTAAGAAAAATAATCAAATAAATCATCAAACCCCCAAATTAAAATGGCATTCCTGGTCTTTGTAGGTCAATGTAAACATTTCATTCAAACTGTACCTCAAACAGTCTTGGATTTAATGTCACTGAGTTCGTTTTAGGTCATAAATAATACTAAATGTAGCCTCAGTGGTAATCTAATTAGAAGCTCCATGAAGATCCTGACTACCAGCAACAAGTTACATTCCCAATGAGAGCAGGGTCAAACGAGGCTATGGTGTCTCCAGCAGCCGCACTTATAGAGATTCTTGCTTGCAAATTACAACGTGAGAATCCCCAAACTGCATCCTTTACAAGATCTTGACATTACAGGTCATCATCACATTTCAGGCTGATTTACTGCTATAAGTACATATGAAAAATGTTTTTATGCTGCACTTACAATGAGAAAACATGCGCCGATCATTACAGCTTTCATCCTCACATCCAGATCCATGGGAAACTGGATGCCGAAGTTGTCAGCGTCTGTGAATGCCTCCCGTAGCAGTCCTGTCCACTGTTTGCTGATTTTTCCAATCTTGCTGACTTCGTCCATTGTCAAAATCTGCGATAAAAAGCATCCAGGACATAGAAAAGGAGTATGTTGAATTAGGATAAGGATCAGTGAGCAGTTTATATTTATGTATTTCGTTACTCATGGCCAAAGGAATGTCTTTATTTCTGTAAAGTCTTCAAAGACCTGAGGGAGAAATCATGGCCATAAAACATGTTTCATTTTCCCCATTCTCAGGGTCTTGTAAAACGTCTACATCACTGACCCCGATCCCCCTTCACGGCTCAGTCTAATAAAACTATGCGAACCACAGGACAAAAGCCAGATTGTACTGAAATGTGAGTGTGTCCTGTTCCTCACTGCAAACTCCCTGACATTTGTTAAAGGGAAAAGCTGTTAGACTGTTATGACATTTAAATAAAGAGCCCCACCTCGAAGTCAACATCAGGAAGGCAGCTCCAGCCACAGAAGGGCCCATGGATCTTCAGTACAGGTTCATTGTGTTCATTTGCTACAATAAATTTAGGAGACAATGGATGCCACTGCTGTATCACGTAGCCCACTGTGTTACCGGGCGGAGCCTGCACCTCCAGCTGTAAGAGGCAGAGAAATGTGACTGGTATTTACACACCCTAAACCACCACGGTTTCAAAATACATGCAAAACAGAATCAACAAATATTGTGTCATGCATAAGGATCATTAACCTTGAACGTTTTGACCTGATGCCACAAAAGTAAACCTATTTGATTAGAATTTTATTTAAGAGTTCTTAAATAAAATTTATTTACGCAGGTTGTCGTCCTGCTTGAAGATAAACTTACTCCTGAGTCTCAAGTCTTTTACAGCCACTTTTTGCTTTGTGTTTAGCTGCATCCATCTTCCCATCAACTCTGACCAGCTTTCCTGTCCAAGCTGAAGAACAACATCCCCACACCATGGTGCTGGCACCACTGCTTTACCATGGAATGGTGAGATTAGGATGTTGTGTGGCTATAGATATCTTACCACACATAGTGTTTTGCAAGGTCAGAATGTTTGTTTTTGGCCTCATCTGACCTAAGCACCTACTTCCACATGTTTAATGTGTCCTGTTGAGAAGATTTTGCTGGCTTTACCTTCAGAACTGTATTTTTTGTCACTTGTCAATAAAGGCCAAATTTGTACAGGTGAAAAATTATGATTTGTCCTATCATAAGATTTTCCCATCTGAGTTATGGCTCTCTGCAGCGATCACTGGCCTCTTCCCTGTTTTAAAGCTCTCCATACTCAACCTGTGCATTGAACCGGACAAACAAACCTTGGTAGGTTTGGGTGGCATTTTATTTAGGGACATAGAAGTAAAATGTCCTTTGAAACTTTCATCATTTTATTATTATCATTTTTTTTTTTAAAGCATGCATAATTTTTCTTCTACTCCACATTAGCCTGCTACTTTCTATGGGTCTGCCACATAAAGTCCTAACAAAATTAATGTAATAATGAAAGTAACGTGCCAAGTATAAAAAATGGGGCTGAATACTTGTGAAAAGAAGTGTAAATAACATCTGAATGCTCCCATTTGATTTCTAAGATCCAATTCGTGACCAGGTGATTGAACTCACTTCTTGTAAACAGCATGGGAAGAAGCAAGACATGCACTTCAGCGGCCTGGTGACGCTGATGATCTCCTGGCCAAAGTTGTCAAGGACATGGATGTTAAAGGGCCGCAGGGGGCCGCAGCACTGCCGGCTCAGACAGTCATTCTCCTCGACGGCGTAGAACACATTCTGACCCATGGAGTTTCGCACCTCATACTTGTTATTGCTTTCAAAACCGACTAGGGCTGTGTGAATTGAAGCATACAACATTAGCTGTTGTTGCGGCAAAAGAAAAGGAAAATACTCATGCTATATACTGTACCTTCAACAACCTCAACCTTCTGTTTGATGAGGAGCTGATCCACCTGGAAAACCACATATAAGTATTTCTTTTTTTTTTTTATGCAACCAATAAAAATAGAAACAAAGAAGGGAGGTTGTTGGGAGGTGTTTTAGACATTATGTGACAGGGTTAACAAGGCTTGGACAAATGAGACAATGCATGAAGTGATACCAAAGGTGTATGGTGACAGATCATGTGACACACAGGTGTAGTTCATTTCATCAAGCATGCAACTTCTGAAGGTCACTGGTTGCACCAGAAACGTTTTAGGTGCATGTATTCAAAGTTTAAATCTATGCATGTATTCACCCTTTTAGCAAGAGGGATGAATACGTGCATATTTTTAAGTTATTGTTATTATTACATAAAGATATTTCTTTATTTCACTTCACCAACTTAGAGTATTTTGTGCAGATGTATTATCTAGAAATTAGATTAAATAAAGACATTTAAATACATGTTGTATTGTAACAAAAATAAACAAAAATGCCAAGAGGGGTGATTACTTGCGCAAGGCACTGTGAACATACTTTTAACTTTTTCAGTGCGTATCAAGGTGCACTTTAAGGGGAACATGCTCTTACAGTTGTCAGGTACTCTAATCCTGGGGGACACCCTGGTATTCCTGGGCTGGGCACCGCGTACATGTTCATGTCTTCAGAATGCCGGGAGACCTGTTGATGTGCAAGAAACTGTTTAAAACAGCAAACTGGCGCCATCTTGTGATAATTTAGGTCACAGTCATAAACAAATGCTGAACCATCGCAGTTGAGGAAATTCAGACAGTGTCTTTGCTTCTTTAAAAAAAGAAAAAGAAAACAAAGTTAATATCTTTAAATATAAAAAAAGAAATGAGGGCGTGTGTTTTCCCTCAAGTCATCGGTGTCGCCCGGGGGATCTCAGTGCTACAGGGGTCTACGTGCTGGTGGGCGACACAGACATTCCTGGTTATATCTGGAAGTGAAAAGCTTCCAGATATAACTCGGCGGCGTGGGAAATCCTCTTACTTGCTTTAGTTTACACGCGAACAACAGACTTAAACGCGAACCCCCACAATAGGCACGCCAGCCGTGTCCCTCCTTTGTGGAGGTTGCATCAATGGAGATCGCGGCGACGGGTCGTGTTATGCATGGTTTACTCCTAACGTCTCGTCAGTTGGAGAGAATCGAGCGCACACCGACGTCTCATCTGCCCACCTCCTCATTGAAACACTCGCGCAAAGCTTTCCGTAAGACTACTTTTCCCACGCGTGTCGCCCACAGCTTGAAACTCCACATTAAAACCGAGAAATAAAACGCGAGAAAAATAAATACTCACCGATGTTTGACGTGCTACTTCCAATAATAACGGGTCACTCAGAATGGAAGCAAAGCTGTGGAATAAACCTCTAATCTGATTGGACGACGTCACAGCACTTCCTACTCTCCTGCGCCAATGGGAATATAGCACAGTAGATCTAAGCGAACAGAAGCAAATAGAAGCGACTAGAGCGGAAATAAATAGAGCACACGAAGGTGTTGAAAGCTGGGAGTTTTAATGCAGGAAATCCTTAAATAATAATAACAACAACATACATCTATCAAGTGTTTCATTTGTTTTTCTACCTTATTATCAACTCAGAGATAAAGTTTGAGTCAACAATAGAGACTAAGAATGTATCGTTTGGCCACTGTTGGAGTCAAAGTTGATTCCTAATGTATATGACTATATTTACATAAACACAACTAAATTTCAGCATAGTGAGAGAGCATTTTTTTATATATATTTGTTTGTTGTAACAAAACATGACATTTTAAAACCGATAAAATTAATAAAAGTAAAAATAAGTGTGGTAGATCAGAGAGTGTAGGGAGGGGCAAGATCATCTAAAGATTTAAGAACAAATAAAGAAGTTTGAAAATGAACTTTAAAATGGACAGGCAAGCATTGCAGAGAGGATAAAATCGGAGGGACATGCACTCTTCTTTGTATTCCAGTTAAAACATGTGCAGCAGTATGAACTGAAAGGATTGTAAAGATGATTTAATAAATCCAAGGTACAAGTACTGGTAATTACAGCACAAACCAGTCCATTTGTTACAAAGGCATGGATTACTACTTTTAATTCATCTTTCGACAAGATAGTTTTTTTAAAGCATTCATTTATTAAATTTGTCAAAGTGAAAAATTTAGAAGCAGATTTCTGGTTAGTGGGATAAGCGTTCAGCAGTAGGTGTGTTTGCCATATCTGAGGGTTCCATAGCTTACTCCAAATTTTGAAGGATGTTTACAGTGTCAGGAGGAGCTTATGCTGAAATTTGTCAACCTAAAAGTCAAGTTCTTCCATGAGTTACTCCCGTGCAATGGCCATCTGGTCATTTGCATGCTGAAGAAAACCATTCACTGTGTCCTTACAAATCAGAATTCCAGATTTTTGGTGTGGATTTATTTATTGTGTTACTTAACTTAATGAAGAATAATAAAGAACGATGACCCCTGACCTTTCTCTCAGTGTTTTAATATTACAGTCTACATAATAAATTTGGTGTCTTCTATGTGATTATATAGAGCAGGGGTGTCAAACTCAATTTCACCAAGGGCCACTTCAGCATATTGGCCACCCTCAAAGGGCCACATTGACGATATAAATCAGGAATGCCCAAGTGCAGTCCTCCAGACTGCAACTTTTAGATGTGTCCCTGCTAAAACATACCCCAGACAAAAAGTTGACTTCCCTCATTAGCAGCAACTCAGTTCTGTAGAGGCCTATGCATGAGTCAATGATCCAGGTGTGTTGGAGAAGGAACGCACCTAAAGTTGTAGAGTGATAGGTCTGGAAAACTAGACTTGGGCAATCCTAGCATAAATGTATGAAAATACAATGTTAAAAATAAATTAAACAACACCTCATATTGTTAAATAAGTGATTTTATGTATTCAAGTTTTAAATATTACATTTGAGTTTGCATGGATGTAAAATTACTGCTCTGTTTAAAAATATGCTCAGTATTTTTAAACTGCTCAGCTAAACTTCGCTCTTTAGCTTGTTAGCTTGTCGATGTTTCAGTTTTATTCGCTGGGAAAATTAATCTTTGTCTGCTTTAAAGATAAGCAGACAAAGAATAAAAACAAGTTTTGATATTAACTCTCAACTTCATTCACAAAACTTTTTCGTTATTTATTACACAACGAACATGTATTTCACATAAGAACAAAACAATGAGGTGATGCTGCCTGTCCTTGAACACAAAGCTGATCCTCTTCACCCTGTCACCAACTCACACACATCCTCATTGTGTTCTGTAAATAAACACAACACAAGCAAAATCAATAAACTATATGCATATTCCAGTATACTAAGTTTTGGTTTTACATTCATTCTATTTAAATTTAGTTTGTTCGTGCTCACCAATGTTTTCTGGCCGGATGTCTGGCACCGTTTTCCCCTGGTCAGTTCGTCCATGTCTGGTTTTAGTTCTTGTGCTGAGGAAATCCGCAAAACGGCGTGTAGGTTTTCGTCAGTAATGCGCGATCTGGTCTTGGTCTTGTTTAAATTCATTATTGAAAACATCTGTTCGCACAGATAGGTGCTTCCAAACATGGACAAAACAAGAGCTGCATGGAGTCGAAGCTGTGGCATCAAATCAGGGGGCAGGAGACGGTAAAAGTCCTCGATTGAAACATCACGGGACTTCGCTCTTTAGCTTGTTAGCTTGTCGATGTTTCAGTTTTATTCGCTGGGAAAATTAATAATCAGCTTGAGGTGGCTCTGCTGCACTCTAGTGGCGAGAAGCCGTAATGTTGGCTGGTAACAATCGGGAAGGCATTATGGGAGATGTAGTTTGTAGTCAATTCGTGCTCAAACCCTATTTTAAGTCAATCAATGGGGCTGTAAAACGGTGGTGGGGAGAGGGCCACATAAAATGACGTAGCGGGCCACATGTGGCCCTCGGGCCTTGAGTTTGACACATGTGATATAGAGGCCTCTAAGCCTTTAAATAATATTTTTGAGCAAAAAAAATCATCATATAAAGATGTAGATGGCTCTTAATGATGGATTAATTTTGATGTGGTAAACGTTTAATATCTTAATCTCCTGCAGGGATCTGAACACAGTCCTACTTACAATAAATCACCCAGACAAGGGTGTACAGAAAATGGATGGATGGATGGATTCTGTCTGCAGTTATAGTGTTTTCCTGAGGTTGAGATGGGAGCAGTAGTGGAGAAGCGGAACCTTTATTTGGGGGGCGTTGCTTCCGGGTTGGTTTTAGGGCGGACTCCCTGTTAGCCTCAGACGCATATGTGAATGCTAAAAGCAGGACTTCCGTCGTGATTGTTGAATTTTATTTCATTATTCTTAATGTTAGTACACAGTGAAAACACACGAAAACTACTCTGTAAGATGTTTACCTCTTATTTTATCAGGAAATAACACCGCGTTGCGGTTCCTGTGCACCAGTAGACTTTAGATTGGCAGAATGTCAGCCCGTCCTGGGGAAGTCCAGCTGGTTTAGGTGATTAGAAGACCATACTCCTGTTTTTAGTAGTTTTTTTCTAGGTTTGTTTGAATAATATTCAGTGCAAGTTGCTTGTTGACTTATAAAGTAGTTCAGATCATGAGTAAAGCCCAGCCAAAGTTAAAGGTAGAGAAACTATTCTTTCTTCATGAAGTGTGGGAATTCAGAAGTTAAAGTTGAAACAATGCCATGTTACATTTAATATTTTTTGTAAGTCATGTTATTCTGTTTTGGATCATTATTAAGTTAAAATCAGTGTACATTTTGATATTCATACCAGCTAATATACATCTAAATGCAGTAAAACTAAAAACAGTTGCTTTATCCTGTTTAATACACTGTAGCCTACTTTGGTTGTTCTCATCCAAGTGATGGGATAGTAAAGTGAAAAAGGTAATGTATGAAGTTACTTGTTAATAGTCAGAAAAGTTAATGAGGTTTATAAAACAAAGGTAATTTAGATTATCAATATTGTACACTGTAAAAAGGTTGTTGGTTAACAAATGAAACAGACAATCTGAAAATCAGCGGTTCTGTCATCATTACTGAATCTTATTTTATTATTCTTTAGATTGTGATTGGCCAGTTGAATGGATTCTAACAGCCTTTATTGCTCACACCTGATATGCGTTTGTTGTGGATGATGAGATGCTACAGAGAGCTGAGAGGACATGGTGTACTGGTAAAAAATAGAAGTATTTGGAACCTGAGTGAAGTTGGCCCCCCCACCTTCTTCAAATTAGACAAAATTGGTGTCAATCAACTCGGCTACGTTTGTGCTGGTTTGTGCAGCAAAAATTTTCGTTTGTGCCGCTATCATTTTAAAGATATTAAGAGGGCTGGTTGACCTTTGATGACCTCTAAAAACATTTCTATATCTTTAAAATGATAGCGGCACAAACGAAAATTTTTGCTGCACAAACCAGCACAAACGTAGCCGAGTTGATTGACACCAATTTTGTCTAATTTGAAGAAGGTGGGGGGGCCAACTTCACTCAGGTGTATTACGAAAATGTAGGTGGTCATAATCAAAATTGTCATCACAATTTTCCACAATGGCATTGCATTTACAAATGTTCTTTAAATGCAATACCACTGTATTATATGGTATTGCATTTAAAGCTAATAAGTTGCTTGCGAAGTTCACTGATAATACATTTCAAGCTTGCAATGTTGCATATTGATTTATTAAAAGCATAAAGTAAGTTGTTTGATTGCACTAGAGTAGGAGAGTTGAATAATAGAATATTCTGCACAAAACCTTATTTTTTCTTCCAAATGATATCAAAGCACAAACACAAAAAACTCTAAATTTGCACTATGGCACTTTGCATCCACTAGAGTGCAGTGTTGAGCTAAAGGCACAGGGTAACTTTGGCCAAATGCTGGAGTTACACCTTTAGTTGCAAAGGGCTGCACTCAACCCTACTCAGCGCGCACACAGATGCACACGAATGCACTTGCTGCCGCTTAATAAATTGTGCGCCGTTGTTGGGTCGAGTATCCTTATTTGCGAATACAAATTACCTGATTTTCTCAAGGGCTACTGATTTTTTTTCAAGCAACGCTAATGAGAACAAATGATGACTCGCATGCAGATCTGCTGACACTTCAGGTGCAAATGCCTAAAAATGTGTCTTAATTGATTGGTTTTATGGCCATCGCTTATAGTGGCCTTGTGTGGGTAAAGCAATAGACAACTTTGGTGTTTTAAAACTGTAAAATAAAAATGTTTAATGTATTGGGACTCAGACGGACATGTTTCTTTAGCATATCAACTGCTCACAGAGAAACAAAACACATGTTCTTCATCAGTGTGATCAAAACAAAGTGATGCAGTGACTGTGAAACAGTCGCTCTCATCTGAATAAACAGACTGGACAGTCAGGGGTCTTTGAAAGACAGTCAGATTGACTTACTGACTCCCACAGCCCACTTACTCCCACTGGGGTAAAGCCTTTGGATAATATGCATGTGTGTACCAATCATAGAGGCTTTGCACTTGACATTCCTACCTATTCTAAGATTCCTTTTCTTCTTCTCTGCTCTTATTTTTTTGCGTAAAGGTACTGCTCTTTATACGCTTGGGTAATCTTTCGTGCACTCCTAACGAGGTTGTCAGATTGGCCGCATAATGAGGAGCCTAAAGATAAATGTAAAAATACCCCCATTACACCACTTTCATCCTCTTGTTCATTAGGTTAGCATATAAGGTTACAGTGCATCTAGCCCCTATGTTGTACATGGAAAATTGAGTGTGTCACTGAAGGGGCAGCTTAACCTTGAAACGATTTTGATCTTCAGTGTAGGTATAATTTATTTTTCTTATGGAATTTTGGTGACTGACAGAGGTTTTCTTGAAGTATTCATACCCTAGTTTAAAAATATTCCAATTAATCATTTATATTTTTTATTCCCCCCAAAAAACCCGGCTTTTGTTCCATCTTTGTCTCTCCACCTCTGCCCATCCCTTGCCTCCCTCTGTCTCTTCATTTCTCTCATTTCTGCACCCCTGTCAAGTGCTTTGTTTGCTCTGACTTTCCATGTGGTTATCTGAGCGCAGACAGTATGCCTCGCCCTGGCACAGGACCTCAGTTTCCAAGGCAACTTTATAATTGTTTTGGATGCGTTCCAGACGCCACTGGATACCAAGGCATTATTGATGTCAAAAGAAACATGTATGAAATGAGGAGATGTGGAGGTGTCCATATGGTTCCGTACACAGCCATGCAAAGCCATTTAACGCTTTTCTCTTTTTTCGTTTTTCCTTTTTTTTTTTTGCAATGGGAGTTTTTGTGACATCGCTGAATAGATCCCACATGTGCCGCATGATATTTCATAATTTTGATCTCTCCGTATCACAAAAGGAGATAATAGCATGTGAAGTGAGCCGCTGAACTGTGCAATATTTCTCCTATTCATGTCATTAAGTCATTGTCACAGTATGTTCTGCCAACCTTACTGAATACAATGTGTCTATTATGCTTCTTTAGCCCAAAAAATAGGAAGCGAAAATAAGAATTTGGTCCATCTGAGCTCAAGTCCATGGCAACAAAAAGGTTGGAACTGTGCTGCTACTGGCTTTAATTCACCACAAGCAGGCTTTGTTTTGACAGGAGAGGCTGTTTGGTTGTCACCATAACCATATTGCGACTCCACAACCCACCCTTCTTCTTGCACACCAACATATGCACAGCATCACTGAAGCTCTTAGCCACGAATTGTGATCATTAAAATAACATATATTGTCAACAGCAACGAGATGAACCTAATCGCTCCGGCTAAATTACCAATCTACAAATGTCTCTCATAAGTTGCTCAGGGAAACTCTTGGAAACAGTATTTTTTCATGTTTAATTGTGTAACTAAAATAAGGCCCTGACTGATCTTTTTTCCCTTTTTCTCCCCTTCTGATCTCTAGCCTCCCCTCCCTCGGCTTAATTTATGACCTGTGAGGAGGAACCCAGGGAGTGAGAAGTGAGTGAGACTGGTTTGAAAGCCGTGAATAGGGAAGGGGGCAACAGGCCCTCCAAATAACACAAAAGAGGCAACCACAGCTGTTTGGAGGCAACACAAGCCTCCGCAAGACACTGTCTTCTTCCAGACCTACACCCGTGCTGCCTTTGCAAGCAGCATGCTTGTGTTTGAAAGCTGTAACTTCACTTCTTGTAGGTGAGAACCAATACATTTTGAAGTTCAAATGTGTGGAAAGAGAAAAGTATCTGCATGAAAACATTTTCTGCCTGAAAAGAGTGAAATATCATGTTGTGGCAACACTGTACCTGTGGCAACAAACTAAAAAAAAATCTGCTTTATTAAAACAATTTTTTAATAGTTTTAGAACATTGATGTTTATCTTACCCTATACAAAGTTTAGGGTAAGAAATGAGTTTGATGTTTTCAATTCAATACTGTCGGGAAGTTTGGGTCAACTGAAGTTCATCTTCCACTGCATAACTTGGAAGTGCTTTTTGAAAGTCAGTGTCTTTCTGTTTGACTTTGTTTACAGTGGCTTGCAAAGTATTCATACTTATTGAACTTGTCACATTTTGTAAAATTAAAACCAGAAACTATGAGGCATTTTGTTGAGATCTCATGTAATAGACCAAGACAGAGGCATAATTAACTGGGAGAAAACTGACACATGGTATTAAGACTATAGTAACTCTTATGTGTTTTTTTTACAAATAAGCTAAAAGTGTATTTAGTCTCTCGATTCGATACTTACTCATACTTTTCATTTCAGTATCAGTCTTTTGGGAGATGTTTCCACCAGCTGTGCACATCTAGATACATGTTTTGCATGTCCAATTGCAAAACAAGTCAACACATGAATATTTTCTGATGTAAGTCATTACAATGGAGCTTGGAGGTTGTTGCCAAACTAGAAGGTGAACCTTCACCACAGTCTCAAATCTTACATTTTATCCACCTTCACATAGAACCTGACCAGCTTCTGTCTTTGAGGAAGAATACTCCCTACAGCAGATGCTTTTTTTCTTAAAAAACTTTACATTTCATTCGGCCAAATCACCTTCTTCCACATGCTTTGACTCTGCTGTGTCTCTTACCTGCACAGTTTTTTTTTTTAGAATACTTATTCAAATAGTTGTCCTGTCAACAGATTCCTTCATCTGAGCAGTGGGTCTATTAAATTCTTCCTGAGTTTCTGTGGATATCTTGCCTGCTTCTCTTATGAATGTTTACCTTGCCCAGTCCAGTCGATCAGTTTTAGTTGATGTACATGTCTAAGTTTGGAGTTTTATCATACTCTTTCCACTTTGAGATGATGAATTAACAGGCACTCTGAAAAATATTGAAAGCTTATGATTTTATAATCTAACACTGCTTTAAACCGCTCCACAATTTTATTAATTGCATATCTGCTGTAGACCTTGGTCTCCATTTTGTGATTTATTCAAAATTGTTTTCTTACAATATTGAATAAGTGGACAAAATTCTAGACTAGACTCTCAAATGGCAAAGAGAGTCTAGTCTTTTCTAGACTCTCTTTGCTAACTAGATGACTTCTGAAGGCAATTGGTGGAACTGAATTGTACTTGGTGACAATAGCAGAGGGGGCTGAAAAAAGTTATACATCACTGTTATGATCTTTATCTGTTAAAAAAAATGCTCAAACCATGCATCATTTTTCTTAGGTTTAATAATTATCTATGACTTTGTTTTGTTCTATTTTTGAATAGACATGACAAAATATGAAAACCTTTAAAGGGCATCAATACATTTGCAAGCTAGTTATGCAGCTATTAGGCTGCCATTATATTAACCTTGTATTGACAGATGTTTTACGTCTTTGTGCAAAGGTCAATCAAAATTACTTGGGTAGATGAAAATAATTAGTATGTTTTTGAATGCAAATCTCTGAAAAGAAAAAAAAACAAAAATAAAAACCTGAATAGTAAAATAAAGTCCCAATGTTAGAGGTTTCAGTTTGGCTTTTCCTCCTCATTCTGCTCTTTTCTCTCCTTTTCATCCATCCACACAGAGAGTATCCAGAGCCATCTGCAGGCCACGGTCCATCCCCAAAGACAGGGGATCACAAAGGTGTTATTTTTCAAAGCTGGCCCTGTCCGCCTCCTGCCGAGGGTGTGCGGCTGTGGTTCAAGGGAAGGTGGGAAACTTCTGAGGCCCTGTTCCCCGCTTGTAACCCCTCCCTGTCGCCCGCCTCCCCAGGGGCAGCCTTTTGAGGGTGTCATAACTGCGGCCTGTATAACACGGGTTACTGCTGACGGCGGTTGGTCACAGTTGATGAAGCCTTTAAAGCTGCTTCCTTTCTCATGGTTTCTGTTAAAATTGTGGAGAGCGGGACCCGCGGCTTGGCTCTCGGACAGTTGCAGCTGTAGGAATAGAGAGGATTTTGGGAGGATGGTAAAATACTGCATTTTGACTTTCGATAAGTAGAGGGTGCTCCTGTTCCATGTTTGATGTTGTTCGGCGCATTGCAGACCTACACTGCTACCCAATATCCCCACTCTTCAAAAAGAGGAAACAATGAAAGTATTATCTTCATTTTAGGGTAGTTTGTAAGTTACTAAAAAGGTCAGTCTTTTTCTTTCATTGTTGTCTTATCAGCATGAATAAAAGCTTCAGCGAATTGTTTGAAATAAGCTTTAAGTGGACAGAGCTGCAAATCACGCAGCTGTTGCGGTGCCATCCTGTTGTTTTGCAGCATCTGGAGAGGCTGAACGCAAAGTAAAGTGGGACAGAAAGCCATGACAGTGTGGTGGTGATAGCATGAGTGGGGAAGCACTTGGTGCTCACCTCTTTCTCCAGAGAGCCCCCATGGACACAGGGTCCTGCTGGCACACAGTAAAACGTGATTGTAGAAAACACCCATCACACTGAGACCAATAAAGGGGAAAATCAGAGAGGCTTTTATTTTCAAATTTGGTTGCAGCAGCAGACGGGAAAGAAATGGCTTTGCAAATGCTATTTTTCAGTTATTGTTTGTGGATTGTTTGTGCAGTGCAAAATTTTATGTTTTACCATTATTAGGTACTTTGTAAATTCCATTGTCATTTACATTTTTCCAGTTAGTTATATTCAGACTTTTATTCAAACAAAATTTTCATCAGCTGGATTTTTTTTAAGTGATTGTTTTTACTGGAGTTTTTATTTCTCTTTTTTTAATGGAGATTGCAATTTATATGTGCTTTTTATTTACATTTGCACCTATTATTTTTATAGTCACACATTTTGAAGGCAAACAGGCAATATTTACAGAATTCAGTTTCAGAATAAAATGCACAACTGAATTTTAAAAAAAGGAAAATGGTTAAATTAGAAACAGCTCCATGAAAACCGACAGTTTGAGTATTTACAGTTTCAGGAGTCCGAGGAACCTGGTCAGGCCAGAAAAAACACAGTGAGGCCCGCCATGTTGCCCTGCGTGAGTCAGTGTCAGTGCAAAGAGCAAAGGCCGGTGCGGTTCAGGACTTCTCCTTGGGCTGTGTACAGGCAGCATGTGGACGAGAGGGCCTGAGGTGCACAATGCTCCTCTGTTCTTTGTGCTGTACTTCTGTCTCACTGACTTTCTGTCCTGCAGACATACACTCCTCTTCCTCTTTCATATTCACGCAGGCACACACACACACACACATATGTACGCTGAAGAGTTTTCTCCACACAGTTGGGAAGACAGGGGTCAGTGACTGGATGCTCCCAGCTGAGTGCTGCAGTGCAGCCCTTCTCTGAAACATGCACACACACATCCACGCGTGCAGAGTTAATGTCTTTTTCCATGTTGGCTCTGTATAAAGCTTTGGCTTTTGTGCTGCCTATACTTCACCACCCACAAAAGCCAGGAAATCCCAGGAGTCGAGGAGATCGTAGCCTTCCTCCAGCTACTCAGGAAAAAAGGAATTTCCTAACAGTTTGTTAGGTTTATTTAAACAATTTAATCAGCTTATATACTTTTTTAAATAAGATGCAGTTATTTCATGCAATTTGTAAATTTTAACATTTTTCCACATTAGAGCAGAGAGTTAGCTTTTCTTAAGCCCTGTATTTTTTCATGAAGCTTGAATTATTCCTAAATTTAACTGACTAGTGTTGCTGATTTTTAAAAATAAAACATATATTTATTCTAATACCTTTTTTTATTAAATTGAACAAATTTTATAGTACTTAGATTAAGATTTATATGTATCTTCAATTTAAGCTAAGTGACTTTATTTAATAAATAATTCTTTTTTATTCTGATATTGCTTCTGTCAGATTTTTTTTAGAGACATTTCTTCCAAAATCATCCGCAGTAATATCAAAAGCGTGAATGTGTATTTCATTAGTACTAATAACTGTAAATATGTCTGCAAGCCCATACTGATGCATGAGAAATATTTAAAGTTTATTAAATTTATTATATTCATTTATATTTTTTAAAATTACAGTAAAAATATAATCCCCAAGAGTACAAATTATGCTGAGTAATTACATGAGTATTTGTCATCACGGAGACAAAGCACCATCCTTTTCTAAACTGATTGACCATGTGGTCAACAGATGATTAAATTGACAATCTCTCAATTCTCGTCTATATTAATCACCCCTTCGGTGCTGGTGGATCGATTAAAAAACGCTGTAATCTCACAGTCGTTAATCATTAGTGTCAAAATTGGAGAAACATAATCCAGCCAGGCTGTGGGTATGTGGGGGGTTAGCAGAGGAAGTGGAATGCATACGGAATGGGAAGACTGATCCCTCTGTTTCTTTGACGTCAAGCATCCATCTACTGGTGTTATTCCTTAATCTGATTCACTTGGCTGCTTGGAGGACCAGCGTTGCCTGTTGGAACGGTTTTACTCGTGTGATGGATGCTATTGTCAAAAATGCCAAGGTCAATCTGCGACATGGCAGAAAAAAAGGGAAGACTTTTTTTTTTTCTTTAATCTGAAAGTGCTTCCCATGTATCATCAAGGCAGCAGTCTGACCTTCCTTCTCTCTGTAATAACATTCAGTGAGGACAACTGCTGCGTACACGCTCATGGGATGGCGTTGATCTTTAAAACGGGTCACAACGCTGCCGAAGAGAGACTTGTGTCACTCATAGCAGTGTGCAGGCACATTACTTACACTGAGACACATTCGGAAATAGAGTTTCACTATCTGGCATGGATACCAGCTAATGAAAGTATCAAGATATCTTGGACCTCTTTCTGTGCAGCAGCCATTTGATGGTTTGGCTGGGTTTTGACAAATCAATTGGTAAATAACTTGGGAGTAATGAATGACAGTCCTGATAAATGACAAACAGCAGTTGTGAACTTGTCATCCAAAACAGAAATTCAATATACCAATTTATCAGTTTGACTGACAATGTCACCCTAACTCGGTCTTGCTGCTCTGTCCTCTATTATTCGACCACCTCAGCAATACAAAGATCTGTTTTCAGCATAGGCAGTTATTAATACCCCATTTAGGAGCTAGTAAACATTTTGTAGTGTAAACAAAAACCTCTGGTTTGTTCTAAAAGCTTTCAGAAACCACTGACTTAGTTCAATGGCAAGGAAGGCTGCTATACACTTCATGCAATCCCAGACTGTTCTTAAGTTCACTCTTGCAGCCTTCCATGCTATTGTCAGAAATGTTGATTTTAAAATTATTATAAACTTGTCTTTTAGCCTGTGTCCCTATTTCAGCATTGTACAACAACAGTCTCATATTTTGGTCATTATTCCTTCAACTTTGAATCAACTTCCTGGTCCCTAAAGAACAACATGGTCACTACAGCATCATACAGCCATTACCATGTGTTGCCATGGAGATGGTATGTACAGGGAGAGAGTATTTCCTTTCAAATACATTTTGCATGTAGGCCAAAAAATTCAACTTTGGACTTTTCTGACAAGTGCATCTGCACTTTGTTCTCCACATGACTTGTGGCAAATGGTACCTCAGTCATAAGGAGTTGCATATGGGACTTTTTATGACTTTCTTTAACAATGAGTTTCTTTTCACTACTTTTCCAAAAAGTTAAGTTGAGGAATGCCAGACTTAAAATGTGGTCTTTTGTCTAGATCCTCCCGTCTCACCTGTGGATCTCCTCCGTAGTTACCATGGTCACTATGATAACTATGGAAATAAACTACTCTATCATCTCTTTGATGGGAAAGTGTTTATGTGACAATTTCCGTAATCTGTGCTCCCACTTACGAGGTCTGTTGGAGCGCTCTACTGTTGGAATTCCGAGTGGAGCCTTGCCTTTTGACACCAATAGTGAATACATAAGTCAATATGTTGGCAGGTTCAAAATATAACATAAACCGTCTTAAAAAAGCAAAAGTATTTTTATAGCATAAAGACAACCCTTTACTCAAACAGAACACTGCTTTGTGTCAAAATCGGAGCACCATACATTCAAGATGCATATTATCTTAAATGTTGGAGCAATTTGCTTGAGGTAAACAATGTCCATAATGACAAAACATTCTTGTTTTACTCCACTATTAAACCACATATTGGTGCCAACAAGTGTCTCAGATAAAAGGGATAAAACAACTGTCCACACTGATCAGTGTTCTACAACGGTGATTTCATTAATGTTTTCAGAGTTAGATTCTTTTCAAAGTGCCTCAGAGATTTTAATGGCTTTTATGTAAAAATACTGTCATGCTGGTAAACTGACCCTTTTTTCAAATTGCGTCTGTCCTCCCCATCAATCCACCCTTAAAAATTGGTCTAGAGTGGGGATACTCAAATTGCTACATCTGCACAAGAAGTTCAACAATATTTTCTGAAATTCATCAGCAACGTAATAGCAAATTAGTTAAAATATTGACTACATTTGGGGTGCTGTGGTGGCGCAGGGGATAAGCATAACCCACATAAGGAGGCCTTAGTCCTCGACGCGGCTGTCGCAGTTTCAATTCCCGGCCTGATGACCTTTGCCACATGGTTTCCCTCTCTCTCAATACCCTACTTTCCTGTCTGAGCACTTTCAAATAAAAGGCTGCTAGAGCTAAAAGAAATTATATATATATATATATATATATATATATATATATATATATATATATATATATATTTATTTATATATATAGACTACTTTCAAGTTCAATCAATTAATTTATGTCCTTCTGAAACATGTTTGATTTTAAATTAAGCTACCAAATGTTCTTGTTGAGGTAATAGCTTTCATAAAGTTATCCATAAAATTACTAATTTTGAACTCACTTTAAAAGATTGACTCCCACTGTCATTTTAATAGGTTTCGTCTGATTAGAGGAAAACACAACATTGTGATTTTTGGCGAGCGGTTACCACCCAACAAGGTGGACATCACACAATTAATTCCTTTCTTTTTCCTAAGTGATGTAAGGAAATGGCTGCTAACCCCAGTGTCGTTTCCCCACTGTGTCCTCATCTCCGACTGTCCACTGATTTACCTCTCCCTCTGGGAAAACTGACCACAACAGGCACCTGTGGATGACCCCCCTATGCACAGTCAAATATGCTCACAGGAAGAAACCAGAGAGGAGAAAATCAAATAGTTAAAACCTCAACCACCACATGCTGCTGGCTCTCTGTCCAGCTTCCTCTTTTTCTAAGGCCAGGGATGAGAACTAACCCAAGTCCGAGAAAATGACTTCAATTAGAAGTAATGTTAATCACTATCGCTCAGAACAAAAGCCAAGCTGAGAAATCCCTTGATGGAAATTGTTATAATTGCCCTAACAACAGGAATGAATATTTCTTCCTGCTTAATTACATGTGACTTAATATTTAAATATACCATTTGTGGGGTTTAAGGTATCTTAATGTCTGCCATTAATTTTAAATATCTAGCATTTGGAGCAGCAGGGGTGCAGACAAATACCTTTTACTGTTAGACTGGTTACATGTGGCAGGTAACGTTTGGAGAATGTCAGGTATGTATTATGCACGAGGCGCCACTGACAGGGCCTATATACCTTGAGGAGAGCAGGTAATTGTTTCTTTCTTTTACGATAAGTGGGACCGATCTGGGAAGCAGATTGACTAGCGGCTCTGACATAAACAGAGGCAATTTTCGATTCTATGCAGACAGAACTTTCAACGCCACAAGACAGGGGAATAGTATTGATGCATTTAAACTTTAACACTTAATCCTTTTATTGCCCTGTACAAAACATAATTGTACATTTTCACGATGTAGTACAGAAATAATTAGCTACGGTTGGCTTGTCTGCTAACATTTGGATTTTGAGGAAGCTTTTCTGGCTGTCAAAATGCTTGCTTTGAATTAATAAGTTTAAAAGTTTTGACACCCACTGTAGTTTTAATGAGCCCAGTGTCTATCAGAAATAGAAGAAAAGTTTTATAAATCTTGAAATGTTTTTAAAAGAGAACCTTTTCAAGTTATCAAGTGATAAAGTTTAGTTTTTTCATAGATTTTGAGCTAAAAAAAAAAGAAGCTCAAACTATGAGCTTAATAGCCCTTTAATTAAAAACTGATATGAAGCTCCAAAGCAAATGTTAATTATTGTGTTGTGAGAAGTAAGTTGCTTACCCAGTTACCTTTTTCCTCTGGAGTGACAAAAATGTTGCCACTCAGTTCAAAAGTGGGAAATTGCACAACCAACATCTCAAGAACTACTTTCTGTCTTACATCAAAGTAAGAGCCTTAAACATTGATACAGGAGCATGTCAAGTTTAAACCACAAAGTCAAAATAGGTAATGATACAGCTCATAATATCTTATATTTACAGCTACTTTTTGTTCTAATTATTAATAATTAATATTAATTGGATCTAACATATATATATATATATATATATATATATATATATATATATATATATATATATATATATATATATATATATATATATATATATGCACCTTAACTCATAAAAAAGTATCATTGTTGATTTATCTAAGAATAGCTTCAGTGCTATTCTTAGATAAATACATTTTGCATAAAAAGTATCATTGCTGACCCAACATACTTTACTACGAATGTTGCAGCAATACTTTTAAAACTTGATACTTGATGATTTGGTCCTCTAGGAACTTGTGGCATGGTTTCCTCTTCTGAAGGCTGCAACCCAGTGGCCTGGCCAGCAGCCAGCAGTGACTTTCCCAATCTGGTCACCTAAATCACCACCTTGTCTAATTGGCCAAAACGCCTGCTGCTCCCTGGCCCCTGTTGTTGCATGTCACAGGCCTTCTGAGGAATCAGATGATGTTTGCAAACTGTTAACATTCTGTCATTGGCCAAAAGATGCTTCTAGATATCATAACATATGGGTGCATGGGTTATAAGGAAATCCTTTCTGTCAAACAAAACTCTTCTATTTTTTTATTTCATGTTTATACAACAAAGTTTTTAATTTCAGAGCAATAACGGCAATGTGAACAAAGCGACTTGAAGTAGGGGTGCGGCACTTGGATCACTTTGTCACTTATCAGGAGATGACAACAGGCTGAAATGCTGCTGGGCTTCCAAACACAGAGAAATGCAAAGACAAGCAAACACATCAATAGACAACTGTTAACACATGCACACACACAAGCGCACAAGCACACGCCCACACACACAAGTCGAGCAGGCCTTTGGGTCACGCAGTGTGAGTTAGAAACAGAGACTGGGAGTGAGCGAGCAGCTGCAGGAGCCGTGGGGTGGGCTGGGCCTTACGGCAAGCAGCAAGGGGCTGGGGGAGGCTTTAGCGATGGAGGAGTCTGGGGAGGGCTGCGGGGAGACCCGGAGCAAGGGGCCGCCTGTTTAATTGGAGCTCATTTACACAGCAGTGGAGCAGGAGACACCTGAAGGGCCTTCCTTGCCTTATCAGCTAAATGGCTCCCTCTCCCCCTATTCCACAAGTCAGTTTTGTTTATTCAAATGTTTCCCTCTCAGAAAAGCACATGCACAAGCTCTTTCTTCAGGTCTGTGCAAAATGCAACATTGTGCATTATAGAAATCAGCAAAAACATCTATTTATTTCAGATTTATTTGTACGTAGTTGGACTAAAATAAATAAGGCACACCACAGAATGTTTAGAAAATGCAAATTTGCAAAGAAGATGATCCCTAAACGACTGTTTGATACACATCTAAACAGGAAAAGACAATAAAAGAGGAAAGAGACTTGTCAGCGAAGAAACGCATCAAACTGGAGATTTCTGAAAAATCTAAATATTGAAGGACGTTAATTAGTTTTTTCTGCTTCATTGTCTTTTATTAAATTACATGTATAACATTTATTTTTTTTAAAGGTGACTTGTTAAAAATGTTTCAAAAAGTTCTAATAATTTTATACTGCCATAACTGCTGTTGCATGGCAACCCTTCATTTTAACTCACACAGTTTAACAAAATTTTGTCATGAAAATTTAGGAAATAACTACCGTGTTTGATATGGCACTGCCAATTGAAGCTGTTGACACTACTTGTACTCTGCATTTAAATAAGCAAGTCTTTAATTTGTAATATGCCGTTGGGGGGAACAAAAAAGAAAATCAGTTTCTGTTGACAATAGCAGCTGCTGTACAATGTTTGATAAAAGAAGATGGCTGATGGTGAGGTTGAAAGCAGGAGGAAGCGGAGAAAGGGGGGCTGTGTGATGAGGAAGAAGAGGAGCCAAGAGAAGGAACAACTTACTGTAATCATAGTCATGTTCAATCAGACACCTGCTATTAAGTTGATAAATACACTTTTCTCAGTGTGAGTCCGGATACACTGAGTACCCCTAAGGCACTGTTCTGCTCTTTAACTACCTACTCTCCCTGGCTTCTTCACTCAGCCACCAACTCTCTACCCATTAACTCGAATTTCATCCAGTCTTGCAAAATGTCCCGAAATCCAGTCCTTACAGGGCTCTGTATGATTGACTAAATGTAGTCCTTAACAGTGGGGCAGAGAACAGATTTGGTGAGTGCATGGTTCTTCAGCGATTTTGGAAAGTGAAAAGCAAGGGAGTTAGGTACATTTTTGGTCCATTAGTAAGTACTATTTCACTCTTTCCTTTCTCTTCGTGCTTACGGTAATAAGAAAAAATGGGACCACGATGTATGTGCGTGTGTGTTGTAGCAGAGGAACAGGCTTGGGTTTGAGGCAAAGAGGGTGCACAGACAAAGCTCCTTGCCTCCTTAATCTCTTGTCTCGCCTTTTCAGCTCCAGTCGGTGCCCACATGCTGGTTGCGGGGCCAAGGGGATGCCTCCTGTTGCGAGTCTTACTCAGCACTGTGTCATGGGCGCCACGACACCTGATAAACATTAAGTACAGGCTGCGATACCTAAGTGTTATTATTGTTGTTTATTCATTTTATGTCTCATTAGTGCTGCAGCCATCTCAGCTTGTCTACAGCTGTTGTTACAGGGGTTTGCATGCATAACCATATGCTACTGTTGCACAAAGGATTATATATATTTTTTTCAGAGTGAAAAAAAATTACTCTTTTGTCGGGATTGCAGATGAAAGCAGAATCGATTTATATAATTAAAATATTTTCCCAAGTGACTACTTTAAGTGCATTGAAGTACTCTTTTTAATTTCATTTAGTTCATTAATAATGCACCAAATTCCCAACAAATGTCATTTCAATGACTTTGTCCAAAAAAGAAACAGCTAAACACAGCAGCAGTGAGCCAAGAGGATTTTTAATAGGAAAGAAAACCAGTGTAAATATTTGTCTGGGTAAATCTTCTTTGAAAAAAAAAGTGAAACAAAGTAAATCATGCAATCTACAACCAAGTGATGTCATTTAAAAAAAAATCTGTCCCTTTAGTTGCTTTTATGTCAACCACTGAGATTCCTCCCTCTGTTTATTTTAGAATGGGAAAACAAAGGAATTTAGCTGAAATCAGCTATCTTTGACTGAACATATTATAATGTGGAATTTTATCATTATTTTAACCTTTATCTAGAGCCTTACATCTTAACAAAATAAATTGAAGTATCATAATATTGTTTAACCGTGTTCTGTTTTTGCAGATTGAGCTCCTTAAAGAAATATTATGAATGTTCCAAAGACTGAACTAAACCAACTTGAGGAAACAGCATGATTAAAAGCACGACAACCCCGTATAATACGAACTGGCTTTGAAAGTCGAATATCCTGTGTCCTTTCTCCTGGAAATGTTTTCCTTAAGTTCCTTTGAGCCTTAAAAGAAAATTCATAACTTTGTGGTCAAAGTTCAAAACCATCCCCGGCTTGAACATCTGAAAAGTGGGGAAAAAAAACGGCATAACATACAAATCCTCTCCAAACATTGCACATGTCTCTGATTGAGTTGCAAACTGGCTGAGACGAGATGCGTCTGGAGGCAGCAGAGGGGGGTCTCTTACTTTCTCGATGGAGTCTTTCATTGCTATCCTCCTTATGTCCTCCATCTTCCTATCTATCCATACTTGTATGAGTGGAATTCATCAACTGTTGTGAGGGCCCCGGCATACGATACAAAGCGCATAAGTAGGAGAGTTGGGCCACTGTATCACTGGGAATGAATGAACGACCCCACTTTGACCCAAACAGGGCAGGAAAACACATGTTCTGCTGGTCTTGGCTGACTGGCTACCTGCGGAGAGGGTTGGGAATTCCTCCAGCGGGAGGGACGGGAGGCTGGAGGGATGGAGGGATGGGAAAAGGTGGTGGAGGAGGAGGAGGAGAGACGGAGTTGTTCTCCATGTGTCGTCTTTTCCCTGACGTTAAATTGGAGGATGTAGGCATAGTGTTCTTTTGTGGATTGTTGTAAATGATTTCAGATGTGGTTAAGTTCCAGATGCTTCACCGCCATGCATTCAGAGGTGACTGGGTGTCAAAATGTGTAACAAGAGTGAAAGTTTGCTTTATTATACTGGTAAAAAAAAACCTTTTCCGGAGAATAACGTGAGTGTAGTCCACTATGAGCAGACATTTAACACGAGCTTACAAGTCTCCTAAGCGCTCATCTCGTACTGCAAAGCCTATGGCTCCTGCTATGAGCTCAGCGAGCTCCACAGCTTCCTATTGTTTTTTTTTATTATCTGTGAACCATTTTCTACTTTTTAAACTTAAAGGGGGAATGCGCACTCGTTTCCCCAACACCGTGTCTAGTTGAAATCAGTCTGTAGGCCTTATTCATCTGTTTGAGTGAAATGGAGGTTTGGATTTCATTACCGGAGAAGGTGTGCGTGTCTTCGTGGACATCTGCTTGTGTTTATGCATGTGGCTTGCCCGTAATCTCTGTAAGATGGAGAACAGATCAAACTAACTTATCGGTATGTACGTGTGTAAATGCGTGCATATGTGTGATGTGATGTGTCACAATCCTACAACTAGATTTTGTATTCATATCCACTGACTTCTGTTTTGCTAAAACAATTTTATCGGGTCTTGAAATGATTGTCCAACCCGAAGTCATGTACGGAAGAAGGTGTTTGGGTCACGTGAGTCAAATGCTGGGCTGATTGGCTACATGCTGTCTGTTTAAACCCTCCCAATGGCGAAACTTGGCGGTGGCAGTATCATGATGTGGGGTTTATCTGATTGCCTAGAGTCTGGGAATCTGTTTAGAGTTGATGGAAAAAATGGATACAAGTAAATACAACACAATAATGCAAGAAAACCTGTTGGAGGATGCAAGGTTTGAGACTGGAGAGGACAATCACTTTCCAGCAGAATAACCCTAAATGTACAGTCAGTGGTGTCATTTCATGACTTAGATCAAAGTATTTATGTGTTAGAATGGCCCTGTTAGAGTTCAGACCACATCAAAAACATGTGACAAGACTTGGAAATTGTTGTTTACAGACTCTTTCCTTTTTTTTCACTGTTGAGCTTTGGCTTATTTACAGATAATGGCCAAAAAATGATGTGTTTAATTGTCACTAAATGTGGCTGTGCAAAGCACATTTGGTTCATAAATGTATTCCACTTTGTGTTGTTCTGTCATACCATGATACAATGGAGTTTATGGTTATAACATGACAAAATACAGGAAAGGTTGCGGGATAAATATTGAATTTCTGCAAGGCACTGTTTCTTGTGTATATGTTTACATATGATTCAAGTGCAGCAGTACATTTTAAGTGCATGTGCTTCACTATATTCCACGTCCTATAGCCCAACGCTGTTGCCATGTTAGACATGGTGGAGAAAAAGGGCCTTGGCCTCAACGTGGAGCTGGAGAATACAGAAAAAGGCGGCATAGATAGTAAGGGTATGGATAGCGCAGAGAGGGCGTGGCTACTGCATAAAGAGCCCAATTCCTGCTACTGGGGTGCAGGAGAAGGGGTATGTAAGGGGGTTGCTGGAGGCGGTTCGCGATCGGCCCTTTATTTACTTTGACCTCAGGTCTGCAGGAGGCCCTGGGAGGGCACATGCCAAACTCCCCAGGCGGGCAACGCTGTCCTGCCCTCTCTGTCACCTCGCTGCCCGCCCCTCCGTCTCCAGTGAGATATATGTCTGTTTGGAGCCAGGCCTTTGTGAGTGGCAGCTATACCCCTCTGATAGATTTTTATGTCTGAAAAAAAAAAGGTTTGGATTTCAAAGAGCTTCTTCAACAGCTTGTTTACTATCAGCAGCATAATTTAAAGTAGATATTAATTAAGACTTTGGATGACAATATTTTTGCTCTTTCACTCTTCCATGTATTCTAACATATAATTCATATTCCAGAAAAAATAGCTTCGGGGATATTCTTAGATAAATTAATTTCTCAAGTCATCGGCAGCAAGACACATTAAACTTTAATCTTAAATAAATGTGACACTGTTATTATATGCTGCAGTTTCATACATGTGTAGTACTAATTGGTAAATTATGCACAGGCCTCATCAATCCCATCCTTAAAAAAAAAACAAAAAAAACAACAACTCACAATTAGAAGCAGAAATGGAGGATGATTGAAGAAAGAGGGGAAACGAAGAAAGAGCAGTGCGTCGTAAGATGTTAATTATTCAAATGAGGCCAAGTGTACCTGCCTGATGTCAATGTCATCGCAGTAGTAATTATTACCATGGAAATTCTACTGCCATGGCAAATCAGAGTGCGGTTTCTTAGTTAAAGCAATTAGGTGGTGTGATTAGAAATAAAATATAATTGCATATTTAAGTCAATTTTTCATTTTTACAGGCTATTTTCATCTTAAGAGTGTAGTTTTTAACAGCTCCTTTCACTATTTTCTCTTTATAACCCATGCACATATATTCCTTAAGGAAAATGCTTGTTGGGAACAAAGTAAAAATTAATTCAGACTCATTTTTAAGACAAAACTTTTCTTTTTTCAATGACAGGTCTTCTATTTGAGGAAAACCTTTCACTACGTCACGGACTGGTTCTAATCGAGGGGTCTCGTTCGTCGAGGGGACGGTTAATTGATTGTCAAATCATGTCACACTGTAGCGGGTAACTGAGATGACTCCGGGGCAAATATGTTACTGGAGAACACAGTGCCCTCCCGCCCAGCAAGCTCAGCGGAGTCGGTCGCAGCACAGTGGCAGTGCTGAAAATGTCACCCCAAGATGACAGTCATATTCCATTACAGCTATCGCTCAATATCTTCACGCCGGGCAAATTACAGCGTTTTCAACAGAGCATAAAGCAACAAAGGAAAAACCATATGGATGTAAAATCAACCAGAATTATTTGAGTGAGTCTTCTGTACCATACCAATTGTGCTTATCTTTGGGTTTTGTTGTAAATCACGGTCTCGCTGTTGTTTCTGTGTTTTTCGAAGGATGAGATCTAAAAAAATGGTTTAAAAAAAAAAAACGAAGAAGAAATACTTGAAAATAGACGTGTTTTGTGTTGAGGATAACATGCTGGGACGTATTGAATGACCAATTACGCCACTGTAAACTGCTTTTCACCATTGAAAGTTGAAGCTGGTGACAAAATCTATCCAATTCCAGTGGTTCCTAAGTACCCAGAATGTATTGGACTTCTATGGGGACAGGGAATGAAGCTGCTGGGCATCCAACAAATTTGAGCTCCATCTTGTTCCTTGCAGAAAGGCTCTGGCGTGGGCCTGCGGTTGCCAGGCGCCTCCTGAGGTGACTCTATCAGAACCAGTCAAGCCTGAAATCAATCACTCACACCCATCAAAGGCGGCCCTGCACCGCCATTGTGACTAAGCCATCTGGGCCTCAGTTCACTGTCTAGATTTATCTTTATGAACTATATGCAGCACTGTGCGCAAGTTTACTTATTGGTGTCTATTTGCATGGGAATTATTGCAGTGTGTGTACTTGTTAAAATGTAGAAGTAGAGAAAAACAGTAGCAGTCAACAGATTTACATTGTTGTGGTTTGGAAAGCTTAACGCTACAATCTCAAATTCATGATTTTTAATACACATTTTCCATCTTAAATAAGTTTGTTGCTCGCTTCAAAAAACTGCATCATCATAGGTGCATATAGCCATCTTGGACAAGCTTAGTCTATAAAAGCTACCAGCACATTTTAAAAAGCTAAAATATTTTAGCATAAAAAGGGGGGGTGTAAAGGGTTCATAAAAAATAAAAATGTGTGCATCTAGTTTTACTCTTTAGGTATTTGGTAATGTTTTTTGGGGTTCTTTGGTTGGAGATAAACAATTAAAGCCTGTCAAATGACCAAAAATCCTAACTTATCAGTTGTGACACTAAAAAGAGAAAAGCTCGTATAATGGTAAAACAAACAAACAAAAAAAAACATTACATCTATAAAATTCCTAGTCATTAAATTAATCAGATGGCACCAAATTATTATTTTTTTAAATTTCTCAAATTACTACTTCTTTAAAAAATGAATGTGTACTTTCCTCATAAACCTGCTGTATCAAATTTGATACCTGTCTTCTGCCCTCTTGTGGAAGTTCGGAGATTGAGATGGCTACACGCACATTCTCAGAAGCAGAGTTTTTATGGAGGATAATTTCATTTCTTAATAGATACAGAAATAAAATTGACATAAAAAAAGAAAATGTTGGTGCCAACGGTGACACTATGTGTATTTAGGTGTATTTTGTAGTGCTGTTTTTTAATGTAATTTCTATTTTGTATGTTTAAGGCATACAATACACACCTTTCTGTTGGTGGGGGGATTTATGAAATGCACATTATACCTATTGTATAAATTTTTATGCAAACAAGAGAAATCTGGTCAAAATTATTTTATAAGCTATTTTGGCAAAAGCATCAAACTGCACAAGTTTTAGAATTGAGCAGTTTTATGACTGGTCAGTTACATACAGTATGTACATATAAGAATTTGCAAATATATGAGCAATTCTAACTGAGAGACAAAGATGCAGACATTAAATCCACATGGTTGAACTTTGTACACCTTAACCTAATGAGGAAAAATGAATAATTTTCATTACTCATATTTCTGAGATGTTTATATTTATTATACTTAACAAAGTTGTCACATTCCTCAAAGAAACAACATATCACATCCTCTACTTCTGCTACATGGTGGGAGAACTAAGTCTAATACGGCTACATTTATTTTCTAAGAAGCATAATTTTCATGGAGTGTGACAGTAACTTTTAATGGATCCATATATAAGACAAGTTATTATTTAAGAAAGTATTTTAAAATCAGCAATACATTCAATACTAATAAATTCAACTTATGTTTGATAGGAAATCTGTGGTGAAAATATGTGCATCAAGTGCTATGCACTTCAAATATATTTTATGGGCCCCTTGTTTATGGAGTGTAGTGGATGTAGTGGATTTCCACATGTAGTTTTTTTTTATTTTATATATATATAATTTTAACTTTATATATATTTTCAACTTTATATATGCATATATCTTCTTGGTTGGGGAAATTACAACAAATATATTATTTTCAGAACCTACTGTATCAGTGATGACACACAAAGATGATGACATTTATCTAATATGACTACGAAACACATAAAGTAATAATAATAAAAAAAAAAATCACATTTTAAAATGTAAAATGTAACTCTCGAAGGATGTAATGAATAAACCATTAACAAATGAGAATTCATTTGGAAGCAAATTTCTTTACACTTGCCTGTAACCTTCCAGCTACATGCATCATCTGTACACATGCATCAGCTCGAGCTGGTTTTCCAGATTGGGCGCCTCTTGACTTTGGCCTCACTGTGGCCTCAGCCTCCATCACTCCTCCCTTAACTGGCAGAAATGATGACGAGTGCGAGTGCGGCTGCTGCCATTTGAGGGCAGTGTAGGACCAGTGCATCCATTTTTACAAAAGCAAACACCCCCAGCTCCCCGTAAGCCTGAGTCTGGGTTCCTGAGTGTGAAGCACTACGGTTTACAAGGGTATGTTGGGAGCACGGAGACAGGCTGGAGAAAATGTGGACAGGTCAGGCCAACACTGGACTCCAGTGGCTCTATGGACTCTGAACAGTGTGTGTTCTCGGCTTCATGTGAAGAGACAGGATGAAACGAGCAAAGGGAGTCGGAAAAAAACAATTGCCAAAAAGAAGAAAATTGGGTACAATCAATGTTGCAAAGAAATAGGAAAAAAGTTGATTATTCAGTTTTAACATTTAGGAAGAAAAGGTTGCATATGACAGATACTTCCACTATATACTCAGTTAAATAACCGATTGAAAAGTCTGAAAAATAACAATAAATTAGATATTTTTAATGAGCTGTCACAAATATTGGTTAAGCACTTGATTTATACATTTTTCATTTTAACAGAAACACCCTGTGCACTTAGCTTCATCCAAAAAAGGAAGTCAGTTTGATTATTTTCCCTTAGACACACACCATCTAACCTTTTCATTTTCATTAGCTATGATTTAGTATGGTAACAATTTAGAACCAAAATCCAGTATCTTTTCTGCTCTATTTACACCATATATATAATTTATGTTTATAACCAGTCATTCTGATTTAATTTGTGCCAATATTTACAAATGTTGTGTTTATAAAAAAATATAAATATCACATTAATGCAGCTGAGACAAATTCCTGGTGATTTTTCCAGAAGTGTACAATAGAAGTAATATTCAGTTCAGTTCAATTTATTTCATAAATACAGTGCCAGTTCATATTAAATGTAAAGTCTCAGCACAACTTATAGGACAAACGGATTACATGATTCAATAATATTAAATTCTAACAGAACCATTTGCAAGACTATCTTGAAGTCATCTTCTGCAGAGATACAGCAGTTTACTGCAAGTTAATAAAAAATACAAAAAATATATTTTAGAAACAATCAACATGTATTCAATGCAAGGAAATAACTTTATATTTATAGTGCTTTTCATAACTAAAGCGAACACCCTAAAATAAAAAATACTGATTCGTCCATGTGTTTCATCTGACAAAACAATCTAAAAAAGAAACAAAAAAAACTACAGCATTTTTCTTTGCTATTTATGCTTTTTTATGCTTTACTGTCTAAATCCTGAATTTACTTTAATAAATATGTCATTGTCGAAAGGGAAAAAAAATACATCTAAAGTAATACTTTAGATCCACAGGATGATAAAACATTTCTCTGCAAATAATAAATATACAGTACAGAAACTGTTACTTCTTGTACGCTGTCCCACATTTAAGTACACTGAGTTCACATGAAACAACTCAAGCCGGAAACTTTCGACCCCATCTGTAAATAAAAAAACATGTTCCCTGTTTTCTGCTTTTACATTAATGTCCGTGTTTTTCTCTTTTCCACTCAGACAAGAGGACCGGGATGACCCAGTCCCGAGTGCAATGTCCCAGACGCCGCCCGGCTCTTTTATGTAAGCAGAGAACTCCTCGCTGTGAAGAGGTCCCATAGTTAAGATTTCCACTTAGAGAGTGTGCTGCACTCGGACACGGTACGGGGGTAGATTCATGTTCTCGCTTGCTCTCTTCTGAAACTGCTTCGGTTAGCCTTTTAAATGGAGCTTCAATGCCCATCTGGCTGAGCAGAACTAC
This sequence comes from Xiphophorus maculatus, assembly GCF_002775205.1. Classification (NCBI taxonomy): domain Eukaryota; kingdom Metazoa; phylum Chordata; class Actinopteri; order Cyprinodontiformes; family Poeciliidae; genus Xiphophorus; species Xiphophorus maculatus. Next base: position 9,603,296 of record NC_036463.1, read on the forward strand.
ATGAAAACAGTTTTGGATGAGTCATGAACTTGCAATTTTTTTTTGTTTTATTTTTTTTTTTTATTGGAGTTTTTATAACGTTGTATTCCCTACTGGATCTATACAAATCAATATCTGTGAGAGAAAAAATGTGCATGATGCTTAAACATATGGCTGGTCTGTTTTCCACATTTAACATTGTACTTAATTTTACCAGATAAATTGATTTCTGTTTGTATTCATGAATAAATCAGAGTGAATGTTTATATGATGTTCTCATATATGATTTTCAGAAAGAAATTCTAACTTTTTTTGCGTGTTTGCTTAAAAAATAAAACAACATTTTTTTTTGCAATGATATATTTTACAGTATTTGGAAGAGACAGCAGCATTTTCGAAATACTGCTGCCATATTTTACAAGGTTCAGAGGGGAAAAAATGCTACCCTCTTGTTAATTGTTTGATTTTCCGTGCTCACCAGAGAGTTCGGTTCTCTGCAGAGGGGAAAAAAGACCAGGTGGGCACAGCTCGTCCTCCCTTTATTTGTCTATAACGCTGTGATGGCTTTAGGCTAGCGTTTCTCTCTGGAGCTTTGTAGAAATACCAAATTGTGACATCTGACGCTGTCTGTCTCCATTTTCTGTTTTTTTTTTTAGCATCCAGTTCCCACCATGCCGTCTGAAGCTGATGTTGACAATTTGGCATGATTTCTCAGCCTTACCTGCAGTCACAAGGTAAGACCAAACTGTTTCCAATTAAAAAAACTACAAAATATTCTTTTAGAGTTTCTTTTCAGTAGGGTTTCAAATATGAGATGCCCTCTGCCTGATATTTCAAGTTTTTTTCCCTCAGCTGTTTTGATGTTTAGCTAGAAGTTGTCATCGTTAGTTTGCATAGAGATACGATCCTCTCATCACTCCCTGATCCCAGCTCCAAGGGCAGCGGGTGGTGAGCTTTAAAACTTCATGTTTGAAAGCTGCCGCGGGAGAAGTGACACATTTACGATGACGGTTGCAGGCCAAACAGTCTGCACAGAGGCAGGCGAGCAGAGGAATATGCCGCTCGTTGCTGCGATTGTGGTGTGGGGCCATAACACCGCATAGGGTGCCACACTCACCTACCACCGTTTGATCATGGTGGGCTATTCTCATGTAAATGTATGTTAATCAAGACACAAAAAGAGATTGGTTTAATCGGATTGCTGGTTATGGCTTTGTTTTCATGTTTGCCTTCATAACTGGAGAATGCGTCTGAAACAAAGAGCAGCATTGTAAGCCAATGATTACTCTTACAGCATATTTTCACCAACAGACAGGTTCTCTGCAGGGACTTCCATGGTGATAGAACTTGTCTATATCTCACCTTTGAACTTGGGTCTTGTTCTTTTGAGTTAACATGAAGGGACGCCGCATAGCTTGGCGTCTAGAGTTTAAAACAAATCAATAGACAGCCAGACCTAAACGTAAGGTACTCTAGGAGCAGGAAGAAACTATGATGTGATTCCAAAAAAAAATAAAAATAAAAAAATAAAAAACCCTCCTGTGCTTTGATCAAAAACCAATTTAAATACAAGTAGATTACTTTATATTGTCAAGTGTGATTGTAATGAGGGCCACAGCAGCTGTCGAGTGACTGACTTGTGCCACATTGCCTTGGGTTTTCCGTGACGGATGCCCCTGCCAGTGCCAGTGCATTTCTGCCTGCCAGCAGGCCTTTAATCCCTCCTAATGGGGGTTGTCATCTCACCGCTAATTTAAATGCTCCAACCACGAAGCTCCCCCACCTGGCCGAGCTAATCCCAGCGCGAAGACCTCCCCCTCCCTCCCTGCAGCTAGTCGCCTTGTTTTTACCCGTTTTTTGGGGGGGCCTCTGGGCCCCGGGGCCTGACCACCCTCCTACACAACAACAGCATCTTTCAATCATCTCTCCCTGATTGTATTAATCTTATCTGTGTTTAATTACATTTTTTTAAGATTATTGCTGTATGCCATCTTTGCACACTGTGGGAAACACAGAGGGCTGCTCATTTCAAATGCATTTTCATTTGGGCACAAATCCCCAATCAAAGACTGCCAGAAATCTTAAAGAAGGCATTTTCCCATTGATGGGAGAGTCATAAACTTAATGGTATAGCCTATAGTTGAGTTGGTTATAGCACTACATTAGTATTTATTATGTATGCATGCAGTAGATTAAATCTACAATAAAGTCAGTTTGTCCATGTGCTGGACTTCTTTAATATTTTTACTGTTAATGATGTGATTGAAATGTTTAAATGTCCTATATGTTAAGGTTTATAGATGAATATTAATTATATATGTTTTGGTAGAGTAGTTATTTTACTAACTGTACTGTGTTGTACTTTTTTTTGTTTCAAACAGACCATCTTGTGCTAACTTGTACCTAGCATTCACACCAGCTTTGAAAACACATGATAGAAAATCATGTTCATTTATCAAGTTATTCTTTTCTGTAAGAAAACACAGTTTTTGAAAATCAACACTTAAAATCCACCCACTGAAGTTAATTTGAATAGCTTAGGAGTTATAATTCCTCATATTTGAGAATTAATATTACTTGTCATCCTTTTTCATTCAAATATTAATCCACCAACAAATTGGAAACTGATATGCTACCAGTTTCTGATATGCTACGGCCTAAGTACATACACAACAAATATTTTGTTAGCAAAATTAAGATGTAAGTAGGAACACATTGATAAAGAAGCAAATAGACTCAGATCGCTTTTATGAAGTCTGCATCTGATTATCTACAAACTGCAGACAAGTTAGTAGTCAACATTGACTTCTTAAGAATGAGACAAGACAAGATTCTTGAAGAAAACTCGAGGAGTCTAACAAAGCTTATTCACACTTTGTTTACTCAAATATAGCAGTTTCAAAACTGTCAAACAAAATGGAATAACCTAAGCAGCTCAAAAACCAACACATAATGAACCTGTTTAAAACTTTAAAGAACAGATTTTGATGATATCAATGATATTTATCAACATGGAAAGGGTTATATTGCCATTTTTAAGGCTTAGGGACTCTAATGACAACAAGTGGAAGCCACATGTGACATGAAACAATGGTAAAATGTCCAAAAAGTGTTTGACCTACCAACATAAATTCAAATGTGTATTGATGACTCTTCCAGGAGGTCAACCAGGACAACATCTAAAACACTGAAGTATTAACTTGACTTGGTCAGTTTATGACTCAAGTATAAGACAGACAGCTGTCAAAAGTGAAAACCACTGCTGACCAAAAATAATGCAAATGCAAAAACAAATTTTTGAGCAAATATTCTCAGAACACATGAGATAAGTGTGGACCTTTTCAGAAGCTGTGCTTTGTGTTTTGAAGTGGTCTAGACAAAGTCTGTGGCTTAAATAAACAACAAAAATGTTAAAGGCTCAAGATAAATGATCACAAATACTTGATATACTAGTTGCTGGTGTAAAAGGAACACAACCAATTCTTCGGTTAAGGGGGCAATTACTTTTGCACGAAGGGTCTGAATTGTTTGTATGAGTTGTTTCCCTTAAGAAATTAAATACGGTAAATGAAATTGTGTTTTTTGTTTCACTCGGGGTATTTTTGTGTGATTTTAAACTTCTGAAAATGTTGATGTGTTGCAATAAAACAAAAATGGAACAAATCTGTAAGAGAGCAAATACTTTTTCACAGCTCTGTGTGTAAGTGTATAACTTCCTATTAAATATATTGGATTAACATTTCACATTTTCCTTAACAGCACTATGCAATTGAGAATATTGCCAAATACAAACGTAACCACTACTGTAGAGTAGAGCGAGACAATGTCAACATCAAACACTTGATTACAGCATTTGATTAAATGCATCAAGGGTCTCCTCCATATTAAGAGATTGAACAATGAAATAGCATCGTCTGAAATTGTTACATTTAATAATTTGCAAACTTTTCTTTTGTATGTTTAACAGGTAAAAAGAACTTAAAACATTTAGACACCAAAGCTTTTATGGAGCATTTTGAAGGCTTGTGATCTAAGTATTTCTTTTTTGTACTTGAGGTAAATTACACACCAACATCAATGATCAGTATGTTGATCGGTTTTGGTAAGCAGAAGAAGAAGAGCTGCAGAGCAAGCTCAAGCAGGTGTACTTAATTAACTAGAGGCTAATTTGAAGTCGGTGTAACATGCCTTTGGACTTCCTCTTGACATGTTTGGAAGACGTGTCGGTCCAGAGTCACATTAAGATGGTAACTAACAAGGGTTTTGTGCCCACATTGTCATGATTTCCAAATGCTGCCTAATGAGGCCGTGATGGTTGAGGATGATTGCAATCAGTGACAGGCATTTTTCTTCTCACAAGTAAACAATCAGCCATCTGGTCAGACGAGGACTATCATTTTGAGTTCTGTTCTTCTGTCATTCGTCAGTCACTGTCTTGGTTAGACAAACTTGACAACTGCAATGTTCTTGAGTTATTGCAGACTGGGTCTTCTTATGATTACCCAAGGTGTGATAAATGTGCTTCAGGAAGAAAGAGTTGCTGTTTAATGTTCCGTCGTGCGGCACAGACACGCCACATTCGCTGCTCATGTTTTATCAACAAAATGCACCATTGCAAATGTGAAGGTGTTACACAAACTGTGTGGCAGGATATTTACATACAGTGGTACAAAATTCTACCTGCAACCCAGAACATGCATCAGTAATGGTTTTATGCTGTGACTGTGAGGCTTGTAGCAATCAGCGGGACATTGTGTTCCACTTTCATACAGAATGGGGGGTGACGGCACACACAGAGCTGGATGATGATTTTTTTTTCTTTCCTCTGTGAATATTTGGAGGTAAATTTTAAAGTTGCCTTGCAGTGATATCCCTGGGCGTGAGTTAAACGGCTGTGTAAAGTGCTGCCAGGGGAAGGGCCAGAGGGTGCCTTGTAACTTTACCTGATCCAAGGATGGCGGGTTCAACTGCCTGACAGGGGGCAGCAGAGCTGATTAGTTAGACATTTTCAACAAAAAAAAAAGATTTGATGTTCAAAGGTGCTCCACCTGAAAGGAGGTGACATCACACAGGATTACATGCAAGTTATTGTTAACACTTCAAGTGGCAGTGTAAAATACACGTAGCAACAAGTTCTGCTCATTTGAATAATTTCAAGAGTGCAAATACAGATATGCTTTTTTGGGGAGTGTTCAAAGGACATGAAGGCGTAATATTTGTTTGATTTCAAGTATCTAATATCTAATAATGCACAGGAACCTCACCTCATTTCAGGTGCAAAATTGTTGGGATTTTATGTGATAGATTCGGACAAAGTACTATCCATTTGGAAAGGAAGAAAAAAGCTACAATTTAAGCATTGTTTAGAAATAAAAATCTTAAATGTCTGGTAAGTGTTCTCAAACCCCTGTGTCGATACATATGCAAACAATATTTTGCTGTAATTACAGTATCTCTCCACCAACTTTCCGTAGGTATACAAGTTATAAGGTTACCCACAGACTCTCAAACAGATTTAGATTTGAACTCTAAATGGGCAATAGCAGCACTTGCATATCCTTTAATCTAAACAATTTCATTATAGAGCTGGCTGTATGACGAATAAACCTCTAACAGCTTTTTTCCATCCATCCATCCATCTTCTAACACCCTTATCCCTAGTGGGGTCAGGAGGGGTGCTGGTGCCTATTTCCAGCTAACGTTCTGGGCGAGAGGCGTGGTACACCCTGGACAGGTCGCCAGTCTGTCGCAGGGCAACACAGAGACAGACAGGACAAACAACCATGCACTCACACACTCACACCTAGGGAGAATTTAGAGAGACCAATTAACCTGACAGTCATGTTTTTGGACTGTGGGAGAAAGCTGGAGTACCCGGAGAGAACCCACGCATGGACAGGGAGAACATGCAAACTCCGTGCAGACAGACCCCAGGCCGGGAATTGAACCCAGGACCTTCTTGCTGCAAGGCAACAGTGCTACCAACTGCACCACTGTGCAGCCTCCTTTTTTTTCCCATGTTTACATTTTCAGCTCTATCCATTTTCCCATCACCTCTGACCAGATTGCCTGTTCGTGCTAAAGAAAGGCATCCCAGTACAGCCCTGCCACCACCGTAGTTCTTTTTGAGGTGTGATGTATTTTCATCACATGTAAGTTTTAACTTGTTGGCAAAAGCCTTTATCTTTGTGTCACGTAACCAAATCTTTTCCAGATGTTCTCCTATGTAGTTCGTGTTGACTTTAAGTGGCTTTCTATCAATGGCTATTCATTTTACGAAAAAGATCTGATTAGTGGAGTGGACCACTAATAGTTGTCTTGTCCTCAGATTTTCCAACGTGATCTATGGATCTCAACAGCTGCTCTGGAATTACCGTTGGCCTTATGGTTTCTTTTCTCTTTGAGCCTCTAATTTCCTGAATTGTCAGTTTAGTTAGATGACCATGTCTTTGTAGGTTGCTGCAGTTCTTCCATTCTCCAATTTTTAGAAGATGGATTTAAAAGTGCCATGTGAGATATTCAAAGCTTTTGATTTTATTTTAGAGCATAACCTTGCTTCAAAATTCTCCTCAACTTTATAAGTCATCAATCTAAACTAATATAATGCGTTGCATGAACCTAATTTTCTCTATCACATAACAGTAAATGTATGCTTACATTAAATCACACCCAGGTAGTCTCAAATATGAGCATGTGCCGGAGCTTCCGGAAAATTTGTCAAAGAAATATTTGAAGTGTATCTCATTATAATTCCATTTCATAATGCTGTACCACTTTGTGTTGGTGCAAACCCAATAAAAAACCCATTAAAATATATCAAAGTTTTTGGTTGCAATGTGACTAAATGTGAAAAAACATCCAGCTGCCATGAATGCTACAAACCACTGCACACCCCGCCATGACTGCAGGCTGGTGTAGAAAATCAACATAGGACGTTCCAAATAAAATCCACAGCTCTGGGCCCTCTGTGTGTGCCACCGAGGCCATTCGCAGATCTGATCACTTGCAAAGCTCCATTACCAAGCGTTCAGCCCCGACAGCGGAAGAGGAGCCCCATAATGAGTCACTTCCACAAAGCATCACTGATAAAAGGATTAACTAATTAAATTAACAGAGCAAAGTACTTTATAACTGTTAATTATGTCACTCCCTTGGCTGCTCTGGGCCACTAGCACCCTTTGTTTGAAAGCCCCTTGTCTGTCCTAATTGACCTCTGGGGAGCTTTTGGTGTGTGCATACGTATGTGGGGGTGGGTGTGCATGTGTGTGGTGGTGGAGGGTGGCTTGCACAATCAAATGGCAAGAATAAACAAACTGACAATTCACTTTGGACCTGAGTAACACTTCACTTTGGTAAATGACACTGAATGTGCCTCGTGACAGTCTCCTTAGAGATCCTGTTGGCTTTTTCCCCTTTATGGGGTACATTTTTAAATATTTTTCTGAATCCACTTGCAAAATTGGGGGGGGGGCAGGGTGCACTTGTGGGAGAATCTACATGTGGACAACATTTGTCACACAAAGTCCATCTCTTGAAACACAATGCCAGAGTGCGAGATGGGGCTTTAAGGGACACCACAGAGGGTTTGTTTTGTTAAGACGCCCCATCTTTTAGACTTTTCATGCCATCACAAGGAGGCAGCGGCAGAATCCCTTTTATTCTTGATGGTGTCTCCTCTAATGCGTGGCCAATCACATTATTAGTCAAAGGGCTAATATATGTGACCTGATCTGCCATCCATTCCTGCCTGAGCCAGCTCTGTCTTTTCCCACTTGTTCTTTTTAACCCCTTTTCTTCTTCCATTGCGGTTGGCCACCAAAGTCCTAATGACACCCTTGACAAGTGATCCATCAGTTGGCAATTACAACATCTGTCATCATGACAAAGATGGCTCCTCCACTCTTTTGGGGGTAACTCTTCCTACCCCTTGAATGTGTCTTGGTTTTGGGGAGGGGGGTCAGGGATGCGGAGATTGTGGGGGTTTAGTCACTTTGTGTAGTAAAAAGGGGCCGCCCCACAACAGAGACAGACATGTTGACAGCAAACACAAACACGGCAAAACAAATGGTTCACGCCTACCTCTTTAGATTTCCATTCAAATGCACTCCACAACTCTGTGAAAGTGCTCTATCTTCTATAGAGGGAAGAACCTACCAGCTGCCATCGTCTCTCCTCGCTACAAAGAGGACCTTTCACTTGGGAACAATGAGAGGGCTTCTCTTTTCTCTTGGCACAGAGTCTCTGCTCCACCATGTTTAATTTCAGTAGCCATAGATCAATGCTGAACAACACTCCAGAAGTGATGGGACTATCTGAATCGGCACGCAGGACTTTTGTTAACATTAACAAACATGCATTCAAGCAGTGACCGAGCCATAACCTGGAGCCGTCAGTGTCGCAGTCAGACTCAGTCTGAGCATCTACCGAGTTCTCAGAGAGGCACCAAAATCTGTCGAGGTGGTTTAAGGGGAATAAATCCGGTTTCAGGTGGATACATTTGCAGATGATGCCTTTCATGCTATCTTTTCTGCAACTCAGTGGGTGGAAGGTGTGGGACTTTGCTTTGCTTTTCTTTCACCCCTTTAAGTGGAGCCAGCGGATAGATGGCATGACATCACGGGCCAAGCCGGCAGCACAATGCAAAGGTCACGCGGCCCATTGATCTAGGGGGCCCCTGATAGAAACCCCCTGTATTATGGGTCTGCGCACGCGGAGCCTTACACACACTGAGCCATAGAAACAGACCACAAATGGAGCCTTGTTGTCTCCCCATTGAGGGCCTGCAATCAGCGGATTTACACTTTGATGTGGAGCTGAGGAATAAAGCCTTTTTGAACACTGACCTTTATCGACTGATGGATTAAAATCCATAGCCTTCTCTCTCACTCTGCAAAACTACATATCTACGTTACAGTCCACTTTGCCTGAGCATTTCTAAGGTTAGCCTTTTTCAAATCTATTTCTGTGCTCAGATGGAGCAAGGGGGAAAAAAAATAAAAACTGGTCACCACAATAGTTATAGGGAAAGCACCCAGCTTCATTAGAGGTGTTACTTAGAGGTGTTACAATAATTAATTGTTTGTAGAAGAAAAAAACTAATCAGACTTTAAACACAGCTTTTCAACATTTGGTCACCATCTGTCATGTAATGCTTTTGTTATTTCTTTAGTAAGCATTTTACAAAGTATATGGTTTGAAGGTTTCAAAACCATCAACCATTCCTACAACTTAAATGATGTCAACTTAAAAGCAAAAGTCCTGGAATAACTGGAGTGATGCAGTAATGCCTTTACCCCACTTCCTGATAGAAAACTGTAGTCAGCCTTTGTATTAAAGAAATCTACATTTAGCTGTTTATTGATATTCCTAGTGGTGAAAAAATAATGACGTCAAAATTTAAGGAGAGTTATTAAAGTAAATATGTGTCTCATTCCTCAATTAAGCTATCAATTGTTTTGAATTGTAATGTTGCCATTTGGGTGTCCTTCCTCAAGCTTTTCACTATAGTTACTGGAATTCTGGACCATTATTCTTGACAGAACTTGCGTAACTGATTCATGTTTGCTTGATCACAAGCATCTTTTCACCTTTTGTATAGTGTTTTATTTTCATTTTTTACTCAATTGCATGATCTTCAAATCTTTGTATTTTCATTAGATTTGTTGTGGAAGAGAAAAAATAGATTGTGCTGCTACAAAAACAGCTGTCTCATGTTGAAAAAAAAGAATGCTTTGCAAATGTGCAGTGGTTGCAATGCAGTTTCTATCTCACACATGCCAAATCAAAATGAAACCAGTGGGTTTTATTTTATCCTTGAGGCATTGGGCTCTTTTTGACTGTCTCCAAAACTAATGCTTATGTTTGCTATTTCTCATTGCTGTTCTCTGGGAAATAGAATCTGTCCCTCATGTGTTCACTGTCGGGCAAACTGGATTTTATATGCCCATTCAGACACATGCCAGTGTTTGCTGAAATCCACTAAAGAACAGTTAACTACCACCTAATGTCACGGCGGACCAGCAGTCTTTGCCCTGTGACACACTTTAAAAATCTAGCAGCCATATCCACTTAATTCAGTCTGTGCTTTAGGGAAGGTCCATCAGAGAATTGTTGAGACTTCATGCAGTGAGTCAACCATCAGCATTAGAGCGCATTACCACCAAGCAACAAAAATACACTAAGGTCTATTTCCCACTAGAAAATGCTGCATTACAAGCCTTTCCCAGAGCTCCTTTAAGTGCAATGAGCATTCAGGTCTCTCGGTTTGCTGCTGGCGATACAAACCCACAGCACCCAGTTGATTTCTGATAACGGAGTTGTATTCAAGCAATTATTGCGTCTTGTATTTGCTTGCACACCTTTATTTGTTAGCTGAGCAGTCACAATTTACAAATCCTCACTGAGTCTAAAAGGTTCGGAGCCACGCAGATCATGAAACCACTCTTTGTTTTCAGTTTGCTGCTGTTAAGGGTCTCCAAAGAAAACAATTACATCACAGCACAACAAGGCCCAGAGTATACAACAATGACAAGAGCATTGTGCCTTCAGGCAGAAAACACTTAATACACCAGAGACAGGGGAGTGGGCGGAGGGGAGTATTTTCTGCTCAATGAGCATAAGGTACACGGTTGGTTCAGACAAATGGCTTAAAGACAAGAAGGTAAGTTGAGAAAAAAAAAAACTAAAACAAAAATACAATTTCATGAAATATTTATGGGGTATATTTACCAAAAAGCAGCCACAACAAGCAGGTATCTTTAGGGGATACAGGAAGAGATGTAGTGCTTGTTTGACTGACAAGCACTGGGTGAAGATGTACATGAACTGAAATGTTCTCATTGAGTTATGAAAGCTTATATACCTCAAAGAACCTTTTCAGATTTTATTACACAAAAAATGCTAACTTTTTTGCATGTAGTATGTAGTGCATTATCTTTAAGTAAATTGAAAAGAATACATGGTTCTTAAAGATTTTAACAAATTAAGATCTGCAAAGTGGTATGTGGATTTATATCCACCCCCTTTTAGTCTTATGCTTCCAATTAAAATCCAGTTCAAGCAATTGCCTACAGAAATCACCTAATTAAGTGTCTCAGTACAAATAGAGCTGGTTTGTGGAGGCCTCAGATATTTGTTACAGAACATTAGTAAACAAGCACTATAATGAAGACCAAGCAACACAGCAGATGGGTGCAGAGAAAGTTGTGGACAAATGCAAAGCAGGTCAGGTTATACAACAACATTTTAGGCTTTGAATATCTCACAGAGCAAAACTGCAAAACCTACCAAGACATTGCTGCCGAGCTTAAGTAAGGGGATCTGTGGACAAGACAATTACTAGTGGTGTGGATTCTAAGCTTTCTAATGATGTCAAACAGATAGAAGTACAAATAAATGAAGGACATTATTCAATTTGAATATCAGCACACTTGTCCCACACTTGTGTACAAGGACAGGTTATTTACCACTTACCATTGAACCTGGTATGTTAATCAGGTGTGAGTTTTTCCCAACCATCAAAATGGCTCAGATTTTCTCTGTAAACAAGCTGAATTCAAACATAAAGTTTGCAATTTCAAAACTACAAAAACTGCTATTTAAATTAGGGGTTGATTTCTTCATGACTTCAACTAGTACACAGAGCAAAACAAACAAAACAAACAACGATCTCTATTTTCTTAGAAATTTATAATTTTTTTGTATTTCATCGCTTTCTGCTCTAGCGACTTGTTCCTGGTTTTGCCATGGTGCATCACAACTGCAATCTGTGGAGGAAAATTAATGAATATCACACTGAAGCCATCCTCTCAACAATAAGACATGAAGGTGGCAGCATTATGCTGTGGGCTACTTTTGTTCAACAGGGACAGGGAAACTAGTCATAGTTGGGCCATCACCTCCCATACCTTCATGAAATGCAGAACTTATAAAAGAGCTATGGAAATATTTTACAAACTTAAGAAATATTGAAGACACTTTGGAATAAAACCCTCCAACTTTAAACCAGAACGTCTGTGTCTGTGAACAAGGTGCACTAAATTATGGAAGCTTAAGACAAGACTCTCACATACTCTCAAGCACAGACTAACACATATTCCCTGCCCCTTTCTCATCCATCCTTTCGCCTTGGCCCCGCTCCTGAAATCTTTCCCCCCCCGATTCTAGGAATTCCAAACTTTGCCTACCTAATTTTGCAGCATATTTCCTTGCCACAGGAGGTGGTTATGACAAATTAGAAGTCTACAAATGCTCTGATGGTGTAAAGGCTCCAGCTGTCACCGGGGAGATGGTGATCAGGTTTCCAAGCTGCATGGTCTCTTGGCGCCACAAAGAGTTCCATATGGTCATCCAAATGCTGCACCTAAATCTGCTCCCAATCTCCACCCCGGAGCTGAGTGCTTCCACTGAATTAGTGACAGGGGTTTCAAAAACATGCGAGGCAACTGACAGCAAAATTTCTATGTCTCATGAGGGAAATATATTTTTATTCACAAGGTGCAAAAAGTAAGATTATGCAATCACTTTTTGGTCAGTTGTGAGAAAGTCTTCATTCAGTCCACACATATGCAGAGTTCATTTCTATGCATGCAGGCTGTTGAAAAAAGTGTAATAATAATAATAATAATAATAATAATAATAATAATAATAATAATAATAATAATAATAATTAATCTTGTTGTTAATGTTTCTTTCCAAATCTGTCATCCCACTTCCACAAAACATCGCCCCCATCATGCGCCTGTCATTGCCGGGCAGCGAAGATGCAAGAGGATTGCTGATCTATAATTAACCAGTGGGTCGGTGTTGATGTCATTGACACAGCGTGGCAGAAGAAGGTGGCAGTGCCAAGGCACCTGTTGTTGTCAAGCGCGGCATCTGATGTCATTACCTACCCAGCCGGAGTGTCGATGTCCCTGCTGGGCTGCGAACTGTCCAAGCTAGCAGCAACACTCACCTTTCACACATAGACAAAAAAAAGACACACACAAACATCATCCACTGTCATCTCGTCCTTTACATAACTAGCTTTGACGGCTCTAACACCTAGAGGGCAGAGATCTGCACGGAGTTTCAATTACGGCTAATGATATTTTGATGATAGACGGTTAACTTATGCAACTACATCAGTATGTAGCTGTACAAATATCTGGAGCAATATTCACCATGGTGAAATATAAATAAGGGTTCAAAGACAGTACTCTGGGAATGTTGGCAGTCTCACAGCTGAAGCAGAAAGTATGTTTGCCAACTGTCAGGCGGGGAAAGTGGATAACTTTATCACAAGAGAACATTTCTGTAAAATCCTTCAAACTCATATCAGATAATTTGATGTCAAAGGTTAGTAGGTAGAAGACGTATTTTACTTATGTTATTTCCTAACTTTTTCACACGACAGTAGTTCTGTTTTCATAAAAAACTAGAATTTTTAATTCAAAATTTATCTCTCTAAACCTTAGCATCTTTTGTTTGATGTCAGTTTTTACTAAGCAAGCTTTTTTTTCCCACACACCTTAAATCATAAGCAATGGAAATGAATCAACAAAATATTTAACTTATCCAGAATGTCAAGTTGTTTTCTTCAGAAAGACAGATGTCTTTAATAATCTCAAAAATATTTAATGAAGTTTGGCGGGCACTTAGTTTCATTCGGAGAAAGTGTTTGTGGAACACAGTGTTCTGTACAGAGGAAGCAAGGAAAATGAGCAGAACTTTCTCAGTGAGACAATGTGACCTTTCCAGTGCAATATAATTTAATGATGTGGAAGCTTTTCCAAACGGATCGAAATACCTGATCCTAGTGCTTTGAAAAGAGTTCCAAACTGACAGCCCAAACTGATTTTCAGGCTGACAACGATCATGAATATGCACATTATGATATTTCCCTCCATAACCAGACACACAAAAGTACATCAGGGCGTCATGCTATAGTCATATATTGAGGTTTGTTTGATCTAAATTGTTTTACCATTTTTTTTTTGTTTTGTTTTTGTTTTTGCTTATCTGTGGAGCTAAAGAACATGCATAACATCTGAGGTTTTCCATGCAAGTCTAAATATTAAGGAAACCAATAACATGTCCACATTTACAATCTCATTATTTCATGAATCACTATTGTAGACTTATGTATCTCTAAATAAACAGAATTGTTATCCAGAGACTTGATTTTTTTCTAAAATCTAATAACCCAAGCTGTGAAGCTAACAAATCCCATGCTGTAAGATGGTGAGTTTTTTAAGACTGAATGCTCCCCAGACAAGCAATAACGACACAGCAGTGCCACACACTATTGATTTAGTTTTATAATAATCCAGTGTATCTTTATTCTCTGAGGCTGGTTGGAAAAAAAAAACTTTCTTTTTCTCTCTCTCACACACACACTCCTCCATGAGAAAATTGAAACATCACTGTGCCAGTAAGTGAATTTTAGGCGTCTGCTTTTTGTTCAATCAGCACAGCGAGATTTGATTTATAATAAAATTTAATTGTGTTTACCTTGTTTGTATAGTATAGTTTGTATTTTTAAATTTTTGAAGTTGTTTATCAATGACAAAATGGATATGGATGCTTATATTCTTGTACAACAACAGAGAAACCCATTCAAAATTGTCTGGAATCATCCATTTGTTTAGACCAATTTTATTCGCTTTTAAAAACGGGACAGTCCTGTATTTTTGAAGTGTGACTTTTGAGCTTTTACATCATGGGTTGTTATTTCACTAAAGTACAGCGTACATGTATAGCGGCAATTTACACAAATGCCATATCAAAACACTAAGGAAAGACAGTTACAATTCATGCCTACACAACTGCTGTGTAACTGAATCAGTCCAATACAATGAGATCAACCAATATAAATGTAATGATAGATGCATATTTGATTCCACATAAGTGATTGGCAAAACATTCTCTAAAAGGAAGAGAAACCAATCCCATCAAGTTTATGACTTACCAGTAATCCCTCATCCTGAGCCAGCATTTGGTTACAGTGGAGAGGAAAAGTCACTTTCAGCAGGAAGAGACCTCCAGCTCCAGTCACGACTTGTAATGAGAGGAAATAAAAGAGAGAACAGAGTTAATGGGAGCACTTGCTCTGGCCAATATAAGTTTTTCAGACCTTCTAATCTATTATCTTAAGTTATCTTGAAATACAGGAAATACCTTTGTATTAGGAGACATGTAGAAATTACTTCATGGAAAATTTGAGTCAACTTTTTAGTTTCCCTTGGCCATTATCTGGTGCGGCACTTTGCAGTGTAGTATTTCTTCAGGGAGCTGGCAGCCTTTTCATTAACATCCCATTGAGGGAAAACCCAGCGTCCCCCGTGACTGCATGTCAATGGCTGTCAAGGATGAGGGATTTGAGTAAATTTCCCTTCAGTAATGGGAATATTATAAACCCCAGAGACAGACAGACATTCAGACAAGGAGAGTACCAGGAAATGTCTTAATCTCCACTGACTCTCTTTTGGCACAGATGCCTATACTCTTATGACAAGAACATGTGAATGCACCAACCAACTCACGCATGCCTGCATACGTGTAGGATCAGTACATCTGGATTGGGTTGCAGCGACCGAACAGGCTGCTGGATGTGCAGCATAAGTGACATGCGTGGGTGAAAGCAGGACTCCAGTGCACCGTGGTGTGGCCTCTCCATCACTGTTTCTACTGGCTTGACAGGGCCTGGCTCTGGGGCCGGTCAGGGTCTCACAGAGTGCACTCAAACTGTGCACTGCTGAGGAAGGGATTCTGTAGCCTTATAATGAATTACTCACTCACATCACCTGTCCAAATGGATTCTGTTGACTGGCACACTCTAACATCCATGTAAAAGGTACTCATGCAATCTCAGCCAGGATCATCATAACAACATGGGATATGAAGAGTTTGTTTGATGCTGACTGAAATGTTAATATTTACTGGTATTTTTCTGTACTTCTATGGTTAGTAAATGGCATATTGAGTTACAGTGTGTTGCAAAAGTATTAATTGAAATTTTCTACAGTTTTTCATGTAACAACAAAAATCTATGTATTTTGATTAGATTTTAAGATATAGACCAATACAGAACACCATGTAACTCTAAAGTTGAGGGGAAATGACACATAATTTTGTAATTTATTTTTAGAAACAGCTATTTGAAACCTTTGGTGTGTCCTAATAGATGTTTTTTTTTTTTTGTATTTTACTGTATTTAACCCTGTCTATATCGATAGATAGAGTTATCTGTCTATGTAGAGCTTCCCTCTACATAGATTCCCTCAGTTTTTTTTCAGTCAACTTGTTAAAATGTCTTCTTAGTTGACCATATCATATTCACTGTGTCCCCTATATGGCTTTTAGCAGACTGCAGACTGGATCTTTTAGTGGTTTTAACCAGTTTCCTTCCTGCCACTGTTTCTTAAAGGCCAGATTTGTGAATTCCATGACAAATACATGTCAACAAATTCTTCCACCTTAGTCCATGTGCTGATGAGTTGCAGGACTAATCCCTACCTCCTGAGCCACCACCCCCCAGTAATAAATTGACCTCTGTGGGCAATTGGTTGGACTTCACTTTTTTTGAGGGTTATCAAAGTACAGGGGCTCTACACAAACACAAGCCGCACTCTTTAAACTGATAATTGTAAAAAAAAAAAAAAAAAAAGAAAAACAAGTTTTAGAACCATGCATAATTTTCCTTCCTCTGTACAATTACACACTGCCTGGTGTTTAATTTAAATCCCAATAAAACACATTGAAAATTGTGATTTTAACGTCTCAAAATTTGCAAAATAGTGTGAAAACATGAATTCTTGCAAGGCACTGTAGCTAAAGCTTAAAGTTTTAAATATATATTATGTCAAGTAGAACAATATAAGCAGCATTTTCATTTATTTTTTAACCATTAGCTTGGAAGAAACACCTTGTTGAAAAGGTGCTTTTTCCTTCGCCGGATGTCTTAGTAATGCCGCTTTATTCCCTAACTAAAAAGGTCACAAGCCTCTGTCATTTACTTTTAATTCGGATGGAGAGAAGCTGCCGGTTTCATGCTGCTGGACACCTGCAGACACTGGTCAGGGCTGCACCCCTAATCAGCGTAATACATATGTGTCACATCCAATGACCCATGGGCTGTGTTCATAATAAAGGTCACTGGATGAGAGATTCTCTGTCCCTTCAGGTCCTTCTTAATGTGGAGCCACTGTAGCTTTTCGAAGCAAGTGCACTCTGCTGACTGATAATACAGCATGAGCTCATTATGCACACATCTCAGCTGCTATCAAAGGACAACTTTGGTAAAGATGATAATTTTTTGTGTGTCTGTACAACAAATGATATGAAAAAAAAAACCAAAACAAAAACAACAATTCCGCCCCTTTTTTTTTTCCTTTAATGGAAAGCTATTTTATTTGTTGTTGTTGTTGTTGTTTTTGTTTTTGTCAGACAAGAAGTTTAATTTACATTCAGGGAAGGCAACTTAACCAGATATCTAAAAAGGACATAAATGCAAATATAACTCAATAAACCAAGTGGCGATTATGGATGTGGAGTTGTTCTCTAATCAACCATGATTTAGACACAGTCCAGTGGGAGGTTTTCATATAATTCTCATCAGCCTTAATCATAATATTATGAGTCTTTTAATTATTAATTTGAGCACTTATATAATTGATTATACAACGTACAAGTTATACATGCAGACACAAGTATAAACACATACACACACACACCCACACCCCTATACACCAGTACTTGGTGAAATGTGCCTTTGTTGAGAAGCTGCACATTCTCTGAAGCATCAATAAACTTCTAGATATTTTGCTACTCTTCTTAAGGGCCCAAGGATTTATCTTTTTTTTTGGTTTAGATTCAGTGGAGTCATTTTGGATTTATTGGAAATATTTCTTTATTTTTCCTTACATTTTATGAAATTCTCCAGCACCTCTATCAAAAGAATGGCCACTCTATGATGTCACCCAATGCTTGCTATTTTCATTGGGGCCAAAAAGCCAAATCTTAGTCTTTAGCTAGGATTTATCTAAAGATTAAGATTGTGAATCTTTTCTCAATTTAACCATCCATCCATCCATTTTCTAACACCCATGTCCCTAGTGGGGTTGGGAGGGGTGCTGGTGCCTTTCTCCAGCTAACGTTCCGGACGAGAGGCGTGGTACACCCTGGACAGGTCGCCAGTCTGTCACAGGGCAACACAGAGACAGACAGGACAAACAACCATGCACACACACACTCACTCATAGGGAGAATTTGGAGAGACCAATTAACCTAACAGTCATGTTTTTTGGACTATGGGAGGAAGCCGGAGTACCCGGAGAGAACCCACGCATGCACACACAGAAGATGCAAACTCCGCGCAGAAAGACCCCAGGACCTTTTTGCTGCAAGGCAACAGTGCTACCAACTGCGCCACTGTGCAGCCCCTTTTCTCAATTTATCTTGTATGGAAATAAATATTGTGAATGTGTTCATATTTGAACAAGTGTGTGGATGGAAGAAATTACCCAAAATTTATTTTGGGTAATTTTGTGTATTATATAATACTTTTACCCTTGTAAAATGATTTTTCAAGGGTTGAATGTTACTTTGTGAAATAGTATTTATGAAATATCAAAATGAATAGAAAATAATTGTAATAATATTAACAATAGAGAAAAAGAAACACCTGTTAAAGATAATTTTGATCTTGCATAACAACAGTTCTTTTTTAATCTCAACTGTCTTTTAGTCCTCCTCCTCTTTAACACAGTTTGTATGTTCCTCAAAAACCTTCTGCTTTAAGCTGCTTTTTATATTGACAGCATGTTATATTTTATTTTTATTTTGTCTACAATTGCTACTCAGTGGTGGTTGTTGTGTGTCTTGTCTCTATGCTGCTGTAACTGCGAAATAATTTCCCTGCTGGGATGAATAAAGTAATTCTATTCTATTCTATTCTATTCTATTCTATTCTATTCTATTCTATTCTATTCTACATCAAATCCTATATATGTTTTCTATAAGTCCAAGATAGCATTCCAATAAGTAGAGTTGAAATAGTTACAGAAAATAATATGAATAAAAACTGAAAGTATAAATAAATGTTGTAGTAAAAAGGTATATATCAGCTGTCTGGTTTTCATTTATATTCTATGGCATGAGGCATATCTGAGCTTCTTTCTGTTTTTTGTTTTTGTCATCAGGATCTGCAAAACTCAATTTGCCCAATGTTAAGAGCAATGTGTTCATTTTATTCTCAGACACATACTGTACATCATTTTCAAGAAAAGCTGAAATGCATTTGCTTGTAAATAATAGCCATAGTGGTCAGGTATTGATCTTCTGATGAAGGGGACCTTAGGGGCATGTTAGGAAACCCCATTGTTGCTTGTCAATGATCCCTTTATGGCCTTGAACTCGACAAGTCTACTGCTATAAATCAAGGTTAAACTAGTCCTCTAATAGCAAATCAATGACGGTCAATAGATATCATGATGTGATTATAATTCAGTCAAGTAAACCATTAATCAAAACTTAAATGGGCTTTCTTTGAGAAAGCTGCAGTTTCTTTTTTCTGTTGTTACAGTTATATTTTGATGGAAAGCCTTTTTCCCACTACGCTGCTTTTACTCTCTTGTAAAATGGCAAGGTCTTCCATTAGTTTAACTGAGGAGGTTGCTGAGATTTGAGAAAACAATGCAGAAGTTATATTGAGATAACCTTTAAACAAGAGCAGATATTTCACCTGCATTAAGATTACCCCAAGAGCAATCCACTTGTTATTTTGCTCTGAGCCTCCTCTATCAATGTGCATCCACGCATTTGAAAGCAGCATCAGTCAGAGCTGTCTGCGATGCGGCTAAATGGAGCGCAGGGACATATCCATCCAACTATAACCTTTGCAGTACTGATATTTATGATAAAGACCATTAGGCATTTGTGAGTTGCTTGCGCAAGGGCTTTAAGGCTAACAACGCTCGTGAAGCAAGGCGCCATCCAGGGGTTTACATGGCCGCCAGTGTCATCTGTCTGGGAGGCAGCGGAGCCTCTGATAGAGGCGACGTTACCTGGGGAATTTCTAGGGGTGATGATGCAAACGCTGTCTGAAAAACCTGCTGCTGTGGAAGCACAGGTGGGTAATAGGAGAGAGGCATATTGTTTTCTCTTTCACATTCTGTGCTGCGCTTATCCAGGCGCTTCAAGCTGACTGGACACTTCTGTATTCACAGTCCAGTTCCAAAAGATGGCCCACGCTACAAGAGGATATTTTGAGCTATGGAGTTGAATTAGCTCTGGAGTGGCATTGTCTGCATTGGAGGACTAGTTTCACCTTAGTGGGAACAGAACTCTTAAACTGCAAACCGATCTGACTATTTGTTGCATTTTTTTTCTTATACACTTTAAAGCACAAACTTTCATGTATTTTAATGGAATTTTAATAGACAAATCAAACTACGACAGCATTAAGAAATTATGAAGTTCATTATGAAATTAAGCAGAAAGATAAATAAGCTTCAATTGTTCAAAAAAAGTTGTTAAAATGTGGCAAGCATCTCCATGTAGACGTCTTTTTATTCTGATGTTCCTCACTGAAATCCAGTGCAGCAATCTACCAACTGAAAATGGGAAGAGCGTGGCATAACTGCAAACTACCAAGACTTGACAGTCCACATAAAATGACAGGATGGACAAAGACAGCATTAATCAGAGAAACAGCCAAACTCTGAAGGAGCTGCAATGATCCCCAACCAAGAAGGGGGACATTTATTGATAGTACAGCTTTTAACTGCGCACTCTGCAAACTCATACCTACATAGAAAAGTGGAAGAGAAAAAGCTGTTGTTGACAGAAAATGATCAGAAGTCCAATTTGCAGTTTGTCACAAGTAATATAGATCACATTTTGAGCATGGGAAAGAGAGTTGCTCTGGTCAGAGGAGACTAAAATGTTAATCTACATGCATACAAGAAAGCTAACACTAAAACATCAACCTGACACCTTCCCAATTGTTTAATGTGGCAGCATCATGGTGTGGGAATGCTTTTCATCAACAAGGACAGCAGAACTTGTTAGAATTTAAGGGAATATGATTAATCTAAATATCCTGAAAGAAATTATGCTAGAGGCTTTAAAAACTAGAAACTGGGGTGGAGATTCAGTTATCAGCAGGACAATAACCCTAAACATGCACAACTCATGATGGAATGATTTAGATGTGGTAAAATTACAAAAAGTCCAGATCTATATGCAATGGAGAACCTGCAGCTACACCAAAGTGTTGATGTTCACAGAAAACGCTTATATCACATTTGACTGTGTTTAAGCTATTTTGCAAAAACAAATTTGTAAAAAAAACAAAAAACATCAACCTCAACATATGCAAAGGTGCTAGAAACATATTCCAGCTTCAATTACAGCAAAAATATGGTAGTCCAGGAAAAACTCTGGGAGGGTGAGAATTAAAAATAGAACACCATTTCTCATTCCCCTTCCATTTCACATGTATATACTGTTTATAACTTATAATTTTTTTATGACCATCTAAAAGAAACCACAATAAAACCCATTTTATAGTTTAAGGTTGTATCGCGGCAAAATGTGAAAATGTTCAATTAATATAAATACATTGCACAGCATTGTGAGTCAATACATTATTTGACAGTTCCTACTGGGAGACATGGTCATGCAGAACATTGTTATTAAGCATGAACATTTCAGGCAGCATCAAAGAAATCTTAATCCAGCTCTTCAAATTGCGGGTCTCAATGCTAATGTGCAAAACATGAAAATCCAAAAACCAAATAAAACGTGTCCCATCAAATGCCATCAGCGGGGAATCCCCAGCTCTCATTTTGCATATTCATGGGACATCTACATTGTCGCCAACGCCATTGTCCTTTGATTGCACGTGATAAAAGGCTACCTCATTTCACTCTTTTGCACCTTTCTAGAATATTCGGCCAACCTTCCAGACTGATTTGGCAAAATGTAATTGTAATTTATCATTTTTTTTTCTGCCTGAGGCGAAAATCTCTCAAGCCTGGGGCTGTTTGAAAAGCAGTTGGACACAAAGGCAAACCCTGGGAACTTTGCCCATGCAGTCAATCAGCCCGACACCCCAGAGCGATCACACCCCAAAATCACTTGATTTTTTTTGTTGTTGTTGTTGTTCACAATATCAAACAACTTCTCCTTTTCCGTTAGATAAAGGAACCATGTAAATAGTAGTAAGGCAGTTTTGTCCTTTATTGTTTCTGTCTTTTATTTGTGGAGATGGTCGGTGATACACGGAGTCTTCGTGGTCAGAGGCCGGGCAGTGGAGCAGACATCAAAGGCCAACAGAGGTCTGTGACGGTGAATGCAGCTGGTGTCTGCTGGACAGAGCTTGAGGAAGGGATTCAGCTGCTCCATAATAAAGATGCACAGGGGAAGGGAGTGTCTTCAAAGCCCAGTCAAATACACACAAGCAAACAAAGACCCCCCCCCCCCAAAAAAGAAACCCAAAAAGCAATGTTCTTGCAATAGTGTTTTTTTGCACCATAGTATCATGCAGCTTCTGCAGACAAATCATGAAATCCTGCTGCGTTTCTCTCCTTTCTTCATCTCCTGTTTGCCTAATTTCTCCTATAATGGGTCTTTGAGCGACTCTGAATGTGTCACTACATCTTTGCTTATGTGTTTTTGTGACAGTTTTGGTGGCTTCTGTGCAAATATAGCACAGATATTTTTAATATTCTGCAGGAGCTCTTCTGAAACTGTCTCCAAGAGTGGATCAAAAAATAAAAAGGCATGTAAGTGTAGTATTTGACAACAAGTTCACTAATTAATTCCACTCATTCTCCAGGTAAAAAAAAACAAAACAAAACAAAAAGAAAAAACAAACAAACAAAAAAATAAAAATAAGAATAAAACCTAATTCTATTTTAAAAATATATAAATATGTTTAAGACATGTCCAGGGTGTACCCCGCCTCTCGCCCGACATGTCTTACTGGAGATAAGCACCAGCACTCCTCCCAACCCCACTAGGGACAAGGGTGTACAGAAAATGGATGGATGGATGAATGTGTTTAATACATGGGTATTCTCTCAACATGAGTTAAAAATATATACACAAGGACAAAAACCTGTAAAGACTCATCGTGACAGTTCTGGATTAATAGCAGTGATGGGTCATGGGTTAATATGAGATTCTCACAATATGTCCTTGAGTAAAAATTATATGCCTTCACATCACTGTTATGTAGAGAAATGCAAAAACAGAAAAAACTTACATGAAATGGAAAAGCTACAATTGTTGGCAGCAACAGGTGGGAGAGGGGCAGTACTATGCTACTCTACTCCTCGCACCCAAAAAAACTGACCACTATAGAACTAGTTTTTCATTTAAAGGACTTCAAATTGTCAAAAGGCTACGACAGCATACTGTGGTGGTTTTAAAACCTGTAACTGTCCCACATCTATTAGGCTTTCAACATAAACTGTATGTGACTTTTTGTGAGTGAACTTTTATTCTTAACTTAACCATCAGTTTATCATATACAGTATGTATCTCCATTGGATTGTTTGTGAATTTTAAGTGATTTTATTTAAATATGGTTTTACTGATGAGATTGTTGGAGTTATTTGAATTAAGGTAAGTTTGAGCTCTACTCTGTTTACTGTCAACAAATATAATTGTATGTAGTACAGTAAGATATGTAACATTTATCCTCTTTATTATTTATAATTTCAGCTTTAAATCTCTTACTAGAATTTTGGAACCTATACTTTTTGTGTACCTCTCCTGCCTTTTCCTCCTCATCATCATCAACACATCTCTTTCCCATCCTTCAAACTAAACCAAACGTTAAGTACGTTTCTGCAAAATTTTTTCCATGTTTTATATATATATATATATATATATATTTTTTTTTTTTTTTTTTTTGCCTCTCGCCTTGCTGTTGACATTTGATTTTTTTGTTGCCTCCCCTTTATGTCTTTTTTGAAACCTTTTCTATTGCCCTTACTGTGTGAAAACAGACTAATATATTGTTTTGAATTTGTCGCTATGCAGCATTTTTATTCACCAAAAGTGTGACAGGAGAAGAATCTGGAAGACAAAAAGGGGGATTCTAATGGCCTGTGGAGAAGACCTGAGGTGATCCAGACAAGCCGTAAAAGTGTTGTAGAAGGAAAGCAGAAAACTTAAATGTTCAGTTTTAATGGTAATGCTGATTAACCTTTAGATGATAAAGATCAGATTAAGTGTTTGCTCTGCACATATATAGAAATTTAGAAATCAAGTGGCTAATTGTTTTTTATTGTTATTATTATTTATTGTAACCTCAACTCATGTTAGAAAATTGTATTATTTTTAAAAACTCCCTGTGATCACAGTTCCACAGTTAACCTGTAGAGGGCATGCCAAAACAGTAATCTTGGTCAAGCTCAGTGTGAGTCCATGGACATACAATATCCTCAGCAGGAGGAAACACAGTGCGACTTTCATCTGTCTACAAAGGAAAGAGATTCTTTTGGTTGAGAGAGATGAACAACAAAATTGTTGCAACATTTCTTTGCTGATTTTACAACATTTTGCAGTGACTGAAACAACTATTGATATAACTCAAGAGAATACAAAAAGATGCAATATTTTTTTTTGAGTGAATTTATTAAAAATGTAGATCTGTCAAAAGAACTCCCCCAAATTAAACAAACCACTCATTAGAGTAACATCTTCTTTTTTTTTTTTTTTTTTAATTCCTAAACGGGTTAGAGGTCCTGAATAAAACATGACTTATCTATTGCAATCGCTTTAATCGAGCCATTATTCATTGAACCATTTATTTATACTCCATTCATCTACATAAATATTTAACTATGTCTTGGCATCTTTATGGACTGCTTGCTCTGCTGCTCAATTACAAGGAGCAGTGTCCTACCATGGCCATATGCCTTCTATCTGGTGACACTATATCTTCGCAATTTATGGATCCCAGCCTTGAGCAATATAATTTTGCTCCTTTTTTATATATATATACAGATGTATTAATCTAGGCTTAATGACTGGCAACACCATATTTTAGCACTTTCATTGTATTATCTATCTATGTATATATATATATATATATATATATATATATATATATATATATATATATATATATATATATATATATATATATAATCTTGTTCATTTGAATAAATGGGTTGATCTCTGCAATATGTAGAACATGAGGGACTCTAGTTGTGGAGGGACTCAGCTGAACCATACATCTTACACTTTCACACTACATACCATAAGCTCACACAAGTTTTCTCTCGTCCTCCCACAACACAAGCTCCTGCTTACCCTGACCAGAGGAGCATGGAAGCATGCAGGACGGAGGGAAAGCGAGGAACCGTAAACACCCTCCATGGGTCCTCCTTCAAAGTGATGAACAACAACAAAAGCAGCACTGTTTGTCTGTGGAGAGAAGCACGAAAAAAAAGAACATTTGACCACCTGGGTGCCTATCATTTTCCTCATGCCGTCTCTCAAGCATGACTATCGAGAGATGTCCCCTTTAATGTGGTATCTGGCTGCTTCAACCCAACACATACAGTGTTCTTCATTCATCTGGACTGCTTGTCTTTTGCTGCTTTTGCAATTTATCTATTTCTAAGTACTTAAAATAAAATACAATAAATTTTGGGGAATTATAAATGGCGATAAAATCAACATATTTACTACTATTACTATTAGGAATAATAATAGTAATTAGTAAGATAATAATGATTATGTTGATAATACCAATGCTAATTCATCACTAGAAAGCAACACAACTGAACAACAGGAACTAAAATTTGTTATTTTATTTACTGCATGCAGTCCTGTGGATGACACGTTTTGAAAAAACATAATATGAACTACTCCTCAAAGGATATTTTTTTACATGAGCTACTTGTTTTAGTTAATATATTAATGTTTCATGGAAATACTTCATAGCTGTTTATTTATTTTATTTGACACAAAATAAATTAATTGGCACAAAAAAAGCAATAGCTGATCAAAGTTCTTGTTATATTTATATTTATTAGCATCCTGATCTGTAACATGTTTACATCCCCCTTTATTACATATAAAAGTTTAATGAATAATCTCCGCAACAAAATATATTATTGGTGTCTCCAAACGTATACCTGGTGGCACTTTAAAAATGTTGAAAATATGTTTATGTTCAAGAGGAAAAACTGTGTCTCCAGTAGTCATCTTTGAGGAACTCCTCAAGTATTTATTTTTCCTCTTCCCTCTATTATTATTTTTTTTTTCCAGTTGGTCCATCAGGATTCTAGACTTTGGAGCTCTTTGACCATTTAATATGTAATTTTAACCATACATCATACCCAGCCCAACTGAAGAGATAAACTGGTCAGCATCACATTGAATAGCTGTTGGACTCAGCAGGTCTCTGTAGTGGCCATTTATTTCCAGGCTGTTGTAAGACATTTTTCAGGGATACAAATAATTATGGAGGATGTTGTAAATAGTACCACATCACAAAATATAAATATTATTAACTAACAAATGGGGGAGGAAAAGAACCTACTCCTTCTGATGCCTTCTTGAGTTCACGTTGCTGATTTAAATTGAAAGACTGCAAATCAGCAGCAAATCAAACATTTCCACCATCACATATCACCCACCCCTGGATTCTTAAAACAGTCTTTTCATCAATTATAATCAAAAAGCACCCACTGTCGTCTCCCGTTTTATTTATTTTTTCCCCACATAGTACCTATAATCAGAGAATAGTGCATTGTGTATGTGTGTGTAAAATTCCAAGCTCTATGATTTAATAAATGCCAGGGTCAGGCATCTCTTTTGTGAGCATGGTAATGTTGGGAGATAATAATCAATATTAAATGAAAAAACAATTATGCTGTTTTATAGTTCAGTTTCAGGCAACAATACAATTATAATTACCTGGTTCCCATGTCAGTGAACACATCTCTGTGTATAGATTCCCTAGTTTCCATAGTTTAGTGCTAGTTTCTTCTGTTACAATCTGCCCGGTTTTTGTACTGTTCTCTTCATGTCCCACTCTAAGTTTTTGTTCTTTGTTTATATTAAAATCCATCATGTTTCTTCTTTACTCCTGTGTTTCAGCCCAAGTCAAAAAATGTCACTCAAGAAAGGAAGTACTTCTTGATTTGAGTGTTTTTGTTGACAAATAAAGAGTTCTTTTAGAGCTAGCTTACAACTAGCCTATTCATGTGTTAGTAACCTGGTTACACAGTGTAAGAAAATAATTGATGCTACAAAGACAGGCAAGATACAAATTACCTGTAAGCTCTGTTGGAGTAATGCAACAGTCTCTGCATTAGTAGAAAATAACGCTAATGTCATCTGTTTTGAAACATAAAAACTACCATAGGGACTAGTCAAACTAGAACTGCATGTTCCAGTTTGATTAGATTGTATAAAACATAGTTTGTGATTTGGGAGATCTTTATTTATGTAGAGAAGGAAATTTATGCTCTTAACCTCCCCTCCGAAAAAAAAGATAAATACTTTCTCATCTTGTTCTCATGATCCCAATACCGGGTGTTGTCTCATGAGCTTGAGCATGTACTGTTACTCCCCTGGTTAATCAATTCATCCTATTTTTTTGTGCAGATTATAGTGAGCCCAGACTTACACATGCACATGTGTGGTAAATTCAAATTTTCTCACAATTGTACAGGGAGATAACTTCTACATGTTCTCCCTATCACGCCTATGCATGCAAGGGTCTGGCTTCCTTCCACCTGACATGCACGGGGATGTCAAGTTACTTGGTTCCTCTGAGTGGAGACTCAGAAATGGTTTCTTTTCAAAATGTCTTAAAGAGGGAGTATCATGTGCTTTCTAGGCAACTGTGGCAACACAAATGACTTAAAATAAAATTTCCTTCATAATTTAACACCCTGAAATTTTGCCTCTGTCTCTTTAAAAACTCCTTAAAGAAGATTTTGCTAAAGTGATAATCTTTGCTTTTTCTTTGGCTCTTGTCTTGTGGTTCATTTCTATAAAGGTTCCTAATTTGGTTTTCTTCATATTAATTTCCCAGGATTTCTCTAGTCTTATTCAGTGGAATGCTCTACATTCATTGTTGTTAATCCCCCCCCTGTTCCATATTAGTTCAAATACTTCTGTTTCCTGCATGAAGTATTTTAACTTCCCTCAGCTCCTTGCGCAGATTCACATCTCCACCATATTTGAGTTTCTTAGTTTCATTCTCTCACTGTTTGTTACCTTGTGTTTTTCTGACTTCAGTGTCTAAATATTGCTTCCACTTTTGTCATTTAGTCTATTGTTTCAGTGTGCCACCCATCCTCATCTCTGCATTTGGGTCCCTAACAACGCCAAATCAGGCCTGGGTGTGCCTAGTTAAATTTAACCAAAAAAATAAGGTATTTACTTTTAAAATACAGTCAGGTAAATATGAAATGTCAGTTCAAAATTACATTTCATATACAGATTTATCTTTCTCTGATGTCAAAATTTGTTTGATCATCTGAAAGAATACATTATGACAAAAATGCAAAAGCAGAAGAAATCTTTAAGGGGGAAAAATATGTTTTCACTGCCGTGAATGATGTAATCTCGAAGGTAGTACCTGGTCATGTAACGCACAACATATCTGAAGTTGTTTAATCGAAGGTTCTGACTCAGAATCTGTACAAAATACCCCATCTCCATATAATCAATTTAAGAATGTAGCTTTCCTGTGTTTAGATGAAGATACTCACCATAAGAATATGGATGAATTCTCTTGGATAGTAGCATATCTGGCATGTCACTGTTTGTTTTTTCTGTTACAACAGAGAGTGACTCACATGTTGTGTTTCCTGTACTTCAAGTCTCTGAAGCAGCTATCACTCAGAGGATACTTTCAATCTCCCCCAGCTCCAAAGATCGTGCCTCTCAGAGAGAAGGTCAAGTTTGGCCAATCGCTCACTGAGCAAAGGGTGGGGCCTAACAGCTGGCGGTCATCAGTGGCTCTTAAGATGTTGAGAGATCTCAACCATATGATATGACTGGCTTACGCTCCATGTTTTAGATATGTTTTCAATAAATTAGATCTACATCTATGTCATTATATGCTACATGATTTTAGAACTACAAGTCAAAACCGAGAAAAAGCGTGCATAATTGTTCTGTGAAACAAAAAAAAAACAGCTTTTATTTGTACTCTGATCTGGACACAAAAATTATACATTGTAAACATCACCAACATATGCCTCTCATACATTAGGCCTTATGTTCATCAGGGGCACATTACAAGTTCTCAAAAGGAAAACGATAAGGACAACTGTGTGGTTAGTTAGGTTTGGGTCAGTATTTTGGGCTTAAGGTATATACACCTTAAGCCCTTTATAGACTCACATACACACTATTTAAAATAGAACCCATACTTAAAATGACACACTTTCCTCTGTGTTGTTTTAGCAAGAGGGGGTTGAGCACCAATGGTCTGGAACAAGACTGTTGTTTTTTTCATTAGCTTTTCTTTGTTTTGTTTTTGGTTTGGGTCAAATTTTGGCCAGGCCTTCAGGCAGCAGCCAATTGATCCTTCCCAACGTGCCTCTGGTCTGAGACCCATTTGAACCTCCACCTGCTGAGCAAACTTCAGTTCAGATACATTGCCCAGGCCCCTCTGAACACCATGGAGGGGAGGGAGGACATTATGTTAAAGTCAACACCACAGGATCAGCCCACTCTTTGTGCTGGGCTTTGAGGGTGACCTCCGATTTTCGGACCATGTAGATGAAAGATGAAGTGCTCTTAGCTCATATGGTCAAAACACATGGAGGAAGAAGAATGGCTTTCCTTCTTTTTGCATCAAAGCATACTGTGAGTCATTTCTGCAGTTTTTTGACATCATAGTGTACTGTGTCATTTTAGCTGCTTTTTTTTACATCGCAGTATATTGTGTGTCATTTTAGTCGTTTTTGACATCATAGTGTACTTTGTGTTATCTGAGCTGGTAGTCGAGGTGCCAGTTTGGTTCACCAGTGGGCCACTGTGTTCTTGGTATTAAAAAATTTTAAGTTGACAGGAAGTGTAGAAATAGTGCAACTGAAAGGAAAATGTTCTCAGTTTCCACAAATGACCTCTCTTTGTTTGTGAAAATGGCTATAATGATGAAACACACACACGCAAACAACAGGCCTGGAAAGAAGCACAGCCTGAATGTACCCGGTTTATCAGGTCTGGGGCTGGTAAACCCAAACATTCTGGGTGTATTTTAAATGTGTAGTGGGGTGTATGGTGGGTGAATTATTCTGAATAATGTTCTTCACAGAAAGACACCCAAGGCCAATGAGTCTCAGTTTGAAAAAAAAATAATTACTTATATTCGCTTTGCTATAATAAAAGGTGAAAACGGGTCCTACAGACCCAAACAGATTACAAGGGTTGATTAGGATTTAACTGACGAGCAAAAAACCCCCAAAACAAACAAAAAAAACACTATAATTGATGTTTAAGTAAAGTGAAAGATGGCTTCCAATAATACATAATTACTTAGTTGTACGTTCAAATTTCTTGTCAACATTGAAAATTCTTTATGCAAAATTAAGCTGGGCCACTGATTGACTTGCACTAGTGTCTCTATAACTGGGCTTAGCTAGTTGTAGGGGCACTAGTGAAGTATCACACTTCAATATCCCTCTCTCCCCCCAAGAGTGGTTAACAAAAGTTTGTACAGCAGTTGTATGAAGTTTAGTTCTATTTTCATTATATACACATTTATACATATCTTGATAGTATTACTCATTTTCAGGATCAGAAGCTGTCCCTTTTAGAGAAGTATCTGTTTTACATTTTACGTTTTACTTTTATGGGATATCTGTGTTGTTTTCTGTCTATGGATTCTGCTTGTCGGAAGAGGCATGATGAGGAGTCATCCATCTCCAGCTAACAGCCACCAGTCTGGCCCCATGCTGGAGCCCCTGAGAGAGGAAGCAATCGCTCACAGCACAGGAGCACATTCCCCCTCAACACAGGGGGGACATGGCCATTTAACCCATCAAGTTCTGGTCGACTTTTCTTTCCAATAACATTCAACTGTGTCTGTCTAACACAGTGTATCTCTACAAACGCATGGATTTCTCTCTTTATGTAGGTTTTGTCATAACTGCCACCATACGTGTGTGCTCTACAAGATCTAAAAGGGCAAATAAAAGTGAAATTCTGTTTCTTTTCCTTTTTCTGGGAACAAGCACACCCTCCACACCCCTTCTCCTCCTCCTCCTCTTGTTCCATCGAAGTTGTGTTTATATTTTTCAGAGCATCTTCCTCTCTTACGCTCTGTCCTATTGGTAAGGATGCAGCATCACTGGACATGCAGAGTCTTGCAGTAAAACCAGCCTGAGGAATTGACATGCACAGTGTTTCACCACTTTTTCTAATGGCATTGTGAGCCCCCCTACCAATGCTGGTATGGAAGGTGTTTAGCACCTCACCATTTTTACTTTGACAGAGAAGGGACCACAGCATTCCCCTGGCTATGTGGACCCACACCAGCGCTTCTGTTATCGTTTCCACTGTGGGCACACTTCCTCCTCTTAATATACCAATTTCTGATGTGGATGGCAGGAAAAACTCATCCAATGGGGCTGGTGTTGTACAGCCTGGTTCTGGAAACTAGTTTCAGACAGATACAAATAGCTGTAACATCACAATCCTAGGTGACACAAAGGTGACAATCTCAATCTATATATGGGTAAATACCTTACACGGAAATGTATGATAGAGAGATAATGGTTGACCATGCACCATTACAGAAACCGAGCTGTCCGTGAGGAATGAGATGACAATGGAAAGAACTGTGGAAATGAGAGAGCTCTTGCGTGGTGAATACATACACTCTGAAAGCATCAGGCGAGAGGGAGACGAGAACTGTATGGGTAGTTAGGTCAAGAAATGAAAGAAAATGGAGTCGTAGAGGTTAGGCAGAATGACTTTTAAACAATAAAATTGACGACCCTTGTCTTTAGAGGCAAAGTGTGGATGCTGTGAGCCATGACCAAAAAGCTATTGTTGACTAACGTCAACCGTTTGCATTATCTTTGACCCCTGTGGCTAGAAATGGAGAAAAAGAAGGAAAATGGAGGAAGCAAATAAGAATTACAGACAAACAGTGGTTGTGTGACATTGAACAGAAAAGACTCATATTGAGACAATTGTCTAAACATAGCACTGTTAAAGTATAATCAGGTAATATACAGTGGTGTGAAAAAATGTTTGCCTCCTCCCTGGTTTCTTGTGTTTTGCATCTTTGTCACACTTCAGTGTTTCAGAAAGTCAAACCAATTTAAACATTGGTTAAAGTCAACACAAGTAATGCAAAATGCAGTTTTAAAGAAAGATGTTCATAATTAAGAAAGGGGGAAAAAACAAACCTAAGTGGCCCTGTGTAAAAACATGATTGCCTCACCCTAATTACTGCCTCACCTGTTCTACATCAAGACATCCCTTAATTATAGACCTGTCTGACAAAATGAAGAACACAAAAAGATCCTCAAAAGTTAGCCATTATTCAGTGATCCAAGGAAATTCTAGCAGTCTGGAAAGGGTTGTAAAGCAATTTCGACGAACCACAGTGAGAGCCATTATCCACAAATGACGAGTACATGAAACAATGGTAACCCTTCCTAGGAGTGTCTAGCTGACCAGTGTCTATCCCTTTTTCACACACAAGTTGACCATGTAAATTTAAAGTGTTTTATTCCACCTTTATTTAACCCTCCTGTTATGTTGCGGGTCAAATTGACCCGTTTTAAAGTTTTTTTGTTTTTTTTAAATAGTTGGAAGTATTTATTTGCATGAAACTATTTCTATTTCTCTTAATAGGTGCACTCTACAAATAAATTGAAAATTTATTCATTTTACACATTTGTACCAACCCCTGGGTCTACTTTTTACTGTTCAGGTCAATTTGACCTGGCAGTCAGGTCAAAGTGCAAGAAAAGATTAAAAATTGTCCAATTCTACATGTTTTCTTGCAGCTTTGAACTATATTTCACAACATACACAGAAACACAACACACCACACACATAGATGTGCATGTGCCCGCCCACAAACCCACTTTCTCACTATTCTCTTTACTTCACTAGGAAACTGTGTTCATACGACTTTTCTCTGTTTTTTTTCTCCGTGGACAAACTCCACCCACACTGAGTGGACACTCAGCAGAAGTGGAGGAAACATAAATACTCTTTGCATGACTCATTTATCTTGATTTTAATCAGCGGGTCAATTTGACCCAGAACAGTATGTGTCTCAAGTTCAATAATAAAGGTCACCCATTGAAAAAAAATGAAGTGTAATATAATTTTTTTTTACCAAAGATGAATTTCAAGGAAATTGTTGTTTTTTTGTGTCTAGATTTTTTTTCAGTGGACATAAAAAATGTAAATTCCATTTTTTATATGAAAGTAGGTTGTTGTCATTGATCCTTAATTCTGAGAAATAATAAAACATCATTGCACATATATTGATTGAAATGGTTAGTATTGAAGTTAATAATCAGATACAAAAATGTTTTGGAGGATTTTTTTGGTTTCTGACACTATTGCATAATTAAACACTCCCCAGGTCAAATTGACCCACAATCATATTTTCTGTACCCTAGAAACGAACATAACAGGAGGATTAAACATTGTGCTTTTTGTATTGTGTTTGATTAATATTTACGTTGGTCTGTTGTTCTGAAACACTTGAAGTGTGACAAACGTGCAACAAAATAAGGAAACCAGGAAAGGGCAAACACTTTTTCACACCACTGTATTTATAGTCATGTAAAAAAAAAAACGCAACAGTGGATGTGTTCTATTTTTACCTTTATAAGCTACTCTTTTCATGAAAGTACAGCAGCGTGAGAGGAGACACACAACAAAGGTCATAATTATTCGCAGTCATGCTGCTCCTCACTTAGCAGATGGAGACAATCTGAGTCAACATTTTCAATTAAAAGGAGGATACAAACAAACAGACGGGATGACACAACACACACACACACACCCACTTGCCTGGAAATAGGGACACACAAGCTGGAATAAAGGAAATGACCTGGAGGACCTGTTACCTCATTAAAAGTGATGTTTGAAGCCTGTGAAAAAGGTGTATTATACAGATCTTGCTCGCAATTAGAGGTAGTAAACGTAGCATGGGGTTGAAAGGTTTCACATTGTGTTTGCATGTTAGATATTAAAAAAAGGTTTAATCGGTGTATCAACCCTCAGTTAATCATGATGGATTATTTCCCACTATTAGAAGCTGTTTTTACTGAAAAAAATGTGACAAACTTTAAAATGTTTTGTTTTGAAAGCTTAACATCTACTAATAATATAGAATCCAATAGATATAAACTTTGAGAGATTTTAAAAGGCTATCTTTTTGGTGGTGTTTTTATGGTTATGCGGAAAAAGTGGCCCCAATCGAACTTTTCTGAACATATATGACCTTTTTTTTTTCTTTTTTTTAAAGACAGTGTAAATTGCAGCAATTAAAATTTCTTTTTACATCAGATCCAGACCTCTTTCATGTGTAGTCTTAAATTGTCTACAATATGATTGCTTTATTAAAAAAAAAAAAAAAATCAGTCTAAGTGGTCATGTCACTTTTTATCCAACTTTTACATCACCAAAGTATGACATAATCTCAATTAGTACATTCCTTAAAAGTTTGAGGCCTTTACTAATTATTTGAATACATTCCGAGTGTACTTGTGATGGAGGTAATACTACATGATAAGGACCTAACTTGTCCATACTTAAGACTGGTGTGAAGGTTTGAATATATATATATATATATATATATATATATATATATATATATATATATATATATATATATATATATATATATATATATAATGGCTACAACAGATCCCAGGAACAACATCAGACATCTCAGTCCAGAAATGTGCAGTCCTTGGCACAGCCAAGATACTGCGCAGAACCCTCAAGCTCCCAGGCCTCTGGTAGAGGACCCGAGCTCAGAGGATAAGAACCACCCGCGGTGGGTGAGAAGGGAATTTTTTATATATATACTGGTCAAATCTGACAGCAAAACACTGTCAAAAACAGTGAATTTTATGACTGACAGCAGCATCCTGGTAATCATCACCTCATCTGACAGCCCCAGATAACTCATCCAATATGTGTGACGACCATCGTGGACCCACACCCACACATAATACAAAAAAAAAAGATTATAGCATACCATCTCTACAAAGACAGAAAAGTACATGTTGTTCCTACTTTAAAACAGACTGGAAAAGCGAAAGTGGGGGTGTGCATGTGTGTGTGTGCGGTAGGACAAAGAATGCTGATTTAGACATAGCCAACCCAAACACAGATGCCCTGTCCTTCCTTCCTGTGGGCAACAGAAGGAGACACAATGTGCTCAAGAGGCCAGAGCTGACAAAGGGATTAATCCGATGACAACAAATGGTGCAATCTCTGGCATGAGTCACAGCAGAGAAATACATATCATATGTTCACAACAACTCTGCCACAAACCAGCAGCCATTTCAAAGAAAACCATAAAAACTTCCAAAATTAAAATGAGATGTAACTTATGGCTTGTATTAGTACATCTTGCATATTTTACAGACAAAAATATCTCCAAAGAAATAGCCTTTGTATATTTATATGTTTCGGGGGTGTTTTTTCCCATTGGTTTATTTCCCCGCCTGCTAATATGCTATTATCTCTTGGTTTCTCACTATTGTTGGTTCTCACATCTCTCTTTCTATTTCTTCCTGTGTCTGTCTTTTCTTTCACACCCCATCAGGTTTTTTTTTTTTTCTCGTTTCAGAGGGTTCGTGTGAACCTGTGAACATCTGCCTGCGGTACAGCGGGAGGAGCAGGCCAGAAAGGTTGAGATGAGGTTGAGTTCGTGTGAACCACCCGCGGCGCTGGACTCGTTTCGGCCGTCTGTAAATCTACCATCTCGTCGTTGTCAGAGGTTTTACTTTCGCTCTGCCTGTGTTTGTGTGAGCGTGTTTGTTTGTTCCACTGTGTGTTTTCATAATCCCATAAGAGGGCATTTTTTTGAGGATAAGGAGAGAAAACAGGAAGAAAAAAATGATTGCAGTGAAGAGAGAAAATGCAATGGGGGGTTGGGAGGGAGTGCTGGAGTAGACGCAGGAGAAAAGCATTAGTAGTTCCAGCCAGCTGCCAAATGATGCCCTTGATTGCCTCTCTTCTTGTGCAGAAACAGAAGGTGTGAGGGGTGATTAGGCCTGGGCCCGATCCCTGATGAACAGATGTTAATAACAAAGCCCATGTTCATTGTGGTTAATAGCCGAGCGTGCCAGTGCTGGCTGCTGAGGCTAGGGGAAAATCTGCCTCCATAGCTCTTCTCCTCTCCTCTCCCCTTTGTGGGAGAGAGATAGGCTCCTCTACTAATGTTTTGGCTGTACACTAACGTAATGAGCATGGTATTTGCAAGAAAAGGTAATGATAATCAGTCACAGGGGCAGGGGGAAAAAACCCCACCAAATGATGGCGCGTCGCATTCAGGAGATAGAGGAGCTCAGGGTTTATGCTGTTAACTTTTAGTTGATGATAGTGTTTTGATGGTATCAGAGATAAAGCCGTGCTAATAAAGCCAGGCTGCATAGCTGAAATCGCCGTCGCCTCATTGTTGATCCTGTTAGGCTATTGTCTTCAGAATTTAATGACCACGGTTATAATGTGCTGTGGTATTGCCATAATTTCGCTTTAGCAAAGCTCAAATATTTCAGCTCTAAACATAGAATCTGAAGGTAAATCATCCAAGGCTGATGAGTTTTTGTTAGCATTTTAGATTAATTGTCAGCAAAGGAAGGGGTCAGGAAAGTGTTTTTAACAAGCGGCTGAATCTACCAATTGTTCTTTTAGTAGAGTCACACATCCTCTACAACAACAGCACTTCACAGCTAGCAAAGAAAAAAAAACATATTGGGTGAATTTTTAAAGTAGGTTTTACACTACAATTCATAAACACGTTTGCCCTTTGAACTTTTCCACCCTTTTCATCTTAAGTCTTTTACTGCATCTAACAGGTTTTATTCCAGGACTGTCCTATTTAGGTCCATCCATCTTTGACCAACTTTACAATGTCTGCTGTAAAAAAACATCCCTGCAGGATGATACCATCACACTAGTGGATCAGTTTAAATTTTTACTCCCTTTCTTCTAGCTTACAATGTGTGCTGGAAGTTTATCTGGTGTTACATCACTCTGCGATTATATGCCCCCCGTCCACACCTTCTTGCAACACTTTCAGATTTTTGCAGTGTAGTGTCCTTCACCAGATATCTCTGCAACTCCTTCAGTTTTACCACAGGCCTTTGGGCTCATTCTGACTAATGATCTCAATGCCTTTCTTAATTTGTCTTAGTCGGTTTGCAGATGTGCTATGCTCTTTGAGTTTTCATATGCTGACTTATGTGAGATCCTGTGAAATCTTTTGAAACTTTAATCTGCTTTAAAACTCTCCACAATATTATCCCTTATTTGTCTGCTGTGTTCCTTGGTCTTCATGATATTCTCTAACAATTTTGTGCAGAATGGTCAATGCTATAAACTTGGACTCCATTTACTGTTAAGGTGACTTCTAAAGGTCATTTGTTTCACTAGATTTTATTTAGAGGACTATCAGTAGTGGTGGTTGAAAGAAATGCACCCTACACTTTTTAGATATTTATTTGTAAAGAAATGTTTCTAACCTTGTATAATTTCCTTTCTACATCAAAATATGTGCTATTTTATGTTCATCAATCACATAAAATTCAGAACAAAATACCAAAAGTTTATGAAGTTTGTAGTTAGGAGCCAGAATGTGAAAGACTGTGTATTTCAGCTTGTTTTAACAGAAAGTAGTTCAAAACTGCTTTTATTGGTTTGTATAACCCCAAAATGAACTATGTATGCATCCATTTGGTTTTGTTGTGTGTGTACATGGCACGCAGGGAGCGTCATCTCACAGTCAAACATCTCTGTGGGGAATGGAAAGATGGCACAGATGCATGGCGAGGCCATTCCTTTCATCCAGGCCGTGGGAAGAGAAATATAGCCACTGTTGACAAAGAAAATGTGACAGTTTCCCACTCTGTGGTACCTCTCATCTTCAAATTGATGTGTTGTCTAAAATTGACAGAAGGAGGTATAATGAATGAAGAGAGTCCCAGTCAACATTGTGGGATTTCAGCTCTGGATTTCAGCTCTGGAGCATTTTGGCTTGCTTTTGAAAGCACATAGGGCTGGAAGTTTAAAAGAATCAAACTCAGAAAAATTTG
Organism: Xiphophorus maculatus; assembly: GCF_002775205.1. NCBI lineage: Eukaryota > Metazoa > Chordata > Actinopteri > Cyprinodontiformes > Poeciliidae > Xiphophorus > Xiphophorus maculatus. The sequence continues at coordinate 9,641,554 of NC_036463.1, forward strand.
TAGACATCAACAAGCACTATGATAAGGAGCAATAATGCTACAACAATTTATGACTATTCTAAGGATTCATGCTGTTGTCTCGATGTATGAAGTCTAAAATGTTCTGAACGCAAAGTGTTTCACATTATTCTTGCCTGTGCAACTGACAAACAGAGGCACTGGAGGTCAGGAGAGTGCTGATCTGACGGGTGAACCTCAAAGCCACATCACCATCACCATCATCGCCATGACAATGACACTTTTCTGTGCTCACTTTTGATAGTTTAAGTTCAGCTTGATTGATTATTGAAAATCCTCCTCTGTAATTACCCCATTGTGAAAAATAAAGGCCTACACATGTCTTCTTATTAGTAGTTGGCTCTTGAGGAGAAACCCTTTACTCCAGAAGTAAAATGAGCTCAGCAGATGCAAAGTTCCACCAGGTTTTTGCTAGTTGCTGTTGGCTAATCTGAAGGAGGAGTGGGGGAGTTGCTAGGGAGGGGTGCTCTGTAGTGTAAGCTCAAAAGCAGCCCTCAGCCCCCACCAAGAATTTTGCACAGCTAAATGGCTGCCACAGGAGAATCAAATATTTCTCAAACAGGCAAGACAGAATCAAAGCAAAACTTCAAGTATGTATCTGATGAGAGAATAGTACTATAAGATGATTTAAAGCTCAAACTCAACATTACATAATACAGCCCCTTTAAGGACTTAATGGGGAGACATTGTTGTGATGAGCTGGGACTTCTTAAAGAGATAGAGGCCCAATATCAAGTTGGTAAATTGTGAAGTCAAATTTCTCTCAAGTCATGTTTGACAGCATTTTTCTAACAATTGACAGTAACATTAATTTATTGTGACAGAAAATGGAACTCTGTTCTTGGAAAATACATAATACTTCCCCTTTAAAAATAGCACAAAACACAAAATAACACTCTCAAAATAACATTTGAGTGTGGATTTCTGACTTGTAATATAACGTAGTTATCTCCAGGGTACTATATGATTTAGCAAAGGCGCAGTTTGATGAAAATGTATCATTTGCTAGAGTTTGCTAAAGTTCTTGAAATTATCCTTGCAGTGTAAATACAATGACCTCCAGACATTTTGTGACTTCTGGTGAAGAACAAATTGATCTAAGTTTGCATTTCAGTCCTAACTCAAATTTTAAACTCATGACAGACAGAATAAATGCAAAAAAGGCATCATAAAAAATAATAAAACCAAGAAATCAGAAAAACAATAAGATCAAAATAAAATTAAAATGTTATACTCAATCAAAAGCCAAACCAAAGGGGCTTAAAACTGAAAACATGTCTAGAGAAGATGAGTCTCTCTAGTAAGTGTGGAGAGTGCTGTCTACATACCAAATTTAAAATGGGTATGACCGAGACTTTATTTTGACCAGCTAAGACAAAAAAAATAAATGCATTTCTGAGCTGTAAATATACATGTCTCCAGCATGAACAGACTGTTTTTTATGCCTCTACTAAGTCTGCAGAAGAGCACAATTTTTATTTATTTATTTTTTTAGATGCAATCAAAATCAGTAAGAAGCAGTGGTGCTAGGGCACAAAAAGTACAAAGAAACTCTGATTAGTGATAAAATCTACTTTAATGAAAAATGCTATTCACCTTAAAAAAGGACATACATAGATGACAGCCCTCATTCTACCTTCAAATTGAAAGGAGACAATACTAGTTAAGAGTTATATTCCCAGCGGTATGCTTTTTCTCGCAGGCGTCAAGCACCGCTGTTTAATGTACACTCATGCCCCATCTACCTTCTCTTCCATTATTCCACTCTCCAAACCTCCGTCTCATGCACACTTTCCCCAGGCCCCATGCTGTCCTTCTCTATTTATTGAATACATCTTTTACCCTGCAACATTTTTCCACCTGAGCTGGCAGTTGCAACTTTTATGGGGCGGGGGGGGGGTGGGGGGGGGGGTGGCTGTGTGGTGCACACGTCCCTCGGAGAGAGGAGGACGCTCGTATTTCCATTGCATGCATCATGCTCCAGCGAACGAGGGCCATCTGAGCTGAAATGAACTAACAGGGAAGATGACTTAGACTTTACCTCCTTTTGTTGTTCTTTTGTTTATATTATTTAAGAAGAAGCGCGGCACTCGATGTCGTCCTCAGTTCGCTTCATGAAAAAATAACAAGTCTATTGGAGGCTGCCAGCTGCGAGGAGAGAGAATGGGGAATTTGAAAAGGTGGGCAGGTAAATAGAAACCTGATCAACAAAACTATCTATTATTTAATTCCATTTATGGCAAGATCATTTTTTTACAAGGTCCTTATTTAACAAGTAAGCCAAGCAGATAATAAAATTCACTTTGTAAATATCAAGGCACCTGTGAAGGTGTCATGCCAACTGAAATTATAAGAAACTGCAAATTACCAGTTTGATAGCAACTAGTTTGAGTTAATGTGGTGAGATCTTAATGTCAATATGACAAAAATAATCTAACGCCCCTTGCCTGAACAATATTACATTACAAAAAATAACATGACTTCCTACTTTTTGCGTGCTTCGTCTGATCACGTTGCCTCCTGTGTGGATCCAGTGAGTTCAAACATTAAAGATGAACCACACCCCCAAGCTCACACTATCATATGCAGGTCAAAACAGAATGAGGGTTGACGTGAAACTCAGTCTATTAGATTGAAGCCCGGCTTAGTATTCATGGCAAAAGGCGAGGCTTTCCAACAGAATTACACCAGCTTTGTGTAAATAATCAAGGGCTGACCTGTGGGGTTAAACCCCGTAATTGAAGTGATACTTCAAAGAGACCACTAGCACCTTCTCTGAGAGACAAAATGCCACCCGGAGCAGGCAAGGCAGACAAGGGGGAGGTGCCGAGGGGTGACAGCTCAAACAGCAAAGACACAAACAGAAGCTCACCATCAAGAGACAAACAGAAAAAGAGAAGGAGTTAATGGGGTGCCCAGAATGGATGACACAGTGGGATTGCGGTTTCTGTCATACAAGTGCTTTCCTTGTCTCTTCTTCTGTTCCAATCTCAGTGATAAATTGACAGCTACAGAAGTAAACTGTGTCCAAGCTAAGACATTATATGCTGAGTGAACACTTGGCGACTTTAAAATTTCAGAGCAAATTTCCAAGATAGTACTTTTTCAAATCTTTTTATTCACTTATGTTACGAAATATTTCAAAAAGGTTTCATAGATTAGTTAAGTCCATGGTTTTGAAAAATATCTCTGAAATGTATAAATGAAGTTTTGAAAAAGCAAGAGCAGCTTTGGGCATAGCTTACAGAAAATAAAACATTGTTCTGGAAGGAGAGAAGCTGCTTTTCTTTGTTTTATGTGGAAGCTGTTTGAGTTTATTGCTTGAAAAGCACATTTTCTATTATATTTCATTTTATTTTGATAAACAAATCAAACCAAAATTAATGCTGCACCTGAGGACATTTTAGTTGTGTCTCCATTTTTTCCCACACCTGTGCACATGTTTTGTTTTTTTTTTCTTTTTGCATATAATCACTTAGAGCTGTGTGTGCTTTAAGACCAAGGCCCTGATTTTCAGGTCCTGGTCATGCCTGTTTTTGTAGAGTTTGCATGTTCATTGCATGCATGGACTCCCACACTCAAAACACATGCATGCAAGGTATAATTGCTTCTCCAGATTTTCCCTTAGGTGTGAGTATGTATCTGCAATATGTGTTGCATTGTCTTTCTTTAATGATCTGGCCCCATGTCAAATTTATATGTAGAGATTTTATTTTACACAATTAATTTACTTTCATATATATTTGACCTATGACCTGTGACTTTTGCATTTTGTGTTTTTAATCTTAGTTGAAAAAACATAATTTTTAATTTGCAGCATTCACCCTTCTGGTTGCTGTTTCTATTGTACATTCAAAAACTCTTAAAACTGCTAAGATAAAAACAACCAGCATAAGGTGTTAAGTTGAGTTAAGCTTAATGTTAAGACTTCTAAAAGCTGGGCTGAAAAAATAACTTGCACTCAAAGTGTACTGTAAATGTCATTTAATGATATAAATGGCCCATTAGCCGGTATTAGTTATCTCTGTGTGTTTTCTGGAAGTTTAGAATTTCTGAGATCCTTCTCCCAGCAGGACATTGTAACTATGAGGTTTTTTACATTTCATCTGCCATGTTTGTTTTACAGTTTACTGATACTGCAGGTGAGATGTGAGAAGAAGTGTGGCTGGAAAAATAAATAAATGCTCCAGGATCTTAACACATTGCACAACCCTGTGTCTGATCCCCTTGTCTCCCAGTAGAACACATTCTACCTGCACTAAGAACACAACCCTGAGTTGCAGGGGTGTCTTCTACAAGCTACAGATGCACAAAAGGATAGACTGGTTTAGATACAAATTATTCAGATGTTTGTTGTGGTCATCGCATTCTTGATTAAAAAAAAAAAAGTTAATTCATGTAAATGATTTTGGCTGAAACAAAAAAAATGCGGAGAAATAGTCTTTAAACTGAACGATCGATTTTTTTTGCTGAAAAAGTTAATGTAGTTTTTGGTAGCTGGCCCACTTAAAAGGCAAAAACTAATTCTCTGGGAAGTCAACAAAACTGTTTTAACTTATTTAACCCTCCTGTGGTCTTAGCGGAATGCAAAGGAGGAATGTAGAAAATATCATGGACAACAGCGATGGGGCAGAGGAGGGTTAGAACGTCAATTTTCAAAACCACACACAGAAATAAAGACCTTGTAAAAGCGGGGTCAGTGCAACCCCGCTGGACCATGCACAAAGTAAAAAACTTGTGGGGTCTAAATGATCCCCTGTGTTCTTTTACAAGGTTTTTTGTGTGTGTGTGTGTGGTTTTGGATATTGACTTAAGACCACGACAGGATTACTAACCAAAAAAGGTCATTAACATTAAAATACACCATAGTTTTGTCACAGCCATTTCTTCACTGAACCTGTGGAAAATGTTCTTCCAGGTCTGATCAGGATGCTGTCAAAATGGCAGTCTGACGAATGATGACCTTCCTTCTAGGTTGTTGATTTAGATGCATTTTTTCCATAGAAAGTTTGATTAGAAGTAACCTAAATGCTATATTGCCACATTCATATTGTGAAGGGAACTCCAGTGATTGGGACTGAACAGCTGTGTAGTCATAAGAAAACCAGTCATTAGTGAGGCTATCCGGAGAAAAAGACTACAATTTGCAAGGAAGAATGAAGATTGGACTCTAGAGCGATATAAGAAGATCATGTGATTTGATGAGTTCAGATTTGCCCTCTTCCAGAGAGATGAGTGTGTCAGGGTAAGAAGAGAGCCAAATGAAGTGATGAATCCATATATGATGCCAGCACAACATTTTTGAAATGTGGTGGAAAATGCTGAGTCATCAATACAAGGACTTGATGAAAAATGAATGCAACACTCACCTGACCACCTCAAATGTGTGCTATAATCAAAGTCAAAGGCAGTCCAACAAAACAGTAGAGTGTCTGACCTTTTGTTTTGACCAGGCTGTTTATATTTGTGTTTAAATGTGTGTTGAATTTAACAAAATAGTTCACACAGTTCTTACTTTTGATCGGACAGCAGCCAGAATCTATCTGACCCTCATTCTTCCTCATGGTGCCAAGAACTACAAGTAGATTAGCTGCTGCTGAGCTATTTGCACAAAACTAGCCCCACTCTGCCTCGTCACTTTACCGCCGTCACTCTGTGCCGACGACTACAACAACATTTGCCCCAGTGCAATTCAATTAAAGACTGTAAACAAGTGACAAAGGAAAAGACAGACGGGCAGCAAAGGCTGAAAATTAATCAGTAGGGTAGTGGTGGGTAAGGAGCGGTGCTGTCTGTCAGGGTGGGGAGGTGGAAGGGCACTAGAGCTGCTGTAATCACTCATTTACAGTAGTGATCACCCTATTGTAGATGCCCATGCTATGGAAGTGCATAAAACAATATCTTCCCCATCTCATCCTGCATCCCCCTTAAACCCCCCAGTGTTATACACACACACATGCACGCACACCTCCAGCATCGAATATAGTAACCAGCAGAGAAAGGCAGATTGATCCCTGGATCCTGCTTTGCTACAGGCCTCCTTCCCTCATTAATTCTGCTGATTCCACCAGATGGGAAACAAAATATTAATTTTTTTGCAGCCCTAGGCACAGGCTCTGTGTTAAGGTGTTCACTAAATCACAAGGGTTTCATCAGGATGCGCTGATATCGCCGCCTGGCTGTAAAATTGCCGTACCAGTGGGTGGGACAAAAAAGGGTTCAAATTGTCATAAAATGTAATTAATTGTATGGCAGGAATGATTAATCTATCAGAAACGGAGGAGCTGACTTGACTAGCCAAGATGCCCAGCCATGCCTTCAAAGCGGCAGTACACTCGTTTGAATTATGCAAATTAATTGACTCTTTCAATGTGGCATAAAATGCTAGTGCAACTACATTGCATGGTACATTAGTCTGTTCATCCAATAAAACTGCATTCTTTACAAGTGAATCCTTGACTCAGAGGGCTCTGGGATACAATTCATTTTCGGCACAGATGTGAACTCCTGGCAGCACTCAGCAAAACGGTTTCAGGCACGAAAAAAGAAGGACAGAATATTAGATCGATATAAAGATATGAGGTATGAATATTTCTCTTGTGACCTCACTCAGAAATACAACTCTCAAAGAAAGCCAGCACATTTGCAATGTAATCCTTAACGGCTTTGGCACAGGGCCACTTACAACTTTTTCCCCCAAAGTCAGCCCTTTTGTTTTGGAATGAGACGACGACGTAGTTTGTTGGTCACATCTAAAGAAGCATGGATCATTGATTTCATTGCAACGTTTCAGTAAGGCCCTCCCACCCACCGAGACCATGCTGAAACTGGCAGTGATGGGCCATGCGCTCATGCACAATACATAATGCACAAGCAGGCAGACACACAAACAAACAAACGAATGCACGCCTAATTATAGGCACTGGTTTGCCACATTCAAACTCCACTGAAGGATGATGATATCCCTAAAAGGCACAAAATTACCTACAAAGCAAATGAAATGAAGATTTTTCTTGTAAAATTAAGCTATAAAAACGTGTCACTTCAGGCATATACATCACCGTTGAGAAACACCTTTTTTTCACTTACCACTTCAAGCACCATAACCACACTTTATCTGAGGAACAGTGGACATCAGCCTCTTTCCCAGATCTCATTTAAAGAAAGGGCTGAAATGGCTTCTTGGTGTCCCTCTGTGTTTTCTGTAAAGAACGAAATCGAAACAGGGGTTTGAGGTGGCACACAAGGAAGTTGAAGCCCTGTTTCAGAGAACATACATAGGGGTGAGCTGTCCGTCTGGTTTGAGAATGGGATTTAGCAATTATAGACAGCATCTCTGATCAGCTGGTCTAACATAGAACTTAAAGTTAAAACACGCCTGACCATGGTCAGGTTTACCGAACAATGCTGTCTGTGCATAATGAAAGGTCCCAGGACATCACATGTTAGTCAAAAAATATTCTGGGCTGCATACTTATTTTTAAGGGCTTATTATGGAAATACTATATCAAAAAAACAGCTACTGAAAAAAAGTAGCTATTGAAAAAAACGGCATAGTAAAGTCAAACTATGGTTCAAAAGTGGTGGAGAAAAACCCATCTAGGACATAGAGAAAATTTATGAGGGAAATTTAAAAGGCCTTGACCACCATGACTTTAAACGTGTAAGATCGTCCAGTTTTCAATCATGTTCTCTCAGCCAAATAATAAGGATTACTCAACCTTACATATCCTTAAAAAGATGTCCATTGATGTCTAGTGTTTGAAGAACTGGCTTTAAACTCCTTTCCGTGCATTACTTTGCGCCCGAGACTAAAAATCCAATGATACTACACCTGCCGTTAACCCAGCAGTGAGGAGAGGGAGGAAAAGAGGAGTGCTACCTTGCAACCTAATGAAAGCACAGAATACCACTCCAACCACCTCCCACTCCCCCTTACGAAACCACCTCTTTACCCCTCCAGTCGATCTCCCCAACCCCCGCTTTGATATACATGTGTCAAGCCAAAGTGACAAATAGCACATATTAATTAGGCACTAGGTCGGGCAAGATTGCTGTTATTAACGGTGGAAAGAGGTTAGGTTGGATTTAATTGCCTGTGACATCAAAGTCAAGTGACTAGTATTTCAAGCATCATTTAAAATGTTTGATATTGAGGCCATTGTACTCACATAAAGAACATCTAAAAATATAAAAGCAGACTGATGGGGAGGAAAATACCTACATGCTCTTGCAGCAGCTATCTGGAAGCTAATAACATCTCTGCACTGATAAATTGACTAGATCCTGATGGAAAGTACATTGTGGCTGCCCCTGACTGACTACCACTCCCTCGCTCCGATTTGCCATCAACTCTTACAATCTCAGTTCGCTGTTTTATCACTTGTATGCGTGGAGGAAAGAAAAATATATAATTTCAACATCATGCACAGGACATGTAGAGAGTAAATTTGCCTGGTTGGTTTGGGAAACAGCTGTAATGTTGTTTTTATTGTAGAACATCAACAAAGTAGTAAATGAGGGACAAATGGATAAAGCTATTGTCCTATTGTATTACTCTGTAATAGTGTGTTAATGCTAAATAAAAGGCGTTAGTAGACAATCTAAAAATGAAAGCAAGCCTAATCTTCAACATAAAAAAAATTGATCCTTCTGCAACATAGAAATGTGAAACAGGCTGTTGCTGAAATTTTCCATGATAGAAAAAGACTGCAGTAATCGGCTGTGTGTCATGATGACTGATTATTTGGGGGCCCCTATCAGATTGTAGCTGTTGGCTGTTGCCATGGCAATGCCGTCCTCCTGTTGGGCGTTCTGCTAACCCTGAAATTAGTACCGAGGTGTGGCGCCACCCCAAACTGTGCTCCACTCCTTTACTGAGCCAGACCCTGATTTTGCTGTCCACAGCAATGCAAAACCTGTTGAAAAGATAAGCTCCCGTGAAAGCGGTCTCCACTCAGGCATCCCTGTCGGGCAACCAGGGCATGCGAAGCCGATAAACGGCCCCATGGACCTCAATACTCAGAACCTTAAGCAGCACCCTCTGCAGTCTTTTTATAGGTTTTAAAGCTTTACTTGGGTATGTGTTGGCTGCAGACATTTCTAACATCTGCACAGCCATTTCAATTTTATCATCTGGCATGCACCATTTGAAACAAGATCCAGTAGGATCACTATGACAGCAGTCTATTTTGACTTTTTCTGTCACACTTCTGTCTGCAATAATCTGAGACCCTACGCAGTGGAGGACATATAAAAACCAAACCACTTGGTATAGTGGCCATTTTGAAAACCCAGCTTCTTTTTCACCTTCATCCCTTTTTGATCTCTTTTTCAGCAAGTATGCAATAACTTCTCTCTTTCTTTTTGCAACAACGACTTCATCCATCTGCACTTTATTGGTGTCTGATAATGTTGGCATTGTGTGTACCGCAGTTTTACATGGAAATAACCAAACACTTTAGATTGAGTGCCATTTTTGTACTTTTGCAGTGCAATATGACACACCAGGTGCGCTCATTCTCAAATTAGCTGATCAACAGGGAGGCAAAACTGGCATTTTGATGATCCCAGGCACCAGCATGGCACTTCATTTAGAAAATGGTCTATTATTTTTTGTGCAAGCATTAAAAATAATTTACCTTCTTGATTTCCCCAAAGACGTGGCAAAATGTACAACTACTTGATAAAAGATTCTGTGCAAAGTGAAATGTGCTAAAGAAAACATTGATATCAAGCTCATGAAATGGAAACTTGGTTACATTTATTGTGGCAGTACATTTTAATTTTATAGAAAATGAGCACTTGCACAACAACTAAAATAATGCATAGTTTGATTTTGTTACATGTTATTCTTTCGTTTTTTTGTGTTTTTTTTTACCAGTGCTGTTGTAGTCTACAACCTTACTACAGTTTATGTCGATTATAAATTACTTAACACTATTCATAACAAGCTTGTGAAACAAAATGTTGGCACGTTGCATTTGAAAAACAGGTTAAATTAATTTTCATCATATGATACCCATAAATGAACAAAAACAGCACGTAGTTTCTTTTGCAATTACATCGCCCTTCCCGTTCATTTAGGTCAGAAAACCAGCTTCCCCTGGATATACGAAAGACACAGCGAAAGCTCAGTGGAATAAAAGCTTTTTCTGTGACAGTTCCAAAGTTTTGAAATGTACTGGTTCTACACATTAGGCTACACATCCTCTTCACTGTCTATTTTTAAAACCGCTTTGAATACCCGTCTCTTCTCATTGCCTTTTGACTCAGCATGATAGAGGTCATTTTATTTGTCAAGTTGTGTATTACATCTTGATTGATTACATGATTGTGATTGTTTTATTTTGATGTTTTTTATATGATGTCTGTTTGGCATTATGGTCAGTATTGCTGTTTTGAAAGTGTTTATAAATGAAGTTGACTTTTGTTACATGGTGATTGTATCTGTGCCATTGAAGCAAAGCAAAGTCCTAAATGTATTTTTTAGGAATGTGCCTAAAATGTTAAAGAATATTAACTAAATACATGAATCATCTGAATCAAAGGTGAAACAGTTTATATTCCCATCATATGTTGATGATCCTCTGCTTCATATTCCAAATTCTTATCGAGTTCTTAAAATTAAACCTAATTTGATTTTTTTTTCTGATACTACGTTTTAAAATTAGGGATGATAACATGACTAAGTTTAGGCACACTGGTTTGTTACATGATGCCTTTGTTGGTACTGTTGTAGGATATTTTTTTTTACTGATGATCATTTACTTCATATGTATGTCAAACTCACAAAATGATAACGAGATTGCATTTCTCATGGAAGTATGTTTTTTACTCAATGTTAACTAAATTGGTCCTGCATACACAAATAAAAAGTACATAGCTTGCTTTTGTTATATGATGCTGTTTGTGGTGCTATTCTAACTTACAACCTCAAATGTAAAAGGCTACATCTCACTATTTATCAATGACATATTACATTATATTACAATCAGGACCAAAATAAGAGAGGATATGTATGCCAGAGTGCTCTCAGGGGCCAATTGGAAAGGTGAAAAAACAGAAATACATACTGATAAGATACAGCGTAGGGCCCCTGTGGTCCCCTTTCCAAGAAAGGCCACAAACTGGAATTATAATGAGTGGGATTAACACCCCCTACCGACACTGGTTGTACCCTTCTTCCTCCCCCACTTAGAACCAGCCACACACACACATACGCACTCACACAAATTTGTTCCCCATAAGCACTTCTCCTTCAGTATCTCCCCTGCACGAAGGACAAGAAGCTGAGTGCCAGCGAAGAACATACTGACGTTAATTAACAACATCTGACACAGATGCCACGGTTGTACATGCTCAAGAGGTGGTCCAGCACATTATTTCATTTTAGTTATTTCCTTTCATTTTTTTTACCCCTCCCCTTTTCTTTCCTTGCTTGATTCACTTCTTAATCTCCTTGACATGCTGTCCTCTCCTCGTGTTAGAGATGCCAGGTTTGAACTGGCTTTGAATGCAATTAACTTTCCACTTGTCAGACACTTTTGTTTAATTTTGAATGCCCCTTCCTCTCTTGGCAGCGGAGCTAAGAGAAATCTTATAGTTGACATACATGTGGTGATAGTCAATGACATTCACACCTTGCTTTGCTCTAATCTATTTGCCCTATCTGATAGCCCAAATATTGTGACACCCGACACAACACACAGGGCCCCGTATTGCGACCAGTTGCTCTACTTGCCACCCAGAAGAGCATTAACAAAGAAGAGCCATTAAATAACATGACCGAGAAGACTAAAGTCAAACCCTCAATCAAAGGTAGGGAAAGAAAAAGGCCGTCAGACGATGGTAATTAGCCCGAACCTCCACTGTGCTGGAGTTACACCAACACAAGGAGTGCAAGTGACACATGTGCTCCATCCCGTATCAGTGCCGCGAATCAGTCGACCTCAAACTAAAATAGACGTGTGACTTGCCAACTTGTCTGCAGACGTGTTGATAAGTGGCACATATGTCAGACCATTATTTGTGATGCAACTGAGAGCGAATGGGAGCGCCTTTTGCTTTGAGCTGCACTACTGTACAAGAACAAAGAGCAAGAGGTGAGGATGGGTAATAATCTCTTGCTGTCTTTGGGGACCTTTCGCCTATCAGGGGCCCTGTGTGCATTCCCAGAGAGGGACCAAAGAGATGCTGGTATTTTTTAAGCTGGCTACATGCATTCTGTCTCATCTGCTGTTCCTCTTTGCTGTCAAGGATGACCTGGACTCCCTTCTGACCAGCCTCCGGTAATGACCGTCGTACATCATGCCTTAAGTGCCGCAGCCCTCTTCGACTGATGTCGCTGGCCTGTCCAGAGCTAATTTCCATCAGACCCACTGAGTCCTGGACAAGAGCCACGGCTGGGAAATTAAAAATGCATAGTGTGATTCATCTTCTGAATGTCTCCTGTAGCACAAAGGGAATTTGACCACTAAGGACAAGTCACAAAACACCACAATAAATATCCTGCTTGTACAAAATTGTGTTAATTTTGTTTGAGTTACACAGAAACGTCTTGCCTAAAAAGTGTTATCTTCAAATCAGACACATGCCTCCAGGAGTCCACCGTGGAAATATGGTCATTACGGGGCAAACATGGTGTTTTTAACTCTTCTCAAGTCTTTTCCAGACACCATCTGACTAGAGCTTTGAATTTTTCCTCATCAGTGATCAATAGAATCATTTTTGCAGACATGTTGACGGTTTTAATTTCTCCAGAGCTGAAGGATAAAACACCTGTCAATATCAAGAGAAAAGTCCACAACCCCAGAAGCTGGAGGGGTGGGGCTCCTCAAACGTTATGCTGCCGCCACCTGCTGGTAAGCAGCTTTTGAAGCCCTCTCGCTCCCCTCCCCTCCTCTGCCATTCAAACGCACCAACCTCCCCCACGAGGAGTAGCCAACAGTAAAAATCTCTGTCGCCTCTGCTTCACTTTTTAACAAATCTGTGGACAGGGAAAGTGTTTGTTTTTCAAGGCTGTATAAAATATTTCCTTTCACATTATTAAAACCTTTTTTTTGTTGTTGTTGTGACTGGTTAATGAAAACAGAATTGTGGGGTTGTGTAACTCTATCAAGCGTAGAAAGCTGAATATGAATGCAGAAATAAAAGTCAGTGGTTTGGAAAATGGTAAACATGATTAGGAATTCCAAGTTTGGCCATGCAAGGTTAACAACGCCTTAAAACACATGCAGGTGTGATATTACAGAGGCATAACATGCGATTGCCACATGTGCCTAAAACCACTGGCCTGTGTGCTACGCCATAAAAAGAGTGTAAAACATTAGCCATCGCAATTATTTAAATGGGGTAGATTCACTACCAAATTAAGCAAATTAATATCATATGTAATTTTCCATAATGATTAAATATAACGAACATAAGTTCTTCTCACCAATCTCGCATTTAGAACTAAACTGAAAATGTTTGTTCAGTCGGTCATTCCCATTTGTTGTGTGCTCTGTCCAACAGATAGCAGTGCTGTACTGTATTATGTAATTCCTATATTAACTTAGTAAATATTCACAGCTGTCATAAAATATGTGGCTGAGAAGGTTTCAGTGTTAAAGAAAAAAAAAAAAAGTTAACCCTAAATGTTGGGGCCCTAAACACAATTTGGGTAGTTCATTAACAGTAGTAACGCTAAAATCAAACTTGCAAGCTAAGTTTCTTGACCATGAGACAAGTGTTGACATTAAATTGTTCATTATAGCTGGGGGTGTTACAGAAAACGTTTAAGTGACACCTTGTCGGAATTAATTTGGAGAGGAATTTTGATCACATGTTTACAAACCAGTTCCTAATTATTGCTTCTTTTTGACATTTAGGACAATCCAAATGAGCAAAAAATAATTTATTTTACTTAGTTGAGAAGCTACATTTTAAAAGTCTGCAGAAATTTAACTGATTGATATGTTTTAACTTTTAAACTTGCAGAATTCTTACCAAAAAAGATTCATGTGTATTTATTGAACTCTTTGTTTAAATAGTAACAGTTTGCCATACTGGTTTGGAACAGATGCTGTAACATTTGTGTAATTTTCCCCCATTTTCAAATATTGTCACAGAAGTGTTTGTGTGGGTGAAGCACAAAACACTGACACTCATGTTGACCTGTCATTTCTTGCATTTTGTATGCAACAAATAAAGTTGTGTGCAATAGCAGTTTTTGATATGGACGATGTTAATAAATGAGCAGGGTTCCACTCCATCAGGGTACAGCAAAGCCTGTTAAAGGTTCTCCTAGTTTCACCGACAAAGTTTTCTTTTTTAATTCTAATTTGCATCTTCAGCCAATAGGAATTTGACACCTCTAGTGTAACCGACACTTTACTTACATATTTTCTACATATTTAGGTAAATTCTGGTGCTAAATTCAAGGTCCAATTCTCTGTTTTTCAAGAAATATTCAATAATTTCTAATTTGGAAACCAAAGGACCAGATAGGTTAAACTTAAATTTGTCTGCATAAGTTATTTATGTGCCAGTTTAAGACTTTCATTTGTTTGTGAAAGCACAAAAAGTAACAATTTGAATGCATTTATTGGACCCTTGGATTGAAATAAGTTTAAAACTAGCAATATATGTATAAAATTGTCAAACCTAGACTTAACCTTTCTTACTTTTGAATGAATATTTTTTCTGTTTTCATGGTTTTATGCGAACCTTAGTCAGTCTTTTTAATGGTTGAAGTGTTTTCATTTAATCTCTGTTTCTTTGTTCTGCCTAGAAAACACAATGCATGAACGTAGCTGTATATTCATTTACTGTTATTGCACCTTTTTTAAAAAATGTTTAAAAAAGTCACAAAGAAGACATTTTTTGTCTTCTCAAAAATAAATTTAAAATTTCTTCGTGTCTCATTTCTTGTGTATTTGTGGATATTGAGCACATTATGGGTGGATTCTGTGCCATACTGGCATAGTTACAACAACTGCTGCTGTTTGTGAAACTGAGACACCAAAAGTGGCTTTTCTGCCCCAGGGCCCACATCCTTATAAATCCGGCTCTGCTTGTGCGTATGTTTGAAGGCCTCTGTCTGGGTCCATCTATGGCGTTCTCTAAAATGTATATTAAGCGTATAGTATAAATAATAAATTGTCTCTATAGTACAAAGACTTTTTCTTTTTTTTTTTTTTTTTTCAAAGGAGCCAAAAACATTATGCCCCCGCTAATGGTCACATCGCACGTTGACCACAGGAGGTAAGTCTAACAAAATTAATATGGAAAAGACGTGCCCTCGCGAGGCCCATAATTTATTGGCAAATAATTCTGTATTTGAAGATAAAACGAATAAAAAAAAGAGAGAAAGAAAAGACAATGGCACTTTGACCGTGAGGCGGCGTCCCCAATAGAAGCTGCATTTAAATAACTTAACCAGCGACAGCAGGTGGGATGGAATGAAATAAGGTAAAAATGCAAAACGGAAAGATCCCGATACTTTCCATCTATGATATTTAGCTGATGGGCTTTGGCGTGCACAACCTCGAAAGCAGAGGACAAAAACAAATGTCTCAGAAACCATCAGCTGTAAGACAGCCGGTTTTTTTTTTTTTTTCTTTTTTCTTTGCACTTCAGTACTCCATAATGTGCCGGCTGCATGCTGTGACATCTTTTTTCACCAGTTAACTTAATTAAACCTATATCCGCCTTTACATTGTTTCGCCCAGACAGACCTTCAACTTCTAAAAACAAAGACATGTCACGGCCAGCGACTTTCAAAAGGCGAACAAAAGTTAAACTTTTCAAAGAAACGAAGATAATGACGCTGTGAAAGAAAGAAAAAAATGCGTCTAACTAACTTTGATGAAGTGCAGGGAATAGCCGCGTTTATTCGGACCACAAGTCACCGAAAGTTAATTGCGCCGTTTCCGAATCATAAATACAAACATTCATCATCGGACACTGCAACATTATGCTCCGAGTTTTTTAATGTTCCCCGCCTGGTCTGCTGGAGAACATCCCCATCATTATAAATCACAGCCCTGCAGCCTGCAAGGACTGTGGCCGCGCACTCCTCACACGCACACAGACCGTTTTATGGAATTCATTTTAATGCAGATAAAAGATGGACTATCACTTCCCATGCCCATTGTCCATTTTCTAATCACTTGTAATTCATAATGTGAATTACGCGATATTAAAATCCGCCCTGGGTGTAATTTCTGTGATATGTCACTGAAATAAAAGAGTCTAGGTTCATTAGAAGAGCAGAAGAAAAAATGTTATTATTATTATTATTATTATTATTATTATTATTATTATTATTATTATTATTATTATTATTATTATTATTATATTACTGGAACTACTTTAATATTAATAATCATTTAACAATTTTATAATTTTGACTGTTATGTTTTAAGATTCAAATAGTCTTTTTTGTTATGAGAATATATTTAAACATTTATATTTTTTATGTTTCATGTCTTCAATTCAGTGTTAGTGGTTGATCCATATTTAAGGTTTTAGGTTTGTTTGTGTGTAATTGTCTATTTTTCAATTTTTTTTTTTTTTTTACATAAATACAACAGAAAAAAACTACAATTAAAAAAATATATAATGCAGAGAAAGTAGATCTACCACATGTGCTAATGTGGAAAAACTACTATATATATATATATATATATATATATATATATATATATATATATATATATATATATATATATATATATATATATATATATATATATATATATATATATATTATTATTATTATTTTCAGTTTTCAGTGTGTGTGTACATGTGTGTGGAAGTAATACACAAGTAAAGACTGGAATAAGGTAAAACCATTACTTCCAACATTCCAACAATTTTATTGTACATCTTAATACTGTTAATTTTTTATTGGAGAGTACTTGAAACCAAAAAGCTTGTAAATTTTTCTAATTTCTCTGCATTCATCACCAGTGAATAAAAGAGGAGTAGCAGCTCTTTAGCCCTCCAGTGTACACATCTCTCTATGTCATAACCTCCATCAGGCTTTCATATTTCCCTCTTCCCTCATCTGTGCCAGCATGATCGCGTTAATATGCATGTCTCCATACCGACACGCTCTAACTAAATGGCCGCATTTGCACATCTCCTTTTTTTTTTTTTTTAATTCGCTGTCCATGTCCAATCCCCTCGCAATGTTAATGTGAGTTAATTTCTTCCCCCAAAATAATGCACTGGCTAATCATTCTTACAAAGTGCTACATCATTTATTGCGAGGACTTCAGTGAACTTCCTTTGAAAAATTAATGCCTTTAATTTTGGTTGATGGCAACATCAGCGCAGCTCTGTAAATTGCACTTTAATGAGATTTTGCTACAGGGGATAATCTGCATCTGACAGGAAAAAAACATCTTGAAAACATCTGTAGACCTATGATTTTACTCTGACGGCTCTACCCCCTGTAAATCTCAGAGCTGAGGGATGAGCAGGAAAAATGGTCACTTCATGAGTACAGCTTCATTATCTAAACTTCTCCTAAGTTCAGGCATAAGAGTAAAAACTTTGAGTACGTATTGGCACTGAGGACGAGTAACTAAGACATGAGGCAGATGGTGGAACTTTTTTAAAAGCATGAATATTTTGGCATCTCCTCTCACAAACAGGGGCTGTTTTCTATCCAAACAGGACTAATAATAGAAAGAAAAAAAAATTGCAAAAAAGGCGATGCTGTCTGATCAGGACAACTTTTGCGTCTGATGATCAAAGACAAGTTTCATGTAGATATTTAACATCCAGTCATAAAAACCCACTGTGCTTTTACCCACTGCAACCAATGAAAATGGGGCCCATCTTAGCTCTCCTAGGGGTGTGTGGACAAAGACCCATGCCCCAGTAACTCTTCCACATAGGCATGTTTGGACACTGTCCAACAAAAAGTGCAGACCAGATCATCTGCACACTGTGCCAAGCCAAAAGTCCCAAATTACACGTGACAGATTCAATCTCGTCAACTTAGAATTTGATCTTTTTTACAGGACCACAGTGCTAATCTCGTCTCTTTTAAAGGTTTTCTTCCTTTCAGCAGCATCGTTCTCTCTTCAGCGTGAGAAGCAGCTGTGCTGAAAATATTTAAAAGGAACTGGGGATGCTTCATTACACTTTTACAGATGTATCTAAAAATTCCTTTCTCATTCATGTTTCTCTAACCTTTCTTTCAATTTATAATCAATTTGCTGTCCCTTCCTCATTCTTATATCATAAATAATAATACCTTCATGTGAGTTAATTACAGAGTAAGACATGATCTGGTCAGGACTGTTTATTCTTATTGAATGTAGCACCATCTCGGGAGGCTACCGATGGAGTCACACCCAGTTTGGTTTGGTTCTGCTTGTTGAAATTGCCTGACATTTATTAGCCCGTCCCTATTCGATCCATAAAGTGCTTAATGTTTTCCATGTGCAGCTGCACAATCCTGGAGGGGAAAAAGACATGTTTCGCGGTGAGGGTTTGTCTCCTTCTGTTTCCCCTCAGATCACACACAGCACAGCTATTGGAGGATGCACCCTGCCTTGGCAATTTAAAAAACGAAAATGCTTCATCTGAAGCCCAAGGAGGGAGCTGTTAAGGCTACATACATAGTGCATTGCGAGAGCATTCATACCCCTTCAACTTTTTCCAAGTTCCAGTTGTATGTCTTGGGGTTCTATAATGGGGTTTTATGTGGTAAAGTGCATTATCCTGAAATGGAGGTTAGTGATTGGAGGTTTGTAATTTTATTTTACACATAAATATCTAAAAAGTGTGGATATGTTTTAGATAAAAAAAAATATCCACATATTTTTTTTCCGTCCATCACCAGGCAGGAATTTGGATCAGAGATTCTCTTGCTGCAAGGCAATAGTGCTAATCACTGCTACCCCACACTACATTAGAAGTCTGTTCTATACAAAAAACCTGCTTAATAATATGTATCTGAATGGAAGCATTGAACCTGGGATATGTAACTTTTATAAAACCAATGTTTTAGGCAATCTGTGGAAAAAAAATTAGCTCTTCTGCCGTCTCCCAGTGCTACCAGTGAAAACTACAGAAATACACATCTCGATCAGAAACAATCAGTCAGTCAGGAGGCGGGTCTTAGCGATGTCAATCTTGCTCATGTACATGCTGCGCACAGTTTCCCTCTTGCTCTATGCTACAATACAGATTCTCCCCATCTGCAGAAGCTGCTGCGAATGCTCAGTCTAGTTAGCACTGCCACCGATGACAGGGAGAAAGCAACTTTCATGAAACAATACGTTTTTTCTCCACCATTAGCACATTAAGCAGAGCATGCACAAGTTTGATCGACAGCGCTAAGATGCTTCTCCTCACTCTGAATGGTTGTTTTTGACCGGGGATGGTGCGTTTCTTCAGACGGCAATATCAGCACCAAGAGGAGGTGGAGGAGCTTGATTTTTTCACCCATTAACTGTTTCATTTTATACTAACATAACACAGTGACAATTTTAACAAATATATATATATATATATATATATAAAATTTAAATAAAAGTCACATAGCTCACTGTCACGGAATAAAACTATAAACAGATTGACAGACAGATGTCAGAATTTACCTGATTGATCTTGAGCTACATTGCAAAATTTCTCAGAAGTAGAAAGCTAGAGATGCCCCCAAAAACAGCAGAAGGACTAGAAAGGTCCTAGAAAGCAGTGACTCTTTTGAAGTCTCTTGTAACGTAAAAATGTAAAAAAAAAAAAAATAATAATAATAATAATAATAAAAATATATGTACATACATATAAAAATAAATAATAAGGTGTCTTAGTGATTGCAAGACACTTTCTATATAAAAAATTGTAGTAATAATATTTGTGTTCTGAGGTAAAATGTGGTGGCGATTCCGAGCCTTTTGCTTCTTTTTTCTCCTGACTTCTTTATCCCCAAGAGTAACACAATTAAATCGGCTCCAGTGATTGTTGCTGCGCTTCGTGCCAAGTTTGGGATCATGCTCCCAGCAAGGTTCTGGATCTTCCACGGCTTGAGCAGACATCTCATGTCTGGTCGGCGGGCCTGGCTGAGCTGCTGGGATGGCAGCACCTGTCAAAGCTGGGCGCATCACGCCAACATCACACTAGGAGCTCCTAAACCCCAGAAAGAAATGACGGCCTTGTGCTGCATAAATGTGGCATCTCTCCTTGCCGCAAATGCTTCAACTAGGGAGCACAGCCACTGAGAGCGCTGTGGAAATACGGTACAGAGAGTGTGTGTGTGTGTATGTTGTGTTGTGTTTTGTTTTGTTTTGTTGTGTCGTGTGAGTTGGTCTGCCTGGCTGTCTTTCTCCATCTCTCGCATGATTTCCCTGACTTGGGCTCCCCAGGGGTTAGTCATCTTGGTCATCAGCTCCACTTGCAGGTCAATTGTAGCAGCAAGTGGTCGGCCAAACAATGCAGAAAAAAGAAGAACCACCACCGTGCTCATATCACCAGTGCATGACAAGATTGGCCCCAGAAAGCTGGCAATAAACAAGCCAATGAGTGGTGTGAGAGATTTGCTGGAGCACTTAAAATGGATGAGCAGGGACGTGCTGAAAAACAGAGAAACAGAAACCAGCTATATATATATTTGCATGAAGGGTGCCTCTATGAATCTTCAAGTGACTGCAGCAGGCAATTTTTTTTTCCTTCCAGGCCAATCTCCAGTCAGGAAAACAGTCTCGCCAGGGCAAATTAACTGGAGAGCCTTTGCACACAGGCCTGACAGACTAATGAAGAGGCCCAGAGGATATTTGCAGGGTCACACAAAGGAGCTGATAGAGATACTCTATGGAAATTGGGTATTAAGCAGGGTGCCATGGGTTGCTTCAATCTACTGCAGGCCGTGCTTCCAGGGAACCATCACTTAGTGAGGATCGCCACAGTATTTTTTATTTATTGCATTTTTTTCTCATAAAAATGAGATGATTATTCAAAGTACGTCCACATAGAGGAACTGTCAGCAATCCTCTTACCCTGCAGACCCGCAAGAAGAAAATTAACATTTATCCGGGGCCATTGGACTCTTACTGTCTCCATATGTGAAGTCTGGAGACCCACAGGAAATTTCAATGTGAAGTCATTTAACTTCATCACTTCTGCAGCCATCTCTAGCAATGAGGTGTTTAGGTTTTAAGTGTTACGAGTGAGTCCCTGAATGCCTCTGTCAAACGCCTCAGCGTACCAGTCGAATTTGGTGGCCATCCAGTTGCGGCTTCCAGTGCTGCCGGTTAAAAAGGGACTCCCACTGTGTGCCCAACATGAGGCAGAATTAAATTTATATCACTGACCTTACATGTTCTCCCAAATCCCACAACCTATTGTGTTTTGGGTACCTGTGGCGTAGTACACAGGAATTGTGTTACTTCAATTGAGAAGTTCAATATTTTAATCCTCCTCTTTCCATTTGTTTTCAATCCCCATGTTGCCATAGATCTTTTGAACTAAAATATGGAAATGCTGCGTAGCAACATCTTAGTTTTGATTTCCTCTCACCTGCAAAAAGAGCCTCAATTACACTTTCCAGTAACTATCCATTTCCATGATGAATTCCATTCCACTATGTTGCTTGATAAATAAGGAAATGCGTCAAACCTTTGCGCCGCGCACGGTAATTAAAGTGAAAAATACTGTCACAATGTAAATCCCTAATTGGACTCCCAGTGTGATATTGAAAATTTGTCTTTGATAATAGGTGATGACTGGGCGACAGAAAAACAAAGCGCGTCTATAGAAGCTCAATCTATCACAAGGTGGAAAATGGCCAATTTAGCATGGCTCATTCAATGAAGCGCCAGGTAATGCACTTTTTAATCATCTCACTTCAAGATCTCAGTGCAACAATGAAGCGGAAAGACGACCCACATTCTGTGAAGATGATGTGTCTCTGGGTGTTGCAAAGTGTTCCTTTTTAATAGGAAACAATTAATAAATAGTCTGTAAGAAGTTCTTCATCTTTTTGGCTGCTCTGGAAAAATGGAAGTTGTAAGGCATGTTACAGGAAAAAGAAATAAGAATAATAATCCTTGTGCAGTGGCCATCTGGGTATTCTCGTTATTAAGGTATGATACAGTTTTAAATGTTTCTGTTCCAAAACAAATTTGTTCCTTTGTTCCATTACAGAAATCCTTAGATGTCAATAGAGGTTCTGGAGTGACACCTCTCCCCAGGTGTTTTTGCAGACTGCTGGTCAGCTGGTTTGTAATAAGGCTAATCGTTAGCATTCTAGTTGATTTAGCCACTATCCATATGTGTGTTTTGTTCTGTTTAAATATAATAAGAATCATCGTTAATACAGATTTAGAATTAGCTGTCTATGAGATTGGCAATGGGACAAGACTAGTATCAAGCTGCACCTTTTTTTTAAAGTTATGGTTAAAAAAAACTATATGTTATGTTTCTGTACAATTATTCTCTGATTTAAAGTCATTTTAATAGAATGCTCCAGAAAATGTGGGAGTGACCAAAGTTTTTCTCTAGCTGTTTAAAGCACACAGTGAATGTTATCCCCCATCCCACACCTGTTACTGCACACTACTCAGACGATTGAAAAAACGCTAAACTTTTCCCTTGATTTCTAGAAGGGGTCAAGTTTAGTTGAGTGGGTTTAATATGAATGTTCTTGAATTTGAATTTGTAAGCCAACAGAGCTCAAACACAATGGAAAGATTAAACTTGAAGAATCCGATATTAACCATGTTAACACATCAATCAAACAAAGATAATTCTTTGCACTTTTCATCTTAAATAAAAATTTTAAACAATTTCAGATATTCTATTTTATCTATACTAAATCGTCAAATAATATTTGACATTACTCTTATTTTCATTAAACAGACATATACATTTTAAATGTGTGGTCTCTGTTAAAATTCAAGCACTTATGGGAGGTCCCTGATAGCTTAGGGGCCCTAGGCAAGCGTAGTAGTTTGCTTATGCTTTGGTCTGGCTTGGAGGTGCTGCGTCATTCCAGCTGGTCAGCCAAGATTAGTGAAGATTGCCATTTGCCATTTGTCTAACAGCATCAAATATAATTTACTCATGTATTTCTCTAGCTCTCATATTTGTTTAGAAACTTATTTGCTTGATAAGCCAATCAGGATGCTTATTACACCAGCAGCCTCAACCACTACAATGTTTAGAAGATACAGGATCTTTGGGTGGCTAAGAAAAAAATAAAATGAAACCTCAACAATACTCTTCTTTTGAAAGTGTAGATGTTTAAAATTTAATAGCACAGCATTGGATCGGACAGGTTGGAAACATTTTCAGTCAGAGCTATGCCACTCTGAGGATTTACTTTCTTCTCTACAAACTTCGGGTGATACGACAAAAGCAAATCTGTCTCTGTCTAAAAGACAAATAAACTGTTTTAACATTGTGATTATAATTGTAATAACCAATTAGTTATATTATTTGAGCAGTATTAGCATGGATATTTGACTTCTATTCAGTTTTGAATAAATGTAGCCAGGTCTTGCAATATACATTCACGCAAATAATGGTGTTTCTATTCAAAAAGCTCCAAATGTCAAAATCTTATATGAGCCTAAAGCAAACTGTACAAAATTCCAGTGAAATGTATAATAAAGTGTGCCATGAGTGTGAGAAACCTTGTTAGCAGAGGTCAATCAAATCATACGAGGAGCTGACCTCACATTCCACCTTTCAGATACGTTAGAGTGGGCACACTTGTCCAAACAATCACACATCAAAGATAAGAAGTTTTCTGCTGTTTACCATTCACCCATTAACAGCACTCCCAGCCATCTGTGAAGTGCCGCAAACACACCTGCTTCACCCCGGGCCTGTAATGGCTTTTCTCAATGTGCATGCGGCTCTCCGACTAGCTCAAGGAGAGAGGGCTGTTATAGGCCTGTCATAGTGGGATCATCAAGCAGACGCACAGCACCACCTTGTATTCCACTCGCATAATTATGAATATTGTAAAGCGTTCAAATGATCAATTTACCAGACTATGTCACCGGAGGAGTTATTAAGCCACTTTGTGTCGATTTCAATGTTCGCAATGTGGCATATAAAAGAGCTCCTGACTGCGAGAACTTGGAGCTCTTTTAGAGATTATGGACTTTGTACAGCTTGATGTGAGGATATTTCTCACATTTTAGCAATCTAGTAAGATCCATTCTATTTTCATAAAAATCATTCATAAGGCCAAAGAAAAGTAGTGGATGTTTTAAGAAAATATGTTTGCTGCAGTTTCTTTTTTTTTTTTTACAAATGAGAAATTATTTTTTTATTTGACAGGATGCAAACTCCAAAAAAAAAAACAAGTAGCTGTTAAAGTTCCGCAGCTAAAAGAATCATTAGGAATGAGAAGTCTTAATATTCTCGCCACCTTTGAAGTCCCACATTTTAACCAACACAGTGAACCCCATCAGGTGCTGAGATGAATGAAGCCCAGCAAATGAACTTTGGCAAGACCCCTTTAGGATCCTTTGAACTTGCTACAGGGTCTGTTTCTAGTCTGTCAGGGGAGGGGTTGCAGTGGTGTGGTCACTCTGTGGTATGGTCATCAGGCTTTGGCCCCCTAGCTGCTCTCTGCCACTGTATCTGTTTCAAAACGGGACTGAGACAGGCCTTTAGATGTACCCTGCTGAGGTCCTCTGAAACCGGAGACCCTTGAAGTGGACGTCTGCCTGTGTCCAGTCTGCTCCCAGAAACCCTTTCAGATGCAAGGAGTCCAAATGTGATGTGCTGCATGAGGATGCCTTGGCCGAGTCAGGCCCAGACCTCCAAACACCACATCTACTGGGCTAACTACCAGCAGCCTTATGCGGACCGGGGAGCAGACCACCCTGGGCTGGTCAGCAACCCCTGCTTACACCTGCCATAAAACTTAAAAGCTACAGTCTCATCCCCCAGCTTTGAAGTGTTCAAAGCATAGCTTAGTGACCTTTGATGCGACTTTGGCTGCAACACATGTTTTGCACCCATGTATAAACTCAGGCCTCTCAGTAGACAAGGCGGGATTGTTTACCTACATGTGCAAAACGTAAGGGCCAATGCATGGCAACCATGCATGGAGCCTCTATTCCCACACATCAAGTTCCCCATGGGGAGAAACAGGCAACTTGCTTTCAGTTAACACATTCAAGCACCATGTGTTCAGCCTTATTTCAAAGCTCTCGCTCTGCCTTTTGTGCATTCATTAGGCCCTGATCTTTTTAAGTTGGACATGTGCTGCTTCCCTTTGACATCATACTGCTTGTTCGAAGTGGAAATTAGTGGCATTGGCAATATATGTCAAATAACTGTGGCCATGTTGAAAGTGTATATAAATAGAATGACAAACCCTGCGTGTCTCAGTTGAGTGTTGCCAAAAGCTTCACAATTTAATAGCACAGTTGTGGACTTATCCTGATTTTCATATCGCTGCTATTCTATCCTTTCAATGCATCTGATCTTGTCTTAGAATGATAAAACTGACTTTCTGAAATGTATAAATATCTTGTCATGTGAATTTGAATGTATCAGTGGTTTCTTGCTTTTCTGCTCTCTTCAGATTTTTGAATTGTTTGATTTCCAAAACTAAAAGAACATAAACAGAGTTAGAAACTCAGTTGCAGAGAACGCCTTGGACTGTGTTTTGCACAAAATAGGCAAGGAGTTCAATTTCTTTTTATACAGCAGAGTGTGAAACCATGGTTTGCAGATGTTGACAGTAGTGTCTAAGATATGCTCTGAGAAGAATCACAGTGGAATTCTTTCCCTGCACTCAGAAACATATGAAAATATAAAGGACCACAGCTGTAGTTGCCTGTGCAGAAAGAGTTGATTTGTTTTTTTGCAGCCTGCAGCATGTTTTCTTCCAGGGCTACCCTGTGTTTATTGATTTTCATCTTCCTACAACTCTGGTCAGATCCCCTGTTAATGTTGAAGAAAAGCATAGCCATAACATGATGCTGCCAACTCCACGTTTCAACAAGGAAACAGTGACTTCAAGGTCTAGTTAGGTAGTTAGTTTGGTTATTTTTTCACTGTGTATAGAGTTTGCATGTGGGACACAGCATTCAGCTTCAGTTTTACTTAACTAGAACACTTTTTTCCACATTTGCTGTCTCCCACTTTACTCATGACGAGCTGCAAAAAGGATTTGTGGCTTTCTTTCAACAACGTCTTTCATTTTGCCATTCTTCCATGGATGTCAGGTGTGTGGGATGAACCTGTCCTGTCAACAGATACTCCCACCTGAGCAATGGATCTCTGCAGATCCTCCACATCAATTTGAGCCTCTCGGACTGGATAAGTTAACTGGATTATGAAGGTGAATGGACATGTGCCTGCAGGTTTTTAGTTATGCTATACTCTTTCTGAATTTGGACAGTGGGCCGAAGATTGTCCTCTAGGGAGTTCATACATTGGGAAATACTTTGTATTCTGTATTAACTTTATTTCTCTCTGTTTTTCTTTTCATAGAAACTTGTGTTTCCAGCTTCCTGAAGGGGGTCGTTGGGTGGACTACTGCTACCAAAACCTTAACCCCTTAACTGTCAAGAGGACACTGGTGTTCTCATGAACCCATTGTCTAACATGTAAGCATTTTGTGGGTGACTGTGAAGGAGTATGTTTGCTTTCTCTACAAATTAAAAAAAAATGACTCTTCCTCTTTGTGTTTAACCTTTCCTTTCTCATAGACACTGCAATTGTAGGAGCTATTACTGTGACTAACTCCGTTTTGTAGGCACATATTTCAGTACCGGCTTAGAGCTCATATGTTTAACTACGTTTCGCTCCCATAAAAATCACTGAAGGAGCTACTGTTGCCCTTCATGCCATACTTTTGCTTTTACATAGAAAGCACCATTGAAAGACACTATGGATCAGAGGTGAACCTTTCCTGGAGCTTTTTCACTGAAGAGATGAAATCAGGATTTAAAAAAAAAACAAAAACTTATGTGGTTTGTTATGTGGTTATATTTGTGTGGTGGTAAAATGTATTTGATGATCTGAAGCAGTAAAGTTTGACAAAGAATAACATTAAAAGTAATCTGTCGTGAGACGAATAAGTTTTGACACGTTTGCATATATTTCTTTCTTACTCCAAACTGAGTGTGTTGAATTATTAGTGGTGCATGATGGCATATTACTAATGCAATCTTATTAATGTCCTCTCACAGACAGGAGCCTCTCCATTCACTGTACACTACACATTGTTGACTGTTTTACAAGGCATTAAATGTTTGACTGAACACTACATGCTCATAGTTACATAAGACCATTGCTGTGCATAAACGTCAAACAAAGCAGGGTGATATATGACTGAGTGTGGGGTTTACATGCTTCACATGTTACTGTCTGAATGACATGGCTCAAGATGATGTAATTATATTGCAAGGGGGGGGTGCGGTGTCACAGAGTTAAAATAGCACTCACTCGAGTCTGGAATAACCTGGTAGCAAAACACAGGGTCTCCTTTATTTATGCGAGATGTGTGAGACCTGCTGTGTGGTAACAACCAACGGATCTCCGTTACAAGTTAACCACAGCGTACAGAACGAGTTTCAGCCTTATCAAGCTCAATGGACAGAGTTCCTCTGAGAGCTGCCTGTGTTCAGTTGTTTGCCTATTCAGTGGAGCCACAAGGAGCTAGGCTTTTGCTAACTAAAGACAGAGAACTCCCATGCATGTTTCCTTTTGGCCTGGGTGCTGCTGTGCAGCCCACACAAATGTTGATATGGATAGAGCAGCCTGACTGTGCCATGTCTGCACTGTGACGTGTGGAATTTGCCTTTAAAAGTGATTCTCAGACTGCATGATTTTCTCAAAGGGATACTAATAGCCCACCTCTGTGTTGAACCATTTATTTGTGTGTTTTTACCACCTTCAACTGAACTCTCACATTGCTTTTCTGTATTTGCAGAAGAGACAATTACTTGTAAAGGCTGCTCTTTTTCTTTTATTGCTGGATCATGAAACTTGAGACCATTAAGACCTTCAAGATTGTTTGAATTTGAAGCATGAAGCCAAAGCAAAACAAACACATGCATGTGCTTCTTAGTACAGTGTGCCTATGTGGTGAGTATTCAATTCAGCACATGAAACAGCAATGCCTTGCCAACATAAAAACAGTATGAGCCAGAAGCTGTCAAGTGCGGCTGTCAACACCTCTATTTCAGCAGAAATGACAAGCCCCTTAAAACCTAGATGGGTATAAATCAGGAGGCCATTTTGAAACAACAGGCTCATGTTGGATCCTTGTTTAAATTGTGTGTGTGTCCACATAAACCCTGCCAGCATGGGATTCCCAACGGGACACATGGGCCTCCCTGTCCTTCCTCTGACAGGCAACATATTAAATGTCAAACTTTCTAATCGTATCTTTGTTAACTTCCGGGCGTTATGATCCATGGCGTTTTTCTACCCATGCAGGATGTCATGAAATTTGGAGATGTTCAAAAAATCAGTTTCACCTCAAAAATGGTGTTTCTTTTGCAGATATGCTTAAACCAGAGTCCTATAAGGATTGGCCTTTTGTTACTACAGCATAAGCACTGCAAGAAAAGACAGCTGCACACCACTTGAATAAAGGTGCTGAAGTTGGTACTTGAATTACAGATTCCCCATTACCTGCTATTTCAGTTCGCTATGTCTGTCATCTTCAAAAGAATCTGCTGTACGATTGAGCATTGCTTGCGGAGCTGATCAGACCTGAAATGAATGGTCTTGAGACCCAGTCTAATATTTAGGAAACCATTTTATATGTAAGAAACAAAAAAAAGAAAAGGTTGAATACTATTGTCTACTCTAAAAATAGTGCCAGCATAGGGGGGAGGATGTCATTTGGCAAATCCTCATACAACTTGCTGGAGTCACCCCTGCACCTGTTGATGAGATAAGCAAAAAACCCAAATGTATAGAAGGCTCAAAGCTGGACTGGACTTCTCTGCCAACGCTGAAGGTACGCTAAACCATAATTAGAATTTTTTTAAACATCTTAATCGGTTTTCGAAACTAAAAAGAATTTGGAGGGGCAGATGGATGGAGTCACACGTGGCCCAATTTATGCAAGAGTGGTTCAAAACATAGTAAACATCAAATATAACCTATAGTACATAAACTATAATAAGTTTGGCTATCAAATGTAGACCATTTTTATTGTGATAAGCTATATTTCTGCCAAAAAAAGGACATACTTTAAAAGACAATTGATTTCTTGCTATAAGAGGTGAGTAAACTGCCTACAAGTGGTTTATCCAGCCACTCCATCCTTTAGTTCAGAAGGGAAATCAAGCACAACAAAAAAACTTCCGTTCTTTTTCTAAGCCTTGCGACCCTCTTTCATGAATTTCCATTCCCTTCATTCCTTTCACTCCAATGGGACTCTACGGAGGGCCCTTTGTACTTCGTAGATCAGGCTGTGTCCACTACTCCCACTCTTTTCAATGGGGTGTAAGAGGACTGCTAAGGGCTGGAACGACAGTGTTGCCCATGCAAGCAGAACATCCCTCTCTTTTTGTGCAATGGGTTGGCGAGGGGGCAGCGGGGAAGGATGTGGTCAGTCTGCTCCCCGATAATAGAGGGCCGGGCAGCTGCCTTTGGCACAACAAAGGGACTAGTCTCCGGTTAGTCCTGTGTATTTTAGTGTTGGTTTTTCTTTTTTTTTTTTTCTTTCTTTTTTTTCTATGCCGTGAGACAGGGAGGACAGATCAAATGTGCACAAATGTAGAAATTGAGACATTTCAGCTACCAGCTTTCCTGTCTGCTGTTGGGTTTATACGAAGAATAAAACGTAGAAAGTACAATGTCAACTTAATTTAATGCCAGGTGTGACTGCATTTTTTTTTTAACTGAAAAGGAAAACTGTCACAAATTTAGACTTTCAATTTTCAAATGAAAGGGCTTCATTTTGTGTTTTCTTTTTTTCAAATGTGTAATTGGAAGCTTAATTTTCATTTCAGAATGTCTGCGCAAAAAGCCCCTCTGAGTCGCACAGTTGATGCCTCTGAATTTTTCTGTGCTAGATCTGTTTTGTGCAAAGAAAAAAACTCCTTAGGTTTTTCCATAGAAACCCATCCTATCCACCCACCCGGAATATTGATGTTTTTTTCCTTGCAGGGGTTAATTAATGGTGAATCGGAATTTGAAAGCCCGGAACAATACCTGCATTCATGTTTGGGGGCTTGAGGGGCTGTGTCTTTTTCTCAGGGTCTTGTCCGTCCCCTTGCTCAAATAGTCATTCCTCAAATTAATCCAGCAAAAAAATTCTATAGGGAAATATTTGATCTGAAGTCATTGCTGATGTTTTGTTAGTCTTTGCTGGATCTTACTGAATTAGTCAAATCAAATCCATGTGTTTATTTATTCATTTCAAATTGAGTTTTAACCACATCAAAGTCAAGATGATGTGTGCTGTCAATCTATTTGCACGCTTAGAGTGGTTAGAAGAAATTTGTGCGGGTAAGGGAACCGCAACTTGTTCCAGCTCAAAGACCTGAATGCCCAGAAATCAGTCTTTGATTCTATTGCACTTAAAATCTTACAAGCTTCGCAAAAATATGACATTTATGTGAGCGCTGACAGAGGGAAGGGTTCTGCAAAGGCCACATTCATTCTTTTAGCTTTGCTAAAGTGGAACCTTAAGAGAGAAGAAAAAAGAAGTCTGTCACCCTCTCCTCTCCATAACTCTGTTTCTTCTCGGTCCACAGATCAAAGGCCTCGAAAATTGGTGTCCCAAAGATGTACATTGTTAGGATGACAGGGGCCACAATGCGGCAAGACAGTGTGGTCTATCAGACATGTCAGTCCGCAGAAAGGAGAGGGAGGAGAGGCTGAGAAAGGGTCCCGGGTGTCGATTTAATGCCCCTGACTGTAGGAATTCGGAGCTTTTTAGCTGCGGCCAAGTTGCTTTCTCCTCCTAAGGATTCTTCCAGGGAGCATCTGTGGTCCATGTCTGGTGGGAAATAGTTTCGAGACGTGGCCACAGCAGGGTGCCGATAGATGTGAGTGAGTCAAAATTTGACTTGACGTTAAAGTCTTTCTTTTTGTTTTGTTTTTTTTCAAAGTGTGCACATTTTGATTTGGAATATATCAAGAAAAATATTTGTAATTATGAGAAGAAATTTTTAAAATAAAAGTCAGGCTCTTGAATGACGTCAAATCCAGCATTAACATCAACTGTTAGAATTTAAGTCAGTAACTAATGCATACATTTTATCTAAATATATTTTCTCACATGTTTCTGAATCATGTAAGTACAAAACTTTAAATACAGTCAGTGTCATTTGCTCCCTGATTATTCATAATTTTTGTGCATTCTGTCAACTTAGAAACAAGAAATAAGAGCAGTTATGCAACTAAGGTATACAATACGATTGAAATAGTGATATACTTTTGAAACCTATTGCTAACAAGCTAACAAGTGTATATTTTCCCACAAATAAGCTCAGCTTTCTACTAAGATTAACTCTGGCAATAGCACAGTCACTTAACATAAAAATGGGGTGTTATGCAAAATTGTACCCCAGTAATAATGTTTTTCCCTCATCAAAAACATACCTGAAGTGTTGCTTGGATTCTTGGATTCATGTTTGAGAAGTCATTGAGTCTCCCATGCCTAATTGCTTGTTCTCACAAACACCACCTATTTTTCCGTAGCTCCTTCTTGGAGTTCCAGTTGCCAGCCGAGCTTCCACCTCACACAACTCCCCTCACATATTATCACTGCATGTGGTTTGATATTGTACCCAAACTGTTGGAGACCCAGAATACAAACTGGTCAATAAGTTTATTTTATGAGACCCAAAATGTTGCAGTAACTGTGCCAGTCCTGTATGTGATGCTGTGTCCACGTCCCTGTAATACACTAAACTAGAATAAAAAAAGTATGGAAAATGTATTTGCTGTTACATCAAATGAGGGTGAACATTTGAATATAAGATCTTATTTCGAAAACAATGGTGCATTAGCTTCGTCCCCAAATATCCTATGTAAATAATATTTTTTTAAAAATGCCTTGATGTTTTTGTATTTTTTGTTTGGAAACAAATTGAACAGTTTTGAAAACTCTTATTCTTTTTTGTTAACTGTTTACTTTTTTATTTTTTTTATTTTTTTTAAACATACAACATTTTGGGGGGGGGGGGGGAATCCAAAACCTCATAGCTGACCCAAACCCACACATAACAGGGAGTGATTTAGGAGCATAAAAGCCCTCTGTCTATAACTAGTGCTGGTTTCCTACTCATATTTTGTAAGTCATTTAACATCCGTCCCACAATGAAAACTCCTTTTGTGAGAAAAACAAATATTCCAAAGATCACTAGTGAGCTACACATAAATTAAGCTCACTGCTCTGTGCACATTTTAAACTTTTAAAAGAGTTGCAGATTATAGCATTTTAATTACTGTGCAAAGAGTGAAGGAAAGACTGGCAAAATGTGGCAGAGTGATTGCAGCAACTCAATTTGCAGACCTTTCTGCAGGCTAAGTGCTAGGTTCATGAAATTCCACACATTCTCCCACGATCCCTCAAGGCCAAGCCAGTCTTCTCATTTCCAAATCTGCCTTGCACATTAATTATGACATTCAGAAACCCTTGTGAGATCTTCAATGCTGAAGTCAATTAAGTGGGTAAAGTATCTGTTAACAGATAATCACCTGTGAGGAAAAATACTAAAAACAGTTCAATAAAAGTAGCTCTTTAGAGGTCACTCCTACCCCTGAAATATGCCACCAAAGGCGGTTGTTCTGCAAATCAGATTATGTGATCAGGCAGGCACACTTGCAGGGGAAACAAGTTGTTTTCAAGTTTTAAAAGTGGAAGATAAATGTTAGGGACCGCTTATTGTTGCATGGTGTCAAGGGAAACGCAGCGTACGGTGGGAATGAGTTGCATTTTCAGTTCCAACCAAAAGTTGACTGAGCTTCTTTCTTTTAGCGAAATATGTCACTCACATGTTTTGACATAATGTCATCGATATGTTGAAAACCATACAAGCTAAAAAAAAAACAGAGCAGGGCAGTTTTTATCATCGTCGTCATCATACAGACGATGATATATGACATTAGATGCTTCCTTTATCATGAAGCGTCTAATATCGCTTCATGATAAAGGGAAAAAAAGAGGGGTGTTGGTGGGGTTGATCTGGATCCTCTGTCATCTCGCACGCTGCCATGCAGTCGTGATAAATGAACGCACTCTTGCTCCCCTATAGGCTGAGAGCTGCGCCATCATGTCCCCTTCTGTCATAAACAGCGGTGCTTTTACGGCCTCCCTTATAATGTTTTTCTATCGCTCCCAATGCAGCCATCCCGCAGCTTTTAGAGAAGAGAAGAGAAGAGAAGAGAAGAGAAGAGAAGAGAAGAGAAGAGAAGAGAAGAGAAGAGAAGAGAAGAGAAGAGAAGAGAAGAGAAGAGAAGAGAAGAGAAGAGAAGAGAAGAGAAGAGAAGAGAAGAGAAGAAACAAGGTTGCAACTGCACAGAATAAAGATACTGTAAAAACTAAAAAGTTAGGAACATGTCTTTTGTGATGGTGGTGTGTGTGTGTGTGTGTGTGTGTGTGTGTGTGTGTGTGTGTGTGTGTGTGTGTGTGTGTGTGCGCGTGTGTGTGTGTGTGTGCGTGTGTGTGCGCGTGTGTGTGTGTGTGTGTGTGTGTGTGCGTGTGTGTGTGTGTGTGTGTGTGTGTGTGTGGGGGGGGGGGGAGTGAAAAATGCGTTGTTCAAAATCAGTAATATTATACACACACACACATAATATGTGTGCGCGTGTGCATGTGCGCGCACGCGCGTGTGTGGGGTGATTTGTGACAAAAGCCTAAAAATAATCAATTAACAGACAAAACTAATTAATAATAAATTACGTAACCTGAAAAAAACAAAGGAAATAAAATTAAATTCTATTTGATAATGAGTTACTGATGACATTTTTTTATCTTTCTTTTTGAGAATTTTGGTATTCGAAATAAGAAAAAAAAACTTTATTCAGATATGAATATTAATGAAGCATTTATCAACGTGGATAAATATGAATTAAAAATATCCAAGGAAATGATTAGATGCGCCTATGTCTAATACAGGTACCAAAGAAAATGTCGTGAAATTACGTCATCTCTATCAATGTTTTGTTTTGACTACGTTTCTTCTGTCATGCCACGTCATGATGTGATTTCTGTTCCTCTTCTATTTGTTATGAACCTAAAAATGTACCAGCTTGTGATGGTTAGAGTTCAAGGTGCCCTTTAGTTGAGCGGTGATCATCTATCATCAGTTGTAAAATCTCAAGCTGTGACGTGATGTTTGTTTGTGGAGAAACAGAAGAAATCGCACATCTGAGAGCTACGCTGACCCACAAAACTGATGACGGGAGCACAAACAAAAAAAGTTGGTGTGTAACCGCTAAAACAGAAAAATAAGTTCCCAATTTGCATTCTCAACTGTTTATGCAAATGTTTATTCTGCATATTATTTTAAAAATCCAGTAGTCCTATATTACGTTTTTTTATTCTTAGTTACAAAACACCTACATGAACCATGGACCCGCTCTGCGCTTTTGTGTGATGGGGGGAACATCCATCCGCCTTAAATGGGACGTGTCGCGGGCCGCGCATGTCCCCAAGCACAAAAGACGATTGTGATTTAGACAAACATTGGGGTGGGAAGCATAAAGGCAAAGGTCAAGTCCTCTTTCAGTTCAAGTGTGCTGCGATTCACCTACAACACAACGGGCACAAAGAGTTGCTGCTTTACCTCCGTTTCCAAAAGGGCGGTGTGATTATACCCGCCTCACGCAGAAGAAGAAGGAGGAAGAGGAGGAGGACGCATCTCTAGACCTAATTCAGATGAAAATTAGAGGAGGAAACATCCACACTAACTGCGGCGTAGACGGCATGGCAACCCAACTTCCTCATCCAATAGGAAACTTCTTATAATTATCTTTACACGCGTTAATGGTAAAACGAAAATTAAAAAGATCCATTGTTCTACAATTTAGACATTTGATCTGAATTGTCTTTCGCGTCCTTATTGCCGCACTGAATTATTTCCAGTACAGAGGGATTAGAAGAATAAGCAGTGTTAATTGCGCGGCAGGTATAACGAGCAGGTCTAATCCCTCTTTCTCTCCCCCCTCTTTCTATTGAGTTTTTGTGGGCTTAATGAGTGGCAGGTAGGGCTGCTTCCTGCTTTCTCACATGCTCAAATAGGCCTCTCGCTGCTTGGAGTCCTGGACCCTGGCTGCGTACAGGAAACAATTGATTTTGAGCATAAAGTTAATTATGCCGGGAAATTAGACAGCTCTAGCGTCTGGGTAGGGACAGAGAGGAAAAAAGGAAATACGCGAGACAGGGGCGCGCTCCCAGCTACCAGACAGCAATACTTACCTTACTCTGCGCCGCCTGATCTGTTTGTTTTGGATTTTCCTACTATATATATATATATATATATATATATATATATATATATATATATATATATATATATATATATATATATATATATATATATATATATATATATATATATATATATATATATATATATTAAAAAAAGATTAATTTTTTGGGGAAAAAACGACTAAAAGAAAGAATCCTTCCAGTTTTGGTTCTGGTCTGGCCTGAACAGTTTTCTTGACCACACAAATCAGTGTATGAAGATAGCGCGTAAGCTCAAAGAATGTCGCAGTGGTGGGTTTATTATTGAAAGCAAGTGGGAAGGGGAGAGGGAGGGAATAGAAAAGAAAAAAAAGCCGAATCTTATTGAAACTTTTTTTTTTTCTTTTGTTGAACTGACTCATGGACAAGGAGGATAAGCCTTACAGAGAGCCTTCTGAGCGCGAATAAAATTAGAGGGAAGTTCTCTTTTGTGTCAGGATCAAGTGTTCTGTAGTTCAAAAGATTCTCAAAGAACAAGTTGTAATAATAATAATAATAATAATAATAATAATAATAATAATAATAATAATAATAATAATAATAATAATAATAATAATAATAATAATAGCAATAATAATCTACACATATTATTATAGCCTACTAAAATCACAAAAATAACTTTAAAAAAAGATGAAATATTACTTAATTGACATTGATTCCATTACCAGACGCGTAGTCGTTTGTTTCAATATTGCGCGTCTCCAAATGATTGACAAGGTAATAAACGCGTCATGCTGCTGCCGAGACATTTGCATTGGACATTGAAAGGGGAGGGGGATATGACAACCTTGACACGCTGGGGATTTGCTCTGTCAAATAAACACGTCTCCAAGGATCCATATTTGTCGCAGTGACAATGAAGTCAACGTTCTGAATTTTTTTTACATTAATTTTTTTTTTGTTGCAAGTTACTTTTAGTTTTTTGTGTCCTTTTTTGCTTGTTCAGGTTCATTTTTTTTATCTTTGTTTGAGAGTTTTAAGCTGTTTTGCAATGATAATAAAAACGACTCAATCAATAAGTGAAACGAAAACATGGCCAGAGTAACTCCACGTTGGTGACAATTCTCCATAATTGGTATCTTCCCTCTTTACTCCTCTACACCTCCTCTTCCTCTCCTGCTCTTTTCTTCCTCAGTCCAAGAAGTGTCTCTTGACGCTGCGGTATAGTGGTCACCCAAGCCGAGCGTGGCAGCATTTACTTCAATAACATTTCAGTTTGGACTTAAAAGGGCTGGGTAAAAAATAAAATTAAATAAATAAATAAATCCCCGAACGAATAAAAAAGAACAAGCAATTTCATTTTTTTTTCCAATTTAAAGAAAGCAGTAATGTGTATCCCGATGCTTTGTTGGAAGATTATTCGAAAAAAAAGAAAAGTCTTACAAACGTTTAGCACTTTTATAGGCTATTGGTATTATAGATGGAGGTCATTTGGTTTCCCACGGCGGGCCCACCTACAGCAGGTGATCCTCATGTCGCAACGTGTCAGCGGTGGCCTGACATAACTATAATAATAGTTAATAGAGCGTGATGTAGGGAGTGGTATTAAAAACTCAACAAAGACATGTCACGAAGCAAAAGAAGAGGGGGGGAAAAAAGTCTATGTCTTCATTAGCTGCATCTCCAAGGACCGTCGAACATTTCATTAGTGTGTAATTTATGAATGTTTGACAAATATTAAAGAGTATGTAAATACGAGAGAGGCGTAATGTCTTTCCTGCGGGAGATGGCGAAATGACCCAAACTCTTTTGATGCTGCTAGAGTGATCACGGGCATTATACTGCTACTCAAACTGTGCGTTTGCGCGTCTGTTTGTGCGCAGTTTCCCCATCCGACGTGTGAAATAGTGCAGATAAAGCAATGATTCATAATGCTGGCAGCATTTGCATCTCCTAATACTGCGTGTTATTTTGATATATGATGATGTACTGTCTCTTTTATCGAGTGTGTGAACGCACTTTGGCCATTATGACTGACTAAATCAGTAGGAGGGATCTTTTTTTTTTTTTTTTCCTTTTTTGTCCTTAAAACGGCCCATTTCCCTGTTTGTGAAGCACTTCCAGTAGGAAGCGAGGAAATGTTGTGTTCTTGTTTTTATTTTAGTAGCGCTTTCACCATTTTCTTAAGCTGGATTTGTGCGTCTTGAACATGGAAAATATGGATGTATCCACAGAGTAAATCTGCTTTCTGAGCCTGGTTTTACTTTTTATTATATTATTTTTCGAAGACATAAACCCAACTAAGTCTAAGTTCTTATTTACAATATGCTGGATATAATGAAACCAAACGTTTGCATGACAAACAAAGCTCCAGAGGAAACAAAAAAATTATCATAGATCAGATTAGTTTACCTTACAATCGCAAGACTTGGTCAAACATCGGTCAGGACATGTTTTCTGTTATTTCTAGACTCAAAAATGTAGAACTGTGTTTTGAGTAAGAAGTTTTCACGGCTTGTCTAGGCCTGTAATGAAGCTGCAAAAACAGTTTGCGAAGAAATCCAATTCAAATAAGCCGGAATCAAATTTGGCTGAATGGAGAAAAGACAACATCGCCTTTCATCTAAATAAGTTCAAAACGGGTTTGAGATATGAAAAAGTGTCAACAGAAGTGTAAACGAATTTATATAGCAATACTGTAAACATTGTTACTTGTTTACAGCTTAAACAAGTAAAAATGTGGTTGAAAAGATATTCAAACTAGTCTGTTAAGTTCTGTTTAACTCAGTTCATTTTGAATGGAAACTGTTTATTATAGCAAATGCTCATTTTTTCTTAAAAAAAAATAAACTGGACACAGAAAAAAATAAAACGCAGGAGGACGTCAGGACCAATTTACAATTGTTGTCATCTAAAAATGCATTGAGAATGTTGCAAAAAGCTAAAGAGGAAAGTTGCTGTCATTTCATATTTTTAACTAAAAAAAAAACAACCAAATATAATCTGTGACAATGTGACTGTAAGGTGTATCTGTTTAAATTCATTTATTCTTGTCTATAAAGCACTAAATGATAGCAAATATCTATTTAAGCCAAATGGAAATGTGCTGGAAAAGTGAACGGCGAAGAATCATTTCAATTCCATCGTAATTCATGTTCAATTGTATTACAGTCAAAACTACGTACAGTCTCCGTTTGATTAAAGAGGTTTCCTTCTATAGGTTGACGGTTAAAAAGTGAAAGTTCAAACAACACTTAAAGACGTCTATTAATCTTTAACTGTGCCTCAGAGGTTGCTGGGGTTGACCACATTGGCTAAAAAAAAAAAAAAACCTGACAGCTTTGGTTTAATATGACATTCTCGACTCTTCTCTGACCTCGATAAATACAGAGACTGTGAGACCTGAAACAGCCTGAATAAATACATACGTAGACGTCCGCTCTATTTTTTGAACGCATTACTCTTCATATTTTTCCTACCAAACGCACCGCCTTCTGACTGAATACGACTCCAGCGACATTTGAACTAAACGTCTATCCAGTTGCGGCAACAAGTTCTTCTCCTCACGCATGTGTAAAATCTGCTTGTTGAAGGAGGGAGGGAGGGGGGGTTAATGCAAGTCATCACACGGCTCCTGCTAACTAGATAGTCCTCAACTCAGAACTGCCGCACCAAATGAGAGATCGCAGATCAAAAGAGAGCAAATAAGCGGGTCGCCCGATTCACTCACGCAGCTGCATTGAGAGCAGGGCCAACAGGCGTATCACGGTCTGAAAGGGAGCCGCTATTCAGGGTGCAGGTGTGAAGTATGTGGCACATTCTGCCATATAATGTGGAGGGTTGTTAGAAATCCGTGTTCGAGCCCTACATATACGGGGTGCTGGATAGCAAAGAGGGGTGATTCACACTGATGGAGTTCCTAAAATTTGCACAGGAGTGTAGGGAAGTAGAAGCATTAAATAACATATAGAGTGATGTGTGTATTTGGACTTCTCTTTACATAAGCGACTGCAGCCTGCTCACTGTTTTTATTTATTTATTTATTTATTTTTATTACTTTTTCATGCACACCAAATGCAGTTAATTCGGCTTTAAAGGCAGTCGTAAATCTTTATCACGGAAGCCCGCGCTGGCCAATATATCACAGTCAGCGTGATCGCGCGGTTTCCCCTTTGGAAACTTAACCTTGGATGGTATCAGGGTGAAATATTTAATATTCGTGACAGCCTTTATGGTTGTGTTTAACTTATGCGCGCTGCGCGGTTTGGCTTTTTTGACCTCACCTCTGCGTATTCCATCGAGGTCCTGGAATTTAAAAAGTGTCGCGAATTTACGAAAACAGGGACGTGGCTCTTTATGTAATAATTCTAATTAATCTCATTGGTCAATTGAAGCCATCTTTTCTTCTTCTTCTTCCTTTCTCAGATTACTATTGCACCTGCCCTCAGCCTTGCCTGTTCTTTCCCATTACCATGCCAATTCCGGCCACTTCATTCCTGATAATTGTGACCTGGTTGGTGCTAGAAGTGCTGATGGTTTAGAGTTGGAGTTGCATAGGCGTGGAGTACAAGAGGGAGGTGGAAAGCGGTGTGTGTGTGTGTGTGTGTGTGTGTGTGTGTGTGTGTGTGTGTGTGTGTGTGTGTGTGTGTGTGTGTGTGTGTGTGTGTGTGTGTGTGTAAGGGAAGGTGGGGAGGGGGGAGGAGGGATTCCTTTTTACTCCAAGACTGCTAATCCCCCTATTAAAGGGGCTTTGTTCAATAACGCCGGACAGTTTCCGGAAGTCGGATTACCGCCTCCATTATTTTACAAAGAAATGATATTTCACACTCAAATGAGACCTTGTGTTGGACGCAGCCGTGGCGGTGACATTCTCTAGCAAGAAATGAAATAGATTCATTTTCTTTTGCCTTTGTAACGCTTTGGAAGTTGAGAACCTCCCATTTCTTTTCAGATCTTCGAACAACGGTAATTAATGTGGATATGTATTTCCGGTGAAACTGCCCTTCGGCCACTGGTTTCCAGGGACTGTTTGTGGTCACAAGGGTCTCTAGTACGCACACACACACACACACACACACCTACGCACCCACACACACCTGTTCTTGATTCTTCACCCTCAGGTTGTTCTCAGATCAAAGGTCCCCAACAGAATCAGAGCGTAAAGATGATCATATTTACCTTAAATGGTCACTCATCCGTCCTACAAATTCAAACCATCAGTTTATACCTAGATGCATTCACATGTTTCAAAGATTTGCACACTATTAATTTGCTCACTCAAAAACACATTGATCACAAATGATCCAGATAACCCTCAAAAACTATAACTTTAATCTGTCAATCTGTTTTCAAATATCACCCGGATTAAATTAAACTACTTAAAATTGATCAGTAAGACATGTTTGGTAATGTGTTTAAAAATGAGAAAAAAACTGAGATGTTAACTTCTTATATAATAATGAATAGTGAAGGCATGTATGATGATGTATTTGTTTAACATACCTAATTTCAAAAACGGTTTGCATGTGACTCTTTTGATTATTTATTTTTTATGTAATAAAACTGGATATCTTACATTTTCACCATCATGGGTTAGTCAAATAATGCAGTTTGCAACTTTGTCAAAGCAACTCTTGATTGGTGTTGTGGGGTTAATAACCATAAAGGTCACTTAGGGACTGCAGCACAGGCACTAACAAACGTGCAGAAATGATGCTCTAACTGTAGTTTCCGCTGTCAAAGTAAAATAATTTTATTCAAACTTCAAAACCGAATCCGGAAAAAAAAAAAAAAAGTTTTCCTTATCTAATTGTCAGTCGCTCACTGCTTTATCCAAGCTCGCCCTCTTACTTATTTTCTAACCAAACAGTCTTTTTTTTAAAAAAAAAACGTCGCACATTCTTTTCTATGTTGATGCTCAGAGTTGAAATAGAGAGAGAGGATCCCAGCAAATCGGCGACAAAAGGCTTTCCGTGTCATCAACGTCGTTCAGACGACCCAGAAAGAATCCCTCTGATACCAACTCCCCACTTCAAAGAATCGCTTTCAATTGAGATCCAACTCTTTTTTTTTTCTCAGTCTCTCTCTCTCTCTCTTTCTTTTTGCGCAAGCGACAGGAGCTGGTGCAGGGAGAGAGGCATCCTCCTCCTCCTTCTCTTCTTTTGAACTGCTTTCCGTCATGAACTTAACCAAACTCTGTAAAAGTATCAGTATTGCCGTTTCCCCCCGTCTGCCCCCCGTCCCTCTTCTGGTTAAGTCAAGGCCAGAGTGAAACTCTTACGCGCCGCCAGAAGTTTTCCCTCCCGAACAGCTGACTTCTTCTTCGACCTACTTTCACTACAATTTAAAGGAAATTAAAATATTCCTTTCGCACTTCTTTGTAGACGACAATTCACTTCCCTCCTTGCAATTAAAACGCGTCGTTATCGCTAATGTATAGACGCAGAAATATGAGCGTCTTCTTTGAGCCTCGTTTTGCAAAAGAAGTCCATTACGGTGACAAACAACCGCGTCTCAGCGGCCACTCCTTTGATTTTTTTTCTTAAAGTAGGCCTTTAGCAAAAGAATATATTTTTCCCCCCTTTCTTTTTTGTCGCTCTGGTTTGCAGCATAAAGGACGTAGATTACCGTTTCCTACCCCATGGGTAGCAAATATTACATTCTTTGGAGCCTGCTTTTGAGTCCTTGGGACCTGGCCCCATATCATTTGAGTTTGACTTGGCTATTGCTATAGAAATCTTAATTCACCATGAGGATTCACCGTTGTGCGAAAAAGAAAAAAAAATGGTTTCTTTGTGCAAAATGGCTCTTTGAAGTCTGGATCCGAATATTGTAGCCTTTCATCAAGCTCGCAGCCCACAGTCTGGGTCAAAGCAAAGCTGAGCTGAGTAAGTAAGATTTAACACGAGTAGAGCATAATGCGCGATACTTTCCCTCTTCCGCTGGTAAATAAAAAAAATAAAACTGTAATAGTAATTGCTGGTGTTCTGTGGGTTCAAAGACTTGATGAAAGATCTGTGTTGGAAAAATAATTTGTAAAAAAATAAATTATATATATATATATATATATATATATATATATATATATATATATATATATATATATATATATATATATATATATATATATATATGTGTAAGAATTATATTCAAACCAAGTATTGAGACAGCAGAAATGTTGACTTTTTTGTCCTTATGTTGCAAAATAATCTATTTCCCACAGATCTGCGTTGCTCAAAATTGTTTCACTTTCATACAAGATTTATTCCAAATACTCACAAAATACAAGGCAGTTCGGTACGCATTTAGTGCTCAATTTTTAGATAAAACAAAAATAAATTTAAAAACAGACAACGATACAAAAAATCACCAGATTTCTTTCTTTTTTTTTTTTTTTTTTTTTTTTTACTTTGATAAAACATTTATAATTGACGTCATATACGAAATACTTTAAGCTCATGAAACAGCTGGGGGCGCGGGTGTTTTTCTCCCTTGTTTTTTGCACAAATCCATTGCAAATAAAATAATACAAAAAAGATGTAAACCGCTCCTTACAAATCTAGTCAACATCCAAACACATTGAAACTTGTACAAAATTTACAAATGTACAACTCTGCTCCGGTTTTGAAAACATGCACTTTGGTTCGATCCTAAAAAATACCTCCATGTCCGATTGAAAAATAAATTAAAAAATCATACTGAAGGCAGAAAGGATTTTCTTTTGTTTGTTTTTTTTGTTGTTTTTTTTTTTTTTACAAAAAAAAAAAAAGTTGCACACCCTCATGTTTACAGCCTACAATAATGTACGACATAGTCTAATGAGATTTACACGACTCTCTCGACAAGTGGAACAGCTCGCAGGGGAAGCACCCATCCATCAGTTTTGGATAAACTTCAAAATAATAATAATAATAATAATAATAATAATAATAATAATAATAATAATAATAATAATAATAATAATAATAATAATAATAATAATAAAATATATGCTCCTGTTACTTGAAAGCTGGAAGGATTGCGCATTTTCCATCCATTGCAGTTAAGTGAGTCTCTTGGCTCTCCAGTTTTGGTGGCTTATCCAAAACAAAACAAGGGGTTGGGGGTGTGTGGGAAGGGACCAGAGGGCCCTCACAGGTATATAGGCACTAAAGCCAAACCATTTTAGAAGTTGAGTGTTTGGAAATGAGTGCTGGCGAGGAACTCAAAACGCGTCCCTTGGCTGGGGGTTCCTGTAAGCAGGTTCCTCCGAAGGGTCGGGCGTGGAGTGGCCGCTGGGTGGTGTCTGGCCACCGCTAGCACCTGAGCTGTGGCACACGTACCACTCGCTTAAATTAGCTGGCTGCTGCTGCTGAGATGACCCCACCGGCGGCTCTGACACCATCGACGGCCCCCCGGCTGGCTCCCGACCCAAGTCCGAAGACGGGGACACCAGAGAGGGAGTGGACGACTCATAGCCCGAGCTGGGCGGGGGGGACTTGCAGTGCACCTTCATGTGCTTCCGCAGGGAGCTGGGGTGCGTGTAGGACTTGTCGCAGCCCCGAACTTTGCAGTTGTAGGGCTTGTCGCTGGTGTGCACGTGGGAATGCTTCTTCCTGTCGCTACTGTTGGCGAAGCGTCGGTCGCAGCCGTCGAATTCACACTTAAAGGGCTTCTCGCCTGTTTGCAGCGTGGAGACACAATAAGACATAAAATGCATTAAATATTTGATGTTGCTCGTTAACCCTATTGAATCCTGTTGCTAAATACAAACGTTTCATTTGTTTGCTCAAGATGAGGGACAAAATCTCTAAGCATTCTGCTGAGCGTCCGTAGATAGGTGGCGTTTCACCAGATGGCATTAATTGCATTCGACTGCACTGTGTTATATTTACAGCTGAATCTGACCATTTGATCGGTTTGAGTTGATATGTAATGGAGTGCAAAATCAGTCACCAGTCGTACCATTAGAAACTATGAATATTTGTTATGAGGGTCGTCGACATTTTTAGTTATATCTTTAGTTGTT
This sequence comes from Xiphophorus maculatus, assembly GCF_002775205.1. Classification (NCBI taxonomy): domain Eukaryota; kingdom Metazoa; phylum Chordata; class Actinopteri; order Cyprinodontiformes; family Poeciliidae; genus Xiphophorus; species Xiphophorus maculatus. The sequence goes on from NC_036463.1 coordinate 9,685,932, forward strand.
ATCGAATGCATTTTGTGGACATCATACTTCAAGATTAAGTCATTTTTTCTACATACCTGGAAAGGAATTAGACCTATATAGAGCAAAATAAGAGTGCATGTTTTGTTTTACTGTATATATATATATATATATATATATATATATATATATATATATATATATATATATATATATATATATATATATATATATATATATATATAGCTATACAAACAACTGGATTCATTTTAAGCTTGCATTTATTGGTTCTCATACACATAAGATGATCAACTGAATTTTTTTTCTGTTGACTTATTTTTTGCTTGCATTGGGGTAAAATAATAAAACAAACAACAGCCATTTACTATTACCTTCAAAAGCAATATGAATACGTGAAGTTGATTTTTTTGGATTAATGCATTTGGGGAAACTTTTATTTATTTATTTATTTTTTGCAAATCTAAATTTTCTAATTATGTCCATAGTTGAATTGTCTAAAGTTTTCTGGAGATGTGAGTCTTTTGGAACGAGTCTCCTGCTCCTGCTGTCCTGTGTCTTTACCTGGCCACTGTCGACTTACACCTGACTGAAAACTCTGATAAATATTAAGAACAATACAATATCCTCAGGATATTGATTGGTAGCACAGGCTACCCGATTCTTTGCCAGCCCCTCAAATATGGACTGAATCTAAATTGGCTTTTTATTATTGAGTATTTCTGATTAAATATGAGTGAAAAGTGAGGGAGAAAGAGGTGAAAAAAAGACAATCTGAATAAATTAGACGGAAATCATCCACGGCTGAGTTTTTTCTTCTTCTCCTCCTCCGATTAAAGCTTTTGAGAATATGTAATTGCCTCTGTCTAATTACACTTGCGGGTTGAATATCAATTTGACCTTCAGCTGTTGGGTTGAGAGAGCCAATCAAGGATATTAGTGTAGTACAAGAAACCGTTCGAGGAAACAGACCCCAGGGGCAGACCCTAGTCATAACCACACTTTCAGCTTGGGTTTTAAACATGATACCAAAAAGACCAGGCCCCTCGGGAGTCAACACACAGAAATAATTCAACAGATTTGTACTTAGGTAATGTGAGCAAATGATATGAATAATACATTGGGGGTGGGGGGGGGTGCAGGAATGGAGCAGAAGAGGGAGGGGTGGTGTGTGTGTGTGTGTGTGTATGTGTGTGTGTGTGGAGGGGGCTGGGGGACTGCTGTAGTCACTGTAATCATTTACAAGTCTGACTCGACATTTTGAGGCCTTTATTTTCCTTCTGGCTCACAGAGGCAGGCAGCCATATTGACCCATTCAGTATTTTTTTTTTTAATGCTACATCTGGGCAGCACACACACAAGTCAGCATGCAAACTCCTTATATACTAGTATACTCTGATCTGATCTGCACAAGTCAACTTGTTGCATTTGGCTTGCAAACCAGTATTTGAAACAGTTCTTCATCACGCACAGATGCAGTGCAGTAGATTAAGGCAGAAAAAACAAAAAAACTGCTCTAGTGACTGAATGCAAAGCACTCCAAATCCACCATGTAATTAAAAAGCAGTCGTCAAAAGAAGTGAAAAAAGAACAAAACATTTTAATAACGAAACATCAGCGTATCAGTTATTGTGAAAGATGCAACTCTCTCCAACTTTTGCTATCCAGTCATGGTTTTGGCACACACTGAGCTGCTCACACAAGACGTGACGTGGGCCTCCAGCTTTTGTACCGCGGTGTAAACAAGAGGTTTGAACGGTCAAACGCCTGAGTGAGCTGTACCATAATCCCCCTCACCCCCCTCCAAATCCGTCCTTTGAGAAACTTCCAATACACTCTTATAACAGGTGCCTGTTGCGTGCGGGTTATTGCAGCATTTTCGAACTTTTGAAATCGGGGCAAATTTGAAAATATTGCGAAAATAGTTTTAGAGGTTACTAATTTATTCATGCAACTTGATGATTTTACTCCATGCATTTTAAAAACTTTCAAAGCATTTTACGTATATGCATTTTTTTTTTTTTAGCACTCACCTGTGTGTGTCCTTTTATGAATTTTTAGATTCTCGGATCTTGCAAACACTTTACCGCAGCCAGGGAAGGGGCAGGGAAACGGTTTCTCACCGGTGTGTACTCGAATGTGATTCACCAGTTTGTATTTCGCCTTAAACGGCTTGCCTTCCCTCGGACACTCTTCCCAAAAGCAAATGTGGTTCGCCTGCTCCGGTCCTCCGACGTGCTCCACCGTCACATGCGTGACGAGTTCGTGCATGGTGCTGTAAGTTTTAGAGCAGAGTTTCTTGGGCGAGTGCTCCGGCTCCAGCCACTTGCAAATCAGCTCTTGCTTTATCGGCTGCCTCATGTAGCGGAAAAAAGCCCCCGGTCCTCCGTGGTGGTGGTGGGGATGGTGCGGGTGGTGGTGGTGGTGGTGGTGGTGAGCGCCGAGATTCATGTTTAGATTCAGACCGCCGTAGCCGTGCAGAGGCGAGGCGGAGAAGGGATCAGCCCTGGAGCTTGCTACTTGACTCAAGTGATCAGACCGAACGTACATTTCTCCAGGTAGTCCTAACCTTATTTGTCCATTCAGCGCCTGGCCACCCGGTGATCCGCTGGAAGGCTGCTCGTGGTGGAGTCCGGAGAAGAGGGTGGTGTGGTTCCCTGCGTCAGGGTGGTGACCATAGTGTCCGGGATAGCTACCTGTTGTTGAGACAAACATTCCGTGGTGAGAAGCTGGACCAGCAGTCTGGTCGGTCAGTACCGGCATGGCTTGAGCCGTCAGATCTCTCCGGATGAGGAAATCCCTACCTGCGGATAGAGCCTGGGCAGTATGGGGCATAGAATAAGGGACCGACGTCGGCTGAACCGGGCCAAAAGCTCCCGTTTGACTGGAGACCACTTCACTGTGGCCTGCCATATGATGATTGTGGTGGTGGTGATGGTGGTGGGGATAATGATGGGCTGGGCTGATTTTGAGGGCCGCGGAGTGCCCCATGTGTTCTGGCCCGAATGGACTCGGCCCCAGGCGGGGTTCCGCAGTAATCTCCCCAGGGTGCGAGTGAGCCATTGAGTGTGGATGGCTGCCGAACCCCGGGAAGCCTGTCACGCTCTGAGGGGTATGGTGGTGATGATGGTGATGGTGGTGAGCCCCTGCCAAGTCAACTAATCTCAGCGCCGTGTTCCGTTTGGAAAACGCAGGGTCCATCACGGGGCTTCCCAAAGCATCCACGCTCATTACTTCCTAATTTTAGAATAACTTGACAGCAGGCAAAATAATAATGATGATGGCAAATATATTTTAATCGCAATGGCAAAAAAAAAAAATAAAGAAAAAAAAACTTTATAAAGTTAAGTCTATCTGCAGACAACATGGAATCCCATTCGGTTGAGAGGCAGCAGCAGGACGCTTTGATACTGAATAGAGATTCATGGTAGGCGCTGCAGCCCGTGGAGCCAAACAATCACCCCGCGCTCTAATTGGTCAGAGCTCTGTGATTGACGTCACCAGTGACAGTTCCCAACGTGATGAAAAATGTCTTAGTGACAGCGAGCAGCCAGTGCGCATGCGCTGTGCTGGAGGCAGCGCTTGAGAAAAATAGTTATGCAAAGGTTATTATAGAATATAACTATTAAAAAGTTTATCCGGATATACGGTGTCCTTTTATGTTGAGGCAGCAAACAAAGGCTGAAGTTAAAGGATACACTCTCACCCCTCTTATTTCTTTCCGCGGCTACATGAAAGAGCGTGCATATTGACGTATATATTTATAAAGTTATGTCGATCATAAATAATGCAGTGATATCTTCATTTTGAACCGCAACGCGCGCAGCCCCGACTATAAGCTCAAATTACGCACAATTTTACGCACGTAAAATGATCGTTGATAGTAGTGGAGGGGTCGAAAGAAAGTTGTGCAAAGAATCGCGCCGCGTGTCGAGCTTTAAAATAGACCGAAGGGGAAAAAAATAGTTAAGCGCTTTGGAGGAAGCTTCGTATTAAAATATGCAGCCGCCCCTGCTCTGCAGCGTCTACAGCGGAGTTGGCTCGCCGCTGTAGCCCCAGGGAGATCCGGATCCGTGTCTGTGTGTGTTCAGCGGCTGAACCATTCGGGGAACCCGCGGCCATGCTCCCGGAGAGGAGGAAAAATGTAATGGACGAGACCTGTTGTTATGATTCGGAGCGATTTTTTCCCCCCTTTGCGTTAGACCTAAGGACGGCAGCAGATGAGGGTCACGGGAGGTGGTTCGGTCGAAGACTTTTAATTCCAAAATAGAACGAGTGTATGCTGTGAGTACCACAGAGAATAGCATTATCTTATGTAATAATTTCTGGTTAGATCTGAATACTGAAAGAAAGAAAAAAAAATGCTTGGGAATTTTCTTTTAGCAACCTTTGAGGACATTCTATTTTAATTCGCTGACAAAAGTGATCGTTTAAAAACGTTAATTTAACAGTGAGCAGATATTGCATGGTTAGACATTCGTGAAACAAAGTTGCAGAATCAATAACAATTCCCTGGGAGGTGAAATGTGGATTTTTCTTCTTGTTATCCATCACTTCTCTGCTTTATAAGTTTTTAACCTGCTTATTTTCTAAAAGCTGTCTGAACACCTGACGTTTTTCAACGTTTGGACTATATTGTGTGTTTAATATTTATGTAAAAACTCAAATGTTAAGAAGAAATGCGCTTTTAAAAGTTTTCATATAGAGAACAGGTCGCTTTGGTGTTAACTTTAAGCTTTTATGTTTTTGAGTTTAAGCCGAACGTTATTCTTTAAGACTAGAGAGCATTAATTTCATCTCATTGCTTTTCTTTTATGTTTGTGCTAAAAAGAGGTCCGAATGATGGCAGGAGCGTTTAGGTGACTTTCCTTTTCAGATAACTGAAACAAAGTAATGGTATAAAATGAATTATATGCACTTGCCTGGTTGATTGTCATTTCTCAGTATTTCAAATGAAAGATAAAACTGCACTGTTATTTTACATTTGCCACGAATTGATCTGTCAGTGCCTTCGCTGACAGCATCGCGTTAGATCGTAAGTCAATATTTGGAGACGTGGTGGATCCCGAAGACGTTTATTAAAAGGCCTTTACGCGCGACCGACTCACAGCTGCAGAATTCAAAGAGGGGCATCACAGCAACAGTGAGCAGTGTAATGCAAAACTTGGTCGGCAAGGGGCTATTTCTGATCCAAGTTGAGCATGCACTCACTCAATGAGTCACCTAGTAGCGCTTGGCGACGTGTAGGCAGGAATCATGCACAGGATCATAAACATAAACGCCACATATTGCAGCGACATCTCATAAAGAGGTGTTGGCTTTAAATCTGCTGTAAATCCGTGACAATAAACATGGTGGTGACATTTAAATTCTGCGCATTCTAGTTACTGCACTAAACAAGAAATGCTCTTTTATTTATGCAACATTATTTGCACCTTAAAATTACGTCTCTTATTCATTTGAATAACTTTTGCTCAACATTTTTTTTGTCACCCAGATTTATGTTTATTCTCACTTGTTGCTCATTGCCTGCTGTTGTGTCGCTTGCAAATTTGATATCAAAGATTTATTTGAATTCTGCAATGCACATTAAGTCCATGCCTTAAGAAAGCCCCCAAAACCTCAAATCTCTGCTCCGGAACTTTTATGTTTTCTTAAAGCAATGTTTTTTCTTCTTTTGCGTATTCATCCCAAACCTTCCCCTCTTGGGTTTCCAAGACTGATTTGGAAAAGCAGCCTTCAGATTCTAGAATACAATTCGAGTGACCCATAATGGCGTGGTCTGGGTTGTTTCTTTTGGCTTTAACCACCAGCACCCGGAGGCTCCTGTAGAGAGAACACCGCAAATCCCACTTGATAACTTCGACAACACCATGGACTATATGCACCACTGGCCTGCAAAGAAGGGGCCATGTTGCTCTACCGCAAAGCAGGCGAATCGCGATGGACGCATTAGGAATCGTGGTATAGGTCCAAGTTAAACACTAACGTGAAAACCGAAATCACAGATGTTCCACAATTTAGACAGGCAAACAAGGTATTCAGATTTTGATTTCCTTTGAGTTAAAGTGGATAATTTCATAATAAAAAAAAAAAAACAGAAGGTCGTGTCAGTAGTTAGACGAGACTCCCTGTTGGTATTTAGAGAAACATACTTGAAATGGAAAAGTCTCCAATTTTCCTGCAAAATTAAAGAGCTTCTATCTGAGAACAAAAACTCTCCTGACTACTAGAAGCCCATTCAATCCAATTTTTTTTTTCTTTTATGAAACATTAGACGGGCAGACTTGACGAATTAAAATCCGTTCGTCAAAGTGCTTAATTGAACTAAATGTTTCCAATTACGCATCAAAGGGCTACTCTTCCCAATTTAATGTGGTTGACAAAGAAAATGTAACACTTTACGGTTATCACATATTTCCCTTATGTTCTGAGGTAATATGTGTCTTTTTTTTTCCCCTCCCTTACTATTTAGCCGTTTAACTAAATTCCCAGTCAGCAATCTGAAAATATCTGCGACTGATGATGTCAAGAGACATGGACGTGCGGGCCACAGCATGGTGGATTGTTATTTGGTGAGTGCATGTTATTGGGGAGCACCAATGAACGAGCAGCTGCAGCTCCCACGTGACCGCCCCCTCTCCTCTCCCATTCATCAGGGCTGGACTGTGTTGTCTTTTCAATTCATTTATCTGCAGGAATGATTGCGACTATCAGTCTAGAGCTCACCGTCTGACTGAGGAGGTGAAAGTAGCGCCACAGGAAGATAAACCGCAAAAAGACAATATTACATGTAGTAAATACATGGTTTTTGCGTACGCATCGGATGAGCGGTGCAGGGGAATTCCTTCCGTCGTGAACGAAAAAAAAAAAAGTAAACAGAATTCGTTGGATTCGAGTTCAGAAGAGATAAGCTGCAGAGAGAGAGGAGGAGGAAGAATATCTGCGCGTGTTTTCTTTGAGTTCTGCGCTCAGTCGTCTCGAAGAGTCAAGACTGAAGATGCTCTTGGACGCAGGACCGCAGTATCCCACCATAGGAGTCACTACTTTCGGCTCCTCTCGGCATCACTCAACAGGAGAGGTGGCGGAGCGGGAAGTGGCGCTGGGGATCAACCCTTTCGCGGACGGCATGGGCGCCTTCAAGATCAACCACAGCTCCCACGACATCAGCTCCGGGCAGACAGCGTTCTCATCCCAGGCTCCCGGCTATGCAGCGGCGGCCGCCCTGGGACACCACCATCACCCGACCCACGTTGGTTCCTACTCCACGGCGGCGTTCAACTCCACCAGGGACTTTCTCTTCAGAAATCGGGGTTTCGGGGACGCGGCTGGGGCGCAGCACAGCCTGTTTGCCTCCGGCAGCTTCGGGGGGCCGCACGGACATTCGGACGCGGCGGGGCACCTGCTCTTCCCAGGGCTCCACGAGCAGGCGGCGAGCCACGCGTCCTCCAACGTGGTGAACAGCCAGATGCGACTGGGCTTCTCGGGGGACGTGTACGGCCGGGCTGATCAGTATGGGCATGTCACGAGCCCGCGTTCCGATCACTACGCATCCACACAGCTACACGGCTACGGCCCCATGAACATGAATATGGCTGCGCACCACGGAGCGGGGGCCTTTTTCCGCTACATGAGGCAGCCCATCAAGCAGGAGCTCATCTGCAAGTGGATCGAGCCGGAGCAGTTGACAAACCCCAAAAAGTCGTGTAACAAAACTTTCAGCACCATGCACGAGCTGGTGACCCACCTGACAGTGGAGCACGTGGGGGGGCCTGAACAGACGAACCATATCTGCTTTTGGGAGGACTGCTCCAGAGAAGGGAAGCCCTTTAAAGCCAAATACAAACTTGTAAATCACATCAGAGTGCACACCGGAGAAAAGCCCTTTCCGTGTCCGTTTCCCGGCTGCGGCAAAGTGTTTGCCCGATCGGAAAATCTGAAAATTCACAAAAGGACTCATACCGGTAAGAAATGGCAAAAAATACCCTGCCAAATCGGTGCTGACAAAATCCCCTCCGAAACGTGCATGCGATCCGGGTGGTTATTTACTAGAGTAGGGCAGTTGGAGCCTGCAAACTGACATGCGGTGCTTTACAGCTGTCGACAGAAAATACTTCACTGCAAAAATATTGTCTAAATATAATTTTAACCTTAATGAATTGTATGCAGTGCATGCGTCCTGCACAGTGTTTGATCACAACTTGTAAAAAAAACAAACAAAAAAAAAACAACATGCATTTTATCATTTTATCATCTTTGACAATCAAAACAACAGCAAAAATCCAAAAACATATTTCATTCCTTGCATTATTTAGGTGAGAAGCCTTTTAAGTGCGAGTTCGACGGCTGCGACAGGAGGTTCGCAAACAGCAGTGACCGCAAGAAACACATGCACGTCCACACGTCGGACAAGCCGTATCTGTGCAAAATGTGCGACAAGTCGTACACGCATCCCAGCTCCCTCCGAAAACACATGAAGGTAAAAGAAAAAAGATATTAATATTGTAAATTATATATACGTGTGTGTTTGTGTGTGTGTGTGTGTGTTTCGTTCTCTTTGCAAAAATAACATTAGAAACTCCTTTTATATGTGTTACAATAGAATGTCGTTTTCTTCTCTTTTTATGTGCAGTTTTTTTATTTAGTTTTTTTTTTAAATCAGATATATATATATATATATATATATATATATATATATATATATATATATATATATATATATATATATATATATATATATATATATATATATATATATATATATATTTTATTTATTATTATTTTTTGGTTTGTTTGTTTTATTTTTAGCAAGATAAAGAAAGTTAATCCTATCTTTTCTCAAGCGCAAAATGAGATTAGGATTTGAGTGAGAATAATTGGGCTTTACTTTGTTTTCGATTTGTGAGCATGTCCAAAGCAGTCATGTCAGAAGTAAAATAGCATCTCTTCTCTGCTTTCTGCTTCTAAGTAAAGCGAGTGTACTTCCCCCCCGACCCCCCAATTCCCCTCTTCCCTCCTTTTCACTACCCCAGGTCCACGAATCCACCAACCCTGCATCGCAGCCTTCCCCAGCTGCCAGTTCAGGGTACGAGTCCTCCACGCCTCCCACCATCGTGTCACCGTCCACAGAGAACCAGAGCAGCAGCTCCATATCACCAGCAGCTTCAGCAGTCCACCACACAACCAGCCACAGCACGCTGTCGTCAAATTTCAATGAATGGTACGTGTAAATATTTTTGAAAAACGCACAAAAGACAATGGGAAATTTATGAAGACATGAGGAAAAAAAAAAAAGGAAAAACGAAACAAATAAACTTTTTCGACCTAAGTCAGAAAGATGGACTGAGAAAAAAAGCAGGGGAGGTGAAGTTAAAGACTGTCATCATGCATGGACAGAAACACGGTCAGCTCCTCCTTTTACTGAGAGACTGTACAGAAGCAGATCTCAAAAGAAAAAGCATGTTATCTCCGAGTAGAGGCCTGATTTTTTTTTTTTTTTCATTTTTCTTTTTGCTCTTTTGTAAATATGGATTTCACCAAACAGGAACCCACAGCAAGAAAGAAAAAAAAAAGGAAATGTAATATTTTATTTTGTAAATATCACAGTTTTAAGGGGGCGGGGGGCGGAGGGGGGGATTTGTGAAAAATGTAATGGTCCCTTAAATATATGAGGGTGGCCTCTAAGGTTACTGTGGGGGACAAGAATGTTTAGTTGTGTACCAAAATGTGAATTATTCAGTATTACTACAGTCTACACGTCGACCTAACCGACTCTTAGTATTAATGTGCTTTTTGTAGCCTATCCAGTGCAGCATATTTTTATTTTTTTATTTTTTTCTTAATTTTCGTCCAATTAAGGTCCAGTTTGAATAGCACAGAGTATCATTGTTGTTATTTAATGTCATGTCGATGAATCGTGTAGTGAAAAGAAAAAAAAAAAAATCCGTGTCAATCTGTTTATGTACGTGCTAAATATATATATATAAAAATCTGTCAATTGCTCTGTCTGAGAGGAAGTATTATTCCATGTAAAGTATGGATTTTTCCATATTTATCCGCATGTAAAAGGGCCGGTAACATGTTAGAATATGATCGGTATTTATGGAGAAATGCGCTCGTACAGTATGTCAAATTTTAGTTTACAATAATAATATTAATAATAATAATGAAAAAAAAAATGTTTGGATACATTTCGTACTATATTAAAGGACTGTAAAAAATACAGAACATGCATTTCATTGGAGGTTATTGGGGGTTGATTTTTAAATTATACTGATAAAAGGCACCAAATCAGATCTTTTCCTATGTAAAGTAATTTATTTGCGTGAATAATTCTAAAGCAAATAAGTTAAAGTCTTCATTATAATGACGTGTGTGTGTGTGCGTATGTGTGTTTGTTTGCGCGCGGTGTGTTTGCGTGTGTGTGTGTGAGAGAGAGAGAGAGACCGAGGGAGACACAGAGAGAGAGAGTAATGGAGAGATGACGAGGGTGTGTGTGAGGTGTGGCGTGTGTGTGTGTTAGAACTTTCCTGACACTCGATAATAACTACTAAATTCACTTCCCCCCTCTTTCTCTCTTTCTGCTCCTTCTGGATCTTCTGTTTATCCAAAATTAACATCCACCGCTCTGCCCTCCAGTAATGCGCAAATTAAATCGATTAATCACGGCTGTTGTTCCTCGGTGGATAAAACCGGAGTAAGCTATTTTGCGTTACTTAATTGTTCGGGAATCTAATTTTCAAATCTAATTTATTTTCTTTTTCCTTTTTCTTCTTGCGCTTTTTTCCCGGATTTCCTATCCTAGATTAAGATAAAAAGAGAGAGAGAGAGAGAGAAGGAGATAGAGACAGAGAGAGAGAAAGAGAAACAGAGAGAGGGAAAGAGGGAGAGCCTGAGAGTCAACGTGGGACCCCTCCTCCCCTTATCCACTCATCCCTCCTTTTTCCACACACACTTCATTGTTCCTGGCTGCAGCTTGCTTGACCGCCCCATTAGGCAGAGATCACATCAGCAGCCGCCACTGATCATGGTTAACACTGCCAGGGCGCACGGATCCGCCGCGATCTGTCAGTCTGCAGACACATGCAGCCGAAATAAAAATGTAAACCCTTAAGAAAAAGAGAGAGAAGAGAAAAGAAAAACTCAAAACGCCGCAACATATAGCAGCAAAGCAAGCTTCATATGAGATGATTATGCTGGAAATGTATTGAAATGTATTCATATTTTCTTTTCACGGACTATTACACGTGGAGATAAATGAAGGATGGCAATAAAATGACTTTTTTTCGACTCTATTTAACACTATCTATCTATCTGGACTCAGTGCAGATGCACCAATGAGGCACCGCGACAGGGGGACAATTCGCACTTCCCAGGCCGAGGAAATCACTTAGCAGCTGTGTAGATTAAAACAAAACAAAAAAATAAAAAAATGTAAGTGGACGCGTGCATTTCGTTTAAAACTATGACCGACATTCAGATAAAACGGCTTTGTTTGTCATTGAAATCCAGCTCCGTTGCCATCATTTACAAAAGGGAAGCGCTGGAGCGTGAAAGACTTCCCAAGATGTTAGGAGTTCTGTGTGAATTCCTGATCACCCACTGCTGCACATAGCTGCAAATTTGAGTTGATTGTTCTTCTTTAATTGTGTGCAGAACTTTACAGTCAACAACAACAGGCATGCAAGGGAGACGCTAGACGCAATTGGGGCATAATGTCGGAATATAAATAATTCCAAATTGCAATTTTTTTTTAACTTAAATACTAATATGTACTCCAACAGTTGGTCAATTTGGAATTAAAAAATAGGCAGAAAAGAACAACTTCTAAGGCAGGAGAAACGCTTTTTTCCCCTCCTGACTAAAATACATGGTCTAAATAATAAGCTTCAAGTCTTCTTCAGCATGAGACGATCTTTTTTTTTCTAGAACCACATTAGAGTTGAAGCATTTTTGTTACATTCTAAACTGTGCGTTGCTGTCAACGACCATCCAGTAAGTTCTGTGTTGAATAACTAAATAACAGTGGTACCACTGCAAAACGGTTTTACCATAAAATGAAGCAACAATAATTTGCAGACTTACCTTTGAACAGAACACAATTTAAAACAATTAATGTAAGTTATGGTGCAGGTTTGTTGTACACCTTCCTGAATTTAATTCATTAAGAATGTGTCTCTTTTTTTTGTAAAACATAATAATTAAAGAAAAAATAAGTTCATCAGTGAAGAGTATTATACTATAGTTAAGAATAGTATCCCGTCTTGGTTCAGGGTGCAGTCCTCCTGTTTTTCCTGGTTGGTCAGTGTTATTCCAGTGAACCAGATTGTGTTCAGAAGGCGTTTCAAATCTGTAAGACAACATCAGCGGGTTTATTGCGAAAACCATTCATTTTTGCCATTGTTCCAACAGTAAATTAAAAACTATAATTTTCTTGATAAATCAACAGAAATGTTTTACAGTGTATCTTGCTGCTCCCGTGTTCAGACATGGACAAGCAACATTTCTACGATTTTTCGAAACTTTTACAGTTCATTTTTATTATTATTGCATGTAGCCTCACGAATTACTCTCACCTGCACAAACAGCACTGAGCACAATTTAGTTTGTTTATTATTATTATTATTATTATTATTATTATTATTATTATTATTATTATTATTATTATTATTATTATTATTATTATTTTATTTTATTTTATTTTATTTTTTCCGAATCATTTGGTCATTAGCTATCGTGGATGTTTAGGCAATTTCTTTTACTCAATGTTCACACATTTTTTCTTGGATATCGGATCGGGGAATTTTATTAAGTGCACGAACCCCAATAAAAAATTGCTTGGCAACGCCTATAGTCTTGCCTGCCAGGTCGACTTACAGGGAAAATCCGGTCTTTGAACACGCTATTTAATTTCAAACAGTTTGTACACCGTGAGCCTGTACACTCCAAGCAATCACATACATAAAATATAAATAAATAAATAAATAAAAAATAAAAAGCTCGTAAAAAATGTGTTGACGACAAGTTGCTCAAATAGTATGGCGGGGTGGGGGGCGGGCAGGGGGGGACACGGGGCATCCAAAACATCTATTTCAGATATATTTACGCGCACGTCTGGAAATGACAACCGTTCCAGATATCTGAGAAGGCGCAAGTGCCACCGTCATGAATATTTATCAGCAGCACTTCACTTGTGGCCAGCAAACCGAGCCTGAAGTGTGTGTGTGTGTGTGTGCTAGCAAAGGTACAGGCGCAGTCTGCAGCTTATCTGCGCATCAGAAAGCTGCTGCTCGCACATTTAGAGGCGGAATTGTCTGTTTGACAACAAACAACAGTCGGTGGATGGGTGCAGGCTATCGTGGCACGTTTGGAAAGAAAATGAAACATGGGGAGATTTGTTTCTCGTGCTTTCTTAGGTTCTGATTTCAGAAGGAAGTACTTTTTTTTTTTCTCTTTACAGACATTTTTTTTAAACGCGTGCAATAACATTTAGCAGATAATTTCAGCCTTAAGACTAACTATTTATTTATTTTTTATTTTTTTTTGGAGGGGAGGCGGGGGGCGTCTAACTGATTGCAGAGCAGAACCAAATCAATAGATTCGACATTTGCACTTGGATTTAACTTTAATGGGGGTTTTTTTGTTTGTTTTTTTTTGCACACACAAAATGCAATTTAGGGAATGAAAGAAACGTCGCTATCCATAAACTGCATCTGCTCCACTTGGAGATCCCGAGATTCATACGTAAAAGGTCAAATTCAAGTCAAGGGCACTTTAGTGCACTTTATTAGTTTGCAGGCATTTATAAAACTGTCACATTTTTACACAGTTGCAGCCATAAAGCGATTCCATATACTAGAATCAATCGGAAAAAAAAATACAACAAAAAAAAACACATGGTGTCAGGAATTAATATTCGATAATCGTTTATCTCTTCTATATTTCACATTATTATTCTACAGTTTACTTTTTTAACTATTTGCATACCAAAAAATAATTCAAATAATTAAATTCTATTTAGCATTTTAAACAAGGGTTATCATTTCATAAGTATCATTACATAACTGGCATTAACCCTTAAAGGACTGTACTTAAAATTTATATTTTTATTAGCTTTCTAAGCATTTGTTTCCCCGTGTGTTATAAACGTTCACCACCCCATCATCTTCATGTGTGGAGATGTTAGCTTCTAGGGCAGAGCAAAGGCATAAGAGATTATTTGAAGCAATAGTTGAGAAACAGAAGTTTTGTCTAATTTGGTTTGTGTGTGTGTGTGTGTGTGTGTCGGAGGGGGGGGACAACATTATATAGCTGAATTGCTATGGTGCTTCAAATGGTGAAATGTACAAATAATTTATTAAACATACAGGCTTAAAATGAGCTTATCAGAAACATTGCTTATTATAGTGGGAAGACGCCTTGTCTACTGTCATATTTCCAGCCTGAACTAAAGGTGTAAATGAAAATGTAATCAGACCTTTAGATAAAATCCCCTCTAAATATAAAAAAGTTTATGTTCTCTGTGCACTGTGTATTGCAGAATGAATCCACTAATCAGGAGGAAATTATATATATATATATATATATATATATATATATATATATATATATATATATATATATATATATATATATATATATATATATATATATATATATATATGGGATGGGGTGATGCCTTGTATTGTATCTAGGATTTGTTTCTTTATTCTTATTGTTATTACTCTATTACTCTTAATTATTATTATTATTATTTATTTATTTAGCCATGTCACAGCACTGGGACATTAATCTCCGCTTTGCTACCGCGATACCAGGGATTTGGGGAAGAGAGGAGGTTCGTTAGAGTGAAACATCGGCTCACGGTGACCCCCTTCGCATCAGTTGTGAAGTCTGACACGCCATTAAAGTTGAGAGTGCGCGGGAGATTTGTGGAGGCACTGACACGGTGTCCTCGTGACGCGTCTCCATTTTTTTTTTATTGACTCGTTGCTAAATGAGGCCACTCCAATTAGCGCTCTGCGGCAGCGTGAGACCGCTGCGCACCTCGGAAGTCCCACGGAAAACAAACACGCGTGTTCATACGTTGCTTGCTCTGGATAAACAGGGAAAAAGGAAAACCGTCGGAACGGACTTCAATGTGGAGGATATACGCAATAAGTCTCTGCTATACCGCTCTATTCGTCAGATCATGGCTCATTTCAGATTTTCTTTTTCTTCCCTAGTTAATCTTATCTAAATTGCCAATAAACCTATATCATTTTTTTTACATGTCTTCAGCTGTTTTAAATATTGACCAAATACCAATTTTGATCCAGACTTCTATTTAATGTTTGGACATTGCTTAGCATATTTCTAAACAAAAATTATTAGTAGGTTTATCCAACGTTGTGGTTCAAAGGTGGAATGCCAAAAGAAGGCTGATGCTGTTTAAATTTGCCAATAAAAGTTGTTTGAGTTGGTGAAATGGTGTTAACCGAGGATAATGTTCAATATTTTTGTTTAGAATAATTATAAACAGGAAAGGTGGGGTTATTGGCTAAAGATATCATGGGACATAAGCCACATTTTTAGATCAAAAGAATGTATTTTCCAAACATTAAGCTCAATTTAAGAGCTAAACCAACCTCCGCGTATTCATTCCCACCACATGTTAGTGGTGTAGATGGAAAGCTCAAGTCCTGGCAGCATTTCTTTTAATTAATTAATCATTTGCCCATGTCTTTTGATTTAATGTACATATGGTGCCTTAACGTTGCTCAATGGAGAGAAGGTCTTCTCGCTTACGGAGCCGCTTATCGACATCTGTTTGTCTGATAAGTCTGAAAATGACACCTTATTCTGCAGAGAGGACGACCAGCCAAAGATAATCAGGAACAGCTTTGAACTGATCCTTTCTGCATCACTATGCCTTGTATTATTAGAGTGAAGGTGATTTTGGGTGAAATCATAGCTGGAACCAAAACATGCCAGGATATAACTGTATTGTACAACACCCAGTGTGATATGGACAGTGGTATGGATAGTTCTCATTTTGTTGTAAACTTTTTTATTTAAACATTTAAACAATGACTTCAGATTATTACCCGATTCACTTTTGTTCTAAATATTGATTTACTTTATTCAACAGACTCATAAATATCTTATGTGGGGTGTCAACTATTTCTCTAACTTAAAAAAAGGACAAAATCAGACCTCTAGATTGATATGTGAAAGTCGTAATAAAAAGCACCTTTTATGTGGCAGTATTTCTTCCCGAATTCAGTATGAACAACATGTCATCACGTCAAACATTCTCTCTATCCTCTGCACATGCACAGAGTCTCAGGGTCACATATCCTCTTGTTTTTTTTTCCCTTTCTATTTTATTTTGTCTTTTTATTTTCTTTCTTTGGGCTGCGGCCCAAAGCCTTCTAAATATTTTTCAAAGACAACTAGCAATAAATATAAGTTGTTTTGCCTGCCTTGTGTTTTGAGTGAAGATATTTTAAATAAAACGAGTTGCATTTTCTCGCTCCCTAGTGGCTGAATCATTCCAGGAAAAAAAAAGAAAAAAAGTGTGCTAAGAAATAAACTGGATTCATAATTCCCCCTGGTTACTCGGTTTGTGCAAACACAACTGCTGCTATTCTCTGTGGTAATGTCAACATATACTATCTTTATTGGTAATGTGTGATTGAATCTGATGAACAGGTATAGCAATTCAAGAAAGCTTTCCTTGCCTTGTGTTTGTCGTGTGCACATCTGGACAGTTTCCATCCTTTTATTATGAAAGTTCTTCTCATCCAGAGACGGTTAAGAATGGAATAAAACTGTTAGTGTTCTCAATCCAGAACTCAACCCCCGACCCTAAACCCCATAGTAAAAGTTTATTACTTGCTGGAAGGGTGCAGGTAAGCTAGAAACATATTTTCATTCCACATTTGAGGTGACCTTTCAGTCATTCTGACATCTTATCTGTAGGATCACAACACCGCTAAGCAACAAATCAACAGCAGCTAATGCCGATGCCTCAATCCCAGGCCATCTCTGCAGCGTGTGTGTGCGCACCCATTTACAATTATACAAGCAATGCAGAAAGAGGGCAATTAAAGGTAAAATTTGGCAACAGAATGCAGAAATCAAGGTATCATCAGCGTAAAGGAGCACTTGGCACAAAGCACTTTTTTGCCAGCTGCATCAGCGGGACACAGGTGGAAATGCAAGGCGAGCGACTGTGAGAGCCAGGAAAGACTTGGACCCTGAATGTTTCTATCTGTGTGGGAGTGTTTGTAGGACTCTGCACCAATCTAACACAGCCAGGATATATTACATGATGCTGTCAGAGGAAGGCATTTGGACATCCAAGCCCAAACTGATTCCAAGAGAAGAGTAATGCAAAGAAAACTTCAAAACCAAAAGAAAGTAAATAAAACAGTGGCTGTAATGGTTTCTAACAAGACAATAAAACCAATGAAAAATGCTTCGGTTTAAGGAAGTTGCCAATAACTCCAAACTAAGTGAGATGTACCAAATACTTCTCGGCAAGCCGCCAGTGTGCAGCACATAGCCCCAATCTGTTTGCAGCAGCTGACTCCAGCTCCATTTTTACATCTCTGACTCTGATGTTCTTCGATCCCACAGTTAACTGAGTGATACTGTGAGAGGTTTCAGTGAGAATGGATACAAATTGGTGATGTAATAGTGTCACTTTGGTCCCAGAAGCTGCAATGACCTCCACGATCTCCTCACATGGGATATGAGAAAACACCTTTTTGACTACAAGAAACACATGCAGGAGGTTTAAAGCGATTCCAGATTCTTATTAACACACAACAATGTGATATTGAAGTTAACTAGTAGACAAGTAATGGTTAAGGATTCAAAGCACATACAACTCAAGATCTAATTTTGATGAAGATGCATAAATGAATCAAGCCCTACTTTCTATTCTTTTCTTGTTGTAGTGTGTATTATCAACAAATTCAGTCTTTCATTAGTGCACCATTTTATGTTTTCACAAAAAAGATTTATCTGTTCTAACCGAGTAACCAACCGCTTGACAGTTGCAACTGTGATCGTTAAATTTGTCTGCTAATATTAATTTATGAAGAAAACATTTTCTGCATTGCAAAGCTTGTGTGTGTGTGTTTTCTTTCTTTTTTTCCTGCTTCCTTCCAGCTGCCCGTTGCTCACTCACGGCTTGATTGATAACAATTGGCCCAAATCTGCTGGGTCCAGGTGTTTGCTGTTTATTATTTTCCCTCCTTCTCCAATTAATCACTAATTGGTTGTTTTCCACCTGCGATGGAAATTATTATTTCCTCACTTCTGGCAAAATCCTCACAGCAATATACTTCCTTGGAAGGATAAATATCAAAATGCTTATTGACAAGTGTTTGGGTTTGCAATAAAGAAAAAAAAAAAAGCTATGAAGCGTCTGAGTGACATAAAGAGCAAAAATAACCCGCTCTGATTGGGTCATTGCAGTTCTAGAGGACTCTCTCTCTTGGCCGAGGTAAGTTCAGTGTGATGGATTTTTATGTCGACATATGGAAGCACTTCACTGCCAGACTGGAATGTGTTTGAATAAGCTCTGCAATAATAAAGACCTTTACAATAAAATGTGTCACCTCCACACAGAAAACACAAAAACACTGAGCTTCTTTCATTACTCCAACTCATTTGAAGATGTTCCCTCTTTTTTGTGTGTGTGTGAAGTTACTTGAATGCCTGCGCGCTGCAGCTCAGCTTTGCAGAGGTATAATGAAAGCACTCCAGCAAAAGGGCAAATAAAATGTTAACGCTCGTGAAAGGTCAGATCCTTTCACAAGATCAAGTTCTGAAAAACAGCAAAGCTTTAAGCGTCTAACAAGGTCTGAACCTGCTAAAAAAAAATGGGAGCGCTGCAGCCCCACCCTGAATGAAAGTTTATGTTAGAGCAATGTGCGATCCCGCATCAGAACAACAGGCAACATATTGCCTCACTAGTACTGTTGTTTATGAGGGCTTCGCTGCAGCTGTGGCATCTCAAAAATGTATGTTACAGATTCAATTTTAAAGCTTTTCATTATTATAATGAAATACCTGACGAAAGTATTTGTGCCCATTAAGCATTTTTATATTTTGTCACATTATAACCTTACATTTTAAGGCATGTAAGATTTTTCAGTTCGGAAGTCTATATGAAATCTATTCACTGTTTTCCACTTTCCATAAAAAAATAAAATAAAATAAATATGAATAGCTTGGTGTGCTTTTGTATTGTACACCTCTGTACTGTAACCCCCCAAAAAATCAAGTACAACCACTTCAATTCAGAACTCACCAAAAAAGCATGAATACAGCTTCTTACACTCCGATCACAAAGTGCAAGACATGGCCTTCCCAATCAGAGATGCAGTCAAAAGTTTTTACTGTAACGTCTGGGGAGCTGCAGAGATCTACAGCTCAGGTGGTGGATTCTGTCAGAAAGGACACCTAAGAGATGCACACAGCACAAATTTAACCATTACTAAGAAGAAAGCATTTGAGTCAAGAAAACCAGGAGTGTCGTTTGTAAAGCAAGCCATAAAATAGACAAAGCAAGTATGTGGACAAAGAGGTCCAGGTCAGAGAAGACCATATATTAACTCTTTGCCTGTATGAAAAATATTATGCATGAAATGAAACTAATACTGTACATCACACATAATATACTATCCACAAGGTGAAACATGTAGTGCACGACAATGTGCAGTAGGCATGCATTTCTTCACCAGGGACAGGGAAGCCGACAAACGTTACTGGGAGGAGGTGTGTGCTAAATACATGGCTGGTTGCAAGGTTGCAAAAGTCTTAAAACTTGGGCAGAGATTCGCCTTCTTGTGGGACAATGACACTAAGCTTACACACAGACCTAAAACAAAATGGTTCAGATCTGCACGTCCTCATGTGCTAGAATGCCCCAGTGAAAAGTTACATTTTAAATCCAATTATATATGGGTCTTGTATTTTCTTTTATTTACAAAAAAGAACATACTTTTCAAAACGCACAGTGTGTAATCCAAAAAGAAAAACGATACACTCTTTCATTGCACTAAACAATTCTACACTCTATTTGTTTATCACATAAAATCTCAATAAGACACATACCTTCAGTTTGCAAAGTGACAATCTAAAAAGGTTCAAAGGATACAATAACATTTGTTCTGGTACTGATATCAAATCATGGTTTAAGTTGATGCGAACAAATGTTTACTGTCAGTGAAGTAAATATCAGGACTAATGTTTAGTTGTCACATGACTTGACTTTATTTAGTACATTTCTTTAGTATATGACAATCCCCTGCCCTGCATCCACACTTTGTCATTAGATACATAATGCCACACGCAGCAGTGGACTGGGTTATATGGACAAGTGATAAGATGTCTCTGAAAAGAGCAGAACTCCCAGTTAAATGTTGCTCCCAGTCTTATGTGATGTTACTGTTCATCTGTCACTGCTTCACAGAGAACTGCTGCTCTGTCATCATCACACACATAAATGGCTGCATGTTGCTTACCTAATAGTGAGTATAGGAGGATTGTTTTGAAAGCACCCATTTTTGCAAATTATTTCAGCACTTTCATGTTTAAATCCCCCCATAATTTGTCTGTGTATGTGGAAAATCTTTAGAAATGATCTTGTTTATCCTTAAAGTCTCAATCTGTAATTGAGTCTTACTGTTTAAACTGTCACTGCTCTGCGGGAGTTGTTTATGCTTTTAATTATGCAAGTGATGAGTTTTGTAAAAGTTGAAAATAAAGGAGTCTGATGTTTAATCCAAATGTTTTAGTGTTGTTTTTTTTGCTTTCTTTTGTTGAATAAATTAAACAATTTTCAAGTTTTAGTCACACTTTCCAATCAGGCAAATCTAAATATTTTCTTTCATGCTGAATCCAAAACAGAAAGAAATAACAGCCTATTTATGCAAACATAGTCATAAGGCTTCGCTGACAAGACAACGTATGAGGCACCATGAGAGTGAACCAAAAAAGGTAGCCAGTTACGCTGCCTTTTTTCCTCAACCCCTCTATTTAGTACTTCCCATAGAAAGACAGATTGGAACAGGATTAGAGCCCATAGAAACATGTTTAAAATAGTGTTTGCATCAGGCACTGAAAGCTAATTATAACCAAGGAGAGTGTGAAGGATTAGTGTTCTGATCCTGAAGCCTGTTAGACAAAAAGGTGACACAATGCAAAGAGTTTGAACAGTTTATCCTACTGGGATATTCTCTGTGGTTTCTTTTATGCTGATGTGTTATGCTGATGTGAATCATAACTGTTATGTTATGATATGTCCATTGCCACATTATTGGTGCTTCTCTAAGGCACTCTTCAAAATGAGAAAGGCTAGAGAATATGCCATTTAAATAAGTTTAATACCTGCTGAAATTCATAAATCAAGAAATGGTCACACGGAAAACTCATACTTTTTTAAACTTGCTTATTTCTACAGTCCCTTTTACCTTTTTCTTAAATTAAAGTGCTTAGTAACTTCTAATAATTTCTCAATAACTTCCTGTTTCCCATTTAACCAGTCCTGAAAGTGTAAAAGACGGAGCAACATGCCATGTAATAAAAGTGGAATAGTGTTGAGTTAGAAAATGATAAAGATTCAATTGTTTCTTGTTGGGGAGCTGGAGAAAAAAAAAAAAAAGCTTTTTCATGAGTTTGTACTCAACAGTGTAGAAGGTAGTCTTCAATTTGATGCAACATTTTTGTTTATTTAGTGATTTATTTGTCATATTTATTCATACTTCTATTGTCCTTACATTACTTTCACATCAAACTGCACCTCTCACCTACTTAAACTGTAAAACGGTAATTATCTGGTCATTGATCTGCAGTCCCAAGATAACTAGCAACCCCCACCTAGCTGTGCTTTTGAAAAAATCAAGGTGCCCCTGATTTACTGTCGGTGACAAATACAAAGACATTTTAGCTTTTGGTTGGTGCTGGAGGGTGTTGTGATCAACCTTCCCTGATTAGCTTTAACTACTTGTAGATCAAACAAATTATGCCTACATGCATTTCATCAGAGGCATCACTCGCCAGTGGACCTGTTCTAATCCTAAATATCCACCAAGAAATCTCTGTTTGCTCCCCCAAACATGTGTTTCCCAACTTCCAAAATTAAATCATCATATTTTCTTCTCCTAAACAGCCTCTTTCTTAATCCCCTCTCTTTTGTCTGCAATTAAGTTCATTCAAGTTGATGATTGCTGCATGTGCAAATGGTTTTGGTGAAGCATCAATCTCTGTCAGCGGCGCAATAATGCAGACATTCCATACTGGGACACTTCATGAGCGGAGGAGACACATGGAAGAGGGAGGGAGAGTTCCCTAAATCAAATAAAGGCTTGTGTTCTGGCTAAAGCCTAAGAAGCAGCACCCCAGTGAGGATGCATTGGGAATGAAATTATACACAGCACCCCTGGTTACACCGTCTGCATTTTTATATATTACTGTTCTAGAGAGGCTGCAGAGGTTTATCAAATAAATGCAGGATACAATAAAATGTTAATGCCATGAACACATTTATCAATCAGAAATATTAGTTTAGTCCCTGAAATTAATGAATTGATGATTTTAACAAAGCAAGCAGAAGTAACTTTAAAAATTTCCCAAATCATCAGCAAACTTGAAGATTCATCTCATTCACAAGGCTTTCCTGCTCACATCTCTGCCCGATCTCGGCTCCCAAAGGCTTTATCACTCCTGATTCAAAGTCCCTTGACTTTGCGTCCCAACTTGATGTTGATATCATATGAGGCAGATTCTCACATGGAAAGTATGCAAGAGGCTGCAGGGGGACATGGGATGGAGAATGATAAGACTGGATGCCCTTCATCTTTCTCTCTGAGTACAGGGCCTAAGTCAATTTTACTCACAGCATGAGACTTTCTCCAGCCCCAAGTTTTGAGTAAATCCAATCAACTGTCCACAGGATTGAGATGTAGTGTGCCACTGATGACAGAGTTTGTTGTAAGGCAAAGATGCAATGCAGCATTTTTAATAAGATGCTTCCCTATAGACCCACTTAATATACTTATAATATGATGTATTGGAAATATTACGCTATTATAGACCATCAAACAAGCAGGAAGTGTATATAAGTGTAACCCAGTCCAAAATAAGGGCATTTTGTATTGAGTTAAGTTCATGGAAGGAATAATAAGTTAGAATGTGTTAAGCATGTTTGCTTAAATATGTCAAAATTGTTATAAATAAGTGTTAACAAAAAGAAATGTATTTAAAACCGTTTTTATAGGAAAGTAATCTTCACCATATTTTATTTTGAAGGACTGATGTTTGTAAGAGGAAGTGGGGTAGAACAAAGCAACTTCACTGGTCCGTGGTTGGCTGAGGGTCAAGGAGAGACAGGAAGTAAGAAAAAAAGAAATGAAAAGAAAGGTGAACCGCGCTGATAAAACGTGGCGGAGTTATTAATAAACGAGTGTTTTAGCAGATATTTAGGCTTTCAACTCGACAGTCTGTTAATAGATATCGACTCTACACTCCTGTTTGCAGCTACTGTGATAATTTCAGACCGGAATTCACTGTACAGCAGGTGGAAAGTCATATGTAATTCTCGCTAACGCATTAGCATTCATTAGCACAGTGGATGGACATTGAGTACTGTGAGCTAACTCAGCTAACAGAAGACTTAACTAAAGTTTCCGCCGTGGGAGCGTTCCAGAGTTGAGCTTAGTGCAGAGAGATGAACCTACACTGAGAGTTTTGCGACTGCTGGAGGACTGTTTTCTGAATCCTGTGGACCGAGGGACTGGTGAAGGAGCTGAAGACATCTTGCCAACTGGGACTAAGGACAGGTGAAATTCCAAGAAGGTTCAAGATTTTCCTTTTTGAGTAAGGTACCAAATTCAACGCTTCGTCATCACATCAGGCCTGCAACGGGTTTTTTGGGGGGAATTGTATTTTAGTTAATTATTGCCGGCTTAGGTGAACATTGAAGTGTGGGCCCACATTAATTAACATAGGTTTTGTGAAACCAAAAGACTGAAACTTTTACCATTTCTGTGAATTTATTATTGTGTTCAATATGTGTTCAAAATCTCATACAGGTGTGTGTTTGATTTTTTGTAGAATAGTATTTGGAGAATATTATTCTTGCTCAAAGCTATAATATTGGGTGAAAAGAATAGAAAAGTACTGGTGTATTATTACTCTAAAGTGAAACTTAACAAAGGGTTAAACACGAGAGTGTTATTATTTGTAATTTAATGGGTTTAATGAACTCAGGGGCCCTTACCTACTTCAGACCGGTATAATTGGGCTACATAAGCTTCTTTATAAGCTATTGGATTGACTTCACATGCTCTGGACAAAGGGGTGGGAAAAGTAATCCACAACAGACTTTTGCCCTTTTGCCACATATAGTTGTTCCTGACCAATAAACAAATAAGAATATCAGACAAGTGAATATAAACTCCAGTTTTCAAATGATGGTGTGATGATGAAGGTAAACAACGCTGATCCAAAATATATATAAAAAAAAAAACTGTTCAATTGTTATTCTTCAGTCTGATTTTCACTGAGAGATTATTTCTGCCAAACCTGTAACACAAAGAAATCACCGAGAAAGGAACCTGTCTGACAACGCAAAATAACTAAAATATCTCAAAAAGCAGCGCCTCATGCCTAATCTGAGGAAATTCAAGTACTGATAAAAACAAACACATCTTAGAAATTTACATTTGTCTGTTGGGTTAGGGTTATGAAGCAAAGTCCAGGATATTGTGACTCCAGAAAACCACAGTGTGAGCCAATATCGATGAAAGGAGAAAACATGTAACTGTGGTGGTCTTTCTAAGGAATGGCCTGCTGACTAATTTTATCCAAAAAGTGCTCTGACAGGAAAACAAAGAAAAACACGCAGAAGCAACAAGTAGCTTTTCCCTGGTTGGTTTAGAAGCAAGCTTCACCAAGCAGATCCAGATTTTTTTTATGCATCATGTGCTTTCTTACTATTGTACAATATTTGTGTAAAGTTACTGTTAAGTTATATTTTTGTTTTCCACCACTGGCTCATAGCCACTGAGTGACTGTTGCATTGACAGATTTTCTTTTATATCCAATTTGGTCAAAAGGAAGACACCACTCAAATTTTTAATTTAGATTCCAAGCAGTTTGTGTCAAAGTCCTCTGGGAAGTAAATCAGTTTGATAGAACTCTCACCTGGAAAAGCATTGATATTTATGTCCACTTTGTCATGTTTTGCGTGTAGCAAGCAGGGAAATGCTGTGGGTTTAGCTCAGCATTACTCGCGCGCCCTGACATAGCAGCATAGCATGAAATCCCAGAGTCTGCCAGGTGCGAGTTCCTAAATTATACTTCCCCTGAATGTGCATCGACAGTTTGACAGGAGGAACTGTACACTGCTATTGTGCTCTCCAAAAACACAGAGCAAACATAGATCACAGCCCGTGCACCCAAATGTATCACTGTCTTTAATTTATCCTTTTTCTTTTTCTTTTGGGCACCTTTCACCCTTTCTCCTCCTCTCTCATTTCTTGGATTGGCTTGATTCCATGCTCATTAGCATGTCCCATTATCTCCTGGAATATTCAGGGGAATGTTTCCACTTGCTGCCACTCCAATTATTATAATATACAACGTGGTTCATGACATTCAAGTTTCTGGAAGTGCTTCAGATTTTTTGTCAAGGTCCTCAGTCACACATGAGGGCTGTGGATTTTTCAAGGGCATCTGTTCAAAGCTGGCCCAGAAGACAGACAACACAGCAGAGGGGCGGGGTTGATGAAAGCGGAGGGCTGGGGGGCTTGGCGCATGTAGAAATGATCCACCTAGAATTTGTTGAATCAAATCCTTGCACCTGGATATAATTGTCTTGCTGCTGTGCTGGGAGTTGCTACTGTCAGAATGGGACCAAATTAGTGGCCCCAAAATGGTGACCTGTCAAGGCTTGTGGCTTCACCTGGTATCATATTTTACCAAGGCAGAACTGTTGGCTTGAGTTGCACAGTAGCAGTTGTTTTGATTATTTGACCGGAAAACTGTGTCGCTCAGAATTTCTTCCAAAATCAACCTGGAAAACATCAAACACCCCAATGTGTTTGTTGCTTACCTGTACCTGTACTGCCTCACGAAAATATTTACACCACATTGACTTTTCTGCATTGTTGACTTATTTATTTTGTTTATTTTATGTGACAGATCAAAACATGATGCACAATGATTATCAATAATTTTTCCGAATAAAACTAGAAAATTGCAGTCTGGTTTATGTTTTTGAGTCAATAGCTTTTGGAACCACCTTTTGCTTCTGTTGCAGTTATAAAAGTTTTTTGATCACTTATTTGAACATCTTCACTCTGAAATTTTTGTCAGAGTACCTGAATCAGTCATACTGAAATTAGAGCAACTGCAAACATCCATGCATTTGACTGACCACTATTTTAAAGTATTGAAAGCACAGATTAATATAAACTAGCTAGCGATAAATAACTATGAAGCAAAAAATATGTATATAATCACCAAGACATCAATAATATTAGCATATACCGTATGTTTATATTTTGTATGATGACCAGAAACTATTAAACTACCATATCTACATTAAAAATAAGTGTTCATTTAGATATGCTATCATATAACAGTATGACAAAATACTCCAGGGAGTTTTTCTGCACAAAGAAATAGCCCATTCTGGCTAAAGAGTTCTGCATGGATACACAATAATCAAACTCCTTTATTCTTGCCCTAAATTTATATCACCTGTGTCTAAAGTATAACAAGAACATATATACTCACTTGTCTGAAGTTACCTTGGGTTATCTTACAGTTTGTGTGTAAGGGAAAATAATAATTCCTTTTTAATTAAATTATTCAGTTTAGACAGTGGCAAGAATAAAGAATTGCAATCGTGGGGGGTCGGGGAAATAATTTCTCACACTGATAAATCTTGTTGAACATAATGCCATGCCTACGCATTCCCTTAAAAATATTAATAGAGCATCCACTATTTATATTCCTGGATAAACGTCCCAGGTGCTTATGAGTTTTGGTGTTATTCATTACCAGCTGTTGACAAATTACTATTTTGTTTAACATCAAAAAAGTTTGACTTAGTAAAGTTTTCATTAGAAAGAAAAAAAAATAAGCTTTAATGAAATGTGTTTGTTGGGGGATACAATGGAATTTGAGAAAATATCACTAATTTAGGAAACCGGTTACTAAAGTACAACTTTTCTATGTTATAAAAGCATGCTTATATTTAAATTAACCCCTCAGGACAACATTTACAGCTTACTAAAAAGCTTAGTGGGTTTTGAATTCATTCAAAACAGTAGATGGACATGATTTGTCCAACCCCTGCTGCAATTGTAAAATTTGCATATTCCATTTGTTGTTTACAAAGCCATTTTCTGCTTTGTAATTAATTGGTAAAGTTAAATGAAATCTTTATTTTTTCTTTAACATTCTGTAGCAACAATCTGTTGAAGCTGAGGTTTTCTTCGTACCAGGGTGTGTTTGCAGAATGGAGTTGCTTGCAGTTCAATGCCGAGGACAATTGAAGTGGATTATTGAGCTTTATTCCCATTAGCTATTCAGTGTCAGTAATGTCTTCCACCGTTTATTTGAAGATATTAAATGAAGATAACTTGTAAAAAAGAGTGAATTCTAAGTATGTGATGAACACAGGGAAAATTAGTTGTTTCCTTGCTGTTTCAGTTTTTCTGTCTTGGATAAGAGACCAAAAATGTGTTAGAATAAGTACTAAAGAAACAATAAATGGTCAGTAGTGGTCACACCAAAAAGCTATTTTGTACAGCAAAGCAGTTTAACAATTAAAAGATTTGGTATACAGTATACCATATTTTCTGGACTATGTCACATCAGTAAAAAACTCCATCATGAGGGGAAAAATAATTATGTAATTGCACTGGAATATAGGTCACAATAATTTAGAAATAATTTAGTCAAACGTTATATAGACCTAGTTCATGTTAATAACATGGTCCGGTGACACATGGTGTTGAGTTGCTTTTCAATGAGCTCATGGAAATTATGGACTATGGCATGATGGATTAATGTCCATGTTCTACATCAGAGTGGTCAGAAACAACTACTCCACTGGCAAAGTGTGCAGCAAAGTGGAGATGCATGTAGTGTAAATCCGGGGTGACAGAGAGGCTGTTGAGTTGAATGAAGTGTCAACACCAAGAAGGCTGCCTGCAAAGTCTTTTATTTTCATCTCCTTGGCATCTATCATAGTGTGGAGACATAACTGCACTATTCACAAGCCTCAACAAGTTATAGCAGTTTCAAAGAGCAGTACTGACAAATTGGCATAGCTCTCTAGACTCGCTAGTGTAAGAAAATATGATGAGGTAGCACAGATCGTCAGAACACAGACAAAACGTTATTTATGTACACAACTGTGGACTTTGGATTATCCTTTGTCATGAAGCTCCATTTTGTCTTTTTTAGTTGATGTGAACATAGTTTGTTTGCAGTTGGCACATAAAACCAAAAAAGCAGTTGGTGGTTTTGTGGCCTCTGAATTTTTCAAAGAATTATTTGTTTCACAGTTTGCAGACAATACAAAAATGTAAATTGAAATGACAGACTGAGCATTTTGTTAACTTGTAAATCAATTTCATGTTCTTTTCTTTTTCTTCGCAAGAGTGATTTGTTTCACAAAGAGAGCCTTGGAAATGTATTCACACCCCCTTAAGTATTCACACTTTGTCACATTACAAATGCAAACATTTTATTTTACTGGGATTTTATGTGATAGATGAACACAAGTGCATAATTGTCAAATGGAAGGAAAATAATATTACGAGGTACTCAAAATCTTTAAAAAAATTCTGAAAACTATGGCTTCAATTTGTTTTTAGCATCTTGATTCAATCTTTTTTTAAACAGACATCATTGTTCTTCTATTTGTCAACAATGCACTACTTTGTGTTGCTCCATCACATCCAAACCCCAATAATTTACATTCTGGTTTGGGGACATGCCATTTGTCAGCACATGAAAAAAATTTATGAAATAGGATTTCTTTTGTTTTGCAAAACCCACATCTTCAATCTATATCTTCCTGCCTAATTTGACTTTATTCTTTCATGTGGCTAACATTCTAAGATTCTTACTTCCCCATGTAAACAAAACCTTCTCCAATGCACTGTAACTAAACATTCAGTTCCATCATTTGAACTCACAAAAGAGGTTTTTGAGGAAACTAGTGCTAAATTTGGTGTAATCCATCACAGGTTTATCTGCATCTGCACCTGCATGGTCCCGGACTCCCTCATGGGACGGAGCCTGTAGACGGTGTGGCACGTCCTCTAATGGGTGAATCAGCTGGCAGGTGTGCCCCAGAAGCTTCTCTGCCACCTGCACACTGGACACTGCATAAGTGGTCTGAACTGTTTTATTGCTTAGTTAGACAGAGAGATACACCTGGGCTTGGTTGAATTAAATGCTTAATGGCTTGCCTGGCTTCTGGAGAAGAGAATCTCTTGTTTACAATTTTGAATCTCAATGGACCTCGATGAATATGAAATTGCATAACGGATTGCGCTAAATTAAACCCATTTATCTTCTTGTTGACCTTTTACCTGCAGAAAGAAACTCAATAGCATCTGCAACTTATTGGCAAAAGAAGATGTGATTGGTGGAGAGTAAATGTGTAACAAAGCTTCCCTTTTGATGACTGATGAGATTTAGAAAACTTAATTTTCTAACTAATTCTTTTACTAAGTTGAAATTACTTACTGGGAATAAGAATAGAGCAAAAAATAAAAAATCAGCCCAAGAGGTTTCATAATCTACTTAATTAAAATCTTTATTTGGAGCAAACTGGCTGCGAAACTCAAATGCCCTGTAGCACTGTAATGAAAGCAATTTAATGCAGTGGAGGAGCCATGAACAGATGATGAAAGTTTACAATGATATAATAAGAGATAAGCTCTCCATAACAAAGAGACATTTAAGCAAAATCAACAACGTTTCGCTATTTATTTCTAAAAACAGACAGCACTCCTTGGTGAGAGGAGGGCTACACCCTGAACAAGTTGCCAATATGTCCCAGGGTATATCAAATATTTGCTGGCATTTATTTGAAGATATACTTATAAACATATCCATAACTTACTATTATATGATAATATATCATAAAATGGCAGAATGGTGTTAGTCTGTAATCATTTCACTGGATTGAAATGTTCTCTCTAACTCATCCTGAGGGTGTTCTGTCAGGTTGACATCGGTACTGAGCTGGTCAGCCAACTTCCTTCACAACAAATTCATCCCTTCATGCCTTTGTGGGTCTTGCTCTGCACATTGATGCAAAGGTATACTGGGAATGAGCACTGTTTTTCATAAAACACATAGAACAGACAAGATTGCTTTTAGTCTAATATCCTCGTCACACTATTGTGCAAATGCATGGGATTTTAATTGTGGGTAGAAAGACACCAGAAAAGAAGAAAACATAAGACACTAAATTCACAAACTATGCAGAAAAAAATAACACATTTCCACATTTTACATTTTTTGAATCAATTTTATTAGTTTCTACTTTCTGTTTAATTCTTATTGTGCATGTTTAAATTATATGCATTCCTGATAATACTGTGTTTTTATTTGCCTGGATGCTGTAAAAAGTTTTTTTCTTACTTTACGGGCTACGTACTAAGGACGTTCTAAGACGGGACATAAAATGAAGATGCTCAGATTACAACACACAAACACACAAAGTGAGTGTGGCATCTTTCACTCTGTGAATTATCCCTAATGCCAACGCACAATTTCAGACCCTGTGATATGAAATTAATGTATTACTTCAGAGCACAGCTAATTATCAAACTCAAATTAAACATCTTGTATTTACAATAATTAGAGTGTAATAATTGCAGTCATATCATTTCATTACAGAAATGACATTGCTGTAATTTAGTCTTCAATTTTAACCTAACAGTTTTATCACACATCTCAGATTTAACACTTATCAAAAAACTTGAAAAGCTTTCTAATTGATAAATATCAACCATAGTGTTGTTTGATATTATGCCATATTAATAGATTTTCCAGTTTGTTTTTATTGTATTGTAAATAACATGTTTTATCTTTACACAATTTTTTTATCATTTCTGTTACGAAATTATGCATATAAATAGTTTATAAATTATTTCAACCTGAATTCTTTAAACTGACTCTGTTGATTCTTTTTTAAACCAGTACAAATAGAAACACAGTCTGCACCACAGTGGCAAACCCCGCTCCATCTCCCAAGTGTCCTCTTTGAGTGGGCCAACCCCCCGTCTGTGCTGCATTACTTTTTACTTCTTGAGATTTAAACTGTGGCAGCAACACATAGTGTAACAGCTCCCTGGAGAGAACTAGTGATTGCACTCCAGTGCACGAGGTGATATTATGTTTAATGTGTCGCTTTAGTCCTTGAGGGGCTCCCAACATCTGGCACGATTTTAATTCCTCGAATGCTCCCTCTTCTAAGTCTTTCACTTCTCCAGAGAGTCACCGATGCATTCCTTAGACTGAATAGGTCATTTCTCAGTATTCTATTAAATATACAATGGCGTACAGTGCAGAGTGAAAATATTTGTCTCTTTGCTGATTTCTTCAGGTTTTGCTTCACTGTTTTAGACAATTTAACAAACATTCCAAAATAACCAAAACAACCTGAGGAAAATTAAAGTTTAATTTTCAAATGATGTTGCTATTTATTAAGGGAAAATCAATCCAAACAAATTTGAGCCTGTATGAAAAGCAAATGCTCCCCAAACCTAGCAAATAGCATTGCACCCTTGGTGACAACAACTGTGATCAAACGTTTGCAATAACTGACAGCGTGAAAGTCTGTTTAAGATCATTTCTCAGCATCTCAGTCTTATTTCAGACCATACTGTGTGTTTTGGTTTGTTTTCAGTCAAGCAGATATGGCCTCGTTGCTGTGCTTTGGATCATTATCTTGCTGCATCAGCTAAGGACAATTGAGTTAAAGGTAACCTGTCCAGATCCTGAAGCAGAGAAGTGGCCCTAAACTTACAGATTACTATCACTGTGCTTTACTCTTAATATTATGTGCTTTTTCTAAAACTGTGTGGTGGTTTACAGTTCTACGAAAAAAGTCAATTTATGTATTATCAGACCACAAAAACTTTCTCAAAAGTCTTGATCATCATCAACCTGCTTGTAGAGAAATGCAGTTATAGCCTGGCTACTTCTGGTAAGGTGAGCCACAATTTTTCTATTGTAAATTCATAGATAATGGCTGTAACTGAGATTGCTGCTGTCCCAAACCTCATAACAACTTTTGGACCCTTTCCAGATCAACAGTTGTCAGTGAATCACTTGCTCTTGAATTTTCTAGTCTACTTGTTGTCACAAGGAATTTTGTTGTTCTACGGGACTGGTAGCAATCAGGTCTGCGTATAGTTAGTAGAATCAACTTAGCTTGCTATAAATTTTGGCCAGTCTAAGTTAATACATGAGTTAACAATAGGATCTATTATTTTCTCTCACAATGGTACATTGGGTTGGAAAGCTGTGGCCCTTTAATAAAGGAAAACCTGATTCAAAAGGTGGTTAATAAGAACAAAAATATAATACGGAATATTAAAGTGGGACACAAACAAAAGACATCTGTATGGGGCTAAATCTTGTTATGCTGATTTACTTTTAAGTATACTTTATACATTTCTTCTTGCAACTTTTACTTCAGGTCACAGGTGCTTACAGCTGTTCCCTGCAGGCCCTCTCGGCTCCCAACTCTTAGCTAGTTGTCCCGCAATAGAGGCCAGCTCCCTGCAGTAAGAGCCCATGCCGGAAACCGGGTTTGATTTGTTGATGCAAGTGTGCTGAGGGCAGACTGGGGGCCGAGCATTAATGGGTTCGAGACAATAGGCCATCACTAATCAGAGACCTCAAGGTTGCCATGAGGTTAATTGTGATGCAGGTGGCTCTAGGAGGAGGGGGCGAATAAGAAACGTCAACTCCTTTGCTGTTTCAGCGGCCATTGTGTTCTAACATTAAGCCCCGGGGCAAGGATTTGGCTTTCTCTCTCACTCTTCCCCTGTGTCCTCTGTAGCTTTTAATTTCTTATTATTCACTGATTCCTATTCAACCTCGGTGGGTTAAAAAACCCTTTTTGCCACGTGTCAAAGGAAATGTTAATATTGAGCCTGTCCTGGCTGTTGTGATGCATGGCTAACTATTGTGGCGCTCCACTGGTAATTCAGCAGTGTATTTCCCATTCACTGGAAGCACTTTTGTTGCATCGTTATTTGTTTAAATCGACAGAAACTGGACAACCTGCTTGCTTTTGTGTTTTGTAAAAAAGGCCACCTCCAAACAAGAGCCTGGTCATGAATGGATGAAGTAGCAGCTTTTTGTTTTGTTTTGTTGTTTCTTCTGATCAGTTTTCCAGTTGGTAGATTTGTCCCTCAACCTTTTTGAGTTCATACAATAGGGTTTATTTTTCAAGTAGAGTATAATACCGAATAACATACACAGTTTTTATGAATGTACTGTATATATATATATTTATTTTATATGTTGGAATATAAACCTGTCTTCCATATCATCACCTTCCTAAAATAAAGACCTAAGTAATTTTTTTGCCAAATGTCAAAACTAAATAAATAAATAAATAAAACTGTTTTGTCACAAAGAAAAGACTAAGGCCATTATTTTAGGAAGGTGACAATATATTATGTATAACTAACTAATAATTAAAAAATATATATGATAAAAGTCCAATTACATTTTCTGAATGTCTAAAATAGCACTACTAATAAAGTTCTGTCTATATATATACATATATATATATATATATATATATATATATATATATATATATATATATATATATATATACTGTTGCTAATTATTAGAAATTAACACTTTTGCATGAATGTTCTCCTACTACCTTTAGAATAGAAATTCAGAAATTTTGCAGGCCAATTCCTGATTTTTTTCTTTTTTAACTTGTACTTAGAGGAGCCAATCTTTGCCATTACAAATTATTTTTAAAAATATAATGAAGATTTAAAATATATTTTAACTTTCTGTATGGAAATTAAGTTTATCATATCTTTATCTCAAAAGACGTTTGGGCCACAATTAATGTATTGACAGTCGCCACTGTAAA
Organism: Xiphophorus maculatus; assembly: GCF_002775205.1. Taxonomy (NCBI): domain Eukaryota; kingdom Metazoa; phylum Chordata; class Actinopteri; order Cyprinodontiformes; family Poeciliidae; genus Xiphophorus; species Xiphophorus maculatus. The sequence goes on from NC_036463.1 coordinate 9,720,076, forward strand.
GATCCAAATGCTCTGAAAGACAAAATCATATGTTTTTGCAACTGGTATTTACTTGATTCACCTCTATGCATCTCCTATGCTGACCAAAAACATAAATCTATTGCAACAACTTATGGATGTTCCTTTACTGGAACACACTTGGAGCTTTCACAGTTTTACATTTTTTGTTTTTGAATTTTTCGTGGCTATATATCCTGAACCTCTGGTATTACTGGAGGATAGGGACTGAAATTCGGAAACACTTGAGACTCCTCTAAAAACTCTTATTGCTGCCCATTTTAATGATTTGAAAATACAATGTATATTAATATTCTTTAGTATGTGGTGAAAACTGTCTTGGCACTGCAACGGTATCTAACATCTATGGCCTTACTTATCTCCACTTTTGAGGGTTCAGTCAATCAGCAGTGAGGAAAATCAATGTCGCTCCTGGATTGCTGTCTTTAAATAGGATGCCCATTATGCCTCTTTTTTCAAACTTCCAATATGAATTTTCTTTAGAATATTTTACATACACTCTATGAAAAAACATTTATGAATAGCTGAACCTTCTGCGACCAATTTGGAGTTAAGTTTCATAGGAAAATCTGTGAATAGGTGAATTGGCAAACACTGAACTGCAGATTGGCAGGGGTCCTTTGTAATTGGTTAAATAACTCCACAACTAATATTATTTTTGAATTTGAGTGCGTGTGTGTTGTTACACTTAAATCATTTATGGTCTTGCTGCTTAACAACACAACCCTCCAGCAAATAAACTTCAGCAAAGTCCAGACGCCACAGGTTCTCTCCATGTCTTTCCAAACATTAGTGGTGCCATTGTGTCAAGCACAATGCAGCACCTCTGCACAGCTAGCCTTTTGTTCTATTTGATTTATTATCTTACACATTATTTCATGTTTCTCCGCCTGTCACAACAATTTATGTCAGCCTATGAGCAGCACAGTGACTTGTTCAGTGCTTAGTTTTCATCGACTATCCACCTTTGTGTTTGAGTTGACAGTGGGGCAAACTGGAGGGGAGAGATGGTGGAAGATTGCCTTGAAAGACAAACATCTTGGCGTCTGCCAACCTGCAAATGGCCCTTGTGTTTATTCAGCTGCGAATTGGACAGCAGCCAGGCCATCATATTCTTTGCTTCCACAGCATATGTGAGGGCAATACATTGAAGTTTGCATTTGATACATGACAAATGAGATGGTATCGCGCAGCAGGGGGGCCGGTTCGGCAAAGCTCAATGAGGTACGGGGAGCGGAGTCAGGGGTAAGAGGAGGTAGAGTGGCCGAGAGCTTTCTTTGTCAGACAATCCTGCTGGAAGAATTGTGTTTTCTGTTGTTTGCCTTTAAAATTGTGGTGCAAAACAATATAAAGTATGTTCACAATACAACAAATAGAAATGTTCCTCTGTAAAATAAGTTAAAGGCTAATGAGTTGAATTGATAACCTGGGACAATGCCATGGTTTCAGGCAAACTGAACATTTGCTGTGAAAATGTTATATCAAGTCACTTGACTTTAACTTGTAAAAAACATACTTGTAAACATATATGACATGTGCAGCACAAAACATCATGGAAACATGAAAGTTTAAAATTCAACAAACTGACCAGGTTATGTTCCTTTAAACCTTGCTTTAAAATATCACTGAAGATCTTTGAATCTGAATATTCCAGGCTGAAAATGTCCTTCTTCACAAAGAATGTCCATAATAGCCGTCAGTGTTCCTCCAAACCATGCAGAATACAGGAAAACACAGTTAAAGGGGGATTTGACCAAAGACATCCAAATGCAAGCAAAAGCAAAAAACACAAGCCACATGAGGTCACCTGATGCCTTTTGTAATGTCACTAAAAGTAAAGTAGTAGATTTAAAATGAGTTTTGCAGAAAAGTATGGTCAGTGCATTGCAATGACCATACTGCACTTTGGTTAAACATCAGCAACTTATCAGCTTTTTTAATGTCCCCTTAACAACAGTGTTATTGCTAAACACAACTCAATGACCAAGAGGTGAAATCATTACACGCCTAAGCTCTGATCACCTGCATGTGTCGAAAATGCTAAGGAGCCACCTCTATTTCAAAAAGCCTTTACATCTTGCATGCAAAAATATGCATTTCAGCTTTATTTTTAATCCTTGAGTTTCAAACTTGTACCATCCAAATAGTATTAACCTAGTGATTATACAGCACACTGGCTTTAAAAATTTCACAAATCATGCACACCTTTCATCTTTCACCCATTTCTTGTGACCAAGACCTTGGTCTGACAAAAGCAGATAAAGTGGCATTATTCCAGCTAAGGACTGATTTTTACTGCATTCATCCGGATATGTGACATTGAGAGGGACAAGCAGAACCAGCAGGGCGATTAAGGCCCTATTATCACCTGTGCCTCCAAGACATCCGTGACTTCGTCACATATCCACATGGGCAGGAAATCTGTCGTGCCTCAGACTTGCAATGACTTTGAAATCAACCTCTTATGATGAGTTGCAGTGTAAAGCACTTTGAAAAGCAAGATGGTGCTTACCTGAGTAGATCATCTGTTGTCACCGCTCGTCTTTGGGGAGGGATTGGTCGATCGCCTCCGTCAAAGTGTTTAGGAGGTGTACATATCAAGCGGAACATTCTTTCATCTCAGTTAAAAAAGGAGTGTGGCATTCATGTCTCCAGCTAAGCTCTGTGCTGACACCTCGGTCCTGATCGGTTGGCCTTAACTGGAGGTTGATCAGCAGCTCTCAAATTTAATCAGAGTGGAACCTCTTGTCACTGTCAAAGCAGTTTTATATTTTTTTTTAAGTCTAAGCTCTTTTTACTGCAACTTCAAATCCGTCTTTGAAAAAAATTCTAATCAAACTTAACAAGTAGCCTAAAAAGCTAAAGAAATAAATCTGTGTAATTAAAATGAGACATCTCAGTTATAAAAAATTGTTGTAGAAAACCCAAAGAAAACCTCTTTTAGCAATCACAGGGACTTTGTTTAAGGTATTTAGAATTATAAGCTTCAGCATAATTTGGAATTCTTGTCAGGTAAAATAACTACATTAAAATTATACATAAATCTTTTTCCAAAGTCTCATGTTGGCTTTTGTGCATTATTATTATTTATCATAATCATTTTTGTGGTGGCTTAAGTCTCCCAAGAATGTGGTTCTCATCATTTGTCCCTAGGGACAGTCTTCTCTTCAAACCAACATCATATTCTCATCTCTCATGTGAGATCTAACACCTAATAGGGGGTGTTGACTGTTTTAAGTGAGAGTGTGAAATCCTTTTAGGTTTACCAGAGAAAAAAGTGTCTACATTTCCAACTTTACACCAAGTTTCTGGCACCTTCCCTTAGCACGGATCCAGTGGCTTGAGATAACTGACTTTGTTATAGATGCTGGGGCACCAACCTCACTTTTACTGAATGAAACTAGACTGGAAAATAGATTAATAACTTGGAAGGGTGGTGATTGCAAAAACTTCCTCAAAATGAGGAATTTTTTTAGGAATGTGGGTGCTTTTATTTATGACAAAAAATCTACTAGGAAGAAAACAGAATTAACACCTTATTGCGGGACAAAAAATATTCTTATCAAAGTAGTTTTTTGAGTATTGTACTTAATTTTGTATTCTATGTTTATTCTTTGATAATAGCACTCAATTTAGATTAATAAAACACTATCAGAGTGAAAGAAAATATCAAGAGGTGTCACTACTACCTTTTTAGGCACTCAGTATTGCTCAGTTGACACGAGTGGTTTGGAATTAACAGGAGTCAGTACTCTTTTTACTTATCCATAATGTCTCTTATTGCCGTTTTTGCAAATCTGAGAATAAAAAGGCAGGTAAACTCTCTGACTGTTTAACTTTAAAAAATGTTTGCATCACTTTGCAAGTTGTTGACACAAAAGCTGTCATGAATTTGCAAAACTGTCACTGTACAAATGTTTCACTCGAAAAATATCCTCAGTTTTAGTGAAACCACAAATGTCTATTATCTTAGCACAACAGTTTTGTTGGTGTAAATATTCAACTCAAAGATATTTTGCAACTTCAAACACTCAAATCAGTTGTGAATTTAATAAGAGAGATGCTATCATTAGATGATACTATGGTAACACACTAGGTACTGCATTTAATATTTTTGTTAGATAGGCTGCTGTGTCCCCTCTTCATTTTATAAATTAGAACATAAAATGTCTGTAATGAGAGAACTCTACTACATTACACAAGACAAATCTAGCAAGAAAGATTGTGTCACTATCCATTCAGTACTTTAATTTTTCACCATTAGATCCATTTAATCACTTTATTTCATGATAAAATAGCAATAAAAACTAATAACAGGATATTACATCAAGCTGTTTTATACAGTCAATAATAGCATAGAGTGCCATGAGGTTTTATTTCTGTTGATTTTTTTATGTTTATCTTACTAAAATAGTTCAAATCAGCCAGCTAGTACTGCTATGTGGCAGGTAATCTGGGTATTTAGTTTATTAAGGGAAAAATTCAAAGCCAACTTAAGCTTACATAAGAAAGTAAGTGGCCACTAAGTCTAATACCTGGTTATGTCACCAAAATGTCTAATTTACGTCTAGAATTTGACTAGACTATTACAAAACATTTATTTTATTTATTTATTAAGAAAATCCATGTACATGCATGTTCTTGCTAATGATCTTTGATTTATTCTCTTGCTACATAATCCAAGGGTGCTTGAGCATAAGGTTTCGAAATAACAACCTGATATTCTCCTTGATGATTTTCATCAGAGAAGAATTCATGGTACTACTACTTTCACTATATAAATTTTTCTGACATGCTTTTTATATCAAATGGAAAGGAATGCACACCTTCAAGATTAGACTTCTGTCTCATCAATCTGCAGAATATTCTCTCTCATTACCTGTGGCAAGTGAGGCCTGCAATGCTTTAGATCCTGCAGCTGCCTGAAGGAACTGACTATATGTGCTATATGCAGGGAGAGAGAGAGAGGCTCAATCTTTATCACCATCCCATCAATATCTTTTCTACATAAAAGACCAACTGGGATGGTTTAACACGATGATTACTTAGTTGTGCTCTTACATTTTTCACGTGTACTCACAATCAGGCTACATTCCAGGGTTAGATGTAATCCCCGTGTAATACAAAAACAGATCCCACTTAATGATATTCATGAACTGCAATGTGCCCTGGTGATCTGCCTGTAGATTGTACCTATTGTTAAGCCTTTCTTATGTCCCCCTGAAGGGGCGTGCTAGCGTCTCCACTTAAATAAATGACATAAACATACAGTTTCTAATAAATAATAATATTTTTGCTCTGTCAGACTTTACACCCGGCTATAGCACAGTTACAGTAGCAGCACTGGTTACAAATGATAACATCAACTCATTAGCCAGTGCTATGTTATTTTTTTGATGTAATCAAATATTCAAGAGATCACAAACATCTACTGAAAAGACTTGATTCAGTGCAGATAAGTGAACAGTTGTCAGTTGTTTTTTAGATAACTTAACTCAATAGTTATTTTTGAAAGTGAGTACCAGTAGCCTGGTAAAAACCAGCACTGTGTACTACACAGAGGGTCTGGGCTCTCGGCTGTTGAGAAATGATTGCTGCCTTCCTAAAAGTGTGGACTGTTGAGGTTTTAAATTTAGCCTATTGCTAACTTTTGCCCATAACAATGGGTAATGTAATGTAATGTCGCAGTATGATACTCAGAAGCTTACCGGAAATTGCCTGTGCTGTAAGAAACCCTCCTCCGAAGAGGGAAGTGCCGACCTAAGTAAGGTTTACATTTTTGGAAACATGGCCAATACGAACTGCACGACTTTGTTCACTTCCTCAACTGCCATTGCAAAAACTACAGGCAGACTACAATTCTAAAACAGCGCAGAAAATAAAGCATCGTCTCCTTCTGCTCACTGATTGGACCGGTCAAAAATTGACCGGAGACAGTCAAGGGGAGAAAGCCCAGTCTGTGCTGGGAGGAAGAATTTTGTTTTCAAGACGAATTGCACAGGAAGTCAAAGGCCAGGCTACCTGTAGCCAAAATTCCTCTACATGCTGAATACACAGTTGCTTATTCACTGGGGCACTCCCTAAATCAAGCTGTGCAACATTTATAAGAATCTATAAATGCTCCATGAAACAATAGGGTTTACAGATTTGCAACTTTTTATTTCCCTCATGATGCAGAAGGCTCATGGATCTCAGCTAAAGACATTGGTCATTTTCCTTCCCCTCCTCTCTTTAGATTAGAGATTAGAATCAAAGTTAGTCTTTGGGTTTGTTTGTGTTTCTTTTCTTCAGTGTAGCATTTAAAACCTATAGTCGTTAATTAATTATTAGATGTAATTTTTGATTACTAGCTCTGATTGATTCTGATTATAATCTTAGCTGAAAAGGAAATATTTATCTTTGATTGTAAATAAATTCCATATATATATATATATATATATATAAATATATTCCCTAATAAAAAGGGAAATAAATTATAGTGTACAGTGACTTTTGATAGATCAAGGGACTGATTAGTTTCCTAGCCCTAATGTTATTTAGCATAGCTTAAACACGCTACCATAGTAATTATACAAATATTATCTACAATTTTGCATGAAATCACCATTAAAGATCAACTATTCTAACTTTGTTTTCATGATTTTTTTTACATGCCATTTTATTTGTTTCTGTGAAGTCTCAAATGAAACATGTTTTAAAAGTTAAAAGTATTTTTTGTTTCAAAACATCAAAGCGTCTCTGACATTTGTCGTAACATAAAGAACCTTTTCTCTTTTTTTTTACCATAGCACAATAAGATCCTTAGGTACTACGGTAAGTCTCAGCTCCATCTGCATTTTGAAGAAAATAAAACGCCTTGTGTAATTAGTCGTGCACTATAAATCAAGAAGTGAATCTATTTTACCATGCCCTAATTGAATGTGCTCCCTCTTTTTTCAGGCGTTGTAGACGGACACGGAGCTCCATCGGATGGTGATAAATGTGGAATCCAGCACAAACAGTTTGAACCAGTCAGGCCGTGATTGATCAGCGCCCTCTGGGATGTCAGGTGGATCTTTCTCCTTCAAACCAGAAGATAAAAGCCTTAACGACTCTCTAGTTTTGTCTTACCTCCCAATTGCGTGTTTGTGTGTGTGTCTCTTTCTTCGACTCAGTGTTTTATTATTTCGCAGTCTTTGACCTTGAAGGTTCAGTGTGTGTCTGTGCTGTGATGTCTCAGTGATTTCTCTTTTTAAGACGCAAAATGTTCCTTTTACTCACCATTGAGGCCACTATACACACAGTACATAAATGCTTCATAGAAAGGGCTATTTGCATGAAAGTTTAGTTGATTTATGACTGGATTCTATAGCATTTTCTATAATCACCCGGCACATTTTTGTGGGGGCTTAGTAGTGACCGTAGTGATGCCACAGTACAGTGCTGTACCCGCACTTCAAAGCAGATTTTGTTCACACGCACCCTCACAAAAACACAGGGTGACTTCACTCACTTGCAGTGGCAAAGGTGCACCAACTGGGTTGTTTTGTTCTCATCTTGTGTTTTTCCCCTCTTTCTTTCTTTCAGTTTTCCCACCTCTTCATCATCCTCAATCGTTTTCTCAAAGCATTTGCTCCGGAGATTTACACTTGCAGTTGATAGAAAAAAGAAGAAGAAGAAGAAGAAAAAAATCAAGCAGCAGAGTGAGCTCTGCTGGTAATTCAGGTTTGGTGTGTGGTATTTCATTGAGGTCCTCTCTGATTGTCCTGCAGTCGCGATGAATGTGACTCTTGGAAGCAAAAGGTGTATCAGTTGGGATCACTCGGCATCTGGCCCAACGCTCTTGTGTCACAGTGACCCTCCTGTCGGGGCGAAGCAGCGAGGGCCACAGCAGGGGGTCTCCCCTGGAAAGCAACATAAATTTCAGAGAGAGAATCAATAGACTGTGAGAATTGTGAGAGCTGCATTGGTTTGGACTCTGTGGCTGTGATCCAGGTGCTTTTGCTATATGAATATCTGAGGATGCACATGTGATTTTTAACCAATAAAAAAGAGCACCTATAATCACATTTTGAGACACCCTCCAAAACAAAACAAACAAACATACCAGTGGGACCTACTCTCCCATAGGACGTAAATACAGCCGTTGCTCTCCATATAGAAGGACGCTCTGTGGGGTGTAGACTTCAAAGCAAACCAGGGAATACTCCAGAACAACTGCTGGCAGTTTCAAATCAGCATCCCGGCTGTCGGCAGTGTAACCTTCCACCTGTCTCTGGCATGAGATAACTGGAGAAGAAAATGTCCAATTTGAAACAGCATGTGTCAAGAAGCGGGGAGATTATTTGTTCAATTTGGAATCTAAATACATTCATTTATGTTTGTAGCAAATGGTCTGGAGAAATAGAAGTTGTATATAGTACAAAAGAAAAAAAGGAAAACGTTCAGTCCAGACACTGGAATTCACTTGAGGAAAGGACAATAACAGCTGATCAGGCTTCAAAAGTGCCGTCATTTGCCACTTGGTAGGAAGTGAAAATGAACATGTAAGAGTCGAAAGGCCACAAAACACACAAACAATTTTACCCAAATTTTTTTTTTTAAAAGCACAACAAAACAGTAAATCCATCCTGTTTTACTTTGGACAAACACACATCTGCTGCATTTGTTAGTTTTGGTTTCTCAAAACCAGATAGATGAATTAATTGTGAATCTAACAAAGAGACGGGAAGATAGCCTTAAGCCTATTGAGTAGGAACATGGGGTGAGTGTGGCATTGTGTCTTTGATGGAATCGGCCTGTGGTGCATTGTGGGTAGTGGCGTGCTCTCTGGCCGCAGCAGGGTACTGGCGGCTGTGTCCACTTTTCAGGTGCTGTCACCCGCCCCTCGGTCATATTAATTAAAGGATAAAAATGAAAAGAGGAGAAGAAAAACCAAGGTTTAATCCCTCGGCTTTTATGGAGCTGGAACACTTCTAAAGTCTGCACTTTTTGAACAAAACTGCAAAGACACACAATGACACACAGTCAAAGTGTAGAGTAAATGTGTGTCCAACATTGCTTCATTTAGTTAGTTTCCTTAGCATTGGAGTTGGGTCTAATGTTTTGGGTATCTTTTCACATGCTGCTCACAGTAACACCATTGTAGCTCTGCCAAATTTGTCACATGCAGCCATTGTCGTTAAAGATGAGGTGTGTAACGTTAATAAAAAATGTTTTTTACATGTCTATTAAAACTGTCACTATTTTGTGACAAAATCGTATAAGATAGGTAGTCTGTGAAAAAATAGAACTCTACCTCCTCCCTGTGGTCCTACTGCCATGTGCAGAAACACGCCACTCCCAGTCAAAGATAACCAGTCAGAGCCAGGAGGGAAGATTTTATCTCTGTCAATCATGTTTGTGTATGCAATGCAGCTGTGCTAATAGCAGACAAACAATTTAACTTTACAGGAAAACTGTTTATTTGCTGCCATTAATGCCATGCTAACTAGCCTGTACATTCATTGCAAGCACCGTTGTGGGAAAAGAGCTGTAGTTTTGCAGAGAGCGTGGAGCATAGAGGGCGGTGTGTGTAGTGCATACATGATAGTGATTGACAAGGGACCCTCCCTCTGACTTTGGTTGTTTCTGATAGGATGCTGTATTTCTACAGATGGCAGTAGGACCTCAGGGGGAGAGGCAGAGGAGTTCTATTTTCTTTCCCACAGATTATCTGTCTCATATTATACTGTCATGTTTTACAATATTTCTTTAACAATAAAAGTTAAATAATGCAACTTGGTACCTTGTTTGGCAGCAAGATTAGGTTGATTTTAAAAACTAATTTGTGCCCAAGTTTGCACTTCCTGACTGATTCTTCCGTATTGCCACATAATGTTCTTTTCTTGTGATGTCAGCTATTGCATTAAGTGCACCAGTCCCTCCTGCAGCAAAACACCCACAGAACATGATGTGATCAGCCCCATACAAGATGTATTAATTCTGAATGTTATTATGCCTGAAAGCACATTTGTTCAGATGGACAGTCCTCTACCCTGTGAAGCCTCCCTCACCCACTGAAGGGTTACAGAAGACTGTCACCCCCAACCACAGTCTTGCCTCCTGACTGTCATCCAGTATTTTCTGTGTAATCAGATCTCAGGCCTTGTGCTATATGGGAGAAAACAGCCACTGGAGATTGGCAGCCTACAACAGGTTTTATTGCTGTTGTTTCAGGTGGGAGGTGAGTTAGTTGGGAAGAATGGATGGATGAGTGTCAGAGAGATTTTACACTGCCCTCTTGTGCTCTGAAACATACTGTACTGCTTCCCCACTGTTCATTCTGACTCATTTTTGCTGTGTCCCTGGTGCAGTAATGACAGGAGGAACAAAGAGCACTGCAGTTACATTTTCTGTGAAACTACTTTCAAATTATGACTCAGAAAGCAAGGTGACGCTTTTTTTCTTCCAAATTTCCAATATACAAAGCACCATTACTCAAAAATAGTTTTTACATGTTGTCTCAGTACAAGTACAAACCTGAGAAAAATGTCATGCATTTGTATTTACCTTCACTTTTCACTTTGTACAATAAAATTTTCTCTCTACCAGCTTTGCACATGTGAAGATGGACTAGTTCAAGCTCAGATTGGATGGAGAGCATTTTAATTTTAAGGCGCCTCACAAATTTGCAATTTAATGTAGCATTGCTGCCGCCACCTTATTTTACCATGCAAAATTAGTTTTCAGACAAATGTGCTAAATTGTATGTAGATAAAATGGTATATATATATATATATATACAGTATATGTTTTATCTCACCCAATAAGCACACCGTTTTTTAGTTTTTATTTTGTACAAAAGAATTATATCGTGTATTTCCTTCCGCTTAACAATGAGGTGCTATTTTATGTTGATCTGTCACATCCCAATAAAAATACATTGGAGTTTGTAGTTGAAATTTGACGCGATGTGAAAAACTTCAGTTTACATTTGTGTAAAATGTAGTGAAAAAAATCATATATTTATCAAAAATAAAAGAAGGCACCTGAATACGCTTTTATAGTAAGCCTGACTGAACACTGTAGATATTCTGAGCTGCACTCTTCCTGCTCTGTCACATGTCAAAAGGATAGAGAGGAGGGTGAGGAGGAATAATTGTTTGATCTGTCCTTTTGCCTGTCGCTGCCCTAATCACTCAAGACTGATTCAGAAAATGCAGGCTTGAATGTCAGAGGGCCTCCTGTGGAGAGGTGGAGCATTTCACTAGCTTTGGACAGCCGTGCCCCGGTAATCACCACTCTCAAACCTGGCCGGGCACTCCAGCACTCCCCTGATTGAGCACCTCAATCTAACAAGGTGCTATTGCCAGAGCCAGAGATTCTGCCAGGTTTTGACAAACCGGTGGATTGTCGTCCGATCATCATGGGACATTGCCTTTTTTTTCGCAGCTCAGCCATGCATGCAGCTGGCGGTTCAAAGACAGAGAGAGCTACAGCAGAGGAAATTCAACTTAAGCATCAAAGTCAACGTCCCTGAAAAAATTTGATAATTCTACATCATTCAAAGGATACAAAGGCTTATCTTATGTCATATTGAACTGACAAGTCATTTCTTGAAATCCACTTCATGTTGCCCATGTGATTTGAGTCTGCTATCGTGCTCCATCTGACCTCACCTCTGTGTGTGACACCAGGGCTCTCCCTGTGGGAAAACACAGCCGAACCTCAACCAGATAGGTACATTTACCTTTAACCTCTAACGTTTTCCTCTGGAGACATAAATAATTAGAGTCAAAACAGTTTCTTTTTTTCATCAGTCTACAAAATATCTCATTGTTTCATTATAAAAACACTTAAAGCCTCTGAAATATGAATATTATTTGTTATTGCTCAAAAAGCTTCATTAACAAAACTTTAATAATGATAGTTAACTAATATTCCTCATAAACCAAAATATATTTTTAGAAATTTTAGCTTTGTAATTTCAACAAACTGGCTGGTTGGAAGCATTTGGATGGCACTCACCTTGTAATAGTAAGTGTAATATATCTTTAAGCTGCTCTAGAAGATCTATGAACAAATTTAAAATAAACTTTATTATTTTAAATTTGTATTTAAATTATTTTTAAATACGACCAGAGGTGACCTCACACTGTGTGTGAGAATAGTTGCTCCATTGAAATCTTAAATGTACTTGACTATGTTAAATAAGTGAGCTTAATCTACTGTTTGATAACCAGCATTAACTGGATTGTATTTCTTATTAAATTAACTTCTTTTGTAAAATGCTTCAAGATGAAGTTTGTTGTGTATTGTCACTGTATAAATAACTGCATTGAATTGTATTAGGGCTGCACAGTGGAGCAGTTGGTAGAGCTGTTGCCTTGCAGCAAGAAGGTCCTGGGTTTGATTCCCGGCCTGAGGTCTTTCTGCATGGAGTTTGCATGTTCTCCCTGTGCACGCGTGGGTTCTTTCCGGGTTCTCCACATGACTGTCTCTCCAAATTCTCCCTATGTATGAGTGTGTGTGCATGGTTGTTTGTCCTGTCTGTCTCTCTGTTGCCCTGCAACAGACTGGCGACCCTCCTCTCGCCCGGAACGTTAGCTGGAGATAGGCACCAGCACCTCCCGACCCCACTAGGGACAAGAGTGTTGGAAAATGGATGGATGAATTGTATTAAATTACATAGTAAAGCCAAATCAAGATTTCTCTGTGAGAGCTGATCCACTTCCTGAGTCACCAAATGTCTTTCTAGTACTTCCTTTTTACCAACTAAACGTCTCTTTCAATAGCCTTTTCCACATTCCTCCCATTCTTTCTATGCCCAAGATGTAACATTGCAGAGCTAATGAGTAATAAGGAAACAATTATAAAATTGATCATTGACCTTTTGCCCAAAGTGGCCTACTACCAAGCACACTTTTAAAGCACCTTCTTCAAAAGGTGATGCTCGACCCTTTCTATCCATGATCTCATTGATCACAATATAATATGGCACGTGATCTCAACATTTTGCCTGGCCAGAAGAAGGCCACCGTTGGGTTGTGTTCATTTTGCATTTAAGACTGAGCCTAACAAGGTTCAGATGTCGTCCTCCTTCATCAAACCACTGTAAGCCTTATCCCTTTAAAAAAAAAAATCCTCCAAGGATCACATTAGTACTCCAACCACTCTGTCACAGAAAACCTATTATTTCAACTATTGTCAGATTTGGGGAATCTTTCCTCCAAGGGCTAAAAGTTACATCTTTCTTCTCATATTTTCCTAAAAGTCCAATTGTGTAGTATAGGGAAGAGCTTCAGTCAAGAATGTGTTTTAAAGGTTATGTTTCCAATTACAATTCAGTTTTTGACCTAATAGTCATTTTGGTTATAAAGATTTGGAGTATAAGCCCATTTCTGTGTGCTAAATTTATAAAGCATTTACATGGCTTACAGTCCTGTCCAACAACAGCAAAAAATAAATAAAATGCAGAAAAAGAATATAAAGCTACTGCAACTCCCAGTTTTAGCCCTCAATTAAAAATCTGTAGCTTTAATAATAACAGGGAAGCACTTCTTCAATGTGTTAGTAGCACATTTAGTCAAAATCAAATGCAAATAATATATCATACAACAAAATAACTATGGGTAGAAAAAAGAAAGTACCACTATGCAAACACCCATCAGACAAAAACAAACCACTGAGTACCAAAACATTGAATGTTTTACTGCACAGTGCAAAATCAGCCAAGCTGCTCTCTGTACCTCATCACCACAGCACTTCTTATGACTAATATTAGTGTCTTGGCTCAAAATATAAATGGTTAGTCATAAAGAATTCATGTATTTTTACTTCAAGAGTCCTGGAAAGTTCAATGAATATTTATGCAAGTGAACAACTCTCAGGGCAATGGCAAATGTAAAAGTTAAAATGGAGAGTAACTGATTTCACACTCCCACGAGTAGTGAGTTCCGACAGTCAAATGGATTTTTTTTTCCCCCTCAAAGATCTGTCTGGGTCCTTAGAGTGAATGCTGTTATTACTGTAGATCACAAAGGCAGAAAGTTAACTGTCATTTTGTAATGCAAGCAGTAAAGTAATTTAAAATACCTAACAGAGACCACAGCACAAGGAAAAAATTTTAAGAATGATAGCTATTTTCAGAGGTGCAGTCTTATAATAATTATATATCAGCACTTTTTAGGTTGCAAATGATAAAAATGTCATTCTTTTCCATTAAATTTGTTAAAATCTTGAAAAACAGTACTGACACCTTGTAAGACATGTAGCGTACGGGAAATTATTCTTTGACAAAATTCAGCAAAAAACAATTATTCATACATTTGAAATGCTCCAAAGGTGTAAGCACCTGCTGTGGGGATTTAGGTAGGGCATTCAGAAATTATGATCAATTGCAGTTTTTATACTCCTGAATTTAATGTGTCATAAAAGTCCCTATTCAAAGAGAAATAATAGCCTTGGTCTGTGCTTGTGAGAGGTGAAATTTATTGTAGTCTTGCCTTAAGTTCTTTAACCTCTCATCTGTTCCCAGCTTAATGTAATACTGTTGATTTATCTGTGATATATTTGTAGCTGGAGGCATTTTTCTGCACCTATCCAGAAATGAATAGACTGTCTTTACGGGCGTGAACGGATGTTTCATTATTCCAGTTGACTTGACTGTGAATTGTGGCAAGCATGTGGCAGTCCCTCCATCAGAGGGAATTATGTTCAGCTTCTCATAAAGACATTTGTCATGTGGGACAAGAGGTATTACAGCAATGAAACACTCTTAACTGCTGTTAAAAATCAGCTGCACAGTTCTCTTGCAGCAGGAGCCGAGGGAAAACAGCCACTCGGTCTCCTACTTTCCTGGTGGCATTTTCAATACAAATCCTCATAACTTGATGCTGAAAAGTTGATTAATTGATCATTTATTACAACTTACAGCCTTCTTCTCGGTTATAAATTACGGTCATTAATCAATAAAGAGCAAAGCAATTCTGGAAGACAGGGGACGTGCTGGTTCCTAATAGAAAAGGAGAGATGTGACGCTCAGGCCTTTCCCACCATTGACCACCCTGACTGAGGTGTGCATTGCGCACCTGCCTAAATTCAATTAAATTACATAATTAATGAACATATTTTTCAGCAATAATGGGCTTTTCTAGTCTGAGAGCCCATTGATTGTGGAATGAGAAGCCACTCAACTTAGTCTGTGACCATTAGTTTAGTTTTCAGTATATGTCCTGAACGCATATTCAGAACACACACAAAGAAAATTCTGGGTTATTTCTCCCACTCAAATGATACTTTTATGCTGTGAAGACAAAAGTTGGGTTGTGTCATCCAACTACTGGTTTGATATTTGTAATCTAGATTGTTGGGAGACAAGAAACTGGCAAATCATTCCTCACAGATTCAATTTCTAAGTTTTGCAATGGCCTAATAAATGGTATAATGCTGTTAATATGCTGTAGTTGTGTTAATGGCAGTGGGTTGTATTATGCTCCCTTTGCTTTAGCAAACAAGATCAAGAGCTTGTTCTTGTAGCACAATAGAATACCGGTTGGCTTTAAAAATTGTTGTGGTCTAAAATAATATTTGCAACACAAGCTTGAAACAAACTTTCTTTCCATTTGAGGCATTCAAAACCAAGCTTTGCCAATCTTAAACTACTATTTTGAACTTTACAAGAACCTTATTGTTGTTTTCTTTTTTTGTACATTAACCTTTAATACTACATCTTATGATAATGCAATCTAACTTGATTTGAAATTGGAAGCAATGTTTAAACATTGATTATAAGAAAATTCTGTCTAATAAGGGGCATGTGCCCAGTCAATCAGAGAATTTAATTTTACTTACATTTTCTAGTAATTTTGATTCAATATGTGTTTATGTCATTTTATCTATATTAATTTAATAATTCATTTGTTTTGCAGTTTTTACCAAAGAGGCAAATATATTCTAAGATAACATATTCACCAAAATATTCATTTAAAACTGTTATGTGCTAAGTCTGAATTTGGTTACCAACCTCAATCGTTACAAAAAACTTTATTTGATGTTATGAGATTATTGTCTTTATTTTTTATTTTAATCATTCTCAATGCAAATGTATGAAATAAAAGTCAAGCATTTTTACCCAAATATTGCGAGATATTTTTTTTTTTACCTTTTTTAGTTGTACTTTTTGATATAAATTGAACCCATTAACCTAACCCCGTCCTCTATAATGGGTCAGACCCACATTCCAGCCCTGTCATCTTAACTCAATCCAGAGGTAGGTGGTCAACATAACCCAAATTGTGCTGTTTTCAACCTAGTAGTTTTAAAGTGTATTTCTAACTTTTCAATGTAGAAAAATAATTTTCCCCATAAGAAAACTACCAATGTTGAACTCGGCAAAAGATGTTGAGCTGAAACATAAATGATTCTGGATTCCCAGGAGTCTTTAGTTAATAGCAGCGGGGATTTAATGGCTGATGGTGATGGCAATGAACGGCATTGGACAATGCAATCTGGCCCAATAAAAGAAAGAAAAAAAACAACTACTGTTAGAAGACAGCCAAAGAGCTGAAATGTCAGATGAATGACTCGAAGGTTTGCCTCTCTACCTACCTACCTTGACAAAGCACCTTCTCGGCCTAATGCTGTCCAAAGCTGTCACGTTTCCTCTGCTTCATTCAGCTTGATTAATGATAAGCTGTGGGGCACAGCTACAAGGTCTAGTCTCAATTATGAAAGAGGCAGTAAGTAGTCCATTGTGCTAATGTGCCTTATTCTACTGACAATGCTGAAAAATACCAATAAAATACCAGCTATATCATTTATCTCTCAGTTATTGGCTTTCTCTGACTCTAAGCTTCATCCATCCAAACCCAAGCTAGCTTTATGAAAAACATCCCCATCATCTTTTATTGACTGCTGCTCTGAGGAAACTATCTTTCTCTAATTATTGTCAAGGCTCTCTCTAATAACATGCAAAATGTTGTGACAATATTTCAAATAGATGTTCTCTTTCAGCAGCATTTACCAGCGACATCTTTGTATGGTGAATAAATTTGACAAAGAAGAAAACTTCCTCTATCTTGTCATTAAACCCGCAATGCATAGAGTTTATAGGGGAAGATAAGTGAGTTTAATATGCACTGGAGGGTAAAGAAAATATTCTATTACAGTGTGTAGGACTGAAATTACCCCATAAAGAATGTAATATGGCAATTTGGGGAGCAATTTTTAATATGATTTTTACGACACATGGACCTACTTATGGTAATGAAGTTGTCATAGTAGTTGTTCAATGCTGGTAATGCAGAGACTATCTTTCAATTTGTACGAATTAGACTGAATTGTTAGGAATGAACTTCATTAATGTTGGAATGAGAAACAACATGTTATTGCATTTCTGGACCAGTGGCTCTGGGATTGCGGGTTTTATATTGTTTTGATCTAATTCTCAAGATTGAGAGGGAGAAGACCTTCTTAGGTGTATGGGGCTGCTCTAAAATACAAACAAACAGCAGGGGATTATCATCCCATTTTGATACTCGACCAAGGCCTCATTGAGAGAAGGAATGATGAGGTTCATGATTCCTAGCAAGATAATGCCTTTTCTGTTCCAATTCTCACACATTTAGTGCCAGATCAGCATCCATATTATATAACAAGGTGCTGTTTTCTTCATTTCCTTGGTTGCAGTAGATGGAATCAAATGTGGTAAATAGTTTTTCACTGACATAATGAACAAGGACCAAAGAAAGCAGATGTCTGAAATAATAATACAAAAACATACATCAAAAATATAAAAAATTGTACTCCCTTTTTCTTTAATACTACTGAATTCTTATTCCAAAATTGAGTAAATAAAGAAATCCCCCAATTCTACACACAATAAACAATATTAACAAAATGAAATACACAGATTTTTTTTTTCTAATGTATTAGAAAAAAAATCACACACACAAAATAAATGACTCTCTAAATTGATCTTCAGTGTATCCAGTTCTACTGATCATCCCTTAGATGTTTCCACAACTTGATTGGAGTTCACCTGTGGTATATGCAGTTGATTGGTACTGGCCTGCAATGAAACATAGATATCTCTGTAAGTCTGACATTTAAAAATGCATATCAGAGCAGCGACCAAGAAAACTGATCTAAAATTTAGATATTGACAAAACATCAATATGGCGAAGGATACAAACAATGGATGACCATTACCAATACACTTTACTAGTCAAAGTTCTATGGTAGACTGGCTGAATGGACATGGTAGTCAGATTAAAAGAAATGAAACTATCTGGTCAAGTGAAACTGTTATGGATGCTTTTGGTGTGTCGTATCATTTTTGGAGAAAAACAGGCACAGGTAGCTAAATTGGCTAATGTCATCCCTGTGTGGTGTTGGCATCAAAATACCACAGAGATATTTTCCTGCAGCAGGAACTGACTTAATAAGAAAACCTGTTCCAGAGTGTTCAGGAACTCCAACTAAGGCAACTATTCATTTTGCAATAAAACAACAACCTCAAGCACACATCAAAAATAACAATAAAGTGGCTTATGAAACAGCCTTAAAATGTCCTGGAATGACTTCAGTAGTCTGGAATAAAATCCAATTGAACGTCTGTGTAAAAATCTAAGAACAGCTATTTACCTGGACTGCCAATCCAAACTTAATAAGCTTGAGACCATCTGCAGAGAACAATGGTAGAAAATAGCACAAGACAGGCACCTGCTTGATCTAAAAACTGTACAAATGGTAAAAATTGCAAATTAAGATGTTATAATCCCAAAATGGTCTTGGCTGGTAGTTGTATTAAGCTTGAAGCCTTAGTTCAGTGTTTAATGCGAATGAAATTCATTTATTCAGCGATCTTTGATTGCATGGATAGATCTCTTATATAGATGTTTCGTGTAATTATTGTTTTGTTTGAATTGTTAAAGCAATAACATATATGCACTTTAAACCTGCAGAAAAAATGAAGCTATTAGTATGGTGAAAAATGAAGTCACTGGTAACAGCTGAGTATAACTACAGTAATTCCATGACATTTTAATTAACATGTCAATGTCACTGTGGAATTACACTACCCCCTGCTACATGAGAACCTGTTGGGAAAAAGCTCTCCTCATATACAGTAAAAATTCATTATCATTTTTCCACAAGTCTGCTTTCATATTAATATTCATTTTAAACATTGATTGCTTTTTCACAGCAGAATGAGTCTTTTTTTGTTGTTGTTTGTTTTGCATAATGCAGTTCCCAGTGGCTCATGTTCACAAACAACAATCAGGGGACAATCTTGTCTTTTAATCTAGTAAGAGGGCGAAAAAAAATCAATGTCCATTGTCAATACCAGGTGGAGTAATTACCTGTTGAGTCTTCATTCATGTCAGAGTGAACTCTTGAGTTTGGCTCACTGAGTACAATCCCTTAATCGTATTCTGTTCACTGATTGAGAAACCCCAAAACATTCTAATGCGACTGGACAGATGTTGGGAATCAGCTTTGATTCTTTTAATTGCTTTGTTCTTTTCCGGCACGGCTGGCGCTTCTTTCATTCAATTTAACAAAATGTAAAATGCAGAAATTCCTTTTCAAATATTCAAGTCAGAAGGTGGTGCAGTTCATTGTTTTCTTAGAAAAATAACAGCAATTGAAGAGAATTGCTGTAAGGTTGACCAAGCACCAATCAGGCACAAAAACGGCAGCCAAAGCTATTTAGCTGAGTGTGTTTATTTTTAAAGCAGTGGAGTAAAGCTGAATATTTGCAGTAAGGGTACACTTAAAGATTCCGTCGACTTTTAAAATGCTTCTATGATTTCTTTGCTCTTTTTGCCATTGTTGTTCATATTGCAAGACTAATAAATAACGTTACAATTTGCTAGAATGCCACATCTGTAGATATCACTCAAACTGTTCAAAGGTTTAAAAAATATACATTAAATTCCCATTACATTACCAGACGATAACAACAAAATTGAATGGAATTATCTGTCGTTTCAGCTTATTTGGAGAATTTTAATTTAATTTTATTTTTTTTACCTATTTGCAATACTTGATGAAATGTCCAGACGGCCTTCCCCTGAGTGACAACAAAACAGAATAACAAGATGAACGACGACATAGTTTTTATTTAAAGTGATGCAGTAGTATCTCAAAAAGACAAAACCACTCATGTTTTAACACAATTGTATGAATTTAAATCAATTCATACAACTGTAACAATAACTTCCTTCTGTCCATCATTTTCTACTTATAAATCTCCTAAATATTTATTTTGGAGGATCTGAAGCTGTTTTTGGGCCAGAATGGGTGTCGAGTCCCTTCGATAAATTCTGTATCTTCCCTGGGGTCTCCTCACAGTTGGATGGGCATAGAAAATCTTTCAATGGGAGGCACCAGAAGCCTCTCTGTTTAGATACCAGAATCGCTGCAACTGAGGCAGCAGCTCTACTCCATGCTTCCTCCAGATGATGTAGTCAGCGTCGGATCTACAGGCAGATAGAGGGGGGACAACAGTTTCCCTGCTGTAGAGCCTTGCCCTCCCCAGGTTCCCCTTTGAATTGTACATCCTTAAAAATAATACTTATAGAAATAAATTACTTTTTTTGTCCAGAAGCCTCTTAGAGCATTCAAATTAAATACAAGCTCATCCAGTAGAGTCGATTATCTAAGGCCCCCACTTTCTCCAGGTGATATTATAGCAAAACATATTTAAGTCCAATCAAGTTTCCAATAAATTAAATATCTGTGTGGCTCCTGAAGGTGATGGATGGATGTGGATTAATGTGTCAAGGTTTATGCAAAAAATAGAAATATGTTACGCATAGGGTGGTTGTGCCAAAGCAATGATAGAAAATGTATTTCTAGTCAGCATGTTCTGTATTAATAGCCATTTATGGATGTGTAAATGATGTGATCAATACGCAGAGGCACAGCACTGATTAGATGAACCTCCATTCCTTCACCTCAATCAATGGCATACAACTAACAAAATATTAGGAAGAAATTGTTGAAGCAAGTCAGATTTCATTTTGGTGGGACACAATCGATTTCCTCCCACTTCCTCTTTTTGTTGACCATTCAGTCATGATCTGACACTTGTGAAATAAGACTATATACCGACTTGTCTGTAAGTCCTGTGACATCTGCTATTACGCATTTCTTCTGTCATTTATTTGCAGGTTTGAAAAATGAATTTAGCATTGCAGGATTAGAAAGCATGGGATTAAATATTTCCATCATCATAGCATTGAGTGACACTAAGCTGTCTTTCAAGCATCCAAATGATACTCTCAAATTTAATGAGATCTTAAGCCATGCCAAAGTATAATTAAAAACATTGACACAGAGGAATAAGAATGTAAAAATGTCTTCCAGGACTGTGCAGTAAATTTCCAGCTACCAGCCTGTGTAGGAAAGAAGTATTTGGAAAAAGCGTAATCTTCGGGAAAGTAAACATGGTGCCCTCCATTATTTGATAGAATCATTTCTAGCATTATTACATCTCAAACTTTTGATTAATTTCTACTTTTAGTCCAGTGTGTTATGACGAACAAAAAATTAAATAAACGTGGTGTCCAGGATTAGTCACAAACAGAATGGTATTTCTGGATTTTGTCAGACTTAATCTGTGTTAGTACATTTGCTGATAAGTTTTTAACCTGTGTTGTTCCAAAGCAGCTACACAAACACTCCCATTCCCTCTAAAAGCTGCCTTCTCCCAGCAGGTGATGATGATGACAGGGTCTGGTGGCAGGCCAAAGCCTGGCTGGCTGGTGTTATGTTTTTACCCCATCTATTCCTGCCATCATGAGCACATGGGTGGGGACGCTGTGATCTGCTGGCTCTTACCCAACAATCCATCACCTTTACCCACAAACCACAAAAGAACACATGACACTGAAATGTTTGTCTGTCAATGTTTTGTCTACACATCAAATTTAAAAGATTTATATCAGCACTTGGTATAACACTTATTTATTTGTTCCATGTCTGTAAAGGTTTTTTTGGCGTCATTTGCATTTGGCTATTTTACATTCTGCAAATCTAAAGTGCACGTTTGTCTTCCCTTGAAATCTCAGCACATATAAATCGTGAAGTTGGCCTCAGGAATGATTAATTAGATCCTTTTTTTAATTTTTGGACAGTGATCATTCAAACAGATCTTTCCATTCTCTTGATGCCATGTTTTCTCACGCGTGCTGCAAGGAAGCAACTAAACACTGAACCTGGCTCAGCATCCTCATGACTGTCGCTCTGAATATTCGTTGCTGTGCACACTGCAAAAAACAGCATCTGGAGTAGCCATTTATACTGTATTTATAACTCTGAAATATTACAAATGCTTAAAATTGTAGCGTTGCAACAGTTTTGTTTGCGCACAACCTCTTCACCTTTGTGTTGTAGCTGATTAAACCAAGATAATAATAGATGCAATAAGTGGAAAATCCAACCCCCACCCTTCGGAGCCCTTGCTTGATCACAGTCTCTCTTACATTTTCAGGCGCTGTCGCTTTGAATTGGCGAAAGGCAGCCAGGCTGAAGATTTCCTACTGACTGGAGAGGAGTCGTTGGCCAGGCTTTCCTTGTCATTGGAAGTTAAGCCAGTCACTGATCCTAATGCTTGCACTGTTGTTGCAGCATTCCAATTTTTAATCACTGCATGACTTGTCAGATTTAATGAGGGCAGTCGGGTAAGAATGATCAACACACCAGTAAGAAGAACCTTGTATTCTGACAGTTACTATCTGTTTATATACATACCAAATACAACCTGGTATCAAAATGACAGAAATTAAGTTTTGTGTTTTCTAACATGACCACCATGTGCACTGTCAAACAAATGGCAGTCAACTGTTTTGTAATATTCAGGCTTTATCAATGCTGTTGTCAAACGATCCCTGGGTATGTGTGAGTGTTAGTGTGTTAGACTGTAAAAAATTCCCTAGCCGAGGCAAAGTGTGGCTGGCATGCGTTTCTGCCCTCTTTAATCCTTTGTGTGGAAGCGGGTCAAGAGGTAAGCAGTCTGAAGAAGCATGAGTGAAACTCTTCATACAAGAGATCTTCCATCACTCCTACTTTAGTCGGATGTCTCTGACAGGCCTCACACACTGAGCCAATAATTGGCTTTCGGAATCTTCCAGAGCCTATTGAGGTTCTCATTATATGATAACCAGGATATTGTTGAAGCTACACAGAAATGCAAAACTAAAATGTATTGCTTAATGTCATTACTCTATTTAATACAGAAAAGCAAGAATTAGGCCTAGAAAAGACATCTTAATAAGCTGTACTGGATTTTAAAGAACTAAACTTTTTTTTTTTCTGTAATGTTCAAGGCAGCGTTGTGTCGTTTTGTACAAGTATAGATTGTACAGTGAAGGTGTATGCTGAATGTGACCCTGATGTATTTTAAAGTGCATTTTTTCCCTAGATGGTGGTGACGAGAGTAGAGCCAATAGGGGTCCTTTTCTTGCCACATGTTCTTGACATCGGTTGCATGTATAAGAGCTTTAAGACAGAATCTTGCTTTGAAAAGGTTGTAACCAGATCTCTAACCTCAGAAGGGAGACTGTTGGCTTACAACATGCAAATCTTCCAGTTTGAAGCATTTAAGGTTATTTAACGCGTGTTAATGTTCTGAGTTTAAGAGTTCCTTGGTTTAATTTTGATTTATGGACAAGAAAGGTTAGGCTTATATACAAGAAATCCTTTTTTTAATAAAGAGCTTGCTGATTTAATTATAAAATGCAGATGGTTCAACAGCCAAATGAAGCATTTGTCTAATTTAAACAATTAAAAGACACAGAGAAGCTAATGTAAAATTGCTGCACATTTATTAACATAAACTTTGTCATTAGCATTTACAAAGCATACTAAAAGTACGGTACTGAACTCTATAAGGTACTTCCCTCTTTTTCTTTGCAGTCTCCCATTAGTTAAGTCAGACATAAACATTTTGCATGAGATTGTAAAGTATTTGTTTCTTGAGACTATGGTTAAGAATTTTTCGATTAAAATGGAAAATACCAGCAAAAGCATTTGTAATTTAATAGCAACCAACCAGTAAGGGTCAGAGGTTAGGTAGAGGGGTCAGTATGTTGCTTTGTTTTCCATTAATAAACACAGTTCATTAAAAGAATGACAAAGCAGCATTTTTAAATGAATATTGCTAATATTTCACTTCCTTTGTCTGATAAGAAGAGGTCTGGTAATTCCTCACATGTCTCCTAGAGTTACAGGGGGATTTCTCTCAGAAGCTGCCCCTTCAGCTCAATTCCTCCCCACATTTCCGAAACCTTTTCATTTGTATCCCCTGGAAACCGCTCCACATTCTTTAAACTCTCCTGTAAGAAAAAAAGGAAAAAGAAGAAGAAATGGAAGAGGACGAGGAAGAAGATGAGGAGGGGGCGGGGGTTGAATCCCTTACATGTTTTGTTATGCCCTTTGATCACGCGTTTATCTTTAAAACAGATGACTGACCACCGTCCTGTTGCTATCAGGAAACAATTATATGAAAGTGTTCTGAAAAAAAAAGGGTCTTGTGTCTCTTGAATCGATGAATTCGAAATGGGAGAAATAAAGGCTCATCTATTCTCATTAAGGCACTAATGTATTTTTACAAAAAAGTCTCCCATTTCCCATAATATCATTGTCAGCAGTCAAGAGCTTTACAACAGTCAAGACCGTACAAAAGATAATCTACCAATCTAATTAATGCTCAATTACAGTTATATGAATCATAGAATTGTACAATGTACACACTAGCAGAAATCGACAGTAATTCATAGGATGCATGTTCTTTAAGATTTCGCTTTGTGATCGTGATTATAAGATGCAATATGTCCTGCAAAGTTAAATGTGAAGGATTCAAGTAAGCAACACATTTGATCTTCTAGTTCACATTTATCCCGAGAAGCTGAGAATTCTTTGCTTGGAGGCTTCTGTGGATCAGAAGGCTGTCAGATGTCCTCTGAGGCTTTCAAAGGGCACTAACATGCTCTTTCATGTTCTGATGTCATGTATATTTTCAATGTTACATTAGGTTTTGTTAGTTCTTGACTCTGTTCCGGTATGATCTTTAGCTGCTTTCAACGGCCAAAGCCTATATGGTACCATGCAAAAGTATTCATAACAGTGAGGTTTTTCACAGACCAATACCAGATAGAGCATGTTTGTGAACTGGTAGGAAAATGGTACATGGTGTTAACATGTCTATACAAATAGAACTCATGGTGTGCATTTGTATTCAATCACCTGTTACTCATGCCTTTAATAAACAACAGTGAATTCAGAAGTCATCTAACTGGTTCCCATGTGTTATTCAATCTTAACAGAAACGCATGTGGAAAAATAAAATCCTGCCATCCAAGGTCACTAATAATAAGCAAGCAAGAGGACCATCATTCAAACAAGTAGCTAAGATGCCCAAGGAAACTTTGGAAGATTTATAGACATGCACAGCTCAGGTGGAGAAATCTGTTGAAAAGATAACTATTAGTGGTGTGTTAATCAGATTTATTGAGCTGCCAGCATTGTATTTGGGGAGCTGAAATATTAATAGAAGGGCTTATTGAGACATACCCCAAGGCAAAGCGGTGCTCAATACAAAGTACATAACACTATAAAAAAATTTGTTTGCAAAATAGTTTAGAAATTGCATGCAAAGCTCTGTGGTCTTCACAATTATGCCGTACTTTGTGTTGGTCTACAACATTAATGTTTGTGATTAAATGCGACAAAATCTGAAATGATCAAGAAGTATAAGTACTAAAGTGACGTAAAACAATAGAATCCGTAGCAGCAGGACAGATTAAATGGATTTGTTGCATTTTACTGAACAACTTCCAACTTAGTTTATCTTATTCGAATAGATTCTTAGTTAGAACATTCATTGAAATATTACCAAGTTACTTCAGAAACAACTTATTTTTCCTTTTAACTCCTGGAGATTGACACTGCAGTCGCTAACAACAGGTTAGCAACCTCTCATTAGTCGATGAGTTGGATGCATTTACAAGGTCATTTCAGGGGGGACGGGAGGTTATGATGATGAATGGAGGCAGACCTCTGCCCAAACACTCTTTCCCCACGTCGCTGTGTGGTTGCCGTGGTGGACGGCAGGGCAATTTAAGCGTCACCATATCCACCAGGGGGGCGCCCTCTTGGGTAAGTGGCTTTGCGACAAGAAGCTGACGCCTGCCACCGCTGTCAAGGTTGTTGTCACAGGCAGGCTCCCTTAAAGCACCTAGTCGCCATGTTAAGGGATGAAAGTTGCCAAGAGAGACTGACGACGAGGACAGGAATTACAGGGAGATAGGCGCCAAGAAATGAGCTCTTAGAATGTTGCTTACATGGGAACACGCAGGAATATTACCTAATCAGTCAAATCCTCCCAAGCTGACACCTTTTGCGAGACACCCGATGATACCCCACTGAACGCCTGTGCCCCCCACCTATGGTTCAGCCCTGAGGGAGCCCCCAAGTGAGAATGTGTGGTTTGGAGGTTCCTCTTGACAGACATTCTCAAAATTACTCTAATGGTTTTGCATACAGTGCACTTTACCCTCAATTAAAAGTATACCAGTGAAGCAGCATATTTGCATTTCATAACAATGTCTGTGTTAAACTGAAGGTGATCTTAATAGGATTTTCTGCAGTCGGGAATCAGAGATTAGGAGCTTTATATTGCAAAAGTGCAAATGTCTGAACAGAGGACTTTCTTTCTCTTTTAAATCTTGCTGGATTAAAAATGGCAGTCTGAAAAGTTAACGGATAGGACATCAAAAAGAAGTCCCCATTACCTCTTCGTTTTTAAAGGTGTGAGTTAGCATATTGCAGGTACATATCTGCTGGAGCTCAGTGTGTGTGTGCTGGGTTTAACAGTAAGCTTTTTTCCTCTTTTCGAAGAGAGAGGCTTTTAGGGAAAAAAAAAACACACATCAGCTAACATTTGTCGCAAATTTAGTTTTTTTCGTAGCTCTGATGTTGTGTAAAACCCACAGGATCCTCTTTATTTTACATTTATATAAAAAGCATGCTGATGGTAACAAAACATACCTTATTCTATTTAGTAATCTAGGCTTCTGCTATGCACATGCACAATTTGTACTCGTACGCTAAATGCGTGCAAATCATATGTTAATGACTGACCAGAAAACATAAAAGGGAAGCACAGGGATGTGGTCTACCTACAGCTGTTAAATATATAATCCATCTGTAATCAAATTTGACACCTAATCAAGTGAAGCATTTGTAATGCAGACATTTGGACAGACATAACTAACTCCATCAGCGTTTGCATAATCAATGTGTGATTTTAATGATGTTTCTATTAAGCATCTCTGCTTCCTCTACAAATGGTTCGACATGTCTCCTGTTTTATTTTGTTTTTCAGAGGGGCATACAGTAGATTGTTGCTAGGAGCGATAATTATCATCAAAGAGGGGGTCAGCAAAAAGGAAATTCAAGGGAAAAAAATGTAATTACTTATAGATTGCTTGAATTAATTTTCTAATGATATTCAGTGGTTTTGCATGACAGCTGCCAAGACCCACTGGAGAGAGGCGGAGAGTAAAAGGAGTCCTTTTGATGACAGACAAAGGGGACTATCATTTACAGAGAGCGGTTTTCACCGAAGTAAGAGGGGAAAGGGTGCAAATGACACATCCACAAAACACAGTGGGCTTCCTGTATGGGCTCCTGACATCCACAAAGGCTGGGACATGTGTTCCATCTCTTCAAGCTGAAAGCAAGTGGACCGCTATCCGTTAAGTGCCAATTGTTTCTCTTACATCTGCATCTGAGTGTGAACAACCATGAAATAACAAACATGAGCTATGTGTGCCTAAATATGCACTTGTGGAAAGAGAAAAACTCAATAGATGTGTTGGGTTGTGTGTTCCGGTTTGACTTTTTCCAAATTATCATTATGGGATATTTGTGGCCAAATTTAATACAATTTCAATCAGGGCTGTAACATAGCAATGCTTTGTGATTATTTTCTAGATGGACTGTGGGTCAAAAACCACAAAGATTTTACATTAAAACAGGAAAAAAACATTTAGTTTAAAAGTAGAAACAAATTTTAGTCTATGCTATTGATTGGTTGTACTTGCTAATGTTATGTTATATACTTCAGCCACATGTAATTGGTAATGATACTGAAGTTTGAGTTTTATTTGACACTTGGCAGATACAAATGTTCACCAATTTTGTTTAAACTGTTTTAAACTATTATGGTTGGAGTGATTCCAGTTGTAAACCTGTTCAATGGCAAAGCTGACCTTGCCTTCATATGTAAAAAAAAAAAAAAAGTCTATGCAAAATGAAAACAATTTTACAATTACTATTTCAATTCAAAATAGAAATACTTCAGAAACAAAAAGAAAAAAAAATGAAGAGGTGTAATCAGGTATGATACTCTGAATGGGTTATATATGACCTAGCTGCAACCAAAACTGTTTTCTTTTCATATAAATGTCAATTTATAATAATAATATTTTATTATTTGGGCTATAAAAACAATGTATTTGTCTTCCGTGACAAAACACAAACTCCTTTTCAGACAGTCATTTGAGGATGCACAGTTTCATAAGTAACCCAAATTTTAGTCAACAATAAAACAGAAAAGACCAGCATCAACTATTTTGTGTTCAGCAGGAAAGCTCCACTCCTTAGAAATGCTGACGAACCATTCTGTGACATTCTCAGACCGTTACGTTCTGTGCAAGTCTAGAGTTGACATTACATCTTGTTGTGTTTATTCTGAAGATTAAATCTTCAGCATATCCACAAATTTCTTCTGGACATGCATCACAGACTATTACAGACTCCCTCTTCCGGATGGATGTTCCTGCATGGGCCTGAATAGGCATAGTGCCACAAAAGGTTGGCCAGTTTAATTACATGCTCATGCAATTGTCCCCTCCTCTCAAGACCTAACACCTAATCATGATAGTGGATGTGCGTCTTCATATCCACCGTGTCTCCCTTGCTCTCCCAGAGGGTCGAGGGCTTCACCGGTTAACTGCTTTGACGAGGTACCCTATATTTCCTCTTGCCTGAGAGAAAGAACCCTTCGACTCGTCTCAGTGTCAAAATTTAACCTTTCTCAACTTTAATTACACTAAGTTTGGAGTGTGCCACGGTGCTGTCTGGCCAACTCAGCTCCATTTGTGTGCTGATGGGAAGCCTGCATGGGTGCCGCGGCCCCCGCTGACTGTGACACACTGACGCTGCACAGCTCTGACGCTCATGTTGGTGCTGACGCTTGCTTTGGATGCCATCCTGACCATGAAAACACACTCACACACACCCCAATATCCACAGAAAAGCTCTATAGTTTTGTCGCGTAAGTTATTATTATTTAACAGGTCTCTATAAATATATTCATCAACACTCGCATGTGCCACACTAAAGTCTAAAGAAAGTATTTCTGTGCAACCACAAGTTTATGCCAACAGTTTAAATTGGGCCACCCAGGAATAGATGAGAACAACATTCTCTCTTCATAGCCTTGATGACCTTTTTTATACAGAGTATCAGCACTTAGCGAAAACACCATTTGGTATCCTGTTTGTGTGTGTGTGTTTGAGTGTGCATATATGTATATTTGTGTTTGTGAAAAAAAAAGACAGTGAGCAAGATGGTGAAATGATGGTTTTTGGGTATATTTGCCCATCCTTCATTCCGCTGCAGGGGTGAAATAGCTGTTTTTTCCTCTTGCAGGATGAAAATTTCCACTTTGGTAATAAAGCAGATTTTGTTTTGGATAAGTGTTTGCCATTAATGAAGGCGTCTCTTGCATTTGTGTGTCTGTTTAGTGTGTAGTGCAGCTATTCAGGCAAACATGTCTGCGAAATTACAAATCTGAGAATGTGTGCTAAAGAAAATTATCAAAAGTTTTATTATTGAACTATCACAATTGCCTTGTTAGTCCAACCTTTTTTCTTTTTTGTTAATTATTAATGTAGTAAATGCGATATATATGTATGAGTAGTGTCTCAAACAGTGGCATCACAGCTCCAAAACATCCTAGGAAAATGTTCTTATGGCAAAGTTGAGGCTACATAAATTTGTGGCACAGATAATGGTCATTCAAAATTACTTTTTCAAGGGCAACATGGCTGTGTAAGTACATGAGTATTATGTAATTTAAATACTTTTACAGACCTGCTGCTTAGCTTTAGATTAGTCTCTAGTTCCAATGTCTTTGATTTTATTTCCCTGTAGCTGTTAAAGGAGGACTTTTTTATAAATGTTGGATTTTCAGAAGAACTTAAGGAGGCTAAATTTTAAGTTTTGTCTTCAGTGCAGTGCTCTGAGAAAACCATCATGGGCAATGCATGCTTATCACGATCAAAATGACCTAAGAAAACAACATTAAGATCCATCAGTAAAACTGCAATATATTGCAAACCTTAGTAAAATATGTGACCTCTGAAAATTCACTAATCTCTTCACACTTCGGCCTTGTTTTTACACACAAAGAGTGCCTGAGTCAGACGGTTTGATCGATTCACAGGTAGTCGATTGCGCCACTCACATGTGCACCCTTATGATAATAGGCCCTTTTAGAGTCATCTAATTCTGATGATGAATTGGACTTCCAAGGAAAGCCAAAAAGGAGTTACTGTGGTAACCGCATGGCCTGTCAATCACTTGCAATCAGCCTTTTTTCTCTGTTCATTGCTTGATGCGTCGAGATTGGGACCCTCTCTGTGGGGGGCTTCAAAACACTCAGAGGAATTGAAGAACCATGTGGAAGTTCTGTGGCTGATGTTTGGAAACTTTGCAGAATGTGACCCTGGGACTGTGGCTTACTTGCCACTGAGAGTGGCAGAAAATTTGACTTTGACAAAGAGGCAACTTTCCCAAATTAATACCATAAGGACATGCACACAAACAACGACTTTGTTTTTAGAAGTAGCTGCAAATAACCTTCTAAAAAAGTATGACTCTACATATTTCACTTGTTTTGAACCGCTCAGTGTCCGCATCAGCTACACAAACAACATATTATAAGAGCTGAGGCTTCTAAGGGAAATGCTAAATTAGGAGGAAAGAGGCATTTAAATGCTAATGCTTTAGAATTCTAAAATACAATTTTACACATAATAGTTATATTAGTAGGGTATGATCATATTTTTCACGCTTAAAGCAGCAATTCTAATAGTATGGGTACATCTGCTCGGGGGTGTCAAAAGATGAGGAAAGCAACACCTTTTCTAAAATGCTAAATTGATTTATTTATCAGTGGGACTTATGTATGATTCTAATGTTGAGGTTACACAATCAACAAAATAGTGTTTCCATGGTGACAGGAAAGCAAGACGAGTCAGCTCTAGGTGCGTCTGTCAAGCGTTTTCTGTTATGGTTCACAGGCATCGCAGCAGTGTGGGAAACATTGATTTCCACAAAAGTGTTTCCTTGAAAAATTGTTTTCTGACACGAGGAGCTGTTGCACCTCGTTGAGTAGTAAGACTCCAAGTATCAATGCTTGGATTTTATTCTACATAGTGAAGAATAACCTACTAAGTCATCAACTTTCATAAAGTTACATCAGTGTCAGGTTAATGAATGAAACTGCATGTCTTCCAAAAAGTTGCACTGAACTTCTTTAGAGCAAGAATTAAAAAAAATAGTGTCATAGTCTACTGTCACAAACATGTTTAAAAATGACACATTTGTAATTACATTTAAAAGTTACATAGAATGTTTGTTTTTTTTACATTTCAAAATTAGCAAAGGATAATAATTAAAACTTTGTATTGTTTTAGTTATTTGTTTCAGCACATATGGTATTCAGCTTAGAAAAAAAAGAAAAACAAACTATTAATGGTCTCCTGTGAATGATAAGATAATAATACTTTCAAGTACCTCAAATAAAAGCAACATAAACTTTTAGTGATCTGCTGATCAATACAAAAAAAAAACAGCTTTCTAGTAATTTTCTGGGTTTCATTGAATTTACATTTTACCATAGCACACTGGCACAAGTTAAACATTTAGGAAAAGTGGGCAGGCCTATGAACTGTGGCATTACATCCTTGAAGAAAAAGGAGGGAAACCAAATAACAGAAGCACACAGCCTCTAAAGGTCTTAATTCCCCATTAGTTCCTTATTCTCCTCAGTGACAAAGACTGGGCCCTTTCATTCTTGTGTTTCCTTGCATACCAAAGTCATTCAACAGAGGAGACCTTTACCAAGAGCAATGCTCTATTCAAGCCATGTTAATTACAATTTTAAACCATTATTTGTTTCAACACCTGGTTAACCTATTCAGACCTGTTTAAATCCTCTTTATTATCCCAGGTGTGATGGGAAGCCACTAAGGGAGTGAAAGGTTCCTCTGTGTACCAGGAACATAATCAAGCCGGCACTACATAGATCTGAATAGCTTTTTGGGATAAGATCACATGTTACACACTCCAGTCCTCAAGTAAAATGGCGCTAGGTGGATTATGTCTGAAAAGAGGATTTTGTCAAGGATGTGTCCTCAAGTTTTCTCTTTTGGCAGCAAAGCACCATGAATGGAGCACCGCTTCTCCAGCAGCTGTATTAGAACTCGACAAGTCAATGACTGGCTTAAAAGCAATTGGCTTTGTTGTACATTTTTGTGCATGTATTTGTGCTGCACTTCGAAGCTTTGAGACAGAGAGAGACCCACGCTGCGTCACGAAGATGGATGATGTTTCCATTAGGGGACGGCCTCATCTTCAGAGCTCCTTTTCTTTCTCCGACTTGCACCTTCTTTGAAGTTGTAGTTAGTGGTTACAGCGTTGTCCTCTGCCCATTATGTTGACATTAACCAGGCTTTACATGGGAATCTGACCCCCACAGTGCCTTTATTATCATGCCCACTCATTTCTTACCTGTCAGAGGTACTTGTTGAGGATGATCCCATTTCAATAAGAAATATCAACAGAGTGGCATAATAGGACAACATGATGGAAAATGGAGTGAAACACATGAATAAAAAGATAATATTACACCCTGTCCTGACTTCACTTGAAGCCTTTTCTAATTTGGCCCATCACCTTCACCCACAATGGCTGGAGGCTGTTTGTATAAACCTCCTGCTGTGCGGTTCAAATATAGAGCGGCCTTCAATATAAAAAAGGATACCCTCAGAAAGTTCTGATTAACGAATTAACACCCACTAATAGCCCTTCACTGTTCTCCTTTAAATGGATTAAGGCTCCTTTCTAACACTTTCTTCCTTTCTTTTTTGCGCTAAATTTAATTAAGATTTAGATTTGGTTTGAACATGCCAGAACAGATTCACACTGCATTTGTGATGTACTTCAATTAAGGAGTAAAGCATCTTAAGCTGCTTCACCAATAATTAGACTATCTCCTTTTTTTTTCTTAAATGGTATCTAATTATGCGTTATCCCCATGTAATTCAATTTCTTTGTAAGTTACAGCATTTGCTAAGTCTATTAGGGTCATCTTAGTTTAATTTTAGGTTTCTACTGAATGCAGGTCCTGTAAATACATGCTTTTATGCTTTTGAAACAAAGGAACTGAAGCAAATGCTTAATACTGCTCACCCTCCATGTTGTCAAATCTTCACTTTAGCATTCACGAGCCACTGCTCAGCCAAATCTTCAATATAAACAAAGCATCATAGCTATTGTTTGGATACATGATGAGTTGACAAACAAGGTCTTTTTCTTGACATTCGGCCTCCTGAGGTTGTTGTCCATATATTTGTATAGTGATTTAAAAACATGACAATGCGCTGGCCAGTGTTAATTTACTCAAAGCAGCAGGGGTTGCCGCTTTGGCCACTGACCATTACACAGTAGGACAGGGGTGTCCAGCTGACTGTCCTTTTAATCGACAGCAGCAGGCCTAAGGAATTTAACAGCATGCTATTCAGCCCCCTCTCTCCCCTTCCAGCAAATAACGTTTATGGAAGATTTACGAGTCACCAGAATTCGCCTGAATTCAGTTCATTCAATTAGCGGCTGCGAATGTCTTGGTTAAAGGAGGTGACAAGACAATTGAAGGAGTCATCTAATTATTTTATCCCAGCACTACGTACAAACCTCTCCCGTGCCGCGGTCCCTGGACATGGCTTGATGATGTGAAGTAAATGGGTTAAAAGCAGCGGGGGTGATAAAATGTGTGGCTCTCCTGGAGACATTCCCTAACATCTAGCATCTTTAAAGTGAATCAAGGACCTGCAGGAACAAAATTTCATTAGATAGAAAATATATGCACTGCAAAGTAAATCAAATCACTTACTCTAAATGAACATTTATGATAAGACCAGGCCCTATAAAGGCAGTCTATTCACACATCCATTCCAGTACATACAGGTCTGCAGATGCAGCACCTTGCTAAAGTATTCATAACCCCTGAACCAGAGTACAAAGACGGGTCATTGTGTTTTATTGGGATTTTATGTGATAAATCAACCCAAAGTAGAGCATAATTGTGAAGTGGAAAGAAAGGGACACAATAAATATCTGAAATGTGTGGAGTGCATCTGCATTGATCCTCTTGATTCACTGTCTTCCACTACAGTTATGACTGCAAGTCTTTTAGGACATATCTTTAGCGGATTTGCACATCAAGAGTCTAAACTGTTTACCCAGTCTTTTTTGAAAAATAGTGATTACTCGAATGTGATGGAGAGACTCGGTGAACTGCAGTTTTCAATTGGTTTTATGTCTTTTACTGTGATAGCGCTGTTCTAACAATTAAATGAGCTTTTATCTAAAGCATTCCATTATAGTTTTGGCTCCATCTATTTAAGCTGCTAATCCACTAAAATGGCTTTAACCACTTCAGCCTCAGTCCGGCCAGATTCATGTCCGTTAGCAGTTACTTCTTCGTATTTCTTACCAACTTTATAGGTAGTACAAGCGGTGCCAATCCATAAATTGCACACAAGTGATTTGATTGACAGCAGCCATGCATTCCTTGACTGGCTCATGATTTAAACCTTTAAGTCCTGAAAGGAGCGCCGGCAATCAAGCCAAATTTGCAGTACCGTAATTCTGCCACACTTTGCGCAATGGTTTCAGAAAGGAAAGACGTTGCGATTTCCAGCAAATATCGTGTTATTACTGTAATTTCACCTCCGTCGTAGCAGGGAGTGAGATTAATCTGAGAGGCATCCAGGCGAAGATTTTAAATTTAGGATAACTCCCAACAACATTTTAAACACTGCAGTAGATATTTTGTCTGCTAACAGAATGGAGGAGTGTAATTATGAATTTAATCTTGAGCAGGAGCATGTGTCAACTTTTGGAATAGAATGACCATTATTTAGCAGCCTTGTAAGGAGCATGTCTCTCACGAACAGGCATGCAATGAAGAAGTGAGGAAAACTGTAACTCTGGTTTGCATCAGTTGACGCATGGTCATATGGTTGCATCACATTTGTGTCTGTACACACCTTTACACACAGCACAGACTACCAGGGGAGACCCCTCCTGTTTCAGTAATGATATGTAACCTAAACATAATTGGTCTTCAATATGTTTTTTATTCATTGCTGTTCTCTAACAGATTTCGAGATAAGCTGTATTTTTGCTTAAATACATCTTGTTACTTGTTGGTAATAATTAAATTACAAACAAGGGAATTCTTTTACTTTGGTGGCTCTGAATCCTTTGGTTGCATTGGGTCAGGAAACGGTCAAGACACCATTTTCAGACTTTTCTCAGTAAAAAAAAAAAATATATATATATATATTATTTTCTTTCAGCTCTAAATTGCGCACTAACATAGGTCAATAACATAAATTCTCAATAAAATAACTAAAATAAGAGTAACTGTAAGAAATCCCCATTAACGTGTGTTAAATTTTCAAAAGCTTTACTTGAGTTGAGATGAAACAGTTGCATGGCGGGGTCATGAGAACAACAGCAGGAGATCTGCAGCCAGGTCTTTCTCCCCATTTGTAAATTAGCTGCGAGTAATGAATTCTGTGAAGCTGCCCTGCTACGGGGTTGCTCCCTCACTTGCCGGCCCCACCCTCGCTCCCCCCTGTCGGCATTGCCTTCCCAAATCTGTCCTGATGTTTCTAGTCTGTCAGAAGCCGCCCCAGGGGGGCGGTGTGATAGCCTGCTCGGTCTGTCCCCTTCCTGTCTCTGTGGCCCAAGCCAGCTGAACCGTGTAAGCCCTCTTCCATTGCAAACACGGTGACCCCGAATGGGATTGACACATCACAGACCGTGGATGCTAGGCCACCAGTCCGTTGACATCAGTTTCCACTGGTGCCAGTATAATGTGAACAGTGAAATTCTGGGGAGAGACGATGACAGTAAGAACAAGAATTCATCTCTGAAAGGAGATGAAGGAAATTATTATTAAAGTGTACAATGATTGAATGTAAATATCTGTTTTACTGAAAATACCTTCAGTTATTTTCACAACTGATTTCCTGTTTATGAAAAAAACAAATTCTTCCCTATTAAAGGTCTCTACTTTAATAGAGACCTTAGAGATGTTTCAATCTGGAAACATCCAGATGTTTCAGATTGATAACCAAATTTTCAAATCACTCACATAACCCAAGTAAATGTACAAAAAAAGTTCAAATAATGATTTCACTTATAAAGATAAAAAAAATTCATATCAAACCCACCTGGTACTTAATAATTACCCCCTAACCCTAATAATTGGTTGTGCAACAATTGCCACCAAGTAAGACTAGCATTAAGAGGGCATTTTCTTTTTTTAAGCTGTTCAGAGATGGACCTGATGATTGCTTTGGATTTTTTTCCCTCCACAATAATGCAAGTGTGTTTAAACTTAAGATCCCAAATTCATGATTCAATGTTATTCTTCAGGATTTACTTTCAGATAGCAAAATTTGTGGTTCTATTACCTATGGCAACTGATTCAACTCCTAAAGCAATAAAGCACTGTAACTTCCTCTGATCTACTACACTTCTATCTGTCTGAGTGGAAATAAATGCGTTGGCTATGACTACTACATGGATCCCCAAGCGCCCATTAGAGAGCCTGGGGGGTCCCTAAGTGTCACCCATGAAATCAGGATGTTAGGGTATAAAAAATGTGGGCGGGACCGCTAGTAATTCTCATTATTGTTAACTGTTCATCGTCTGTGGTGTTGACTTTGCTTTAGTCTGGCTCTGCTCCTGCCAAGAAAGAACATGGCCACTGCAGCTACACCCAGTTTTAAAGCCAGAGATCCGAGGAAAATCTTGTTAAGCTCTAGTGTGACCCTAAATTAATTACAACAAAATCTGACCATTTTTTTTTTATGAAAAAGCTCAAATTAAACTCTTGTGAGAGATGAATAATTTTATGGTGATTAAAGTTAAATGCTCTGATTCAAACTCCAAAGGCCAAAAGCAATTTGTCAGCAATCAGTGTAAAGAAGGAACCACAGGGCATCTACGTCGTTTCTACTGTGACCCTGCAAAATCCACTCTGCAGCTCTGACTGGCAGAAGAGGAAAAAGAACATCTCAATGGCAGCTTTTGACGTCCATAATGGCTTAATGTCAGTGTTTGACAGAGATATTTGGGGGAAGAAGAGTGACTCTTTGCGTGCTGATGTGGCCTAGAAGCTTTCTGCTGTCACAGCTGATGACAGCAACTTTCTCCATGCAGATTAAATTGGTGTTTACAGATTTGCCCTGGGTGTACATTTTTCCTCCTGCTGGGATCCACTGGCTGATGATGAGTCGCAGATGAGACCAAGCCTTCTCGACACTGATGCTTATGCCTCCATCACGCGGAGCTCGCGGTGGCTTACCAAGTGTTTCAGCGGCACCACTTGCCACACAGTGCTCTCCTCTCTCCTCTTCGGCATGGTAAATGGCGCAGCATTAGTAGCTATTTACATTTGCGGAGAATGTGTGAAAGCTGCTGCCTTGTCTGTCACGCTGCACTGTCTGCCAGAGCTGCATGGATGGGGGCAGAAGATGAAGCGCTGCTGAGAAAATTAAACATCATCAGTCTTGATGTTGGCTGTAAAGTCGAACTTAAATAGTCCTTTGCCGCTACAATGGGTATCAGTGGTATCTTCATGTTATTGTGCTGCAGGAGTTGTTACAGCTGGTCAGCAAGAATGTGCTCAAAGTTTAAAGACACACTGGATTGTTTTTACAGATGCCTTTTTTCCCCTTGAAGTTCCACTTCAAAAAAGAGGACTTTGGCTCATTTCAGAGCAGGGCTTGGGTCTAATGCATGTGAATCGCTGAAAGCTAAACAGAGACATGCAGATTCTCACTGTGCTGCTGGCTGATTATGGAAGCACAGATTTGTACATATGCTGTTTGTGGAAGCCGAAGAAACGTGACAAAGGATCCTATGGGACTCTATGTTCAGTGTATAGTATGTCACTGGCTGATCAGCATCCCTAGCTGTTGTTTCGAATGTGCTAAGGAAAATATTAAGTAGTTTGTTGCGTGTAATTTGCATTGATTAAACTTTCAATGTATGACTGTGGGGCAGAGTACGCTGATTGCCTCAAGTGTTTTACGTGGAATATTTACTTTCAAGGGCACCTTGACAATAAAATTAACAGCTTTCAAATAAAATCACTGAACCCAGAAGTTTTGACTATGATGCCTTGCAAGAAGTATTTGTACTCCTTAAACTTTTTCCTCGATCCTGACAAGCTAAACCCACAGACTTCAATATAATTTATTAGGATTTTTTTAATACACCAATGCAATATATTTTTTTAAATCTAGGCAAAACTTACAGGGTTTCCAATTTGTGTTTTATTAAAATCTAAAAACTATGACTGACATTGCATGTAACCCATGTTACTTTGTAATCATCTTACAGGGAAATTGTACTTTATATTCTGAAGTCAATCTTTGTTAGTTTTGAACACCCCCAGTCTGAATTGGCATTTGAAAAGTTGCTGAACACCTTCCCTTGAAGACTGGAATTTGAGGCTTTAGCACAAAGAGTTTTCTTTCAAGAATGATCTTATATAAAACTTGTAAACTTAAAAGAGACCTTTTTCAACTTTATTTTCACTACAGTTTCATATGGGCCAGAATTGAGTAGTCCTTGAATAATTAGTGTCCATTTGCTAGATTCTGCCACCTGAGCAATGGGTCTCTGCAGCTCCTCCAGAGTTATCATGAGCCTGTTGCCTGCTTCTCTAATTAATGCCACACTTTTCAGATTAATATTTGCAAAGGAAAATTTAGAAGAATACACTGTAGTTTGTTTCTCTGATTTTCTAGAAATAGACACACTTTTCACTCATGCAAAACTTTTATCATCAACATTATTACTTAGCAGATGAGTAGAGAATATACAAAGAAGAACCTCTGTATTCATTTCAGGTTGTAAACAGTAGTCTGAGCACTGGGTTGTTATCGAGTTGTGGCCCCCGGCGCAGGATTGATCCACTTCAGTCCAGCAGCAGGGGGGCAGGAGCTCTGGAGGGGCTCAGCGGGGCTCCAAATCAATAAGGTTAATAGATGTGGGGGCCACGCAGTCAGAGGTGTGTAGCCTGGCATTTTCGGTGCCAATGAGGAAAATTCCTGATGACGAGGTGTCTCTTTTGGAGCCTGCATTAATGTCAGTCTGATTACCTGGAAGTCAGGACGTCTGATACTGTGGGGTGGTGGAGGCTTGCTCCTTTGCCATTAACTGGAATTAGCTTTACAAGGAGACCCTTCAGATTGGAGACTTTAACTTGCCACCTCTTCATCCGCTGTCCATTGAGAACAAATTGCCAGTCCCCTCCCATCTTTCCTCCTGACTCTATTCTTTCACTCTGATTTCTATAATGCCAACAGTTTCATAATCACTTGATGAGTAATTTCCTCTCATTTGGGATTTGGAGAGAGAGGGAGAGCGAGCTTTCATTTAAGAAGTTCTTTTTCCCCCTCTTGCTCTCATTTTTCTGGTATTTCTCACATCACATTTTCTTAAGAGCATAATTAAACAAGGAGAAAGGCTTTAAGAGAAGGGGGAAGGACAGCGTACTGGAAAAATTAAAGGTTGAAAAGAGTAAAACCAAAAACTGAGTGGTTAAAATTGTGTTTAGGAGACATAATGGAATGAAAGCTTTCTGGAAAAAGATTGATTTTTTTATTTTATTTTTACTTGTATTTTTTTTTTCCAGATTTAGTGCTTTGCAAACGTTTTCAGACCACTTGAATTATGTCTACATGTAAGATATATTACAGCAATACACCTTGATCAAATTTTCTATGATAAACCATCCCAATTGTGACATGTAAGGAAGATGATTCATGGTTTTCTATTATTTTTAACAAAGAAAAATCTAAAAACCTATGCCATGCAATTGAATTCAGCCTTCATGAATCAGTAGTTGACAGAGTTATCTTTTGATGTAGCAATAATTTCAAGTAATTTGGGGTATGAAATGTTTGTCCAGATTTAACAGCTTCCATTTTAAAATTACCCTAATTTTAACTTCATTCATATTCCCTTTAACTCTAGCCATTTTTCCATATTCTGTCCAGATTCTCTGTTTTTACTGAGAAAAATCACCCCCAGAGCATGACCCTGCCACAACCATGATTCAAAGTGGAGATGGTTTGCTTAGTTTTGTACATAGACTAAAAAACGTTCAGTTTTCTACACCTTATTATGTTTGTAATGTTTCCAACATATCTTGTCACAAACTGCAAATAATATTAATATACCTTAGCACCTTTCTTTTGACTCAAGATCACATAAAAGGAGACCCAATATTAAAAGACAGCACTAAAATAAGTACCAAAGTGAATGCCAAAGAGACAGTGCAGTTGTGATCAGAGGCCGTAAGCTATTCTAAATAGGTAAGTTTTGAGTTTGGATTTGAACAGTAGCAATGAGTCTGTGTCACAGAGATCAGGTTTGAGTGAGGTCCAGAACTGGGAAGCAGAGCGACTGAATGCTCTGCTCCCCATGGTAACAAAACGGGCAGGGGGTGTAGTCAGATGAATGAAAGAAGATCTGAGGATGTAGGCTGGTATAGCAATGTGAAGGAGGTCAGAAAGATACAGAGGGGTGAGGTTGTGGACAGCTTTGAATGTCAAAGGGAGTATTTTGTAGTTGATACAATGTGTAATAGGATGTCAATGGAGCTGCTGTAGAGCAGATATGATGCTATTGATGGAAGGGGTCCGTGTGCTGAATTTTGGATAAGTTGTAATTTATGGAGGGTTTTCTGTGGAAAACTAAAAAGAAGGGAATTACAGTAATCCCTGGACCAGACTGAGGTGACCAGACTGTGAACAAGAGTGAAAAACGAGAGAAGGATGGAGAAAATTAATATCATAAAGACAGAAGTAGGCAGATCGAAAAATATTGTGGACATGGGAGACGAAGGAGAGGGTGCTGTTGAGGATGATACCCACACTTTTGATCTGAGAGGAGAAAGAGATAGAGGAATTATTGACCATTATAGATAAATTTACTTAGTTATTGACTTAGAGCCTGTCAAAGAGAATTTTGTTTTATTGCAATTTAATTTTAAAAAAAGTTTAGGGTGAGTTAGTGTTTGATTTCAAGGAGGAAATTGGTAAGGGACAGAGGTGGGAATATGGAATTATGTTTGTTTGAGAGATATAGCTGGGTGTCATCTGCATGGTAATGCATGTGAATATGGTGTTTGCAGAAGATGAAACAAAGATGTGGGAGGGTGATTGAAAAATGTGAAAAGAATGATCAATATTTAGAAGTAAACTTACAGGAAATTGGTGGAGGAGCGGTGGAAGACATGCCACCAATGGCCTGAGCCTGGGAATGGGAACCAGGACAACCATGTGGAGGTCTATAGTCTCAGCACATGATGCATGTACTGTACAGTACTTTGCCAACTTTGCCTCTCAGTGCCCCGCAAGCAGCTTTAAAGTACCTTTCCTGTGCTTAGCTTTAACACTATTAAGATTTCTGCATCAGAATTTGTACTTTCTGTTAGAATTTTTAGCAAACCTAGAATGGCACAAAAAAAATCAGGTGCTAGTTCCCCTTCTCTAATTCTATCTGGTGTATAGTTTTGCAGCGAGCCAAGTGGCTAAGTGTATGTTTCTCTATGTGTGATGAAGATTTAGAGAGGTGTACATTGGCCACTATAGCACACCTGCAATTAGCGCTGCACCTGCATCAGCTGCATTAAAGTGTGAGTAGAAGTCCTGCTGACTACACTACCCTTAGCCCTCCTAAACAAAACACTGCAGTCATTTGCAATAAAAGAATCAGTTGTCTCTTCCCCCCCTGTTTCTTTCAAAAGGACCCTTTGCATAGGAAATCAGTTCTCTCTCTTTGCGGACATCATGCCGTGTGGGCTCCCATGGAAATGAGTTTTGGCATTGTTGTGCCAAGGCACTCCCCCCTCTAATAAATTGAGGAGGATTAAGAAATAAGAATGGAAGTAAAGGATAGTCATTTTATCGTGACAGCCATTTTCGAGGGGGTTGGGGCAGTCAGAGATTTAAAGGCTAATCAGCCCCGGGTTTATTTCCATAACATGCATTACAGTCTGCTTCTTTGAACTTTGCTGCCACTTAGGTTAGATTTGAAGGAGGAAAACGAGAAAGAAAAAAGCATTATCAAATGTTTAGTATTTGAGGCTTGAGTGACATGTTAGAGACATCTGAGTGAGTTATTAAATCGCTGTGGCTCTTGGAGATTATTATGCATTAATCTTAACACTTTGAAGTATGTTCTTGTGTGCGTGTCTCAAGTCTGGAATTATGAACTCTCAGATTGGCTTATAAAATAATTTAAATGCCGTACATATGTCATACATAAGAAAGCAATGCAACTTAGTGATTTTGCTCAATGCTTTGTTTTTGTGGTCAGAAAAACAGCTAATTAACATTAAACAGCCAGAAAAAAAAAATGTTTTATGTCAAAATGCAACCAAGTTTCTATACAGATTGTCCTACTTTTTATTGACCATGATGTCAGTCTCCACTCAATCCCAGTTTGTCTAGTCTCTCTATGTGATTGGAAACACTTCAGAAATGGTGACCAGCAGAAGGTGAAAGGGTGCCAGATCTTTGAAGTCTGTGATCTTTATTGATCTCTAGGATATTCTAAAAAAAAAATCAAAGAGAGCATCAAAGGCATAGCTAAACTCTTTAAGACTCTGCATG
Source organism: Xiphophorus maculatus (assembly GCF_002775205.1). Lineage (NCBI taxonomy): Eukaryota > Metazoa > Chordata > Actinopteri > Cyprinodontiformes > Poeciliidae > Xiphophorus > Xiphophorus maculatus. Next base: position 9,763,128 of record NC_036463.1, read on the forward strand.
TGCCCTAAAAAAGGGCACCAAAAACAGCGTGAACAAGAAAAGCAGGTGGTGGCTGCTGGTTGGAGCAACCACACGTCCAGCTCCTGTCACACCCCAGACAGACCGTTGAAACTGCTTTTTTAATGCAGGACAACAACATGGCTCCTGGTCTGACTCGCACTAGACTCATTAGATTCAGGCAGGCAGCTTGAAGGAATCATAACTTCAAAAGAATTAGCTAACACAGCATGGCCTCCTGGTTGTAGACAATAAATCTAATCTAACAAATTAGAAAACCACAATTTTGATTGGGCCGCTCATGAACTTTGAGCTATCAGTTACAAGAAATGAAGGTATCAATCAAGCTTCTAGCCTGATATATGAGACAAATGGGTATGTTGTGAAAAATGTAAAATCATATAAACAATTTCTGAGATTTCTGAGATTTTTTTTAATTTTTCATCTTAACAACAAATTTTATCTTCATGGATTAGATGATCAGGTGCAATTTAATGATAGTAATTGTAATAATAATAAATAATAATATTTGTTCAGGCTTCATAGCAGCTCCTTAATCAAAGACACATGGCAGCTCATTTGAACTTTGCCCCAAGGCACCTGAAGGACTCTCTGACCAGGAGAAACAAAATTCTCCTGTCTCTGATGAGACAAAGCTTGAACTCTTTGGTGTGAATACCAGCCACAATGTTTGGAGGAAGCTCCATCATATCTAGAAAGATCGCATCCCATGGTAGTGGCATCATCATGTTCTGCCGATTTTTTGCAGAAGCAGGAACTGGCAGACAAGTCAGTATAGAGAAAAAGGTGAAAGCAACAATGTACAGAGACATCCTGGATGAAAGCTCTCTCTAGAGTGCTCTTGACCTCTTGACCTCTTGACCGTTCACTTTTAAGCAGGACAATGACTCAAAGATATCAAAGAAGTGGCTTCAGAACTAGAATGTCCTGGAGTAGCCGAGCTAAACTCCAGATTTCAACCCGACTGAACATCTCTGGAGAGACCTGAAAACGGCTGCACAGACCATCCAACCTGATGGAGATTCTAAGGAACTTGAAAGACGAATGGGAGAAACTGACTAAAGATATTCTACTTGACATTCACAAAAACTTGAAGCTGTAAATACTGACTAATGTGTATCAACAAAGGCTGTGAATGTTTCTTTGCATTTTATTTTGAGTCAATTTGCAAAATGTTCAAATATACTTTTTCCACATTGTCAAAATTGTATATTTCTGTGTATAGAATTGTGAAGAAATTTATTTGGAATAAGAATGTAACATAACTAAATGTGGAAAAAGTGAAGTGCTATGAATACTTAACATATGCAATGTGTATTTCTTCTCTAGTGCTGATGAGAATCTTTGAAGCCAAGGCCTATTTTAGCACTGTTAGCAACTAAAAGCCAGATAGAGATCATTTGTTTCTTGTGTGTCTCCATTTACTTCAGCACTGATGGACGCCTCTGAAGCAGGTACTTACTTTGCATTAGCCGAGTTAAGACAGTCACAGTAGTTTCACAGCACTTACACTATTTTTATTTATTTTTTCATCCAAATACTTGCAATGCCATACAAACAATGCTTCTTAATTTTTTTTTATATAAAAAGTGTTGTTGGCTGACCTGATAAGCAGTATTTCTTAGTTGACTCTGTAAACATCAAGAGGAAACTACACTTCTCTCACACTTTCAAATAGAAAATTCTTAAAACATAACAGACTGCTTCACCGTTTTGTTCAGGGATTGTAAAAATTACTCATTTATACCGGAACAGATAAAGTCACATAATCACAGCACATAGATAGCGCTATATCAAACAGTTTTCACTTTGGCAGGACATTTCATCACAATTTAAAGCAGGATCCTGTGCCACAAGATTTTATTACGCCTTTATATGGTGAATTCAAATGTGGTAAAAGTGGATGTTAAAGGTACTTTAAACTTGTCTCAGTCTGAGTATCCCAACAGTTTCTCATCTAATCAGGAAGCAATTTCATAGCTGAAACCTAAACCCAACCCTCACTTAGTGTAGTGAGGGCTGGATAAATGTAGACTGCAGTAAAATCAAGCAATTCTGTCTGCATAGCTTAATTTTTATGACGCAAAATACACTTGAGGCACAGAGTCAAACTCTTTAAATAATTAACCACGCAAGTGCCTCATTTAATAAAATTTTTTATGATAATCAAGATTTTAACTTTTTCTCCAAAATGGGCTTTAATAATTCGTGGGTAATTTCTGACCCCGGGTAGATTCTTTTTGCCTGTAAATCCAAAGGCATTAGTAATTCTTACTGACAAACAGGCAAATTAACTTTCAAAGATAAAAGAAAACTGCCATCAGAGGTTGGAGTAATTTTTCATTATTACTATGATACTATACAATTCTGTATTATGTGTCTGTTTTGTTTATCATTTAAAGACAACATAAAAAAAGAAGTGGAACAAAACAGGATTAGGTTCAATGTATCATAAGTATTATGTCGTGTGGTTAAAAAGGGAGCTGACCACACATAGAGTAGAATCACAGTTGCTCTTTCTGACAGTGGAGAAGTAAACAGACCCATCACCTCCTCAGTAAATGGCATCACTATTGGCAGAATGGATGACAGTAAAGCAGCTTGTTGGAGGCAGCAATTGAAACATCTCTACAGGATAAATTCCCATTCAGTCAAGCCCCATCTTCTCCACCCTGATGTATTCCTGTCCTTTACTCTCATTGGCGGCACATGGGAGTTTCTCCAGCCTTTTAAGAAACCAGCAAACATTAGCGCCGCCACAGCGGTTCGCTGCTGGATTACTCTCCTCGCGTGCGTCTTTGGCCTCTTCCCCTTTGTGACGACACAGGGTTGAGTTCACGTGGGGCTGATTTAACTCATTCACCGCGGTACACTGCCACTAGCCACATGTCTGCCAGTCCAGTGATTTTAACACAACACTAACTGCCTCTGAAATGAGGAGACAAAATGCCTCTTTGACTCAGGTCAGAAAAATAAAAATTTTTGGGGAGGCGTTTGATGAGTAGATTTGGTCTGAACACTCTCCAGGGAGGTAATTGCAAAGATGAGGCATGAGGCTCTGTGAGATTTTTTTTATCCCTTCATCTTTTAGGAAATAGCAGATATTTTTATATGATTGAAAAAAAAAAATACATAGGCATGTGTGCGTGTGTGTGAAATCTAATAACAATTGAAGTCATTAGGATGAAAGAATAAACTAACCAAACTACATCCATGTCACAAAAAGTTATTGGTCACTTTCTTTGATCATAAATTAGCTAAAATTAGCCCAGATTTTAGTTTTACTAGCTATACCTAGATCTAATTGGTGAGACGTGGGAATTAAGAAATCACTGAAATAAAACATGTATAATAACATAACATAAGCTAAGCGATCCCAAGATGCAATAAAACATTTCTCTATTTCTTTTTCCTAAAGAAAACCAAGAACTTGGTGCTATTGACCGAGCCAAAAAATTCTGCTCTCTTGTAAAAACTAGAAAATTCCTGAAAGTGAATGTTCAAACATCGATTTGAGAGCATAAGCACAAGTGAATTTAAAGACTGTAAGGATTGATTTGTTGTTTTGGAAGCATTAAGATAGCTGGGCCATCATGTTTCACGGGAAGTTTCTACTGAGTCCTTGAAAAAAAGCAAATAAGCTTATCCTGTCTTTTCTCAAGAGACTTAAGAATAATACACACAATAAACCCACTGAACCTTAAACCTTCTCTTTAAGTCACTGTGACCTTGTCATGTTTTTATTAGCTTTGTTTGCTAAGTGCTAACACTACTGCAAGTAAACAAAATAATATGTATGTACAACAAAATGTTTAAAGAAAACATCCCACTTGAGACACAATTTATTTGTCCCCCAGGAGGCACAAATTGAGTACTGTTCTCACATTTACTAGAGAAAACTGTGCTATTTAAAACGGTTAAATTGAATCGTCTTGGCTTTGGATGTGAAATAAAACTACAATAAAGGAAGCTGCTGGGACAAATAAAACAAGTACATTTAATTTTTGTCACGGTTTTATTGGTTTGAAGAATTTCACAGAATGCATCACTAATTCATCTAGAGTAACAATTGAACATTGTCATGGGGGGTGCTAACTTCCTTCCTGCTCTATGATGTTTTTGATCCGTGTCATGGAATTAAAGCCTAAACACAGCAAGTTAGCTCTTTAGTAAGGAGAACAGATTAACCGGCCACGATGTTGACAAAAAAATAAAATAAAAATAATGAAATCAGTTCACACAATCCGATTTAAGTGAACTGTGAGTTTCAAATGTGTTTCACAGTAAAAGATGTCTTTTTTTTTTTAGCATATTTTGTATTTCTTAATGCACTTCCTGCTCAGTGTTTAGGAGCAGGACAATTGAAGCATTTAGAAAGGGTGTGAAAAAGTCTGCTGCCTGTAGCCAAGAGAATGAACTATAGCAGACTGCAGATTGTGAATAGGCCTTTTACAGGTCACAGACTCCATTCAACCCACTGACACTGTTATTATCTGACCGTCATAAATGGGCCTAATTAATATTCTAATCATAGGCCTCTGGAACATAGGCAAAATTATCCTCTGACTACCATTTGCTTATTCATTGACTCATTGACTCTGCTGAGGAAATACTGGGATTAAAAAAAACTAACTGAGTAAAGACTAACTTACAGTCAAACATACCCCCTCTGTCTTCTGTTCTTTACATGACATAACATATGGTAAAAGGGAAAATATTACTACAAATGTGCAATGAAAATTAATTTGTTTTTGTTTTAATTTCAGCTTGACAAGATCTGGGTATGATTTGGAAGCTTTGGAAACTTGATAATAATAAGTCAGCCAGAGGGAAAAAGAGCATATTTAACTTCCCAAAGAAATGAAATGGCACCTGAAAGTTTATAATGATAAATTAGGTTTAAATCAAGTTTTCAAATAGGCTTGTTTGAGATGTGTTCATTGAGGTTGTTTTAACTGCTAGAAAGTAGTTAATATTTTACCTCTTTAACTCTCTTAGTGCCTCTCCTTAGTATAAATCCAGATGCTCCAAGAGGCTGAAGAGCACATATAATTTTAACAGGGCCCAAGACCAAACAGGACTTCTATGATCTTAAAAGAACTCAAATAAAAGAAATATCCAACTTTATTCTTTGAATATTTAAACTATGATCACTGAAACAAATGTAATGTCAATCAACAGTTTACATTTGACAGTTTTACTATAGGTCACTTTGGATGTTGTTGCCGAACTTTATAAATATAAGGAAAACGAGAAGTAAAGGTTGGAGATGCTATGCTAACAAGGATTTTTCTATGTGAAATATGTGCAGAGAGTAAAGTAAACAAAAAAGAGTAAAGTATTTTTTAAATCTATATAATAGCATTCCCTTGAACTTTATACACTAGTTTCATCATTTTTATATCAGATAGTTCCTGACTAGAATTGCTTTATATGTTATATTCTCAGTCATTTTCACTCAGGAAGATTAATTGTTGCACACAACTTCCTTCCTCCATTTCCTCTGTAAATAATCTCTGGTTTCAACCGTCCAATGCAAATGTCACCAGTTATAAGGATCAAGGGTCTATAATAGAGTAACTTTGAAACAGTAAAAGTCTGATTGGATTAGCTTCAGTCTTTCGGACCAATTTATTTGAATTTATGATAAACTAAGATGAAAGTTATGTACTTCAGGTAAGATACTGTCTGCTTTTAATTGTTAAATGATTACACTGTGCAATCTTAAATTGTACTTTAGAATCCTAAACTATCCTACTTGTGGTATTAAGAGACTTCAAACCCTCTTGCAGCTTCACAAAATCAAAAGAAAGCAATGCTTTGAAAATGTTATACCTTTCATAAACATCCAATTGTAAGAGGCATCTACGATCAAGATATTTTCAGATTGCTAATAATAATGCATACTAATACATACTGATCTACCAAACTGAATTTCGTCATTACATTGGTGTTGAATGGTATTTTAATAGTCTGTTGTTTCTGAAGTGTCTACAAAAGCCCTGCTGCAAATCGCTATCCTTATTGTTCCCTGTCAACTTAGAGATGCCTCTCTCCGTGGGGTGCTTCCAGACTTATAGAGCGGTTTGACGGAGGAAACCTGAAGTAAAAAGACTTCTCTGGAACCTCGAGACGGAGCTCTATTGGACGTGAAAGCTAACAGACTGAAATGCTAATTTTGGCACAGTGATAAATCTGCAGTATGGAATTGTCAGAATGGCGGGCTCGCCCCGAGGCTGCACGTTATTGCTTTATTCTATTAGTCAGTTATTACCAGCAATCACAGTCAACCCCCACTGCCCCCCACACACAAAGCCCCTTTTACATTACATTTATCAGCTGTTGTACAAACGTTGAAAACATATGACGGCAGCCCTCAGAGTCGTGTTTCCTCTAGGGCTAGAGGGAGGTAAGGGGTGGGAGGAAAGGGTCTGTAGAGTGGTAGAAAGGAAGAGGGAGGGGAACTCCATCTGGCCAGTAATGCATACAATGCATTTCTTCACTAGGCTGGCCAGCAGTGACACCATGAGGGCCACTTACATTCTACTAAAGATTCCATTTCTTTATTTGTCTTCCCCTAAATATCTTAATACTTGATGCACAATCCAACTTTCACAGTGACGTGTGAACGATGCTGTCAACTATATGTTTCTGCTAATGTCTTTCTAATAATCAACTAACTATACACATCTAAATGTGCTACCGCTGCATCCAGATGTTCAGCCTCGCGCCCTCTCTCTTCAGTGCCTCATATGGAAGTGGCAGCCCACGGCTATTTACATCACTATCTGTGAAGTAATTACCATACTGTTTTATATAATGCCAAGGCAATCATAGGGTGATAACATGCAATTAAGCAGTGTTCCCTGATTTGTACGCAGGCAATCTTTTCTCTCGCCTTCCCTGAAGATAAAGTACCCATCTCAAAATGTCAGATACTTTTAGCTTAATCTGATTATTTTCAATTAATATTCATGTCTCTATCTTGGGATTGTTTCCTTTAATGACATTGATGAATTGAGCCAATTTCAAACTGAGTTTGGACCAGAGGCACTCAATTTGGTTGAATGTCACCTGTCTCTTTATTCATTCTTTAAGGAAAGGTTTTTGGACCATATTATTTTGAGCCTCCTGAAAACTGCAAGATACCTACTGTTGCAGGAATGCATAATCAATTTGCCTATTTTTAATTTGACTAGCTGACCAGAAAATGTTCTTTGGTTTTCCATCAGTGAACCCACCATGTTTCACAGATTGGGCTGACAAGACGCTTCACTTTAGATGATTGCAATGAAGAAGATTCAAAGTTATGTACATTAAGTATCAGCAGCAGTGTTTATAAATCAAGTTTGTGCAAGACATAAAAAAGCTTTTAAATATGTAACTGTTTGCAAGAGAGCAAGACCTTCAAAAGACAACAGGAAGGCTAAGGAAAGGCAGAAAGGTATTTCTTTGTTTGTTTGAGTTGCTTCAAAAATCTGCTCAAATGAACCAAAAAGCTTGCTCCAATGTGACATTTTTTCAGCACTCATAATGGACTCATAGCTGTTAACTTCACACAACCTCGTTTAGCATATTGAAAACTATTAATGGAGACCATCACAAAACAAAACAAAAACAATATATAGAAATTTTTCGCTAGTGACGTCCAACAGTTTGGGAAATTACAAGTGTATTGAAACTTTTCCACACTACTGGAACTTTGGGTTACAATTGTATGTTATGCAATTTCTTGATGTTATACATTGTTTTGGGGTTCTTTTTGAGCGAAGCATGGAATCTGGATCACGGGGCGTAAAGTGGCTGGTAATATCCTAGAGAGGAAAATGAGAATATACACGTTTATTTTCTGTTCAAATGAACTTGTGCGTACTTTGAAATGTGAGGTTAGGCAATGTAAAAATTGAGTAAAAATGTTATAATACTAGTTTAAGGTCTTATAAAAAATGTTTATCACTTATGAATAGAATAGACTAGAATAGAATAGAATAGAATAGAATAGAATAGAATAGAATAGAATAGAATAGAATAGAATAGAATAGAATAGAAGTACTTTATTCATCCCAGCAGGGAAATTACTTCACAGTTACAACATAGAGACAAGACACAATAACAACTACCACTGAGTAGTAGTTGTAGATAAAATAAAAAAAAAATAAAATAAAATATGTGCTTAAACCAAAAAAGTGGGACCTGAACTGTTGTACTGAACAAGCTGCTCCACTGGTCTAGCTGCTCTGTCACATATGAACAGCTTCTTCCATCTTGCCTGAGGGAGCATGATGCTCACCATTTGAAGATTAAAACATCCACTGTCATTTCCTGCTCCAGTGGTTGCTTTACTGAGAAGAGTGAAGATATGAATTGTATTTTTCACCCCCTTCAGAGCTGATTATTGGGAGCCAGTCTTTCAGCGGCCTCCGTGTTTCATGGTGGTCTCAGGAACAAGCCACCAAAGATGAACTACAGGGGAGTGTGTTGTATTTGTGTAAAATCTTGTTCAAGCCTCAAACAAAAAAGGTGAAGCATGGCTAAGTCCTTCCTGCTCCCTTGTGTGTGTCTTGTGTATTTGTGCACACATCCATGTCTATGATTTGCCCCTCACATTTTTTTACGTGTAAAGGTCTGAATGTGGTTGCCGGTGTGTTTAGACCCTCCGTTTAGTCTTCCCCTTACCCCATCGGTGCGTTGTCAGCAACACATCCAGTTGGTGGAAGGACCTATGATAGGAGTAGTTGACGTTGTGGGAGGCTCTAATAGAGCCATCAGTCAAGTGCCTGTCCAGCCGACCATACCACAGGGCGTTAGCGTTAATGCTGAGGCACATGGCGTAAGCGCTGAGAAGCAGGGCTGTTTGTCAAAGGGCATCCAATGTGAAGGAAGTTGTTAGTTAAGTGTGCTTGCCCTGTCACACGCCTTCATGACTATGTCACTAGCACAGGTTTCTGTGGCTGCTATGGTTTGTGTTAGTGATTCACAGTGCAATATATAGCAACCTCTCTCTCTCTCTGTATATATATATATATATATATATATATATATATATATATATATATATATATATATATATATATATATATATATATAAACACTAATTTTTTGTTAGACTTGAGTGAGGGATCATTGCAATTTTTTTTTAAATAAAATTAATACAAGATCCCAATCTAGCCCTATGTAACAATGTAATTGCCCCTAAACCTGGTTGTGATCCACTTGACTGTAATGACCGTCATGAAGCACTGCCATAAATTTTCTATTTTTTACATCAGTCACATGTGAGCATTTTTAAACAGGAACAGCCTCTTTAAGGTTACGCCACACTATGTTATCTAGATCTAAGCCCAGACTTTCACCACTCATACTTTTGCTTGTTATAAGTATTTAGATCATTGAATTGACTTTGCTTTCCTGCTGCAAAACCCAAGTGTGCCTGAGGTTAAGGTTAGGAATTCATTGATGGACATTCTCCTTTTGGATTTTCTGCAGAATTAATGCTTTCGGTAATGGAGAATGTTGTCCCAAATTCCTGAAAGAGCTCAGCAGCCTCAGATTATTATTCTACTGTATCTGTGAGTGACCATTGATGTGATATTTTTGTGCACCAAAGTAACTCTTGGAGCAATGTAGCCACATAAATTGACACATATACCAAAGAAAAAATACTAAAACCTCACATAATATTAATTTAAAGAACCCATGTTTGAACATTTCATAAGAATGTTTGCTGGTTTTGCCATGCTATCAGTATTTATTCAAACTGAGCCTGCACTGACCACTAGCAGAAGACCTTTATAGCTATTTTAGGAGGTTGGCCCAAAGTTTGTGTGTGTATGCATGTGTTAGAGCCACATCCTGTGTGACCTTCTGGAGTGTGAGAGCAGCCACAGTGTGACACACACACTTTCTCTGCATGAAGCAGCAAAACCAGCACTCCCCACTTTACATCACTGGATCAGCATATAGCTTCTGCTGCATCACACATCATGCTTTTAGGGCTGTGTTAAATAGTTCCTTACAGATTTCTTTTATTATTGCTTTTTTATCACACTGAAATGGTTCAGATCTTATTATTGGACAAGCATAATTGATTAAATTCATAAACTAGTTTTCAAGAGGTGATGATACTTTTTAGAGGAAAAAGCCATCTGAATCAAACATGGCACTATATGAATACTGAATTACCTCCTCTCCCTCAAACATGATAACTATTGATCCCATTTTAGGCATTGTAATGTTTAGGCATTATGTCAGCTTCATATTGAATCATTGAAAAGGCCCAGGCTGGCCCAAGGTTGTATTCAGACTTAGATAGAATTTTTTCTGTCACCACCTCTTACTGCATTTCAAAACAAATTTTGTGGAATCTGGAGAAAGGGCAGAGGTTAAATTGGCTGAGTTTAAAAGCAATTATGAATAATCGGTTTATATTTGCTGATATGCTTTTGTGAACAAACCAACCTCAACAATCAGAGTGAGGATTGTTCTTCACACTTCAAATAAACTTCACAATTCTTTTAAATCTTCCTTTAAATGTAAATAATTTAATATTCTTAAATGTGTGTATGCTGAAAGCATCAAATCAGTTTTGATGGTATTCTCATTGTCAATAAACATACAAAATAAATCCTACAAATCTGTGGTCTATGTTAAACCACCATGTTTTGCTGTTAGACATTTTAGCTTCCCTTTTGTGTCTTACGGGTTATTAGAAAGGGGTTTCTGTTCATTCTGCTAAGGAGTGTTTTTCATCTTCAAACTCTCCCATGAATGCCATTTTTATGCAGTTTCTTTCTTATGGTTAATGTGTGGACAATGGCTCTCAATGTAATTTTCTGGAATAATTTCTTGAATTCAAGACAATTCATCTTTTAAAGGTTTCCCATACTTCATCCAAAGGCAAACAGTTAACGCACAGTCACATGGTTGTGGATTGTTTATATTTGCACACACCTTTTATACATGGAGGAGACCACCTAGGGAACAAATCTGCTTCAGCATCCGTCTTTACTTGTTCAATAATCTTTGCAGGTATTTTGTGAAGAATTGTATAAATGTACCTTTCATCTGATAAACAGTCCTCAAAAGTATTCATGTTGCATATGGATACAAAAGCCAGATAGTGGAAGCTGAATAGTTGAATCGAAATATCAACATTGGTCTTGTAAGGGAGCAAACACCTTTTCAAAGCGCAGTGTGTCATATGCACAAGTTTTTTCGTGTTTGGTTTTCTTTTGTTTTACTTCCCTAACCAGTACACGTTGCTCATGAACTTAAAGCAAATTATGAGTTTGTGAACTGCAGTTTCTCTTTTCGACATGATCATAATGTACATATTTATTCTCCCATCATGTTTTCAGCCAAACAATGCATTTGCACCTTTCCGAGGCAGACTGGAAAACAGACACAATTTACAGAAAATAACTTGACATACGAAGCATCTCAATGCTTCTTTGAAGATGGAACATTGCCTCGGGCTGAAATTGAAATGCTTCAGCTGTTTCCAATACGACAGCTCTGTTTTAGTGGAAGCAGAAGTCGAGATGTAAAGATAGCACATGTGGAAGCATATAGATCGTGTGCTCTCGTGGGACTTGCTGCTTGTTTAGAGAATCTCTGATCAAAGACACCCCTCCTGAGAATGGCTTTATTAGATTTCACACCTTCCCCCTAGGAGTCAGGGGGGAAAATAACACAAAACATACTTTTCTTCATCAAGAAATAGTCATTTTTCTTCCAGATCAGTCCATGTTTTGTGTTAAGTTCATTACAATTGGAACTCGCAAAGAGATTCAAGCCATGTAAATTCATCTAATTTGTTTTGACCCTCACCAAAAAAAAACTCTAAGCCTTTGCCTTCGAAGCCTTTGCCTTCCTGGTGATAAACTGCCTCTTCATCAGCGTAACAACGGAGGCGGAAAAGCAATGCCACCTTTTAATCGACTGGGATTAAGTTTGGATTGAGAAGACTTCTTGGTTGAATGAGATCTGGGCACGCTGCCAGATGAATAGAAAATGGTGTTCTCTTCCCCTCCACTGGTCATGGCACTCCCTCGTCATTAGAAGGCAAGTGCAACGTGAGCCATTTCAGACTTGATGTTATTAATGCTAGTATCTTTGTATTTTTTGGTGTTGTTACCTCCCAGCCTCCCTAAGCGGTGGGCTTTTTGATTCAGCCCCTCTTTTCCCTGTTTAAGATTTTAAAAAATTGCAGAGTACTTTGATTTTCAGCTCAAGGAGTATCAGGTGTCTCTGGGAAGAGTATTTGAGGGTGATCTTTTAAAATGGAAGACCTATGAAATAGGTCTTGAGTAGGAAGTTTTCTGTGCTTGTTTTGCCTTTGTCTTATTGTTACTGAGACAAATCATTTAGTTTTTATAACTTTTTAAAATTAAAAATCATTAAACATTTGAATACATTCATTGTGTAGGGGAAACCTCTGCTGTCAATATCTTTACCATTAGTGCCATTTGATAATACCACTTAAATAACATTTTACAAGGCTGAGTCATACAGACAGAGGGAACCTGGTCCATAACTCTTTCTACCATCTCTGTAGATCATCCTCAGTCATGGGTCATCTTTCAGTCTTTCATTTTTTCAATTTACTTCACAGGCTTTCTATTTCATTTAGGTTTGGGGACTGGAATGACTTGGAGATTTGATTTTGTATCTGGTGACCTATTTCTTTGTTGATTTGCCCTAATTTTTTGGATCACTAACAAGTTGAACAACTTAATTATGATCCATTTTTATTTCTTAATTTCTTGTTTTGTAGAGGTCGACACATTTTTATTTGAAATATCTTGGTTTTTCCAAGCTTATGATGTCATATGCCTTCTAGCAAGGTTCCTGGGCTGCTGGAGGAGAAACATACCCACAACAACACCTATTCACTTCACTTGACAAAGGACATGAGATACTTTTCCATGTAATCCTTTTTTTATGCACAACCCAACTGCAGGTTGTTGGTAAAAATGAAGATCTTAGATTTACTTGAGAAGAATAGAATACTATGTTCCAGTTAAATTCCCATTTAGTTTAGGTAACCCTAGAATCACACTCAAATAAGTGGGTGTAATTTAGGTAGCATGTAATAGTTGTTATGGAAACCCTAACATACCACTCTTTTCTGCAGTTTTCAAGCAGTGAGTTTGGGGATTTTATTTAACCTTCCTTACCATCCTACTTATTGTTCTGATGGCAAGATAAATACCAGTCCTTGTCCAGCAAAGTGACCGATAGCTGGGCATGGGGTGTTTACCAGTGTCAAGGTACAGCAAGGTTTTAAAAGGTTGTCCCTTCAGTTGACAGATGAAGGGATGAGAGCTGCCTTCCTGCTTTAAATAGTATAAATTAGGGAAGAGTGGAGTTTATATACTCCCGTCTAAGGAAAAAACACTAATAGAGAGAAAAAAAACGAACATCTGCCAATATTTCAGGATTTTTAATTTTAATAAAAATTATTTCCGAAATCAACAATATGTCTTTTAAAGCAATAAAGTCTGGTTGTGTCTACACTTGCCTTACCTCAGGGGTACTGGGCAATGCAAAAGACAACTCCTAATATCTGACTTGTGGAGACATAATGCATTACTACACCACATTAGTATGTGTAGATCTGTTTTTCCAAAGGGGCAGCAATGGCTTGAATTGTTGAGTACCTGAAATAAGGTGAAAATATGAGAAGTAGAAAAAAAAATATTATACTTCATGAGGGAGGAAGACAGGAATTGCAGTTAGAAAAGGAAAGGAAAGACACAACTAAATCTATATACCTGTATATAGATTTTTTTTTCATAACTTAAAATATTCAAACAAAATTCCATACTTTTAGTACTGCGTAGAACCCTGTAGAAATAGATGCTCAATTTTCTGGTACATTTACCATTTTTTATAACAACTTAAATTAGTCATATTTTAAGTCAGCTGTTAGCTACTCCATAGAGTTTAATAAAAAAGCAAATAAATAAAATGATCAGTATGTGGGGTACATGTATTTACATGTGGATGAATTTGTTTTTTTGTAACATCATTCTAGCAGACTCTAAAAAAGTTTACTTTCATTGGTAAAAATCTTTATTTTGTGTCACAAAAAGATACAACAAGAAGTTTATCTTTGTTATTCAATTAAAGGCAAAATGGTATTTTATCCATGATGAATAAATTATTGATTTTTTAGAATAAATTCAGTACAATACCAGGATACTGCAGTAAAATATGATTTTAATTTAAGGCTTTATAGATATACTTACCAAGGATGATCAGTTGTGTGTAATTCCCCCAAAACCACATTGTCTGTTGATGACCAACAGACAATTCCACAATGTCTCTTTTTCACGTTTTCAAGTACTGCCATTGGCACCACATGAACAAACAGGCAGAGCAGTTTCCTGTTATCCTCAAGTGAACCGTCTGGCCTGGGAGCCGCAGCTAGAGCCAGAGGTTAGAGCTCCATTTTCCTCCCTCCTCGCCACATCACCATGACAACGGATATAGAAATCACGCTGTCTCCTGGGAGGAAAGCCTGGGTTGACACCACACAGTGGCACTTTTGTGGCAACAACAGGAGTTCATTTAAGATGAGCATCCAGTTTGCAGAAGAACAATGATCAGACCGAGTGAAGAGCTGTGATGTGGCTACAAACATTAAACCAAAAGAAGAGGGTGACAATTACATTTATTCCTCAAACAACACAGCATTTCACAAGCCCACTAAAGCACTACGTCTTTAGAAGATCTTTGGCTGGAAATTGTAAAATATCTTGCATTGTATCACACCAAAAAAAAAAAAAAAAAAAAAATCTCCATTTTATTGTCTCTGGGGTTGAACAAGACATGAGAGGCCTCTGCTGGCTGCTGAGGTCCTAACACATCTGTCGCATCAGTGGCACACAAACCCCATCCTACATGCGGGACTATGACATAAGAGGCAGTTCAGGGAAAGCTGCCACTGTAAAACAAGCAGCTGAATGCGAGCGCAGCTGTTTGTGACATGGTATAGTCAGCAAGCTTATTAAAATTCAATGCACGTATTGTTTGATGGATTTAATCTGCGAACTGAAAAGTCTTCTTCCTTTCTGTGTTTAAAAGCATGTGCCTAAATCCGTTCAATAAAACAGTCAAAGGCTCCATGCTGCTCACTGAACAATAAAAATCAATACCATTAAACACTTCTTTAAGAAACCGTAAGTGTTTCCCCAGAGGCCTTGTCGGTTTCGATGTATCATATCTTTTTACAGGCTTGTCAATAATAAATTCGGAGGATCTTAAATTCTTCATTACACCTCTGAAGTAGACGCCTCAGCTTCGTATTCCTTCCCCCTCCCTCCTCATTGTTTTTGAAGATCCAGGTAACTGATAGATCAATAGGCGACACTCAGAGAGAAGCGCAAGCGCACCTTCCATGCAGCACTAACCTGTTTTTTCCTGCAGCTCCAGCTCAGCTGAGGGCTTCCCGTCCAATCAGAGGAACCTGAAAGAAGCAGCCCAAGCCCGTTCAGTCGCGTCCTAAACACATTCCAATTCCTTCACAGGCATATAAGCAATTTTTACAGTAGTTAAGCAGAGGTGGAACTGCTTCACATAATCTCGCTTGGGCCGTCTCCACTTGTCGGCCCAGTGACAAATCAAGTTAAATCCGAGCCTGAACTCATGCACACAGTGGAGGAAACTTTCCTCCAAGCAATAAACATGTAAAGCCAGACATACAGTACTCCTCTAATGAACTAAAATACGTCTAAAATGAAAGTGAAACTTCCTGATGAGCTGTTCTTAAGTGTGAATTGGAGGTAAAATAGCATCTAGTTAGTGTTCATGTTCGCTGAGAAGTCGGAGGGTGTCAACAGGTCAGTTAGGTATTAATCAGATTTGACTGCACACCCTTTTTTGTCCTTTTTAACTAACTTAACCATTGGTCTCCATTCCTAACTTGACACTAACTCGACTCCGTGGAGCAGTTTAATTGTTTAACCTCAAGCTGACCATGACGAAACAGCCTTTTGAAAGTGGCCAACAGGCTTACTTCCACTACAAATAACAATGTTGTAGAGAAAATTGTGAAGAGAGTAATACAAAAACACAAACACAAGCAGATGTTTTGTATGAGGCTGTATAAAGAGATCTTAAAATACAAAAAAGTTAAGAGGTTAAACATTTTGTCTCGTTCTTGGGAGCAGAAGGAGGGTCGTACCCCAGGCAGCATTTATCGACTCACTGCCACTGTTCAAATCTAAATATGTTGAAGTTTTAAGCTTTAATAGCATTTCAAAGTTAGCTATCCAATATTATGTCTTTTCTGCAGTTTTTACTCCTCGTGAACTGAGATCAATTTTCTAACAGACTGATGTTTTTAATTTGATCAAGCGTGGTTAGCTGCTATGTGGCAAACCTGCAGTGGGCTTCTTATTTTACCAGGACACGTAGAAATGATGAAGATAGGTGTTATTTTTGAGCAGCATTGTCTCAAAAAAGTATTGTGTTGTATAAGTTAGCTTATATTAACTAAAGCTAACTTTAGTTAATATTAAGAATGACTTTTGACCGTCTCTTCTTAGGCATGCCTCATCAGTTCCACATATCACCTCCATTTCACCCGATGGTGCTGGAGCTTCATCAAAGCAACAATACCTCAAGGATTGTTAATGTTTTAGATTGTGAACTACAACTACTCTCGTTGAAAAAATCTACAGCGGTTGAAAAATTCTTTTTACCACACTAAGGTAATTTTTCCCTTCATTCTTTCTCCCTCCTGCTTTCCCGTCACTTTCACCATCTAACCCCTACTACCCCCCCAAAAAATGCTTTTCTCTATTAATCAGAGCTCAGAGCTCAAACTGGTCTTCAACTTCCTCCCCAATCCGTGCTAAGCCTGTCATTTCTGGCTATTATTTACTTTAATGGGCTTTGGCTGATCCCTGGCGAAGCCTTGGATCTGGGAATAATGCAACTGAGGGTAGCGGGCCCAGACGCAAGCGAGAGGCTGCCTGTAGATTAGCTATGGCAGATGGGCTTTACAGGGGCTTCCTGTGAGCAGGAGTGCTGATTGAGAGGGCATAATGAGAGAGGTGGTGTCCTCACAATGGACCCAGCCACCTCACTGCACCTCTCGCGTCCAAACAACCCCCCATTCTCCAAGTCCCCTCCGTAAACCCCACCTCCCACCTCACCCCCCACCTTCCCTCTTCCCCGCTCTCTGTCCCTCTCTCTCTTGCTCAAATCGGAGAGCAGAAACAAGCACAAAGGCAACTGTAAATAACCATGAATGTTAATCCAGCATTAATTGGTTCCCTCTCAAAATGGGTGTGCATTTTCACCGGCTGGGCTCCTCCGTGGGTCATTAAAGGCATAAACCCCTCCTCATTGTTTGCTTAACGAGTTTGTTCTATATTTCAAGAGACGTGCTGATGAAATTGACTGCAGCCACAGTGTCTCGATGACCTCACTTGATAATGTTTTGTTCAAATGACAAAGTGCAAAATCTGAGCTATGACCTGTGCATTTCTTACCATTTCCAGGTCCCCATTTTTTTTGTTTTTTTTTTGTTGACTTTCTAAGACATTAGCTGCGCTTTAAAATCTAATTGGAAGTATATCAGCTTGTTGTGCAGCAGCATTCCGTTTTTTTCAATTGTGCCTGTAGAGTTGAGACCGGACCTTTGGGCCACACTGGGGCAAACACTCTGCAAATGAAGTGTGGAAAAGCCCCCTTTTGGCAGACCCGGGGTCAAGTTTGTGTACAAGAGTTAAAATTTTGTTGCATCCAACTCTCTCTGTCTCCCGCTCGGGAAGTTTCCACACAAGGGCCGCTATACAATCCGCAGACTCCAATTATCCCTTTCCTCTGAGCGCCTTAAGCAAGTTTTTCAAAACTCCTTTCACTCCGCTCTTGTCAAGCAATGAAAGAAAAACTAACCACCATGTCAAGAGAACTCAGCTGCCTAGCAACAGGGCCACAGTTTAACTGTGATTTGCTTTGGGTTTTGAGTAATGGGAATCGACAGTGTTAAGCCAGTCACAAGTGCTGTTTGTCACCTCTGAAACGCAAACAAAACTGCATTGTTTTTTCCCCAAAAGTATTGAGCATGATTGATGTTCGGGGAGCCACAATGGTATCGTTCATTTCTCGCCCTTGTGTTTTTGCCAGGACTGATGTCATATCTTTTCACGCCGAGTTAAAGGTTCTGAAGGGGAGGAAAGGGGGGCATGAAAACGCACGGCTTTTCATCTCACAGCAGACGGCAGCGCGAGCGCATGCATTCCTATAATCGGGCGAACTTTAATGATTCTATTCAGGCCTCTGTTCCATCTCACCCAGAAATAATTTAATAAGAAACTTTGCCCTTTAGAAGTTTCTGTGTCCTGTCACAATAGTCGCAGGAGGCACAAAAGAACAGCCTGGCCCCAACAAAGGGAGTGTTGAATGTGAAAGCCTTTGATAGTTTTCATTTGTGTGTTTGGTGACTTTTATATTTGACAGACCGTATTGTCAAAATGATAGAAAAAACTAAAACTTTAGGCATCTGGATTTTTATTTTTTTAATTTTTTAAAATCTTTTACATGGTCAGAAATAGGCCTCAGATGGTACAAAACTTTATATACAGTAAATATAACATTATCTAATTTCTTTCATTTAAAAAAGTGACATATTTCGTACTGCTGATAAAATAAGGACATTTATCAATATAGTTTTATATAATACTCATTAATTATTAGTGTATGGCAAATAGTAAACGAAACTATGGAAAAGAAAATACTCAAAGTACCAGTAGTTTTTAGGTGCTTATTCACAAAGTATAATACTATGCTTTTCTTCTACTTTCGTGAAACCTTTAAATATAAGATGTGCTGGTTAATAAGTCTGATCATCAGAATGGACTGAACCTGCTGTCAGCTGCTTGACAGGCATGCAGCTCAAACCTTGCCTGTTACAGCTGACCAGTAGGTGGCGCTGCTTTAGCTTCCACACATTGACTGTGTTGTTGGTGTTTGATATATCAGAATTTGTTTTTCCTATAAAAAAAAAGGGAGAAAGTATCAGTTCCTGCTTTTACATAGCTGAGCAGATTGGCAAGGCTCAGCAAGTGGGACCTTCTGTGTTACTCAGTACTCCATGTAGCCCAAGAAAACTCCAGGTGGTTTTGGCATGTTCTCTGGATTTTTGCTAAAAAGCACCTTCAGTGGCAAAAACGGTGCAATGGAAGTTTTTAGAAGTTCTGAAGCCAGCGCTAACTCAAAAATAAAATAAAATAAAATAAAACTTGGGAATGATAAGCAGTCCAACCAATCAAAATTCTTAAATTTATTAAAAACACCCAAATGGACTTTCATCACTTAAACACAAATAATATTACATCAACTATCAGCAACTATTATGCCATTCATCATTGCAGTGGAAAAGCATGTTGATCAAATTTGTCATTCTGTAGAAATTGAGATAGATTTAAAATTTTGCAACAGCAAAACTCAGACTGTGATTGGGATTGTTACATTTTATGTTGAAGCTGCTCCATAAGATCATCCTCAAATAATTAATTTAATAATTGAATGCAATTACTGTAACTGTCACAGAGAAGTAAACCTATGTGACAATGTGTGAGTAGGCAGAGCCTACTGTAACTTTGTAGATTTCTAGCCAAGTTGGAGATTTTTTTAAATATTTGACATTGCAATTGAAAGCCCACTGAATGTTTTGAGAAATTTTCAGTATCTTCAAAGACTTTATTTTTTGGTGTGAACTGACAGCAATGAAGGCTGTATACATTTATCATAAAAATATGCCTTTTTGTAAATTTACAGCATTTTTGTTTTACAAAGATTTTTGGTTAGTTCCATAACTTTTGAAGATACCAAATTTTCTGCTGTGAGGAATGACGAGGAAGCCGTGCATCGCGAACAAGAATTAGTGTAGAAATAAACGGCAGCCCCATGCCTCTCCCTCTCTTGCATCCCTTGAGTAGCTCGGATGGATATTGAGGCCGACAGGAGAGAATAGTCAACAATAACCTCAGTGACATCAAAGGCCCAGACAGTGGTGCTGAGGAAGCCCACAGAGGGGCCAAAATACAAAAATAAAGAGTGCCGAAGCCCACATTTCTCCGCCGAGAACTCCCCCTTCAGTCGTGCTCCTGTTGTAGGTCTTCCTGCTGCCGTGAATTCATGTTTATGGTGCCATCGCCATGAATAAAGCTTTATCTATGCGGCACATAATTTTCTGCCACCCATAGGGTTAACACCAGCCTGGGTGATAACAAAGCATCTGATCATAATGAAAAAGAGAGTAAACTTTTGCATTTTCCTAATTGTGAAAAACCCCGCTGTTCACTTTGACTGTCTTGAATGCATTGCAATTGTAAAGCACATTTAAGTGTATAGAAACTAATCTCATAGGAATTTAAAAATGTTTGTAGCATGACTGCAGAATGTAATTTTAACAACAGCTTTTTTATTCAGCTCTCCTCACGATGCAAGTTTCCATACTTAACACTTTTGATCAACATGCAGAATTTCCTTAAAGGTCTCATAGTAATCGAGGATGTAATTTAACATAGCATGAAAGTGGTTCCTGTCAAAGAGATGAAACATCAACTCAAAAAAATGAAATCAAACGCAGTGAGAGACATCTTTACCGCGTGTTCTTCTGCTGCTCATTTATAATCATCAACACTGAAATAATCAAGAACTACATCACTACAACAAACAGTGTTTGCTGTTAAAAATCATAAACTGATGTCTCCCAGGTTCTGACATTGTCTGAAATGTCTTCCTGCATCCATAATAAATGGCTTTCAGCGCTCATGCCATCTGTCCTTAATGAGTCCATTTTCTCTCCGAGCCATTTCCATACTGTATTGTGCATTGCCTTACATGCATTTGCATAATTGTTCAAAGATTTTGCGCCAAAATAGATATCCATGCTGGGAGAGAGTGTGAGAGGATGATGCCGAGAGGAGAACAGAGAAGAGGCAGAGAGAAGATGTTTGTGGAAAATTGTGCGGGGAAAATCCATTTCTTTTTCCTTCTACTCTAAGCCCCACGGTAACCTAATCAGGAGTTGCTTTATCTGCTAATCCACATTTAAACTTTAACCTGTAGGGGGGCTCTTTGTGTTAGTTAATGTAAGCATAAAAGCAGAGGCTGGCCTGAATGACTAATCAGATCCATCACATGTTGTAAAACTAAACAGCTTTTCTAAAGAGGATTCAAAATTAGCGTGACTTCTATCTAAGAGGAATCAGGGCAAACTTAAAATCAAACAATAGATATATAACAAAAAAAAAAGGAATAAATTGAGTCAACTTCTTAATCAGTTCAGCTGTCTGAGGCCAGACAGAAGCAGGATCATTCTGGGAGTGACGGCAATGAAAAAGGGACAAAACGCAATGTGCAGATTGGAAATGAAATGGACTGACAGGCTTGTAACGGGAACAAATGCTGAAAATTTAATAAAAGGTAATTTGAGGGAAAATCTTCAAAGGCCCACAGGACTTGGAATGATAAATGACAGCCATGACAGATGACATATTAGGCTTTTAATATTTCAGTGTATAAAGACAATTAGAAGTTTGAGCTGAAAGGAGGAGCGTAAATGAAATCATCCAACAACAATGGTTAATTCATGGCGCCATTTCCAATGCATCAGCTGCCGGAGATGCCAGCTGAACGGGTGAAACAGGCACTTTAAACCGTGCATTTGTGAAATAAAAAACAAACGAGATGTATTTATGGAATAATTTGTTTAATGTCACTCCATCAACATGAACTATGAATATTTATAAAGGTGCAGAAACAGTGCATTTTTTTTTAACTATGACATAAGTACTGTTGCTTGGATATTTGTAGTCAATTACCTGTCACAACGGCTCCGTTTTAAATGGTGCGATTCACACATGACATCAGGAGAATTTGTGTCACTTTTTTTTTCTTTTGTTGTTGCTTTTTTTTAGGGTGTTAAACATCTGTTGACAGAGTTCACATTCACTCCTCCGGCACCAGCTCTGAAATTTGTTTTCCCTCAGTTGCACGAGTCAAAACACTAAAATACGAGTTGGTGGCACAACAGTCACATATGGAGACCCAGATGTGGTGCGCAAAGTGTTTGTGCTCAAATGGCTCTTTTACTTAATCTGAATAAATTCATCTAATCATAAACGTGTTTTGGTTCAAGCTGAAATGAAAATTTGTCATTTTTCATAGGAAAAGTCAACAACTAGATTGCAGCACAATTAATGTACATAGCAAGTAATGTATAATTTCTAGAATAACTTATGAATAGATCACAATATTTATGAAATTTGAGCACTGCTGGGAGGAGGTGTCTCAAGGATCCAAAAGAACACTTAACTGCCAAGAGAAACAAAGCGATTCACAGTAGAAATTTAAGTAGGTATGTGTGAACTTGGGCTTCGGAATGATGAAGAGGGAAATGACACGTAGCCATTTTAAAGATCTATAGAAAGCCTGAAGAACTAATAACTGAGAAAGATTAGATGAAAAACCTAAAGGGATAAGGGACCACTCAAGACTTTTACCCATTACTACATTTCCCACAGAACTGTGGGAAAAAGTGAGTTGTTTTGGAATCAGCTCAATTTAGTATGCTTTATTAATCAATGTATTTCCTTAAGAGTCAATTTTTGTTCATAAAAACTGAGTTCATGAATACAAATAGTAACTACTTTTAAGTTAGAGGTAGATCCAGTCTAAGAATGAATGTGTTAGTACCCTCCAATAACCAGATTTTGTTCCCCTCTTTTAATGAAAGACAGTGGCGATTTAATACAGAATTTTACTTTTCCATTTATTTGGCGTTCCTTTAAAGCAAAAATAAAAAAAATGCTTCTTTGGCAGCATTGTTTTTAGTGTGAGGCCATGAATGTTTTTATTCCAGACAGATTCTTGTCTTTCCCTTTAAACTTCCTTTCCTCCCCCCTGCCTAAAAATAATATGTTTCCTACAGACCCAAACGTAAGCCTCTGTGGACTTTTTACAGGTTTGATTTGAAAAAAAGTTAAGGCATATTGAGTATGAGTCAAAGAAAAATTGCTATTTTCAGAAAATCAAATATGCATAAACACTAGTTCCTGCTCCTTCAAACAGACCCTGTCAACACACGACTGTCTGGATAGTCCCAACAGTCGTGTAGGTAATTGGCTCACTGTATGAGGCAGGTTAAAAAGCTGGGGACTGCACTCAAGGTGATAATCATTTTCATTTTAATAAAGTTTGCTGCTCCCATGGAATATATGCGTAAAGTCTATTTTTATGGATCACACACACTCGCTGAATGCTAAGTAAGACTGGGCCACTTCAAGATGGAGCTTCATTCTCACTTCCTCCCAAGATCCAAGCACATGAAAGAGCTCTGAGTCCTCTGCTCCACTTGCTCTGTTATTGTCTTGTTTCTGCCAAACTCCCCGAAGCTCTTCTGAAGGATCTAACTCCATCTAGTGGCTATGCAAGCATTATTCAGCGTGTGCACAGCTTCAAACTAAACTTGCAGCTGTTTGCACGATATTGGAATCAAGCTATTTTAAAAATGCATTCCAAATCAGATGGCATGCTTTCGCATTTTTTTTTTACTTTCTGTCTTTCTTTTTTCTTTTAGAAACCGGCTCTACTTTGGCCATGTTTCTGAAGGACCGCTCTGCCAGAGGCTGAGGGGCAATAAAACAAATTTCGAAGCTGAATACTCAGAGCCTAATAATAAAAGAAACCATCTCAGGGGATATGTAATCTTTGCACATCCTCCAAAGCTCATTATTACCATAATTCCACAATAAAGTTGTCTCTGTCATATTAATATTGCCCACTCTTTTTTTTTATTCCTTTGAATTCTAATGAAGTTGTCCGGACCATTTTCATTTAGCAGATTACTGTGTGTAAAGAAACAATAAAGAAGGCCGAGGCTTTGCGACTGTAATCACACAATTTACAACCAATCTCTCGACTTGTATGACAGGCCAATTTCCACACTTATTAAGCCTTCTGACACACTTCAAATAATCGTATTAGCTTTTTTGGGGGGAAATTAGCCCAATTTCTGCCAGACATTCATGAATCAATGTAACAGACCTTTGTAAGTAACTGGTGATATCTCTATTGGCGCCCAGCAGAAAGCAGGAGCCATAGCTGTAAGTCAAATCCTGCTCCCTGCTTGGGATTCTTTATAGCACACCTTAACTTTTTTTCTAAAAAACCTGAACTTGGCTTTTAATTTCTTTAAAGGATGTAATCCTAAATTATGTGAGTGATAAAAGGAGACGTGAAATGCTACACTGTCATAACGGTAAAAAGCAACTCGAAGGCCTATTCTCTGGCCATGATAGAAGGAAGCCTCCTCATTTGTTGTCCAGTCGCAGTATTTAACACTATTTTGCCTTAGTGCCACTGGTAAACAAGGCCAAAGTGGAGAACACAAAACTCAGGGTGCCATAACTCACCACCACGAAATGAGGCCTCTTACTGGGAGTGGCAGAGAGCAGAAACGTGAGGCACTCTGCTCATCGGCCCCCTCCGGTGAGGAATGCACACACAGCCACCGGTTTCTATAAGGAGTTATGCCACATCCTGGTACTTTTATCTTTAACCCCTGACCCCTGGCACATCTGGAAACATAGTTGGGAGTCAGACATGAGGAAGTTTTCTTTTTCTCCGAACTCTGAGCCCTTTTGGAACGGGACGCTTTTCCAGCACCGCGGATATGGCTCTCTTTGTCAAAGCAGAGATATTTAATGGCCGCACCAGCTATGAATGCTTGGAAGCCAGTCGTGTAAGGGAGAGCAGGTCGCCGAGATGGTGAGAAAACACAATTGTTCTTCTTGGCCGGGTTTGTTTCGAGACTTGGAGGCAGATATAAACGTCTCAGCTGTTGCTGGATGTCTTTGAAGTCCTACGACGGTTATGTGAACAATGGGCCAAAGCCAGTTAAAACATGCCCATGCTGGATAGTCTGAAACCACACACAGAGAAACATTTTTTTTTTTCTTTATGGGATCAATTGTTTCCAATCATCTCTTTATTAGGTCTGTTTCTTCTGTTTTTCCTCAGCGGTAAAAACTGGATCACGGTTTCCTTTTGAGCGTTGATGGCTTCATGTAGATTAACTTTCTTTGTGCATGGACTAAAACGACACATATGGTATTGTTGTGGAATATAGTCAGCTGGTGGTGACCGAACTGGCTGACCGCATGAGTCAGTATTAAACTTTGCCAAGAATACAAATATATCCAGAGCTTACTTAGAAAGGAAAACTGGAAACTGTTAGCTAGTATGCTGGTTATAATTTGTGGTTTTCTACAATTATCACAATAATGAAAGAGGAATTTTCAGCTATAGTGAGAGTACAATTGTCCCTCATTATTTGACAGAGGAATAGACTCACAATGACATCAACATTGATATGCCTAAAAGCTGTATGTATACACTGACAATGTCTTATCCTGTCCTTAGTAATAAACAAATCTTTGTTGTGTACTTATTAAGACCCAACACCTAAATCTCTTAATACAAACATGTTGAATTATTTTGCTTGAGTATAGTGGCTCATAAATCTATACACACTCCTGTGAAAATGACAGGTTTTTGTGGTGTAATAAAAACTGGGTGAATTAAATCCTTTCTAATATATTTTTATCCTCCTATAAACTGGTGAACATTCTGTACTGAACTGAAAAAAACATTCTGTTTAGGGAAAGTATATTTTTTGAAAGTCTATATTAATTTAGCTGCAAGAGTGCTCCACTTTTAGACTAAGACGTTTCCACTGCTTTGCTCAGGGGTACTGCATTTCTTTTCCATTTTTGGGTCTGAACTCAGCTATGCAATCCAAATATTTAATTTAGATTGCATAGATATATTAGGTTTAGATTGTAAAATATACTTTCCATTCATTAAGTTATTTCTATAGATAATTTTGTTTTTAGTCTGAGTTTTGCTGTTAATCTGAGACAATAAGACCCCTTTTCATTTTCAGGCACCATCATTTACTGGTATTTGGAACCGTTCATAACTGAACCTAACTTTAAAAAAAAACCCAGATCCATCCGAAACTAAGACACTACAGAATTTAATACAGCCACCATGGTGCTTTACTGTGGTGTTCTTTTACTTTTCTGTTAAATAAACTTTTCAGCTGCTCCTATTCCTTGGGATGAATAGAGAATTGTTTCTTGGTTTTTTTTTTGTTTTGCTTTCTGTTTTTTTGTGGAATCACATAGGTATGTTGGTTGCTACTGATGCAGAGTTGGGATTATCATTAGATTTTTTTTATCACTGCCAGTACTTTGTAGAGACTCCTGTAGCTGCATCTGTGTTTCTTTGGCCTCCCTGACTGATTTCTTTCTAATCTTTATTCCTTTCTCAGATACTGACAGTTTTTTGTTTTGTATTCACCATTGTCCCATATTGTCTTTTATTATTAATGACTGTCTTCATTGTTCAAAGGCAAATAAATAATGCTGTGGAACGTCTCCTACCCACTTCCTTTTTAAAACCGTTTTTCAATTAGGTCCTTGTGATCACATCATTTCTCTGAAACCTTTGGTTTTGGTCAAAGGGTGCAATGTGGAATGTTCTGGAGAACAGTATTCTGAAGACTATATGAAAACAAAAGTTTTGCATTGAGTCACCATGGCCTCATTTTGTCATATCATAAAAGCCTGCCACTTTAAGAAGGTGTGTAGATTTTTAAGAGCCATTATATATGCAGGTCCGTGATGTTTAGCATCTCTTATCAGCAGCCAGAGGGTTGTGTTTTAGTGGAAACAACTTTGAAATACTTTTGAGACTTGTTGGTGGGGTAATTTTATTAAAGATGTGCTGGTGCTTTAAGGACAGACAGTTCCCATTTTATCCAGATGTTTTTACTACAGCTGTTGTTTTATTCTGCATGGTGCTGTTTATTGGAGTAGAGCATTATAGCATTGGTATTTCCTCCTCCAACATTGAGTCTCATAAAAAAAAATGGTTGAGGTTTCTGTTTTTTTTTTATTTGGAACTGTCTAATCATTCAAAACTTTGAAAAACAGCAGTCTAAGAATTTTATTAAACTTTACCTTTACTTGTAAAATAAATAAATGTATTTAATGAGATATGTCAAGTATATCAATCTCTCCTGGCTCCATGCACAGTTGCAGCTTGTCACCCTAAAGCATTCACTGACACATTGCTCACTAACAGAACCATATTTTCTTTTTTACTGACTTTTACATCGCATCTATGTGTAAACTGCATAATGTAGGATCCTAATAATCCCAAATAATATAAAATATATGTTAAGTGTGGCATGTTAATCAAGCTTGTTATAATCTAAAAAGAGATTTTTAGAAGGCAACGGTTGACTAAAATTCACAGAAATTTAGTTTGTTGTAAAACAATAAAGGCAATATTTTAAACATCTGTGATCCTTGCTGAGTGAAACTGCACAGCGAAGACTATTTCACACATCTTACATCTCAGTGGTGTCCTGGTTTACAGCATTAGGGTTCAAGTTTTTCCTGTGTGTTCTACCTCGTTAACTCTTGCTCCACTACAGTATGAAAAGACATTTTCATTGTGTTTCAGTATCTCAATCGTTTCCTTCTCCATCTTGGTTTCACAGAGCAAAAGTTACCAAATCTAAGTGGTTGCAGGCATCCATTTCCCCTAACAGGAGTACTTGCTAATCAAACAGAAACAAATGACACATTATCGGAGTTATTATGGGAAGCAATTATGAGGCCTTTGATTGTTCACTAGCATATGAAAAACAAATCATGATCTGTAGTAAGACATCTCTTGTTCTGCAGATAAACACAGAACAAGGCAAGAAAACATGGAGAGGGGGAAAAAAGTGAATGAGGGAAGATCTGCCATAATCAGAGTCTAGTTCAAGCGGGCCAGACAAGAAATCTAGTAGCGCGTCTGGGTGGCAACAGATTAGAAGAGGTCACGTCATGCTAATGAGAGTCATTACCATCACATGATAGCCAAATAAACTAATTGTCAGATTATTTACGAGACAGTGTGTCCTAAATCAAAAGGTTAATTACATCTGAGACGAAGTCCTTTGCTGAAAACTGACCCTTTGGACTGTTCTTTTTTTACCCCTGTTTCTGTCTTTCTACTACTGTTTTGCACAAAAGACAAAAAGACAACATCTAGATAGAGTTGGCTGCTTGTTTATTGATAAGCTTCAGGCACAGACCCTTGCCTGTTTCTTTTGTTGTTGTTTTTTTTTTTGTTTTGTTATTTTTCCCATAAAGTACCAGGCTGCATAATTACCAAACATCATCAGACAAGACGTGGTGCCACCGAGGACATTATGTTTCCTGAAGTTTCTGCGCCCTGAAGCCTTCCCGCAGCCACTAAAGAATGTTTGCTCTTCTTGAAATTAGATGGGTTTAATTGCTGTGGAACAGCAGCAAAAAAAAAAGCCCCCACCCCCTTTAATATGCACACACAAGCACTCTCATACATAAAAAGTCTAAAATCAGGCCGACTAATTATGCTAATAGCCAATTGTTCAGCCGTGGTGATGTGTTTACTGAGCGAGTTGATGTGTTTCCTTTTGCTTCGTCATAAGGCGGCCTGTCTACGGGTCCTCTGTGAGATCGCTGCACCTGAAGGCAAGAGGACTGCGCCCTCATCCATCCTGCCTAACCCATTACCCTTGGACAGGGAAGAAGATAAATATTGTTGCAGATGCCTAACTCTCCACAAATGAGATTTTTCAAGCCAGATTTATCAAGCCTTGGCGGGGTGTTTAAGGCTCCAAAACTTGGCCCTCGGCATGATAAAATGGCAGCACATGTTTCTGAATCACCCACCACCGTGTTATTGCCAAAGGGTTATGATGATACCGTCAAGTTTTCTCTTTTTTTTATTGTTGTTGTTGTGCTCTTCTGCATCTTAGCCAACATAACTTTCATGATATATTTCCTGGGAACCTGTGATTTTGAAAAGTTGGTGATCAGTCAGTTTAAGGAAAGTGCAACTTTTTCTTTCTTTACATATTGCTATATTTCAACTTAATGCCAAACAGTTTTTCCCAGAGAACAAAAATTGTTTCTATGGTACTATAATTTTTTAAAATGTTATTTACCTTGTAGGCATGGTTGAAACCAGATAGCTATACACACTTTATAAAAATATATGCATTTTCTTTTATTCTTACTAACATTTATAAAACTTTTCAGGCTTTAGATCAGTTTTAGTATCACGATTGTTTTGTTTTAATTCTAAAATAATCAGAAATTGTTTCTTTTTAGAGATTTTTCTCAAACTTTCTTTAAATTCAAAGCTGAACATTTTGAATTGAGAACAGAGCATTTTGATGGCCACACCACAACATTGACTTTGTTCTCCTTCAACCACTTTGACTCCATGCTCAGGGTCATTGTCCATTTGGAAAGACTTTAATTTCAATCTTTAATTTCCTCTCTGATGTTGATAGATTTTGCTTCAATAATTTTATACAATGTTTTTTTCCCCTCATTATGTCACCTGTTTTATGAACTACATCAGTCCCTGATGCAGCTAAACACCAATGCAACATGACCTCACCCTCCTGTACTGTAAGGCATTCAAGTTCTTCTACCAGATATAACAATAGTCATTATTGCCAAACTGTTTAATTTAATCAAGCCACAGCAGGTGTCTGTAAATATAAAGTTGTTTTTTTTCCCCTAGAATCTATTTGCAAGCAGTAATCTGGCTTTTTATCTGGTTTGAAGGAAAGCCTTCTTATACTCTGAGTGGCTGTTCAGTTCATGTCAGTCAAGTTGCACGTTTAACACCAAATCACATAAATATCTGAGAGACACAATCCATCATTTACCAACAAAGTTGGCTAGTTAGACTTGGAGTTTATTCTTGCATATGACTGTTTTGCCCAATAAGGCATTCTCAAGTATGATTCCATAAAACTCCATCAATATGAGGTAATGTATCAACACCATAGAAAGCCATGACATTATTATTTGTGTTGTGTGAAATTATTTAGCTACAGTAAATTTAAAGGCTCTGGTCAAGCTGAACTGTATAAATCACTTCTAATTTTTGTAGCTGAATGATGAAAATTCATTTTGATCTCAGCCTCTTGTGCTACACCCCTTCTTGTGACAAAGTTCATAGAATAGATTTTTCTTTTTTTTCTATTTTCTGGTATCACATTTCAATTATATTTTAGTAACAATCTATAAAATGTTTAAAATATATGCTCTGAAGCTGTAAAAGACACTTATTGTTACACAGCAGCATGTTCTCCTCCAGGCTCCAAATCCAGCAAAATCAGCAATAGAAGTCAATATTTTTAAAATGTACAAAGTATGGTGCTTGTGTTTACAACCAAATTGACAGAAAAGGCAGTGAAAGGAAAAATAATTAGTAATTTCAGAAAAAGCAATAAATACAAACTTGCTGTTGTGCCTTAAGCAGATCACCCCATAACCAAGTGCATTCACATGCCTCCAGAAGTCATCTAAAGAGTAAATATAGTCCACCTGTGATTGGTTTATTCTCTGTCTCTCCTGTGAAGATATCAAAGCATTTTTAGAGAACAACAGTGAACAAACAGCAGCTGGAAGAACAAGGAATACAGCAACCAATCAAGTTTGTTCGTATACCACATTTTAGCAACAAGGGTTTATATCATAAAAGCAGAAAAATAAAAAGTCATAAAAACAACAATCCTAAATACAGATTAAATATGTTGGTCAGTGTTTTATTTAACTCCGAACGGGTGGGTTTTCAACCTCGGTTTAAAGAAACTCTGTGTTTCGATTGTTTTGCAGTTTTCTGGAAGTTTGTTCCAGATTTGCGGTGCATAGAACCTGAATGCTGAATGCAGCACACACATTAGAGATAAACAGTTAGACACCTAAAGTGAGACTTTAAGAGTTAGGTTATAAAACAGCATTGTAAGCTCTGAAAAGTATTAGAAAGTCTAATGCCAGGATGGAGAATCAACTTTTAGTCTTGCACCGAACAATTCTGGACTCTTGGCACGAAGAAAGTCAGAAAGTTTGTAGTTTTCCACAAGCCTTGTAGGGGACACAGCAAATAAGAAGGTGTTTTGCCACACGTGGTACTTGGCCTTAGTGCAACACGTTATGTTGCAGAACTCTAACACTGCATATCATGCTGAACACACCATGCCCACTGTGAAACATTGTGGGCCATGCTGTGGGGATGCTTTTTCACCAGCAGGAACAGGAAAGCTGGTCAGATGTGGTGGAAAGACAAATCAAGGTACATACAAATCAATCCTAGAAGGAAACGCCTTAGAGGTAGCAGGGCTTGAGGGCAGAGGGTCCACCTCCAGCAGAGGGTCCACCTCCAGCTGGATACTGACCCTAAACACATAGTAATGTAACAAAACCGTATTGATATACTACAACGATCTGGTCAGAGTTTAGACATGCTTGAAGAGACAAACCCTCAAAAGGCTATCCTGTGTATTTAGACAACAGTGCAAAGTATTAAATCATGAAGACTGAATACAAATGCACAACAAACTTTTCAGATTTTTATTTCTGCAAATTATACAATCATGCACAATTTTCCTTCTACTTCACAATTATTTTTTACTTTGTTTTTTGCTGAAATAAAAAAGTGTGGTTGTAAACTGATGCCATGTGGGGAAGGACAAGTGGGATGAATGCTTTTGAAAACACCATTTTATGAAACAAAACAAAATGTCAGTAATTACAGAAAAATCACATGCACATTTT
The DNA here is from genome assembly GCF_002775205.1 of Xiphophorus maculatus. NCBI lineage: Eukaryota > Metazoa > Chordata > Actinopteri > Cyprinodontiformes > Poeciliidae > Xiphophorus > Xiphophorus maculatus. The sequence continues at coordinate 9,794,852 of NC_036463.1, forward strand.
TGTTCTATAAACCTTCTTTCTAGTTTGTAGAAATATAAATTTCGGTATATATTTTTAGGTCAGCTTAACAAGCTAACAGTGAAGTTATAGTGATGGATGAAATCAAAACATTAAAAGGTTATAAACCATCATAACTGCTAAACCAAATGTTTACTCCAAAACTGTTTTGGTGCTACATGATCCATCACATTTCCACTTTTTGCGTGTTTTTTGCATAGCTAAATAACTTCCATTTTACTGTCAGTCCTGCACTTTATATTTTATGTTCATATTTATATTCATATTTTATACTGTATTTTATTTTATTATGGAGTAACCTCACAACATTGGAACCTCAAAACATTGTCCTGAGCCATATGCAACGAAATTTCGTTCTGTATACACCCTGTGCATGCAAAATGACAATAAAGTCAGTCTAAGTCTAAGTCTAAGTAATCTAGAAGGACACAACTTTTTCAGAAGGCCATATTACTTATAACACTTGGAATATCTCTTGTACTCTGCACTCAAGTGGTAGGGAACGCCCATCAAAGGGCCAATAAAGTATTTTAGAAACCTTATGTAGCTCATCTTGCACGTCTTTGGAGAGCAGTAGAAAATCAAAATACCAGAGAACTCCTATGTGCGCTGTGATAACTTAAAACATTTATACATAAGTTTAGTTTAATAAAGTTTAATTAACCACCCAACGGAGTTTTTATAAAATCAAAAATAAATGTCAGCTAAACTTAATTCTAGAGATTAAAGGAATTTTGTTTTTTGTTTCTTTAACTTAAATATATTTTTAGAAAAGTTTCCAGTTTTATTTTTAGAATTGATGCTTGATTCTACTCTGTGTGCCTTTCTTTACCACGAAGGTCCCTCTACACATATGGTTTACTTTATTTGTGGAAATTACTAGTGGAAAAAAGACCTTATAAAATACATAAGCTGACTACCTTTTTCTAATGTTGAGAACCCTTTTTCTCAAGATGAATTTTAATAAGGGTTGTGGGAGTCATTAAAGCATTTGCGCAACAGCAGTAATGCTGTACTGTAACATAACTATGAAAAATCATTTTAAGGCGGAGGCCAAACTATAAATGCTGAAACTCTAACCAGTGGGAAAACACTTGTCTCTAAACTTGAAATCTACACCTCTGTGTGTTGTAGTGGTCTCTAGTGGTTGTTTATAAAATGAGCATACAATTGAGACTGAACAATTTAACTGCAATATCATCTAGAGAAAAACAACAGGCAGGAGACCAATTTTTTTTATCTCAAATAAGTGTAAGCTTGAAGAAATGACAAAATGATGCAAAAATCACAAAATTTGAATCTCTGGAGATGAGGCAAGATGGACGATAAAACAAAGGTGTTTTCATAAAGGTGACCCCAGATGACGAGTTTCCTCATGCATATCAACACTCTCCTCTCACGCCCGAGCCAACGGGGAGCCTGGAGCGTCTGCAAATGAACGATCTGTCAGGAGGCTGTTTATATCGCCTCTCCCACTCCTTTATTTAACACTCGGGCATTAAAAGGGAAGAGCTTTTTAATTAGCTGTGGACTCTCCTATTTTAATCAACTCACAAGCGGAGTCCTGCTGTGGCAGTCCTGACAGGCGAAGAGTGGTGATGTTCTGACTATCTCCTCAACCTCCAAAATACATGAGTGAGGAGTTCAGCAGTCCAGTAGTCTTCAGTTTGAAGACCAAAGCAATATAGATTGTCAATTGCTTAGGTAATTGTGAGTATGTTTGTTTTTACATTTATAGTCTTTGCGGAAGGGCAAACACTATAAATTTTGGTGTCATGATTACAGTGGTCAGATTCATCACACGTATCAAAAGATTTGAAAAAATATTCTTAAGGCTAAATTAAGTCTGAAAAATCACTTGATTCTTCTCACAGATTAAGTTTAGTATCAAGTAGTAGAAGAAGCAGCTACATGATAAGAAAGTAGTGTAATCTTTGTTTTTGCTATATTCAGTTTGAACCTAAAAGTTTAATTTAAAAAAGATCTCTGCTGAGAATGAGACCCAGTGTCTTAATCAGATTGCAAAGATACATAAAAAAGACATTTAATAAAAGCATAAACCAATAAAAAAAATAAGGGGCGTATACGTTTTTATGGAGTTAGCAGTTGGATATCCACTACTGACATTTTTAGTCTTAGAAAATATTTGCGAGGAGATAAAAACTTTCTGCATTTTGAATGAACAAATATTTAAACTTCTTGATTTCATCTGCAGGGGATCACCTCTAACACCCTCAGGACAGAACAGGTAAATGACAAAAATTGTCACAGGGTACATAAAGTTGGTGCAGTTAAATAACTTCTTAACGATGACCAACCGCTTTGACGTCGTCCAGTCCGGTTTCCATGCTCACCTCAGTACTGAGAGTTTCCTTTTCAAGGTGTTAAATACCATCCACGTGAATACCGACTGTGGAAGGGTCACAGTGTTGGTTCTGTTGGATCTCAGTGCCGCATTTGACACTGTTGACTATGGGTTTATTAAACGACTGAAGCGCTGAATAGGAATCTGACACCTGAAGGGTTCCAATCTTGCCTGAAGAACAGGGAATTCTTTGTGCAAATACAGTAGGTAACGTTTAATCGGAGCTGATGGAACTCACATGCGGGTGAGAATTGTACTCCAAGGTACAATTCTGGGGCTCCTTCTATTTAATATGTGCATGCTCCTTCTAGCTCAGATTGTAACAAGTAGTAAGATTAGGAACCATAACTACACAGATGATCAACAGCACTACATTATGATGTCTCCATCTATCACTGAACAGATGCTTAGAACCAATCAATACATGAATGTCTCATAACTTTCTTCAACTGAGCAGAAACAGAACAGAAGTTACTGTCTTTGGACCTAAAAAGGCACAATCAAAAGATAGCATGTTATTATATCCAGTTGTTATAGCTAGAAATTAGAGATCAGTCAGTAATGGACTCAGACCTGCACCTTCAGACACATCAAGACAATTTTAAAGTTGGACTTATATCGCCTGAAGAATACTTCCAGGATTAAAGGACTAATGTCCCAGCATGATCTGGAGAAACATAGATTTCTGCAACAGATCTCTATAAAGTCAGTCAGACAGCGTGCAGCTGATTCAGGACATTGCTGATTGTGTTCTCACTAAAACTAGAAAAGCAGAGCACATCAGCCCAGTTCTGACGTCGAGCCATAGGCAGGCATTGCCTGCCTAACGTCGAGCGAACATAACGCTTGAAGTTATTTTCTGAGCTCGACGGCTCAGAAAATAAACTTTAAAATACTTTTCTTAGTTTATAAATAACTGAATGGGTTAGCACCAAAATACGTTAAAGATCTATGGTCTTTAACTAGGAGATCTGAAAGGACTCATGTCTCCTTGTTTAAATCTGCTTTGCTAAAGAAGCAACACCCAGTTTTATGCACCACAAATCTGTAACACACTTCCAGAAAACTGCATAGATTATTGATTAACACATTTCATGTATTTTATTATTATTATTATTATTATTATTATTATTATTATTATTATTATTATTATTATTATTATTATTATTGATGATTGTGATGATGGCATATCACGAAATGTAATGTTTGTTATGCACAATTAATAACGGTAATGTTTTCTTCATGTAAAGCACTGAACTTCCTTGTTCCTGAAATGTGCTACACAGATAAACCTGAATAAACTTTATGAAATGTGTGTAGGATTTGAACAAAATCCATCCTGCAAAAACTACGGGATGGAAAGATGGAAAGAAAAACAGAAAACATAAATGTTTTTCCATACTCCTACATTGATTCCTTGCTTTATTTGACTACATAGGAACTCTGCATGTGTTTATTGTAGTTGTTCTGCAAAAATTTACAGATTTCAATAAACTTGGCACATAAACAATCAAAAAAATCCACATTCATTAACGTCAGTGGCATCTCCTGTCCTTCAGTGCAGCTCCTGAATTCTGCTGTGTCTTTCATCTGTGGAGCAGCTTTAAGGTCTGCACCAAAAAACACCAACAGACACAATAAAAGTCACAGGAGCTTCTCTTTCTAGTCATTTGATGTAGTTGCCATGCAGTCAGTGGGACACTTTGGATTTTGTTTAGCTTTTCAAGAAGCATCTTTTATTTAGATGACAGGACTGAACAGATTGCACTGACCTCACACACAAACAAAGATGAAAACAAAAACAACTCAGAAAAATCAAAGAAGACATTTGCCAAATAATGTAATGCAATTAAAATCGAGAGAGCTGTCGAGTCCACTCCCTTCAGCCACCAGTGACTTTTTGATCTTTTATTACACGTTGGAGAGTAGCCCACTGTTCGACTATGATGTGCAATCTGCTCGCCTCTCATATTGTCATGCAAATACATTAGCTCAAGAGATGGCTTCCTCCACAGTGCTCTCCGTGGACAACACTCATTAAACTAATTACACATTGAACCTAAACTGAGAGGAGCGTAATGGGCTATGTGATATTCACGAGAAACTTATGCCGCTGGGAACATGCCAGCGCAAATTTATGACACCACCATTCCACACCTGCTTGAAACTCACACCCAGAGAAAGCATGATGGGTCTTTTAAAACTATTTGAGTAATTGGACATGCAGTTGTAAAAAGCAATAGAGGGGAAAACGGGATGCTATTCTGAATTTAACAGATTTTTCCTTTGTTTGAGCCAAAACAAAATTTATTTTGAGTCACGATAACTTTATAGGACTGGGATCAAATGATGTTAAATGATACAGTGTTTTAGAGGTTGCAGGTCAGAGCAATCCTGAACCGTCTCGCATTTCAAGCATGGGTGATCTGCTGTTTTCTTCATTTCCTACGTCCATTTCCTTTTCATTTACAAATAATGCAGAAAACCTTTTCACATCTAATTCATAGAACAGCTGGGTAGAGAAAAGGATAAGCCAATTCTAAAAGACACTGCCGCACACCGTAAAACTACAAAGTTTAATACACAATGTTTTGTTCATCAGACAAATACATTTCAAAGATTACAAATTCCTAAGGATTTAAACTCCCAGTGTAATACCTATATGTTTGATTGTGGTTGGATTCAATTAGTAGTATGAAAGGCCATGACAACAAAAATCAGATTTTAGCAAAACATCTGAATTGAGCAACAATGCAGATTGATTGACTGATTGCTTTGTGCCGTTGAGTCAGTCTAGTCAGTTTTATTTGTTCAATGACATTAGTGGTCATTTTTTGTAAATAGCTTGACAGGAAAAATAACACAGTTTAGTCAATAAAATAAACTCTGATTGAAATCTATAATTTAAGTACATAAATAAAAAACAATAAAAAGTGAGCACGTTAAAACTTGAACTGGTAAATGTCCCCAAAGACCAACCAAATGGTCACCTGAAGACTTTGTTGGAGCTTTGGAAAAGAAGGAGAAAAACGTTACATCTACCATGACTGGATGTGCAAAATGTGACTTTTGCATGAAGTTTTTACTCTCAAGATTAATCAATAGGAGTTTTATTTATTTGGTTTATATGTGGGGTTTTTTTGTGTTTTTTTATTTTGCATATTTCACATGAAAAGCAAAAATAAAACCTTTTTCTTCAATCTAATAGTGTGAAAGATAAGCTTTTGAGCAGACATACAGGAATATAAATTCTAGTGTATTTTGCCTCAATCTACCCGACAAAACTTTATGAAGCGCGAAGTTGCTCCACCATGAAGCAAACAAGCCTGTAGGTTTGAAGAGGGTGCGATTAGGGAAATGCCCTCTTCGCAAGTGAGTTACCACATGGAGTTTCTTATTACAGTTACAAGTATCATGAGAGTCATCTTTCTCATCCTATAAAAGTTTCTCTCTTTTTTGGGGGGGGGATTGGTCTTACCCAGGATTGGTGAATCAAATGCTTTGCAATCAAAAAAACAGAATTGAAGACTTACCTGAGCAAAAAATCTCAATCTCACATCACTGCCTTCTCCTACAAAAGGCCATGTCTCCTTTGGGGGAAGAGTAGATAAAACAGCTTAAATGTGTTTACTCCCATTTAAGCTGTTTGGTGCAATGAATTTGGTGCAATGAATAGGTAAAATATTCAAACAATTGTGTTTTGTACGTTTGAGTTGGTCTCATAGTCACAGTTTGAGAATTTTTTTCAAATATCCCAGTTGAGGCCTATATTCTATGCTAAAAACCACCAATGAAACAAATGTTTTATGTTGTTTCACCAAATACCCCTGAATTTGCATGGCCTCCCATTTAAAAAATATGATTTAAATGGGAGTTCATGCAGGGCAGGAAAGTTACAAAACAGCTAAACACTGGAGTGTTTGTATCCATTTATACATCAACGGGCCAATGCAGGAACAAACAAAAACTTTCCCTACACTTAATGGCAGCTTGGTGTACGCTCCTACTGTATCTGTAATATGAGAGTTAACCAACAGAAACACTGTGCAAAACAGATAAAAATTAAATAAGACCAAATGTTTTGTGGATTCTTTTCCCCAAACTTTTCTCTTCTGGAACAAGAAATTCTTGATGACTACAACTTTTTTGCGACCCTGTTTTTCATTACCTCCACCATTATCATTACCATGGGCATGTGTGCATAATCGCAGCTCAAAAAAAGGAAAGCATTTAATTCTCTTTGCTCTCCATGCAGCCATCTAATAGGCATGAAGAATTAATACGTTGCTGTTTTTATACTTTGCTAATAAATTTACGCTGCTATATTTATTACATCCCACACTGAGGCAAGGGTATCACTTTTCATTGGGAAGGACTATTTGTTCAAATGTTTTATTTCAGTGCAACTCTCTGGCTTTGCTTCTAAGCCTCCCCGCTTGCTTTCGTTCTTCTATTTTTCCTTTTTTTTTTTTACTTCCTCTACCCCCTCCTCACTGCACTAAACACATCCAGACAGGCTGTGATGGTGTGCGCTGGAAGTTTTCCATGCATCATAATTGTTTCGCTAATTTACTATGCTAATTGAGTAATTAATTCGGGAACAGGAGATTAGAAGGGGGCAAAAATACAGAAATAAATAAACAAGTAAAGCGTTGAACGTTACCGGCGGGGCTACCATTTTCCTCTGACATTAGGGATGCAGACTGACTTGAACGCTCAAGCATGTTTGTTTCCTTTGCCCAAGGCTAGCTGGTGGATGTGCTTGGCAGGCAGGCACGGTGTTAGCATCCCAAACTTCTCTCTGTGGGACTTCACAACCTCTAGGAAGAAATTGCTTGCTGCATCACCTCATTTCAGCTCCAGTGGAGTGGTCAAACTTAATGGTTACCAACATGTACCCATTGAGTGATTTTTATGTTCTACTAAATAGAAAACTGTGCGTGGAGGCATCAGGCACTGACATGACTTTACTCATGAGGAAATATGATTACTTTTCATAAAAATAGCCAGAAATTAGAAAGTTATTTTATATTAAAAGAGCTTGGAGTTGTAGTTACTGAAATCACCTGAAAAGCCATCATTCATTAAAACAAAAGAATGCCTGCTAAACAATTTACACGCAGTTCCTTGTATTTTTTATCAATTTGCTAAAATAGAAACCATTATATTTTCAAAACAGCTATGTCTGTACAGAAACCTTGCTTCTGTATCCATGAAGAAAGGTTTTAAGGTTCTTGTGCAATTGAGAGTGGAAACCACAAGATGGCACCCACACAGTTCACAAATCTCAACCTACTTTCAGTCCATGATGAAAAGTCTGTTTTGATGACTCTTCATTTTGTTCTTTGTAACGACTTCTGCTTTATAAAATATGGATAAAGTCATTTTGCCCGGTATCTTATGTTCTTTAAGGGACATTTACTGATGTCTTAACGTGCATTTTATTTAGAAATGCCCACATTTTAAAATATTTTTGTATCTGATCTCCACAATGAAGGTAAGCTGCAAAATGGCCAGAACTAAGGAAAGCTGGCTCCTCAAAGAAAATAATGTCTGAACATGTTTGAAACTGTTATTTAAAAAGCTGTACGAGTCACTAAGTTCAGAGCTTTAACAGGCAGTAAGAAACCACATGTATCCAGGACATGGAATAAACTGTGGAATTTTTTTTGTACTAAACCACTCCAGCTCTTTTTAGTTTGAAATATACTTGCATGTAATGTAGTCCAAGGACCAATTTCCTTTGGTTGTATGCCCCAGGACTTGCAATTTTATAAAGTGAGTCTGGAAGAAGAGTGGGGAGGCATACTATCCAAGTTGAGGTCCGGTATTAAACGACTTTGGGAGCCTTGTCCTCTGCTGGTGTTGGTCTGCTGTATATTTTTCAGTTCCAAAGTCAGCACAAACCCATCCATCAGGGACGTTTAGAGTTCTTAATGTTTGCTTCTGCTGACAAGTTTCATGGTGTTGCTGATTTTTTTTTTTTTTTTTCAGTTAAACCCAGTGCCTGTCTGCTCACACAGCCAAAAGTACCAATATCTCATTTAATAATAGAGTATTTCTGGGCTTGGTTAGCCAGCAAACTGGGCTGGCCTAAGACCTACAGAATCTGCCATAGGCTGATTGCTCCTATGCCATGCTGTACTGATATTGTAATTAATAAAAAAAGAGTTCCAGCAAAGTTCTGAACTCATAATGTACGCACACTATACGGACATCTGTTTATAAAGCTGACATTTCTTTATTAAACTTCCAGTTTTAAAGCCAAAATAATCTAAATAAACAGAAATTAACTTATCACTCTGCGTGGAATGAATTTGTATGTGAGTTTTTCTTTTTGAAATTACTGAAATAAATGTACTTTATCATAACATTAAAATTCATGACGTTTTAATGTTATGATAATAACACATCTTAATTAGATATGTTTTTAGCTAAAATTCTTATCTTATTCATGTCAAAAAACCCCTGTCCTTTCCAATGTATGCTGTCCTTTGGAGCCACAAAGCTTGAATCTCCCTCATAAAACTAGACTGCTTACAGAGAGTGTGGAAAATTACAAGTCTTATCTCTGGAAATGAGCACAATGGAGCAGCAACTGTGACTGGAAGTGAGCCTGTGGTCCACTGCTTCTGTGTCCAACAGTACAGAAGCTGCTACTGCTTCCTGTGGCATGAGTGTTTGTGCTGAAGAGCTGAAGAACACACATCAGTGTTGACATCATTGTGATAGCTGAGCACATATAACAAATAGATGATGACGCTTTTATTGCACTGTAAGTCAGTCTGGTATTCAGGTTTAATGGAAGCTATCATACCACTCCTTGGTGTATATTTTACATTTTAAAAAGTAAAATATACTTTATGTACATTCTTTTTAATTTTTCAATACATAATGATAAACAGTCATCTACATATGACAAAAATCTGTTGAGACATTATAAGGGTTTTGCTTAAAAGGTCAAAAAGTTATTTCACATCATAAAAATGAGCATGAGCTCCTTTTTATGTGATTCTATGTGATGTTTTTTTTTATCAAAAGATGCATGACAGGCATTTGTATTCAACCCTCCAAAGTCAATACTTTGTAGAATTACCTTTTGCTGTCACAGCTGCAAATCTCTACCAATTATGATCATTAGGAAACTCAAAACTGTTTTTGTAGACATTTTTGTCTATTGTAAAATACCTCAAGCTTAGCTAAAAAGTCTCCATAAACAGCAATTTTCATGTCTTGCCAGATATTTTCAGTTGGATTTTAACCAAAAATAACTGTCACAGATAAGGTTTGCGCTGTACATATTAATGCACAGTGTGTACATAATGTATATATTATTAAAATAGACAAGCATTGTAGAGGGGTGCCTCAGGTATTCACAGATGTCAGCTGTTCAGAGGCAGTTGTGGCCACTATCAGTTTTGGGTGTCTTCTGTATATCCAACAAAAAACTTATTATTATCCAGTTAGACAGATTTTAGTATAAGGATATATTTCTTCCTGGAAAAAAAACAATAAACCTCAAGCTGAAGTAAACACCGTAGCGTAAACATATTGTTGAAATGTATTTAAAGCACAGAAAAGGCAAGACCAACCCTCCTACAAGTCTTTTGTACAAATTGCACAATCTGCTTAACAAACAGAAATGCCTTAAACAAACAACTTGGACTTTGTTAACTTTAGAACCCAAGTTCTCATGATGGGAAACATATGTGACTAAATGTATATTTAGCTGGAGACAACAATAGGAAGATGTCTCTTAGAATGTGACTGGCACTCAGTCTGCACGGGCTTCCTCAAAAACAATCTGCCCTGAGGAGGGGAGCTTACAAAATGTTCAACAGATGTACAGTATTGGAGTAACTCATAAAAAGAAGAACACCATGTTCAGCCAACAAATGCAAAGAACCAAATTATTCTCCTGCAATGGAAACTGCGTCCATGTTAAGAAGTAGCACTGTGCATGTTTGGAGCTGTGGGTGCCTTGGACCACAGTAGTTTCCCAACAAATATCAAAAGAAATTGCTAGTTGTGGAAAAAAATCACAAAAACTTGGCCTCTCAAATGATGATGTTAAGCAGTTTTGAAACTAGACCTTTGGAAAAGTAAAGAAAAAAAAAAGACAGATTGGATCCAGCTGCCAAAGAAAAATCAAAAGCACGCCAAAGAAAAACACAGTTGGCTTCCAGTTCTTCTCAGAATGAGACTAATGAATTGAATAAGAAGTAAATCATTATATCAAACCTAGTACAACATGTAACACATGCTCATTCTGCTGAGAAGCAGAATGAGCCGACCGAATTGCCTGCACAAAGCCAATGCAAAATAAAAATTATTGGTGCAATTATCGTTGACCTCACTTTCCTCTACAGCTTCCAATGGGTTGAAAACATCAAATGAAAGTTGTTAACATTTATGAGCTCTTTTAAATGTAATTAAACAGGCAACAGAAACAAAGGGGTAATGAGCAGGGGCTTTTGTGACGAAGGTTATAGGCCACAGATATTCAGAAAACGTGAGGGGGTGTGCATGAAACCAAGATAGGAGGGTAGGGGAGAATGGTGTGTGTTCAATAATCGGAGCAGATGCACTTGGGAATTGATGTACAACAGTGTCGCATGTCCAAATCTATATGGTCCTTTTAATCCAATGAAAAATGAGAAGTGTGCAGTAACTTTGTTAGAAGTGCGTAATGCAGCCGGGGGAAATGGAACACGGGGCAGATTTGCAGGCCTCCTCCACATTCGGTGTAAGGGCTAACCTGATTTGCGGTGTGCCAGCTATGAGACCACTATCTGCTTGTATCTGCCGAAGCCCATCAGGAGTGATTAAATAAACATGATGGACAATTTTCTGAGGACCTTACTGTGACATCTGGTTAGCATATGCTCAGATATACACTTTCATTTGATCATATTTGACACTTTGCACTTCAAAATGCATCATACTCTATTTTTTTTCAAAGAGCTGACCCTCTAAATATTATACATAGATCATGTTTACATGCAAAGTGATACAATATAAAACATAGCAGAGACTGAACAAAATGGAAATAAAATGCCTGTTTTCCATTAAGTGTGATGAAAAAGCCACATTACCCGTCTGCGGCTTGACTTTGGTAAACAACTGAAGACTCATGTGAATAAGCAGCATCATCAGTCAGTATTACTGCCATTGAAAGACAGGCATTTTAAAATTACATGAATGATTCAGAGTTTAGACTATGTAAAAGCCAATAAACTGGACAGGTTTAAGTCCCCTGTCCAAGATTGATGACCATCTATTCCATGGTTATTAACTTCGTTTCCAAAAACAAAATGACTCAAATTACTTTGGTCCAAGGTGTAACATTTTGTATTGTATGAAAAAAATAAAACCATAAGCAGGCTTCAGTAAACAAAAGTTTCCCAATCTTCTTTTCAGTTTAGTCTTTTGTCTGAACTCCAACATAACATTAGGGCAAATCTAAGAAGAAGAAAAAAAAGAGAGAGAATTTTTTTGAACACGGGGCAGATTTGCAGGTCAAAGGTGAACCAAAAATGCTGAAATGCTGAAAGATCAAAGTCACAGTGCTGAGAAAAGAATAAAGTGATTTGTCTAACATCCTACCAAAACAATCAAACCAGAGCACCATGTAATTATAGTGTTATCAGATTGAAAATGAAGAAAATGCAAGTGGTCCAACGAATACGAATAACTGATCTAAATTAGCAATAAAGAAAAACACAGAACACTGGAGGCTACTGCTAGCCTCAAAGTCTAGCAGTACTAGACTCATACTTCTGGTCAAGAAACATTAGATAGAAGTCAATTAAGCTACAGTCATTTATACATGCTACTCTAACTCAGCATGTAGTTAGTGCAGTGTAAATATTTTATAGTTACTGGTTTACTTTTACTTCAATAACGTCAGGTAAAGACTGGTCATGAAGGTCAACTCTCGAGTCTTAAGTTCAAGCCAACAAAATGTTTATTTGTACAGGTCAAGTTGCAGATTTCAGTCACTTTGTCTGATTGGAGATTTATAAACTTTTACCTCTTAATAAATTTAATAAATAATATATATGAGGGTATTTGTCCTACATTATAGATAAGGCTTCATTACAGAGATAACTATTTAATCTTCTTCTTAAGTAAGATAAATATATGATTTAAACTCGTGCAGTTCGAGTACTGGCACTATCACTATGAATTATAGCTACTAGCTTAGCAAACATTTTTTTCCACACTCTGAACACATGTTCAAGAATGTGTGTCTGAATAGGGGATATAATAAGAATGCATGCAATGTCTTAGTGTGGATGTTGTCCAAAAAAAGCCCTGTGTCCATTTGTCCAGTCACTCCCATCTTCATGCATCTAACCACTCCGCTGTGATTAATTAGGAAAATTTGGTTGAACTGGTCCATCAGCAGCCTCAGGGAGAGGATGAAAATATTTACAGAACTCCCATGAAGGGATTTCATTAGTAGTTGTCTCTTGTTGGGCTGCCTCCTTTATGTGTTCATGCCAAAGATGTCTCTTAAAGTTGGTCTTGCAACTGTGGCAACTGTTAAATGTCATTGTAAAAGTGACAAAATGAGACAATAATGGATTTCTCTTTTGTTTACAGAAAGAAAAAAAATACCACCTCTTAACATTAATATGTGTGTCTTTGAACTCCGTAACATGCACTAAAGTATAGTACAGCCCGAAAAAAAAGACTGAATAAATAAAAGCTACAGCAGGCACATTAACCATTCTGTCCTTCCAAGGGTAAAACAATGCACACACAATCCTGGGAAATTGGTTAACATCAGTCTTTTGGCTAATGTTTGTTTCTCACTTTGCTGTGCAGTGATTGGCACATAAGACTCCCCGCTGGGGTGTTATTTCCTCCAGCCATTTTTCTTTGTCTATTCATCCCAGCATTCTCAGCTTGGGCTGACTGACCTCAGAAACTTCCAACACAAGGACCCATATGGGAAGAGAGTGCCTCATGTTATCTGGGGGAAATAAATACACATCTCTTGAGCCATTTACTAGTCTAAGACACCAATCAGTCTTTTTCATTGTACTTGGACTTGTATATCTCAATGAATTATGAATCAGAGGAAACATTCTATCGAGCTGATAGTTAACAAAGGAGGACAAATTTGAATTTTACAAGGACACCAGGATGTTTCACTTTTAAAAAAAAAACAAAAAACTTTTCACTTATTTTCCCTTGGTGATACATGATGTATTTAAAATGTGCTACTTGAATACTAGAACTATCCAGTGAAAACATTGTGATTGGCAAAACAGTCCCAGTCAGTTTGCCTACATTTGGAAAATATCGCTCTTTTATAAAATGCAAATGTAGTTATTCTATTGAAGAAACAAACAAATGAATATAAATGAAAAAAATATATGTTAAACACTATGCAATTTGCCTGTATAATTGGCATTATTGACTTTGTCCTTTCTATTATGTTTGAAAGATGGCTTAAATGCCCTTTTATTTTCTTGAGTCTGTTGAGAGGAGAGATGTTTGTAAAGACTGACAATTAGTGGGAGGAAGGATCTGTGAGCCTGGGATGCGTCAGACTATCACATAAGGAACACTCCAGCTCAGCAAACCCTTCATGCATGGAACCAGGAGACACGGTCCAACAGTGATGTTATTTTACAACTGCTACACATTTTAAAACATGATAAACAGATTATTCTTTCCAATTTGAAGAAAAAAGCTATTATTCAATGTGTAAAATTCAAGAAGACTCCAAGACGCTATTTAAATAATATACTCTGGGCTGTATTTTATATAAAACATGGGATTTTCTGCACATGTTTTTGTCAACATATTTGTGGATTATAACAATCATTAACCAAATGTCTCACTTTTTGGCAGAAGAGATAATGCATCTCTATAAAGACATAAATGACAGCAGGTGAAAGTATAGAGAAAAGTAGAAATTATTCAGTAGTACATCCAGCTTTCAGCTTAAAGAACTTAAACAGAAGCAAGGTTACAGAGGCAATTTCTCATAGCCCTTTTCCTAATCAACAATCAGGCTCCAGAAATAACAAGTTGCTTCACCAACAACAGGTGTTTAGTTTTGATGACAGAAACCTGGCTCCATTCATGTGTACCAGACTTTACTACGTATAAAGACAACCAGCGATAGGACTCTCTGCTTTGCTAGGATGATGTACTCCAGTCGGAGCCAATAGTGGGAGGTTGGCCGTTGTAGAGACATTAACACAAACTGGGTCAGGGACACTAACTCTGGGCAGCCTTTGCTCCCATGACCTGAAGTAAATGGTTGTGAAATACAGACCCATCTATTTAGCAAAGGGAATTATCTGTAGTAATGATAGCTGCTGTTTACATTCCACCTACTGCTGATGCTAGTGTGACTCTTCATTACAACATTAGCCCCTAGCTAAACAGGATTCCTAATAGCAGAGAATTTCGAATATGTGGATTTAAAAGCAGCTCTCAAAAAGGGTCAATGGCTCATAAAGTGTGCAACTTAAAGCTACTTTGCTCCCACACTCAGTTAAGTCTGACCATATGTCACTGCTGACGATTCCTGCATACACTCCACTACATAAACATGCTTGTACTGGCACAAGAACAATCACATTGTGACCTGATGATGCCATCTATCAACTGCATGATTGATTTGAAAGAACCAACTGGGGTATCCAACTGGTCTAAATAACTACTGTCTGGTGGCTCTTTCCAGTGCTGATGAAGTGTGTTGAGTTCAGAGTAATTTCATTTCATTGATCCCTCCCTCTGTCAATGTACAGAGCAAACAGATCTAGCAAAGATGGCATTGTGGTTGCTCTCCAAGCTGTTCTGCCCCACCTGAAGCACCAAAGGACCTATGCACACCTCCTTTTTGTTGTCTTTAGTTATGCTTTTAAAACCACCCTCCCACAGTATCACAGACTGAACTGGAAGCTGTTAGCCCAGAGCCTTTCCCAAACCACCTGTTTCTGGCTTATGGACTTTCTAATAAAGATCATGCAAAGGGTCATAATGGTCACCCACTAGCACAAACACCAGCTCTCCATAGGACCTTGGGCTGAGCCCTATCCTCCTCACTCTGTTCCCTGCAATCCACAACTCACAACTGACAAATATGTCAACAAATTTGCAGATGACAATAGAGTGGAGGAACTCATCTCAAAGAAGGATGAATCCATAGGAACAAAGTCAAGTAACTGAAAGTGTGGTGCATACAACAACTTTCTTCTGAACCCAACAAAGACCAAGCAGTTTATTGTGGACTTCAGGCAAAAGGAATAACCCACTACATGTTGAAGGGCATTGTGTGGAGAGATGGAAAAGATCACAAAAATTTTTGATCACCTTAAATAGAACATAGTCAGAAGCCTAAATTCCTTAAATTTGATTGACAGCAGAATATCAAATGAACTTTACCAGATACTCTTACAGTTTAGTTGAAGAGTAACGACTCAGGTTTAGAGAACTCAGAATACTTGAAGATATGGAACAGATATATAAAATGTATAGAAAAACATTTAATTTGTTTTATGAAATGTCCAAAAAGTGTAAAAATTAAGTTATCCCAAAATAGTATGTTATGGTACTTCACATAGATAACTCGAATGTGATATGATTTGCTTTTAAACAGACACTGAAGCTTCTGTTGGGAAGGTAAAGTTTGAAGCATTTTAAAACAGTTCTGGAAATCCCTACCAATGTGAAGCATGTCAATCAAGATGATGTGTTCAATGATCTTAAAGATTGTTGTTTTCATCTGGAGCCTTGAGAGCAGTTAGCAGTTTTTTGTTTTTTTTTAATAACATGAACAACAAATTTTCTGTTTTAATTAATTTAACAAACACACCAGAATACTCTCTAGAATAATCCATGTTATTGATACCAATTTTATAACTAACAGGTTTTATAGAATCAGAAGCCGCTGTTCAGTTACGGGTTCCTTTCTGACTGTAAATGCAATAGAATTAGAACACAAACACATACTGGAAACCAATACACTGTAAACTCCTCCTCTTCAGGGACACTGCAGCATAGCTGGCTGAGTTATAAGACCCTGATGCCATCTATAAACTGGCACTCCTCTTAAACACAGACTTGATAAGCTCCCACAGAAAGGCCACAGCTTAAAAATAAATAAATAAATAATTGGAATAGGGCAGTGGTAAATAGAAACAGAAAAATATAAGGCAGACTCACCAGAGACTGAAAGAAATCATACAGTTTTGCATGTCTTGTAAACATATTATCGGTGTCTTGATGTGCTGTTTAAATATGTATCACAAACAAGAGTTGAGGGAATTGCAGTTTACTAGAAGATTGGTCTTGACCTGTTGCTTATTTAGGTCAAGTGAACTCAGAGTCACAGAGTACGCAGCCAACTTTCAGGAACCTGGTGACGAAGAAGGGTGACTCAAAAAAGCTGGTAAAGGCCATTTTGAGTCTAGTTTTCAGACTTTAAGTTAATGTTTCCATTTGATGTCTACAGAAGAGCTGTGCCAGAGCAATACAGAATGTTCTAGTTAAAGGTCATGTCTCTTAGAGCACACAGGGGATTAATATCTACACAAGGATTACTGGCAAAGAGAACTCAACAGGGTTATGAGAGTGTTTTTAGGTTCCCTAATAATCATTTTTATTTCCAATTCTGGCTTGATGTGTGTCAGTTCTCATACAGCATGTACCTAGATTATGTCATTAGATTTGGTGTTTGGCATGATATTTTTTTAATTTATTCTCTTTTTTTTCATGATGCCTTAATGTGCTTTCCAAGCTGGATGAACTGAAGAATCTGTCATTAGACTCATGATTCATTGACATTTGAAGACTCAAAGTAAACTAAGAAAACACTTTCTGCACTATTATACCACCACAAGCAGCTTAACTGGCTGAAGGTGGGGATTAAATAAATGTGCTCCTTATATGAGTACCAAGAGTACTCTACTGCAGTACTCAGTTAAATAGTGAGTGTATTTTTCCTCATATAATCGTTGTTTTCTCCAACCTTGCCTTTGTCTGTACTACAGCCACAGATAATTGTTGAAACATTGAGTTCTACACTTCAGCTCAGTGTGAAGGACACAAAGGTGGAACGCTGCTGTTTTAACTCAAACTTTCCATACTGCTCAGTATACTTTTTTGCATCCTCAGATTAAGTTTTATAACTTTAATTATAATTGTTGCTTCTATTAGACCAAAGTCAACGGTTTGCAATATTGCCTTGGAAGTATTTTCAAATATACAGGTCAATTTACAGGTACTCAATATAATTTCATCTGAAACATCTTAAATGAAGCTTAGTTATTGTTGTTATCATGCTTAAATCTCTGCCTAAATATTTTACACTCAATTCTTTTCAAAAATTTGCACTTTTGAAAATGTAATTTGGAAAACTTTATTTATTTTATTGCCCCAATTCAGTTAGTGAGTTGCATATAAATAAGTTCCACTGAGACTGATTTATTTAATATGACACTACAGCCTATTATTTTTTTTTATTTATTTATGAATGTCCTCTATTTAACTTTCTGTCAGCAGTATGTTGCCATAAATCATGTTTCACCATGGAGATTATGTATTTATTACTGGTGATGTGCAGTGTTTGTAAGTGCCCGCTATGGTCAGACAGAAATTGGACTGTTAATACAATAAAATGTAAAATTTATAAACTGTCTCTAAAAGCAACGCAAAGGCAACATGTTACAAGAGTCATGTCAAAACAGAGAGAGAGGAAATACATGTAGCACAAGAAAACACACACCTGCAGGGTGAGGAAATACAAACCACACATATAAAGGTCCTATGTTTGAAGCCATAACCTTCTTTCTGTGAGGCAGTAATGCTAAAAACCATGCAGATGGTTCATCAGCAATAAGTGATAAAGCAATATGTGTTGGGGTGAAGTTGCGTCAGAACATTAGAGCAGTTTTCCCAATCTTGTCGACGCCAGGATGGACCAGAGAGGAGAGTTGTACAGGAGATACTGCAAGGACAAAACACCTGACGTGTCCAGAAAAACAGTAAGGAGAGATTGTAGCATCCTGAACGTCATCAGTGAGTGAGTCAGAGGAAGAAAATAAAACATTAATGCAGGCCATATAAGACGGCTGTGGTGTGAATTGTAGGTTAGTATCTGAGTCACTTTTATTTGTGTTATAAATAAAGGACTGCTTTATGAAACAAAAAAAAACATTATCTTACTAAACACAATTTCACAAAATATTGAATGTTGTGTCAATCTGAAACAGGCTTTGTTAGTTTATTTTTGTTTTTTGGGGAGTGGGAGGACTTTAAATTTACATTACAAGTTGTAAATGACATTAGACATTTAATGACATGATTTTCTTTTACCTCAGATTATGAAGAAAACAGAGCATTGATGGAAATGTACCTAGGAAGAAAGGCAGTAAAAATAAGCCATTGTTCGTGGACCTCTAGGGTGGCATCATAAAATAATTTTAAAAAGGCTAAATGTGGAAGGCATGAGAACAGTATAGCTGTCATCGGTTCAGGAATTTGCAGATATCATAGCCCATCCCTATTGAGAATGAAGGTGACTGGCTGGAAGGTTAACAAAAATGGTTACTATAAATAAAATTTTAAGAATGAGGGGAACTTGCTGAAGAACAGTCTCTTTGTCAATCGGGTTTTTGTAGCTGAGGTGTCATATGGAAGCCATTCTTCACTAGAAATGACATGACTATCCACTGGGAGTGTGATGAAAGGCTCTACAATGGCACATGAGCAAAGCGTAAGAAACATGTATGAACTTATGCGCAAAATGGTAAAAACCTTGTGTCCAACACCCATTTCCTTTGAATTAGAAGGAAACCAGGCAGTGGCATTGCTTTGTTAGACAATATCATTGCTTATTGTCTAACATAGAGAAGGTCGATAGATCAATCCCCATGACACATTCTCATATCCTTTATTGTTCGAGTGTCCTTTAATGAGACCCTGAACTGCACTTTGCCTCCAATGCATTCAGTGGTGAGTGGGTGTGTGTATCATAAAAGTAGCAACAAAAAGAAAAAAACTATGAAAGCTCTTACTGTACTTGATGTAACAATAATTATCCATTTGGTACATGAATAAATCTGAATCTGAATCTACCAATTACTGTAGGAATATAAAGCAGTACATTTGTTAGAGAACAGATATGTTTCCCAGAACCTTCAGTACATACGTACATACATTTTGTTTTGTTAGGGTTTCGGCACCCAGATTTTTCTCTGTGACAAAACAAGAACTTTTAGAGCTTTGAATCCCCACCGGCTTTCAGCAATCAGCCCCAAATTTCAATAAGTAATTGAGGCAACAGTTATTTGTTTTGTGTTTATCTTAAGATGTTAAAATTAAAAGCCAGGCCATATCTGAGAAAAGTTTGTTTATTTGTGGTAAAACAAGATAATCAGATACTGAGCCAATTCCCTTGAACACACTCAAAGACTAATTTTATTTGTTTCAAGAGGAATGAGGAGATGACACAACATCTCTGCCATGGCTCTTACTGGATGATGGAGCTGGTTATATGATTCAGAGGGGGCCCAGGGCTATTGACTCAGCTGAGCCTGCACTCCCCAACATTTCACAAAGTTACAGGACGGCCCAAAGGGGTCTGAATGGGAAGAGTGTACATGGGCTGTGAAAGCTCAGAGATTAATTTCAAAAGAGAAATTCAGAGGCTTGGCCTGTTTTATCTGATGTTTATTATTAATACCGGCTTTTACTTTTGACTTTTTAATTTCATAAGGCTGTTCAGCTCTTTTGAGAAATGGGTCAGGGGAGAGGTAGATCACTGATGGTCACATGTTTACATAAGGGAAGTCTGGCAGGGTCCTGGAGACGGTTTCGGTACATCACTGAGTGTTAAAAACATTTTCTTTGCACAGAAATATTCAGACACATTTACAACGATGAACACCCACTCACAGCTTTACAACGGTAACCAGTCAAACCTAATGTATAGCCAGATTTTATTACAAATTGGTTCCAATTTAACATTTCAATAGTAAAATCTAAGTTGAAAAAAAATTGAGAAAAAAAAGAAAAGTTACTTTAAAACACACAGTGGCATATTTATTTGTCTGGGTTGATTCTGTTAGATCCAGATATGTCTAAATGTATTGAAAGATGTCTTTAATAAACATAAATTAGTCTTCAGAGAAATAATTTTAGCTTGAAGGTGAATCTATCACTTCCTTTGAGATAGTCTATAATACTCCTGTAGCAGAACAGGTAGGTATCTTAAGAGAGTTAGATACAACAGTATGACAACTCACTGCCTTTATTGAATTTAAAAGTCTATAATACTTGCTTAACAGAACAGATAGTTACCTTATGGGAGTAGAAAACAGCAGTATGACATCTCACGGCCTTTATTTAATTTAAACGTCACCAACTGAAATACTTCACTAGACTGGAAGGAGGTACAAAAATGGTTTGATCCACTAAAGATCTTATAAGGAGCCCAAAACATTCATGGGAGAGGTTATGCTGAATGCGAAGTAGTAAGCCTCCCTCAGCATCCCCCCTCAGCATTTTCCCATCCCTCCCTTAAAGAATGTGTGGATGTAAAAAAAAAAAAAAAGAAGAAAAAAGTAACCTTGGGGAGCTCAGAACTAAACAACAACTAATTCAGCATCTGTCACAGGCCTTCCTCCAGTGTTTTAGACGCTTCCTGTTTGTGGAAAAGATTAGTTGTCTGTACATCTCTGTTAATTTTCTCCAAACTAAAGGAGTTCGGCAACATAGTTTTACATGCCAAGAATCAACCTTTGGGTCATTGATTTCCACAGTGTTAAGATGTACTGTAGTTGTAACATGGTTAAAGCTAAATAAAAAATGATAACAAAAAAAAAAAAAAAAAAAAAAAAACCGTGTTTAATCCTGGGTCCAAGTTGAACTAATGAAAAAGAGTACCCAGCTGATGTGATAGAGGACATTATGTTTTTAAGGTTTTGGTCATGTTACTGTCATCCTCCCACACAACCTCTGGTTGAGTCATCGTTTTGACATATGTTGGTCATGGGAGTAACAAGACAGGTCCATTCAGAGTGAGAGGTGCAGTAAATATTTTCTGAACCTTGACTACGGAAGAAGGATGGTGAGAGGGCTGTCCTTGACAGCTTCACGTAACACTGGGGAATTAAAAGACCACTTAACGTCACATTTAACATGTTTGGGTCATCTGAGGAAGATTTATTTTGCCTCTATGAATGTTATTGGCTATTTGATAGACCAAGACATAGTAGAGCATGAAAAGATTATAAAAAATATATGGTTTTTAGCTTCTTTTTTTTATCTATTTAACTCTGAAATATGTGGCATGGATTGAAATACAGCCAACTTTATTCTGATACCCCTGTATAAAAACTAGCACCAAAACTGACTAGAAAAGCATGAATCAGCCCATGGTAACTCTAGAGAAGTTGAAGAGCCAGAGCTCTTGTGGAAGAGTTTGTTGACAGTTTGGTTGTGCATACAAAATATCTGGTCTTAATGGAAGAGTGGCAAGAACAAAATCATAAAAGCTTTGCTGTTTGCTACAAACAGTGCAACAAGCATTTAGAAAATGGAAGCCTGGTCTAATGAGACCAACCTAGTTTTCATTCAGCGCATTAAAGCTCAAGATTGTTGCGAAGAAACAACCTAATACTACAGGAAAACTGTTTGTCTGCTGTCATTGGTGGTCATGCTAACTATCCTGCTCTACTGTGGTGGAGGGGATGTAGAGCAGCAGAGAGGTAGGGGGACATATTTTCTTCTTTATTTTACAACTTTTGTGTTTTATTTTCTGTGAATCCTCGAACTAATCATCTGTTCTGCTCTAAGGGATACTTTAAATCCCCTTGGAACAGCCAAAGATCTTACAATACCTTAAAAAGTAGTAAAAGTTGAACTGAGCTTTCATGGCAGGAAATATTTGATCATTTCCACCTGTTCTTTGTGTCAGTCCTGCCAAGATAAAATGTGTTCAGCTCCCACAGGAATGATGAGGAAGACATGCATAGCAACTAGAAACTGAAAGACTGTACAAGGTGGACAGTTTTCTATTAAAAACTTATGATGATCATTAAGACTGCATGTCATTCACCTCTGATATATGTTGCCTGTTGTGCGCTCAGAGTAATGTTGCAATACACAAAAGAGAGTTTGGAATATTTTAAACTAATGAATGCCATATGTGCAAAGAAAAAAAATGTATTCGTGTTCTGTATTTATTCATTATGATGAAATCCAAGATGGCTTGTTAATGCTAATTAAAAATGCAATCTGTTCACACAACGTGAATTTCATAGAAACCATACAGTATAAACCTGTCGGTGTTATGTACAATAACAGTACATAAAGCTTTATAAATGATTCTAAAATAAGCATATCTCTAATTGCATCGATTTTTTTTTAAATCTACTTTATAAAATTTGCTTACTTTTATTAAATGGGGAGACAATCCCCAATATTATTTTCTTTGTTTGTTTGTTTTTGTTTTTTTCGCAAATCATCAGTACCATAACTTATGGTGCCCCTAAGTACTTTTTAAACTTGATTAGTATGTAAAAACATTTAATTAATAAAAGAAAAGGTCTTGAAGAGCTGATGCAAATGTAACGTAATTATATAAAAATTACATTTTCATTTATTTTAAGATATTGGAATGTCTTTACCGATTTTTACAAGGTGTGCTAATAAATATGGAGGGAGAGATTTGTTTTTCCGTAAGAAGATTAAACAGCACCTTATTCAGTCTTGATAAGCACTTTATGGTCTGAACTCAATCTTCACATATTGCACAGTATTGTGTTTCTCTAGTAGGTGGTTCTGCTTTGGGTTTGGCATTTCACAGACTGTGTCGCTGTGCTGCACAAGGTCTGTCCTTCCCCGCAGTGCTCCCTGTGCTACCAGTAATT
Organism: Xiphophorus maculatus; assembly: GCF_002775205.1. Taxonomy (NCBI): domain Eukaryota; kingdom Metazoa; phylum Chordata; class Actinopteri; order Cyprinodontiformes; family Poeciliidae; genus Xiphophorus; species Xiphophorus maculatus. The sequence goes on from NC_036463.1 coordinate 9,818,138, forward strand.
ACGACAATTCATTCTACAACAGCTTAAGCGCTAACCAAGCTAATCTTGTTAGAATGATTTGATTAGCAAGAACATTAAGCACTACCATACCTCAGGGCAATAAGTGTAAGAGATGAAGCCTCATCCCATTTCTGGCCTTACTCATTCAGAAATGATGCAACATGCAATCAATAAATGAAATAAATAAGCCAGTATTTTACCTCTGTTGCACAACATTGCAAAACATTGTTTTAGACATATCTTGGATCGACCACTGAAAGGGGATTCTCTTTTGGTTTGCTGTACCGTCCACAAATTCAGACAAACACCATTTTTCCTTTCTATAATAGTACCATCCCTGAAGAAATAATATTTCCCACATCATATTCTCACAAATATCCATTTTTAAATCAACATCTGTTTCTGCTTGTAGTCCAAGAGTGTAAATCACTGTTATAGTGCTGGGTGTTGCAACAACATCCTGTCCCCACAAAAAAAAAAAAAAAAAAATGTTTGTTTTGTAGAATATACAGCTAGAGATTCAGGGCCTGATGCATAACTCTTCGTCTTCGCTTCCTGAGAGGTCTCATGGGGTCAGATGCAGGCCGTTGATTGTTCCTGTGGCAGCAAAGGGAGAGAATTTGCTGCCACAGACTCTTTCTGCTCTCAAAGAATACACCTAACCTAATGGATAGTTCTTATCATTCGCAGTAATTGAAGATATAATGGAGCTGAACTGTAATCCCGCTAGAGGTGTAAATGGCTCTGTTGCTGTGCAAAGCAAGATAAACTGTGACATAAACTGCCCTCTTTGAAATACAACAGGTATAAAACTGAAGAGATATATACCTGCATGTCATTGTATTTCCAAGAGTTTCTCCAGACTTTTGTGTTAGTTCCCTTTTGACCTCCTGGGTATTTTCACCTGTCGAGGTTCGCTCTAACTTGGACACTTTCAAATGGTAAGGTCACACCAGAGTGAGAAAAAGTCACCAATCGGGCTAGCTGCAGCTCCTCAGTTGTTTGTGTTTCCTTTATTTTACATTCACAACTTTGGTCATCTGCAACTCTTTGTTTACTAAAACTCTGTGCACCTATTACACAACAGCCAAGGCCTCGCTACACCTCAGCATGTTGTAAGTAGGGAGGCAACTTCTCAACTTCTGTCAGGATCCTGAAAGAGAAAATAGTGAGAGACAAATACCTTTAGTACCGATCTGTGCCTGAAGTTGCGTGTGGCCCCTAAAAATAGACATTCCTTTATAACGTAGCTGGATTAAACGTTCTCAAAGTGGGCAGGCTTCAGATTACTTCCCTTAGTGCTAAAGATCTTGCTTTAAATCATTATTTTTATCAAAGACTTCAGTCACAAGAGAGTTGAAAGAGATACATTGGAGAAGTGCTTGTCCATATATTTTATGCTTTCGCAGTTTGGGTTGTTTGGTACTTGGTATAAAATAGGGCCGTCTGCCACAGGACATTTCGTACCAACATGCATCAATTTATATCCACATAGCAGACATTTTTTACCCACTTAGGACCAGTAATAGCCGGTTTACATACAGCAGACCTTGCAACAGTGGTGAAGTTTGGGGGAATAGAACAGAATCCCAGAGAGTGTGTAATAAAATTAATAATAAAATAAAGAAGTAAAATAAGAACAGCTGAATCTCACGCTGTTAAACAGGAAATGTTTGGAGAAACCCAGCAATGACTGTAAAACCCAGCTCCTCCCTGCCAGCCCCAACTTTGCCCCTTTCTGAGATCCCCACCCCCGAACCTTTAACAATGCTGCTTGATTCAAATTGAGAGACAGCATTTAGCAGCTATTAATAACGCATGATGACAGGGTCCATCATAATCAGAGCCTGGTTGCTCCTTTCAGGATGAATCGAGGGCGACGGACAGGGTGCTGATATGATAAGATCACTTTATGGCCGTAGCTCGAGAAATGGCAAGAAGTTCAAGAAAATTCTAGGCATGTCAGCAATTTTCAAGTAAATTCAGTTTATACAAAAGAAAGTGATTAAAAACATACAGCCCTAGAAAATGCAAGAACATCAAGAATACCCTTTGCATGGCAGCGATATTCAAATTAAATCAGATCGTACAAAGCAAAAAGTGATTGAGAACATATAGGATATAGTCAAAACAGAAGAGCAAGGACTTTAGTGATGCTGTTTGTGTGAGAGTGTGACTATGACCTGTTGGGTAAATACAGCTGGACCAGGACAAAACTTAACTGGCTCCAATAAACTCCATTTGTCATTGTAGTGTGTGTGTACATGCGAAGGGGTGCGCGTGTATGTGTGTGTGTCTTGTTTGTGAGGAAAAAAGAGAAAAAAGAGAGAGAGAGAATTTGGAAGCGTGGGGAGGGGGTCTGTCTGTGTGTCAGGCAGGAGTCCTGCTCATCTCACTCCACGAGTTAAGTTAAATCACAGACAGCCGCTGGCAGTGGTCTCTCTTTGTCCCTCTGTTCATCCAGCTCTGAAGGCGTCACACGACCTCCTGGTTCCACAGCTGAAGGTAAGAGCTCACACTCTAACAAAAGTTTTAATGCCAGAAATGTCTGGGTTTCTGTTGCTTTTAGTAATTAAATAGTATTTTTCAGGTAGCCAGCTAGTAGCCCCCTGTCCTGGGGCAGAACGCTGGCAGTTATAATAATATTTATGTAATGACAACTCCACATGTTATTTGTAACCACAGCTTTGACTGGTGAGGCCCATTGTTGCTGTTTGTTTAGGTTATTCATGTCAAAGACATGCAAAGTTTCTGCTTTAGCATTTGAAATGGCATGAAGGGAATTCTGCAATATATTTCGAAACCTATGCAAAGTATCATGTTCATAGACCCATCGGATTAGATCTGCTTCCTGACAAAACAGAAGTTGCCTTCCTGCTGAAATGTCCAATTTTTAAAGAATGTTATCTAAAGGTAAGCGAAAACTGTTTGGGGAATAAAATCAGGTGGGCCTGTGTGAATAAAGGAGACTATTAATGAAGCATGAACTTGTTTCAGAAAGACTTTATTCTTGACTAGAATGTGAGATATATAAATAGGTCTAACTTTTGCAGATGATTCGTAAGCCTTAGATGTTTTCATATTTATAAGCAAGGCAGTGTCAAAGCTCTGCAGCAAAGTAATCCTCTAATGGACTAAAAATAAGTAGGTGAGAAAATGACTTCTTATCTGTTGTGTTGTAAATAGACATGTGAGTATAGTACAGTATAGCCCACTCCATGGGCAGAACCTTGCTCTATTTAATTGTCCAGGTCACATGTGGACTCAATTCTGTAGACAAACAACTGTGGACCTGACATTTGAAGTATACAGTTTCCATTAGCTGCTCTGCAGCAAACCATAAGACATGACCCAGTTACCTTATGCTAAACAATAAGCCCAGTGGGGGCACAAGATCTCAATACAAATCAAGTCTAGCTGCAACTATCTAACTTATCTCTATGTTTATTTTAAACTGCACAACACATTAATTATATTAGAGCAAAATGAATCTGTGGAATATCACAAAAAAATGACTTGGTTGCAACATTTGGTTCGTTATATTATGTCAGATATCAAGAATAAAAAGAGACATGGATTCTAATGATATAAACTGGCTACTTGGAAAGACTTTCGTTGTCCTTTATGCCTACAACTGATATAGATGTAGGAAGAACAGTGTAGAGAAAGAAAAAGAGTAATGAGGAAAATAGGGATTATTCACAATAGAATATGCAATAATCAACAATGTTGCAATTATTATTTTTTCTTAAATCTTGCAGTTATTCATACCTCTGGCAAATATAGATTAAAAGTCATTTCCATTCAAATATAAAGCTTGTTTTCAGTGGGAATAAAACCGGTGTATCTGAAATAGTAGGAAATTTATTTTATCTTCATTGGCAGTACAGTAAATATAGACAGATCATGTTCAGCTCAACCCACCTTTAATTATCTTTTTTCTATTTCTCTTGAAGAAAAATGTATTGCCACATCACAATGCTGCCACCACTCTTTGTGGAATATGAATGAATACATGCACAATTTTTTTCAAATAGTTTCAGAACACACATTTACTATGAAAAGCTCTTTTAGCACATACACAAAGACAGACAGCACCTGGAATTTAGAAGAAATCACTGCTTCAAGTTTTCTTCAGCATGCATAATCTTTTTCTAAAACTATTCCCACTTACGGCAAATAGATGCAACGTTTCTTAAATATTTTAAACTTTGGTTGTGCAATTTTATTTGTACAACTTCGTAACAGTCCGTTTTTGTACATAATCTTTTATATCTTCCAGTCAGATTGTTTTTGTATGTTTTCTAAAATAGATCTTTAGTGGTTTTCACGTTTTTGTTGAAATTTTATCAGGGGCACCTGGATAAAATGTTCACGGTGGCGACTATGCTGTCACTTATTTACTTCATTTTCCTCCACATAAAGATGCAAAATACTTTATATGCAAAATACAAACAGTACGAGAAGCTTTGAACTTCACTTGAAATGCCAGCTTAATAATTTTGAGGAAAGTTGTGAGAGGGTATGGTTAGATATAACTAATATTAATCCTCAGGGAGAGACTGATAAGTTATACTGTCTTGCGGTTTTAATGCAAGCGTGAGTTAGTTGTGACAAATGGAAGTGAATGTGTGCTCTTCTAACTTGTTTAGATGTGCAGGATGTGAACAGTTGAAAGCGCCTATTGTTAAAGGAACTTCCTGTTGACCAAACGAGGCTGAAATGAGAGGACGATCAGGTGATGGCTAATGCATGTCTCCTAATGGCATGGTGAACCTTGCTTCCTAATGGGCTTTGTATAAATCATTAACTCTATCAGCCAGATACTGTAGTTGCTTCTCGCTATGGCTGACCAGATGGTGGTGCTCATATCAGAGCGGATTGGTGCTACAGCTGCGGGCAGCTTCGAATAACTCAGTTGATGGGAACCTCATTTCTGTTTCGCCAGGGTTGCTTTCTCCAGCAGGATTCCCATGAGTTCACGCAGGAAGAGGCACATTTGAATGCCCCTAAAATAGGATTAGATGTGGAATGTTGCAACTACAGTGTCACTCAGAACTCAGTCAGTACGCTTTGGGTCGGAAAAGTCCACAAACTTCCTCAAAACTTTGATTTTATCTTTCATTGTAAGCAGCTTTGTGTTTGTAGACAGGCACAGTGACACACAGACCTTTGTCTTGTCTTAGAGGATGCAGCTTGCTCATGGAGCTTGTGAAGTAGATGTTTACCTTCCTGAGTGTGGTCACCCAGGGTTTATGGCTACCATTTAGTACTGTACCATCTCATTCAGAACTGAAGCTCACTGGACAGAGCGGCGCTTATTAACCTGTTGCCGATCAACCTTCTGTTGGAACTACCTCACAATTTTTACAGGATTCTCATACGTATGCATGACTTTCAGCTTTGCTTAAATAGCACTGCTCTAGCAATCACTATCCCCCTCATGGAAAAATACCAGTGGTCAACTGATCACATACTGGGATATAACCTGTACAGTCCATATGTTGTCAAATTGTTTCCACTTGCGGTCATCTGAAATGCTTTGACCACCAAGAGATTCACTGTAACTCTAGAGCCTGAAATCTTTTTACCTTATGTCTTGTTATAACCCCAAATTCTATGTACCGTACTTAATTGGATTATGTGACAGACTAATATTAGCCATAGTTGTGACTTTTACTGTACATGTACTAAATCATTTCATTATAACCATGGTTGTAAATTTAGGGTCATTGTTCTGCTGAAAGGGGAACTTTTACTCCAATCTAGGCGTAGGCAGCCTCTAAAAGCTTTTCTTTCAATATAGCTTTACATAGAGCTCTATTCATCTTTGCCTCAACGGTGCAGTTTCTCTGTACCTGCTGAAGAAAAGCATCCTCACAATCATGATGTTGTCACAACCATGTTTGAGTTATGAGAAAATCTTCTTGCACATGTTTACTGTGTCCCCTGTACGACTTGTGCTTGAGCTATGGATCTCTGCAGATCCTCCAGAGATACCATGAGGCTCCAGAGTTACCATGAAAGTTACCATGATGGTCCCATTGTCTGGGCTGTCAGATTAGGAGGACAGCCATGTCTTTCTAGTTTTATAGTCTTTCTGTTTCCAGTTGATGGATTGAACAGTCTTCTGAGAGATGTTCAAGATTCTGGATAGTACTTCGTAACCTAACCCAGCTTTACACTTCTCCACAGTCTTATCCTTGACCTGTCTGCTGAGTTTCTTGATCTTCACTGACATTCTCTCACTTGTGAGGCCTCCATTAAACAGCTGGATTTATATTGACACTAAATTACACACAAGGGAACTCCATCTACCAGTGAGATAACTTTTGATGGCTTCATCCAGTTTTGAGGTAACAGACCAAAAAGACTGAAGAAAAATTAATGGCATCAATTTGTACAAAATGCTTAAAACTATTAATCATTTTCATTTCAATTCACAAGTCACATTAGGTGATGCTTTGTGTTATTATGTTATCTAGATTGCATTAAAGTTTATTAAACTATGGAAACATTCAATGATTTTGAATGCTTTTGCAAGGCATTGTAATCTCAACCTCTAAATAATGGTGTGGTTCTTCTTTGAATAATATTTTGATTCACAGACAGAAACACAGAAAAGAATATGTCTAGGAAATCCCACCAATGACATCTCTGGTCTCTCTTTGCTCTGTAGCCATTACAAAGGAAGGTCTGTGCAGGAAACTCTGAGAACTTTTCATTACGGTGTTGCCCTTGGCACTCGTGCACCTTCCACACCAAAGACGCAGTACCCCATCTGCAACCGATACCACTGTTGCTTTAGCACTCGGAGAATTCATCCGCTAAAACCTGGTGGAAAATGAAGAGATCCCCGAATCTAAGATAAAAGCGTTCCACTTCACGGCTCAGACAGCTTTAACTTCACTCCGACGTCAGCACGAACCCAGTTTCTCAAAGAACAAAATGTAATTTTAATTTAACAAACACTAGCCTGTTATCTTTGCCTAAATCTTTCAATGCAATACTTTTTTGCTCTCTAGTGAGACAAAAAGAACATTTGAGTGAAATTGTATTGCTAGAGTGCCATCTTGTGGCAAGACGCACAGTTTCACCAAACTGGTACTTTAAGGGCTTAATTTCTGCCTTTTGTCATTATCTCACAAAACAGTCATCTTAATTTCCCTAAATCAGCCCATTTAATTTTTATAGCATCTTCAAGCTATTTACCTGTTCTTGAGCTCAAAGCTCAGCACATGTCTCTCTGTGTGTCTGCCTGGTTTAATGAATCCACAAACATCTTGTTTGCTCCTAATTAGTAACAGGAACTGTCTTTATGGCCTAAATGTTACATACACACGGCTTATGCTAATATTATTGCATCAGTTCCACTAATGACACCACAAAGCTATTCTATTAAACATAAAGACTATCAGCAAATGGGAGGATTTTTATTTTTACAACCATCTCTCATTCTGCTCATACAAATGAAGTAAAAAAATAAAAAAATAAATAAAAACTAGCCCTGGGGCAAATTTTCTGTGGCACGCAGGTTTGATTTTCTCACAGAGTGAAGTTTCCACAGTGCTGAATCCCTGCTGTCCTGTTTGTTTAGGTGTGTGCTGATTAGAAGTTCTCACGCTGGGTGCGATGTATCTCCGCACGCCAAGGGTTTCAAACATGACAGGTCTTTTTGCGGCGACCGGAGCCTCGGAGCTCTTTAACTCTCTCCTCGCTGCTCCCTCTCGCACCTCTGCCTTTAATGCCATTGTCATCAGAGCTCGGAGCTTTGCCATGAAAGCCTTCAATTAGCACAGGTCATAATGCCCGGTGTAAACGTTCATCTGGGCGCTGTCAGTCCACAAGTCTGATAAACACCCCCAACTCCCCCACCCCTTCTGCCCTTCATTAGCTGAGGGAGAAATTAGAGGAGGGAACGGAAAACAGACCGTCTGAATAATGATCTTTCAAAGGACATTTTTGGAATATTGAAAAACATGTGACATCTGTTTCTCATGGCTTCTTCATTTACAGAAATAACATAAAGCTTCAGGATGGCTTTAATGTTCAGGTCTTTAATGAGCTAGTGCAGGGCGGGCACTTTCATGGGTGCTCGTGTGGATTAGCGTTTATGGACCATGCCAGCAGTAATGACGGCTCCTCTCCCAGACTGTCTGTGACATTTCTGTTGTATTTTCTTTTATAGGACGTGCCGAGGCCCTCGCCCAAGGCCTGTATCAGTCGCCACAGACGCACCCCCCACTGACACGGTTCCCTGCTCTAAAGGATCTGGCACTGCAAAAAAAAGGGGTGGGGAAATGCCGAACCAAACGAGAGACGAGCCAGCAGGGATAAACTTGACATGTGGCATGTCTGGGAGCCACGAGTTCATCTTCACCCTGGTGCCCATCGTCTACGCCTTCAACTTTGTCATTGGCATCATCGGAAACAGCATGGTGGTAGCAGTCATCTACTGCTACATGAAGCTCAAAACTGTGGCCAATATTTTTGTCCTCAACCTCGCCGTGTCTGATCTCACCTTTGTCATTACTCTGCCCATGTGGGCAACCTTTGCAGCCATGGGTTACCACTGGCCTTTTGGAGGATTTCTGTGCAAGACTGCCGCTGGACTGGTTATGTTCAACCTCTACACAAGCATCTTTTTCCTCACAGCCCTCAGCATTGACCGTTACCTGGCCATTGTGCATCCGGTGCGGTCCCGGCGGTTTCGCACCGTGCTGTACGCACACATCACTTGTGTGATGATCTGGCTGTTTGCCTTTTTGCTTAGCGTTCCCATAGCCTTGACCAGGGATGTCCACTACATTGAAAACTCTAAAACCATAGTTTGTGGCATTCTACACCCAAACGACAAAGACGTCAAAAGGCTAAACAATCTCCTCCTGTGCATCAGCCTCATGAAAAGCCTGCTGGGTTTTCTGATACCTTTTGTCATCATCATCACCTGCTACTGTCTTATTGGGCGGGCCCTGCTAAGGGTGAAGCATATCCAGAAAAGCTCCTGCTCCCGGGATGACGAGGTGCTGCACATGCTCGCGGCAGCTGTTCTGGCCTTCTTCCTGTGCTGGGCACCCCACCAAGTATTTCACTTCATGCAGATGCTCACTCAGCTTATCTTGGCTAACAATTGCACCATCCTGGAAATCATTGACACTGCCATGCCGTTCACCATTTGCATTGCCTACTTCAACAGCTGCGTCAACCCCATCGTGTACAGTTTTGTAGGGCGCAACTTTCGCAAGAACTTACTGAGACTACTGCGATGCTCTCCACGCAGAGCTGCAAGGCCTCATCCTAGCATCAGCTCTAAGATGAGCGCTCTCTCTTTTCGTGCCTCTGAAGCACTGAGCCTCAAAGTCAAAAACAGCGTTTCCTGCGATGTCAAATGACAACGGCCAAAGACAGAAACTGTGAACAGATGAGTTGTCCTCCTTCTTGGTCTGCGGTGAAAACTGAGACGTCCAAAGCTTTAAAACCTCAGCTGTAAAATATGAGCAGTGAAACATTTAAAAGAAAAAGACCAAAAAACAATCACTACCTTATTATGTCGCAAATTTGGCATTCCATACTTTGTAAACCATAAACTTTAATACATTTTAGTAGCTTGACACAAAGGAGTCCTTTATGGTGAAGTGGAAGGAAAATGATACTTACATTTTTGTGATGAATGAAAATCTAAAATGAATGACATAAATTTTGTATTCAACTTCCCTGATTAAGTTTTCAGTAGAACTAGCTTTTGCTGAAAACACAACATCATGCTGCCACCACAGTGTTTAAGCATGGGGCATGATGTGTCCAGTGTGTCCGTTTCCACAACGGACACATTTTGGCCTTGCACATTGCATTTTGGCCTTTTGACCAAAATGTTTAATCTCGGTCTCATTTTATTAGAGTGGTATTTTCCATGTGATCTGCCTCCAACAGGGCATGGGGCACATGGATTTCTTACTGCTTACATGCCATCGTTCCCTGGTCTTCATGATGCTGTTTATTCAATAATGCTGTCTAACCAGCCTAGAATTATGTCGATGTGAAATTACCCACTGGTAACCATTTAATCATTAGATGGCTTTTGAAAGAAGTTGTCTGAGCTGTATTTTATTTGGGGCATCAGAGTAAAGAAAGCTGAAAACATTTTTATGCCATATTTTCTAGGTTTTTATTTGTTTGTTTTCATGTTCCATTTTACAAGTATGCCTTACTTTGGTTTGGTCCGTCACATAAAAATCATAAAATGTAAATAAGTTACATTGAAGTTTGTGCCTGTACTGTAATTGTAATAAAATGTCAAAAGAAGATTTAAGGGATTACTTTTTTGCAAGGTACTGTAATTATCCACCAACATTACATTCCCAAATATGAATCTCTATTTATATTTGGGAATTTGTACCACCTCTGAATAACTCCTGAAACTACTGTAACTACTTAAGATAGCATTGCTCTGCTAGAAAGGTTTGTGACTAATTAAAGCTCACTTATCCCATTATTTTTAAAAGATGTGCATGTTCTGCAGGATTTTGTCAGCACTGTGTCTTAATGAAACAGCGTAGTTATGTATTGCAGAAACTTCGGTGTGCATTCTGTGTGCTCAGCAGGTTTTCCAAAAGCTTTCATCAGTGATCAAGTGTTCTGATCCAACCCTGCATGCTCTGCCTCAAAATGTTCTGCATGTTGTCATGTAAATTTAAATGTGTAATATATTAGACTGAGATAATGTGATATTGCTTTGTGATGCTGACAATTTATGTAAAAAATGTATATGTGTATGCTAAAGTTCCATGTTGGGTGATATTTGTCTTTGTGGTAAATATATATGATTTTGGGTTTTTTTTACTCTGTAAGTGTAAATTTTGTGACTAAATATGAGACCAGAAATAAATATTTGTGACTAAATGAGACCAGAAATAAAATTAAAACATATCAATGAGTTGTTGTTTTTCTACAAAGATTAGTCAAATCATACATGAATAACATGAATTATGTTTTTGGGAGTAAATGAGAAATCTCCAAAAAGACAGTCTTATGAAGGCAGCTAATTCTTTGCTTTGCACAAAAAATTAACAGGTATTGATAAATAGCAATAATAATAATTAAATTTAACAAATACATATACTTTTAAAGGCCAGACATGTTTGTCTTCAGTGATGGTGATATTTTATTAATTTTGATTAACCTATCCATTACTGCAAAAATCTAACTACTCTATTAAACTATGCTATGTTTGAGTTTTGCTTTTGTTTTTTTTTTGTTTTTCTGGCCCATGATCATTTTTAATTAGACAATGTCGGCATAATATTTGGACAACAAAACTTAAAAGTTTTTTTTTTAAAAGATTTTTCAGGTAGAAGGGTTTTGGACTGAAGCTGAGGCTGGATGAATATCTCATTCATTAGGGATCTGACTAAAACCATAGAAGTAGATTTCTACCATCTCTCGGAGTTAGATATTTACTAATATTGAAAAGGCAAAATTTGATCCTTTTAATTTAGGAATAAACACAGATGATGTTGAGGTGTAATAAAGATTCCTATGAATTATTCTTTCTTTTTAAATTTCAACAAAGTCTGACTGTGTAAAACGTTAAAGATCTGGTGATTGATCAAAAGTTTGAATAATTGAACTTTGGTGCCCTCTGCAGGTCAACCTTTGGATCTCAAACAGTGAGAGTTTGACGATCATCGCCATCAAGGTGTACCTGCGATGTATGTTGTGTTTGGGCTGAGCATCAGTAAGCAGTCAATGCACAATTCAAACTTAAAGCATTATATTCAAATTGAACATTTCTATAGCTGAAGGCGTTCTACAGCTGTGATGGACATTTAAAACCATTCACTCTTCAGTATTTTTATCAGAGATGTTCAGTGTGATTTAAACACCAGGCTGACGGTGACTCTTCTACCAGAGCTTACAGCTAAACGAAGCAGAACACCTGGAGAGAAGAGAGAAGATCAATGTCATTTGGTTGAGTCCATATTAAAGTACATAAGAAATTAAGTTTTATAATATAAGCCTTAATCCATATGAACCAATAAACAAGAAGCAAGTTCACTATAAATCTATTGTGTACCTGGTAGCTATTACCTAAAATAGAAAAAAAATATTACATAAATAATCAATAAAGGAGCACTTAAGCTGACCAACTGAAGTGGGCAAAAGAACAGTGTTTTTAAGTGAAAGCTCAAGTTGAAGAGGTGTGTTTCAGTACAAATCTTGTTTTACTTCCAATCATAACATTAAATGTAAGTACCTTATAATATTTATTCCTATATAGGTCCTTTTTTGTACAGATAGAAGAATGAGCTAATTCCATTCCCTCTTCTAACCCCAATCGTATCAGCAAATGATTCAAAGGCACCACAGCTTCATCATACCTGCAAAGAAAGCTTCTCTGACCAATGACCCATATTGGAGATTGAGAATGTTGTGGATTTTTATCCACACTAACAAGTCTGTCATTAAAGTCTTCATCTCCAATCACTCCCACACTCAGCTGCTGCTCTTCCAGCAACCTATGAGATTTCTCCAGAGTGCAGCGGGCAACAGAGATTTACCAATGAAATAAACATGTATGAGTCAGAGTGTAACTTTATGTACATTTAAAATAACATGTATGAAGTCATAATATAAGGAATTATTCTTTCACTAGTTACTAATATTTTTTATGTGTCAAGGCATGATTTAGAGAGAGAGTTTTCAACTATTTATGTCTAACCTCAAATGTACAAAAATAAACCCCAGCTTTCAAAATGTCAACATTTTTTAAACATCATCACAATTACAAATCCATGAGTGAAAAACTAAGTATATCTTTGATGCTTCCACAGAATTTAACTGTAAAAATACTGATCAAAATTAACTGGTCATTAGAAAATATTACCATTCCCAATCTTAATGGATGTCTCCACAAAAACACACAAAGGCCAGATTATACCTTTGGGTGTTTTTGAAAAATAAAAATTCCAATGCAGACTCTACCCTCAGTTACCTTTCAATGTTTAGGTTTGCAGCAGGACAATTGGAAATAAAAAAAGCAAACAAGAATTACATTTTTGGATGGATTGCAAAGAATAAGTACATTCTCTCCTAAAATAATATATAGTTTTCAAAAGTGTGAATGAACATCTGAAGAAATATCAGAACATTGTTCTTAAGACAGATGAAGTTAAAGTACCTTGAATGAAGAAAACAAACTAGCAACTTTAAAATATGTTAGTAGAAAGGTGATGATTTGCTAGACCTGGACACTAGTCATTTAGCAGTATTGAAGAGTTAAATAGTAAGTTGTCCTTATAACCGTTATAACTGTGTAAATCTGAGTCCTGCCATCTATCAATTCATAGTGTTATGGAAAAACAATTATTGATAAAGTCATACAGAAAAAGACCACTTCAGGTTATTTATATTAAATCATTTCCATGCTTCAGGCAAAGATCAGATCATTAATATCCATGATTTGCAAAACCCTGGAATTGAAAAGGTGCCATTCTTCCCATTCATTTTACCAAGATTTAAACACCAAGCTGACGGTGACTCTTCTACCAGAGCTTACAGCTAAATGAAGCAGAACACCTGGAGAGAAGTAAGAGAGAAGATCAATGTCAATTGGTTGAGTCCTTATTAAAGTACATAAGAAATTAAGTTTTATAATATAAACCTTAATCCATACGAACCAATAAACAGCGTTTTAAACAGCAAAATTTGCATAACATCAATGAGTCAAACTTTCAAGAGCTAGATAGTGCTAGCAGGTTATGAGTGCATAAAAACTTCTGATAATGTCGTCTAATGTGTTTCTGAAAGCTTAACCATGAATTCACCCCATCACTGTGTGAGTCTTATCTACAGGCCACATTTAGCTGCAGCAAACCATTTACTCCCCGCTCACATGCCTCATTCTCATGGCTCTTTCACCTCTCACCGGGGCGTCCGAGGGGTGCACAGTTAGAGCTCACACCCCTGCTCTTGGAGCTCTCACACTGACTGAACCTCATTGCACGGCTCTGCCCACTCTGTTGCTCGCTTGTGATTTAGGCTCTCCACCGATACTTTACCAAACAAAAGAGCTCCAGGGATCCTACATAACTCATGTGTTCCCTAGGAAATATAATTTCCTGCTCATGCCTTTCTCTGGAGGGGCTGGAGGTTAATTTCCTTCTAGCAACTCACGGAAGTCTACTGTTTCCTTTTTTGTTTGTTCTGTTTTGGTTTAGTTGTTTTGGTTTCATAATTTTGCTAAAAATATGAGGACCAAAAACCGGTCGTAATACAGTGGAGCCCCCTTGTGTAGGCTCGGGGTTTATAGGTATGGTGTGAATTAGGCTTTGGCCAAAGATAGGGATAAGAACATAGCAGTAACAGTTAGGGTTAAGGGAAATGTCAAGGTTAAGCATAAATGGAGTTACTAAAATGAATGGAAGTCAATACAAAGTCCTAATGTTTGCATGCATGTCGGTGTGTGTGGGGCGTGTGCGTGTGTGATCCCCATAAAAACAATTTCCAGATAAAAGTATTCCTACCCCTCCAACTGACAATTTTTCTACCAAAACAGACCTGAGGTGGGCCCACAGATGGAGCCATTCCAGTGGTAGAGGTCTGATGCCTGGGTGTGTTTGTCTTTAAGGCTCTTAGTCCAGCAACACAGTAGGTGACAACCATAAAGCACCGTTTTGGCAGCATCTCTGCCCTGTGAAGCATCTGCCTCAGTCTGGAAAATGAGCCAATGATCTGTAGGGAGTTTACATACACTGCCGCAAATCACGCTGGCATTAATGTGATCTATGGTTATCTATTTTAACAAAATGAAAGTCTAATTTTTAGCCAGTCTTTATATTTTTGTCAGCTGTGCTGTTAAATAACCATAATTACATGCATTTGTTTGTTACAACTCAGTTTATAAGACATTGGTACTTTTGTCTTATCTCTAACAGCCATCTGTCAAAGCTCCATCAAAGTGTGTGACATATAAATACATTTGAACTGTTATGCTGTTGCATTTGTTTTTGCCCACAAGGTGGCAACAAATTATCTTAGCCAAGCAATCTTGTTCCTGGCTTCATTTAATTGGAAAAGATTCATATCACCCTATTGGCAAATGTAACACTGAGGGACAGATGGGGTGCATGTTACAAATGTTAACTTGAGTGACATTTAAGAATGATGTCATGGGAGTAAATCCTGTTATTGCTTGTTGGAACATTTGTGAATTACCTTTGATTTAACAAAATGAGTGCACAAGTTATTACATCTGTATTGCAGAATCAAATGTTACTCCTCGTATTAGCAGAAGGTCTGAGGAACCATATTGGCAGCAGGGGAAGAAAGCAGAAAGCATCATGTGATCTGGCTGTCTCAGTGGTATAAATTCCTCTTTGTTTCTTCAGTCAGACCTTCTTCAGCTCTAAGCTAAAGCAGCAGCGACTTTGACTTCTCCACTTATGACAGGTGTGTAAACTCTTCATATTGACATTTAATCATTGATTTTATTTTATTAATTCAGTTTTTGAATGCATTTTATTTTCATGATTATTTTTATTGTATATATTGTTGATTTACAAAGACTTAACAAAATACGAACAAAGTACATTTACTACTCAAAGATTTGACATTATGCATACATTACAACTGCATTGTATGCATAATACAATATAACACTTTGAAGATCCTGGGTTCATTTCAGTTTCCATATTCTACCTGTTCCTCTCTGGATATTCCAGTTTCCTCTCACAGTCCAAAAATAAACAATAGGTTAATTGGTCTCTGTGTATTGAATGTGGTGACCTGTTCTGGGTATACCGAGCCTCTCGCACAATGATCTGTATAGATAACCACCAACACTGTCTGAATCAAGTTGCATTTTTGGCTGGGCTACTCCAAAATATTTGATATTACTGCATGTTAGAAAAAACATATTGGCTAAATTAAAACTTTACATTAAACCTAAATATGCCAGGAGTATGAATAACTTTGTGTTTAACAGAATATTATGAGGCTTAATTGTGGCAGAACTTCCACCTTTTGTTAAAAGGAACATCAACTAAAGTTACTGCTCTACAAGGATTTAAGTGCAGTGCATACATAAACATGATTGACATTGCCAAGACCCTTCTTCTGGCTTCTATTGATTGTTTCTGGTTAGCACTGGGAGCAATAGGAGAAGGCAGAGGAACCAGATTTTATTTTATTTTTTCACAAATGATCTGTCTCGTACCATGCTGATACAACATAGTGACAGTTTTAACAAAAATGTAAATTACATTCTGCAGCTATAATAAACGACTGTTCAATGTTAGTTATTTAGCTGTGAACGTTCATTCTTTTATTTTTGTCTATTAAATGGTGTCTAATTCCATTGGTAGGTCACCTATCCACCACAGAACCAACCCAGACATTATGGAGAGACCACCATCAACACACAGAAGGACAATCTCCAAATGTTCTAACATGCATGCCTGTGAACTGCAAGATTAACTAGATCTCCTGGGGTAAACCTACGCAGACATATGGTAGAGTTAAAAACTACCTCAAAAGCACATGTCTCATTTGGTGTGTATATTAGTGTAATTTACAACAGGGACCAAGTTCTGTGATCTATTCCTGCATGTTCTGTCAGTAACTGAACAAAAAAGTGAAGATCTGTTGCATTTTTAGTGTAATTTTAACCATGATGTACGACTGACTAAAACCACATGCTGCCGTGTATTATGTGGTGTTGACAAGTCTTGCTCTTCTTAAAAGTTGTTTTTTTTTCTAAATTTGCTGTCAACAACATATTCTAAAATAAAAAGGTCATATAAATTCTTCATATTTAAATATAATCACATTTTCTTTAGTTTAATTCCTCTGAAGTGGATTTTCCAAGACCTACGTATTTAAATTTGACATTTCCTGGAAACAGACATCAATGATTACTCAGTGCTTACAATACTGAGGCAACTATAAATAGCATGAAATTAAGATATTGTTGCTATTTGGAATAGAATATATCAAGTGACCTTGGTTGAAGTTTCCATAAACTTCTATTAATCATTGACTAGAGGTATTGGCAAAAATAAGTCAACAGGTGCACACAGTATGAGAACTTTCAGGGAGGATGTATGATAGGGATGCATCTTGGATTTGGATTGGTGGATAGGTGAAGGGCTGATGGCTATAAGTGCTGTCTGCAGGCAGGGTCAGCTTCATTGCCAACATGAAGCTCCTGTTGTTTTTCGGATTTGTGGCTGTTGCCTTGGCTGAAGTCATTCGCTTTGAGGGGTAAAGTTTTCATTTCATCAAAGAAACACAAACGCTTTGTTGTGAATTTTAGATGAATGTCAGAAATTGTCGTGCTAATTATGCCTTTGCACTTTTGTCATTGCTGTGAGGTAAAGCATCATAGAGTTAAATTTACAGTGTGTTAACAAGGAAGTCATGCAAATCAGGTCTAAGTCTTCAATCTGCTTGCATTCTCACATTAACGTTCAGCACCACACAAAGGTTTTGAAACACATTTCCCTTAATATTTCTTTTCCTCATGCAGCCAGATGTTACTGCAATATTCAGTCTTAACCAACATTTCTCCATTTATGCACTAATACTTTTTACTTTTTTTCTTTTACTGATTTTTTCCATATACTCAGTTGTTTCTATTTGAAGAGTGTTTGGGTTTGTGTTTGTCAGTGGAATATTTTGATATAGAAATATGGCTCACTATCCAGGGTAGTAAGTCATGGTAAGTTAAATGTCTATTTCAATGTATTTCATGTCTACAGTGCAATCTGATAGATTGATTTTACAATCTGATAGATTGATTTTACAATCTGATAGATTTCACTGTAGCTTAAAGTCTAAAATACTTAGTTTAATTAAAACTCAACAGGATGATTCTACAATATACTGATGCCATAATAATACAAGTTGCTAACCTAATTTACTTATTAGGTCCAACATTTCATTAAGCAAGTTACATTGATACATGTAGTTAACTCAAAAAGTTTCATACTAAAAACAGCAGTTTTCATAGAATGGGTTATGTTGGGGTAGTGAGTGTGTGTTTAGTGCTTTTTCAGAAGAAGGGAATAGCAAAAAACTCCCCTGGTATTTGTTTTGCAATTTCATATGGAGCATTGAATTTTTCAACCATCAATAATAATTAGAACACATACTGTAAAAAGACCCTGATTGTACTTTGTGCACTTAATTAATTGTAACTTGTCGCAAACAGACAATGTGCTTCAATTTCTTTGGCTTGGTCTCTTCTGAAAATAGTAACGATTGCTCAGCTTTACTTTAGCATCTTATTACATGAGTACACAAAAGAAACTAACATCTGTCCATGATGTTTTCTTTACTTAAATCACTTTCTTTTTTCTTTCTCAGAGACAAAGTCTTCCGACTGAAGCCGAGCCTGGATGCACACGTGACCCTCATTAAGGATCTGGCTAAGAGCATTAAGGTCTACCACCATAGCCACTCACTCTACACTGCTGTTCTATTGCAAGGCTTCAGATTTGTTGATGCTGACAAGTGAAAAAAGTGACACATGACCAATAATTTTAAAGACTTTGTAGATATACTTCAAAAGTACTTTTTTGTTTAATTAAAATGAAAATGTACATTGACATTATTGTTTTACTCAATAATCAAACCTTTTTTAGAAGCTTGTGGTTGAACATTTCAATTGACAAATGTCGGACTCTACTGCCACCTGCAGCTCGACTTCTGGAGCCCCGACAGTGAGGATCTGGTGACTATTGACATCAATGTGGACATCCATGTGCCTGCCAGGTACCTCGACATGATGTACACCACGTTGGAGCAGGGTGGGATCGTATATGAGTAAGTCACTGATAACGTTTTTACATAAATGTACATTTCTGTAGATGTAGTTTGAAAACGGAATTTTTATGATTCTACTTACCTTGCTCTATCATCGCTCCTCAGGATTCTCATCGATGATTTTCAGTCTGCTGTTGATGGCCAGGCTGACAGCGGTGCCTCTCCCAGAGCTCACAGCTATACCAAGTACAACACCTGGAGTGAAGTACGAGAGAAAAACAACATCCATCATGAAAACAATACCAGCCTCTGGTTTTACTTCAGACTTCATTTATGCATTTGTCTTGTTTGTTTCAGATCGAGGCATGGGCCAACACTATTGCCTCCTCCAACCCCTCCCTGGTGAGCAGCCAGGTCATCGGAAACACTTATGAGGGGCGTTCAATGATTCTCCTCAAGGTATGTCAGCTTCACCCAGAAATAGCAAATAATCCAAACTATTCATGAATTTTACTTTATTGTTCAATGTCTTAATCTAATCAAACAACCACAGGTTGGCAAGTCATCCACCTCACCTAAACCCGCTATCTTCATGGACTGTGGCATCCATGCTAGAGAATGGATTTCTCCTGCTTTTTGTCAGTGGTTTGTCAATGAGGTAAGTAAGAAACTGACATGTAGGTTACAAACGTTATTTTCTGTATGAACGTTGTCTGATTAAATGTTTTGGGGTTTTTTTCCCTCAAAAATTCCTCAGGCTGTCACTACCTATGGCAGTGATTCTGCCATGACCACCCTGCTCAACAGCATGGATGTCTACGTTCTGCCCGTCTTTAACATTGATGGCTACGTGTACACTCACACAAGTGTAAGTTATGGGATATTAAAACCTCAAATTTCAGTCAAACATAAATTGTAAAATGTGCTTCTATCTTCTTGGGAATAACAGGACAGGATGTGGAGAAAGACTCGTTCCAGGAACTCTGGCTCATCTTGCATCGGAACTGATCCCAACAGGAACTTTGACGCTGGCTGGTGCAGTAAGTGCAAAAATGAAGACTAAATGTATTAGACTAAATATTTCTTGCTGTAGGTCTGTTGTGACCAAAAGTATTATAATCCTATCTAACCTAAAACTTGAACAGTATAGTCTAGTTTAGTGGTAGCAAGTAAGAAAAAAGTGTCTTTTTTTGTGTTTAAAAATGTTTTAAATAATAAACTCTTTTGATGTCATAATTGAAGGCTTTCCTCTATTTTTCTCAGCCATTGGCGCTTCCAGCAACCCTTGCAGTGAGACCTTCTGCGGCAGCACTCCTGAGTCAGAGATCGAATCAAAGAATGTTGCCAACTTTATCCGCGACAACAAGTCCACCATCAAGGCCTACCTCACCGTGCACTCATACTCCCAGCTGCTGCTCTTCCCTTACTCCTACACCTATGACTTGGCTGCACACCACAGTGAGCTGGTGAGTCCATGAAGACTAAACGTTATACTCTTAATCATCGGGTGATATGTGCAGGGTATATTATTTGGAAGAGTCTGATTTTTATAAATAAAACAATCCATGAAACGTATATGAAAAACATCTTCAAGAGAAGTAGGCATAGCGAAACCTGAGTGGATAAAACTTTTGTAATGTCTCCTAATGTGTTTCGGAAAGCTTAAGTGTGAACTCAACCCAGTGCCATCACAGTGTGACTCTTATCTACAGGCCACATTTAGCTGCTGAAAACCATTTACTCCCCACTCACATGCCTCATTCTCATGGCTCTTTCACCTCTCACCGGGGCATCCAGGGGCTGCACAGTTAGAGCTCACACCACTGCTCTCCAGCTCTGCCCCCTCTGTTGCTCACTTGTGATTTAGGCTTTCTGCCGACACTTTACCGAACAAAAGAGCTCCAGGGATTCACCATAACTCATGTGTTCCCTTGAAATATAATTTCCTGCTCATGTATTTCTCTGAGGGGGTTTCATTTCCGCCTAGCAACTCACTTAAGCTTTTTGCAGTTTTTCAGAGAAACATTTCAACAATGTTTTGTTTAAACAAGTGCAGAGAATGTAAAGATGCAACAAGGGGGTAAAACTGTATATTTTATAGGGGGAATTGCTGTTTGGATCTTTTTCACGTAAGACAAAATTCCCCAATTGTAAGAGGTAACTTATGGTGGATAATGTCAGCAAAATGAAGGAAAATCCTGTGTTTCAAATAAATGCATTCACATGCTGTCAGATGCCAAGAAACCATATGAGCAGAAATATTACGCTATAAACAGACGCAGTCATAAAAGAAGATTAAGACACTCGCATTAAAAATATCACATTCTTTTCATTAAAATGTTTACATTTTTATGACGATCTTTATTATCTATCGCTGAAAAACATTATTAGATGAGTGAGACATTTGAGGGGTTTCTTGCATGAAAAGCCAATTTCAAGTAATCCCACAATTAATATTAAGATCAAGATCATAATCTACATTTTTATGTCAACAGTAGCAAGAGCCTGCTGAAGGTATTGTCATTTTAGCACCCACTGGCTGCTCAGACAGCAGCTAGTGGTCTGAGCAACTAGTAGTCAGAAAGTCGTGGCTACTTTCTGGATGGTGAAATAACTAAATAAAAATATTTTGGGGCCTCCTTAAATTTGCTACCAGACAAAAGCTGCTGCAATAATCTTTCTGAAGGCCTTAGAAAGATATTTTAAGCTTACCATTATGTTCTTCAATAGCCACAGACACACCATGTCTGAGATTTAAACAAGGAAATCTTCAATGGTGTTTTAATCAATTCCCTCGAAGGTGATGATTGATTTTGTTGTAGGTGAGAATAAATGTGGGAGTGTCCTGATTTATTATTAACCAGATATTATATACATTTTTATTTTACATTTTGAAATGTGTTCTGGTTGAGTTTTACAATATTCCTTTTAATCTACCATTATCAAAATTTATATTAAGGATCCATAAGTTCAAAGACGATTAGAAAAACCTACAGGGTTTCCCAATTTTTAGCGATAGTAGATGTTAATGTTTGCCTTTTATGATCAGATCTTTTAAAAACCACCCTTTGTCTTTTATTCCTTTCTCTATAGCTGCAGGTTGCTGAGGGAGCTACCGCTGCTCTGACTAGTCTGCATGGTACCCGTTACACCAGCGGACCAGGAGCTGCCACTATCTGTGAGTATACACAGCCAACAATTATTTATTGGCCTTTTAAGGGAAATGGAGTATTTGATGAATGACTGATAGTTTACACCTCAGACAGTCTGCATGACTATTTGGTCAGTAAGCCTGAATGTCATCTAAGAGGAGGGACCTTCCAGAGACAACAAATGACTACCTATCACTTTACATCAGCATATGTAGCGCTGTGTAACTTCCCCACTCTTTATTTACCCTCAGACCCCGCTGCAGGAGGGTCTGACGACTGGGCCTATGACCTGGGAATAAAATATTCCTACACCTTTGAGCTGCGTGACACTGGCTATTATGGCTTCCTGCTGCCTGAGTCTCAGATCCAGCCCACATGTGAGGAGACCATGCTGGCCGTCAATTACATCGCCGCCCACGTGCTGAAGAACCTCTACTAAAAAGTGCGGTAGCCAGGACTCCCGCCCCCTGTAGCTCCACTACAGCAGCCCTTACAACCTCTAACCAATCTTCTGCCCTGTTTCCATGGATACGGCCATCTCCCGCCATGTTTTCTCACTGCATTTGACAGAATGTCGAAATGAGTGCAAACAATAAAATCAATGATCCATCCCAACATGCTGAATCATTTTTTTATATATGTATCCTAAGCCCTTTTCAATCTTGAAAGATATCAACAACAGAACGACACAATAAATTGTAGCGTGTGTAATACTGGCACATCAGAAAAACTATCGCGTTTTTTTTTAGATTCGAACCGTCTTATACAGATGGCCTTGTTCCAATGGACGATGTTTATCTGTTCTTGAGGATTTCAGTCCAGCAGCACAGTAGGTAACAAACACAGAGCTGTCCGTGGCAGCATCTCTGCTCTGCCAAGCATCTGTCTGAACATAACCAATGGTCAATGGTAATTTTATCACCCCTACTGCGAAATCGATTTGGAGCATACTTATTTATATAGAAGAAACACCAACACATAACGCAACACATCCACTGTTCAAGAAGAAAACAGATAACAAACCTGAGTTTTCTGAAATTGATCAGTCAGCATTAAAAGGTCTCTAGAGAAGAGCTTCATCCTATTAACTATAACAGCTGCAGGCACTAAAGAAGTCACACAACAGGCCAAAATAACACAATGCGTAAAAAAAGTTTCATTGGTATACTTTACAACTAAATAAAGATATATATGTAAGGAGTCTTAACAGAATACATAACCTCATTTTGGTTTTTCAAAAGCATTATGAAAATAAAGTTGTGACTCTTACAGATCTTCAAAACTTCAAAAAACAAGCAATTAACATTTATTCCACCATAACCGGGTAATATCAATGAATGCCTGAAGTTAGTTTGAGAAAATGGTGTATATGGAGGAAAGTAAAGTCTGACTAAAATGTTCCTTTAGCCTTCTAACTACTATAGTAATTAGGATACAATATATACACTCACTGACCAACGATTTAGGTATTCTTTGCTAGCACTGGGTTGGATCATTTTTACTTTAGGTTGCAGATAAATTTTCATGTAGACATAGTGTCTGACAATAGTGCATTCAGGGTAATGTTAATTTACTCCTACAAATAATTAATTTAGGTCCAGTAATTCTTTATTCAGCCTCTAAATGAATCAAGCATCCAACTGAAAAGATTATTTTTGCTGAGTTACTGAGATGTGTTGCTCAGAGTTTTCCACAATCTTTTTAACTTCATGGACAATCCACTCAGAAAAGGGCTGAGATCTGTCCCTATAAAGGAGAAAAGCCTTCTGTTCCATTTTTTTATCACTGTTGCAGCTCTGATGCTGCAACAGATGTTTGCAGATTAGATTTCCCTCTCTCCACATTGACTTATTGAATATTTGCCATGTTTTGCTGCAAACACTGAAGGACCTACGTTTTCTCAAGAAATAAAGTCTGTTCTGTCCTTTCTACAACATTGCTGTTCAGTCTCTTTTCCCCTCCAGTCTCTTTTTCATTCCGACACCTGGTAATTGTAGAGTCATCATAGTATTTCTGCAGATGAAAGGATTCTGACTTTTAATGGAACATAATGTCGCATCAACCATGGACTGTTTGTCAGCTAAGCCAAACTGTAAAGGTTTGTCTACAATACTCGACATAAAAAAAGAGGTCTGTAGAAACCATAAAAAATTCGCCTCAACGGAAAATGCTTTACCGCGGTATATATTTTTTAACCACAAGATGGCAACAAAGATCTTCTTTCTATGGGAGCCTGGATCAAATGTAGTAAATTTAATTAAGATAACACAGTTGCTTACTTCAGTGATGCTTACGGATTACCTTAAGGAGAAAAATCATGCTTCCACGTATGAAATTTCTAAACATTTTAAATATTTTAAAAATAATCATTTTAAAAGTGACCATGTGTGTGCAGAATCCTCAAAGGTATCTGGTGCTTTTAAGTTGTGAATATATGAATCTGGATAGGTTGACACCCCTGAACTGTAGAGGCTGTGAAGGATCATATCGGCAGCAGGTGGGTGTGCGGAGACAACACCACGTGACCGGGCTGTCTCCGTGGTATAAATTCACCTCTGTCTGTTTAGTCAGCCCTTCTCTTTCCACGCAGAGCAGTGGTCTTTGAGTCTGAGCTACCCCAGCAGTAGCTTCGACTACTCCTCTCAGCCATGGCAGGTATGTAACATTTTAACACTTTCTAACGGTGTTGACGAACCAGCCGCTGCAGCTGTTCAAGTGACACGTTACGCGCAGGCATGTTTGCTGGAAAGTTTGTGTCGCAAACCAGTGATTTGTTTAATTTTTAGTTGGTTACTTGTATGACTGTATCCTAGTGTAAAATAAAGTGACTTGCGAGTTAATGTGTAGGGAGTGAATTGTGTTTAAATCGTACGCCTTTCACGACAGGCATTCAATTATCTACAGCTGGTCCTAATGAGTGGGGTCCTAGTTCGCTGAGCTCAGAGTTTAACTTAAGATAAACTCTTAAAGTCGCATTTGTTTTTCTTTTTAACCGTTTAATTCAAATTTTGTACATTTTAATACTTTAATATCCATGTGCTGTAAATATTCAAGGACTTGTCTGCAGTCAGAGACTCAACGCAACCTGGAATATTAAAACTTTTTTTTTTATTCCTAGATGTATTGGGGCTACATCACTGCCTCTACCAATGGAAAAGGGGGTGTGATGTGAAAGGCGTGGTACTGAAACATGGCATGCACAATTAATGGGAACCATTGTTCTCAAACTGGCCCAGATTTAGACACTACATGCCTGTGCGCTACTTGGTGTTAAACATTAAATTGCATAGCACCATGGGACTAACATACAGTTCTTATGGGATTGCAGTTGGATGATGCACAAGTGCTGCAAAACCATCCCAGATCCAGTGATTAAATCATTTCAGTTTTTATAAATTCCCTCAACAAGCAAGTCCTTGTTTGAGGACATGGTTTGGCAGGAAGGGTTTTTTTTCCCTTGTAATGTGATGCAGCAAAGCAGTGTTTGTGCCACACTGATTATATAAACTTTTTTTTACTTTTGAACTAGGTGTTGGGTTTTTTTTCCCCAAAGGAAAAGAAGGGGATTTTTTTTTTTTTTGTTCTTTAAGCTCTAACGTATGATTTGCAAAAACATAATTTTAAATGTGACAACCAGTTTACTTCTAACTGTACAGAAGTCAAACCTGTACAGTCATATTGATGTCTTAAATTGAGTTTAGCTTAAATATAATGCAATCTGGTATAATATACCAGTCAATCTAAAATTGTTGCTACTACAATCTAAACTTGGGGACAATAAGTCCCCCTGCCCCCTTCTAAAAGTATAGGAAATGATGGGGAGAACTTGGTGGATTTATTTTGTCAATCTTGCACAAGTTTTTAAAATCTTTGAATGTATATCCTATCACTGACTGAAATTCTTGCAGTTTTCTTTTTGAATGTTTTAAGGTGAATTGTGTGTTTTTTCTAACCCCACAGATCAGGCTTTTGTGACACTGGCTACCAACGACAGCTATGCTCGAGGTGCCATGGTTCTGGGCAAGTCTCTTCGCAACCACAACACATCCAAGAAATTGGTTGTACTTGTTGGCCCACAGGTGTCTAACCCTTGCCAGTAAGGAAAATTCAGTCCAGTGTCTGTTTGTACTCCTGTCAGCTCTTGGGTTCCGCTTGCATGATTGATGCATTACTCAGTTCTAACTCAATAGGTCCGTGCTGAAGAACATCTTTGACGAGGTGAAGGTTGTGGATGTGTTGGACAGCGGTGACGCAGCTCACTTGGCTATGATGAAGAGGCCTGACCTGGGTGTCACGTTCACAAAGCTCCAGTGCTGGACCCTCACACACTACTCCAAATGTGTTTTCATGGATGCGGACACTCTGGTGAGCTTTAATGTTTGCTTATCCCCAGAAGCTTTGAGAAGCTGTGGAGACTTGTGCAAACGTGTTTGCTTTGTACTTGTTCTGCATCTTAGGCGCTGTCAAACATAGATGAACTCTTTGAAAGAGAGGAATTGTCAGCTGCTCCAGATCCTGGCTGGCCTGACTGCTTCAACTCTGGTGTGTTTGTTTTCCGGCCCTCTGTAGAGACTCATGGCAAACTGCTTCAATATTGCACAGAACATGGCAGCTTTGATGGTAAGCTAAAATGGAGCATTACTGATTTTGCTACTTTTGTGCATTTTATCAAGTAGTCCTAGATTAACAGATTTTACACGAGTCTTTCCTCTTAAATGTATCTGGACACATGCATGTCCAGACACTTGCTGTCTGGACAAAATCAAATCAAATTTTATTTGTATAGCATAATTTCAGCAGCAAGGCATTTCAAAGTGATTTACATCATATCAAACACAGAAGCACAATGCAAAATAGAATCAACAATCAAAACATGACATTAAGTCAGGTTCCATCAATAAATTTGTAATTGATTACGTTTCAAATACAATTCCAAACAGGTGGGTTTTTAGTGGAGTTTGCATCCGTAAAAGGTTTACCGGTTACACTCCTACTGTGTTATATGGAACAAAATACCTATTGCTATTTTTATTCCTGCTCACAATCACACAGTTTAAAACGATGTAGAAAGCTTTTTAATGGGCTTCTGGCACAAGACTCCGTACACCTCTTTCACGGATTTTCGAGCAGGGACTCCGCCGTCCCTCATGGATTTTTGTGCAATTCTATGGTACCTGTTGGTGTCTAGAATTTACAGGGTTTGTATCACGCGCAGTGATCCTCAGTCACTCGCCGTTTTTCTTCCGGCACCAGGCGCCGTACACCTCTCATGGAATTTCGCTCTGGAACTCCGCCATCCCTCACAGATTTTTGTGCAATTCAAGTGACCATCTTTAACTGTAATTGACCCAGTTGGGTTGTTTTGAAAGTTCTAGACCTACAATAGTTTCTGAAATCATGTCTCAGGCATTCCATGATCTCATTAGTGTAAATCCTAAACAAAGGGAGTCTGAAACATGACTTTGTCCCTGAGTTGCCTGCTTTTCAGCCCAGTCATCTTCAACACTTTAGCATTAACCTGATTTTTTTTTTTTTTTAAGTAAATTCTGAAGTGCATGATTTAAAGCTTGTTTATCTTTAGCTCCAAGTGCAATCTTTATCTCACCTAGTTTCTGGACAAAAGGCCTCCTGTCAGACTTTTTAACGCTGAGCTATTCTCGGGTGTTCACTTGAGGTGGAGTGAAGGTTGCGTCTGAGAGGCCCTGTCTTGCCCGAGAGGCCCTGTCTTGCCCGAGAGGCCCTGTCTTGCCCAGAGGCACTTGGCATTTGGACTGTTAAGCATGGTGCAACTAAACTTTGGAAGTTTGCTCCAGATCTCAAATATTGGTCATGGTTGGGTAGCCAAAAACAAATCGGTTTGTTGTGAGATTTCAGAAAATCTTTGATAGGGTTCACACTGGAGTTGATTACACTCAATCATGATGATGTATTCAGACAGCATAGATTGGTTGCAAGTCAAGACTGGCCATTTGAGCATGGCCCTCCATTTAGGCACAATGAAACTTGTAGCATTAAATGGCTATGTTGCCTGATCTACTGAATTTCTAAGTCTGGACACTGTAGAGATTAAACTGAGGCAGTCTTAATAAGAGATGTTCTCTAAATTTGCACTTGCATTCTGCATAGAAAGTGATATGCATATTGGATGGTTGTACTCAAATGGCAAAATTAAGATTTTGAACTACTTGGACTTGTACTCCAGGTCTGAGACTTGAGTCTAGGGTAACCACTGACATGTAATGAAGATGAAGCTTCTATATACTTTCTGCTGTAAAAAGGATGTGTGATAATGGCTGTGTAGAGCTCTCAATTAATGTTGGCTGTAGCTTAATAATGAGACAAATTACTTGATCATTTCAGAACAAAAGAACATGAAATTCTCAAGCTGGAATGGAACCATTATTTTCATGTGCGGGCAAATGGGTAAAATTTAAAACTGCATTACTTTAACATCTCTGGCATATTGTCAAGGCAACTTTATTCTATTTGACCAAAGCAAACCTTGTTTCAATTGAAGTCTAACAGGACTCCCAGTAATGCAAAGCTCATACTAAGTGATAAATGGACTGAACATTTCTGCATTTAGCAATCTGAACACTTCAGCACTAAAAAAATCATTTTGTCTATTCATAGCACTTTACACGAAACTCTCATTCACCCATTCGGACACACATTTATGCAAAGATCGGTAGACAACTTGGGGTTAAGGGCCTTGCCCAGGGGCACATCGACCCAAAACAGGAGAAAGCTGAAATCAAACCTACAACCTTCCAATTATAAGATGACTACACACAGAGCCAGTTGCCTAAACTAAAGGATGACCTTGCAGAATGAATGGTCTTCCTGTTTATAAAGTATTGAAGTAAATGGTTTATGCAAGAAGGAATGCTGGTCATTTTACACCTTAAAAGGTGATCCACTATTTGGTGCAGCTTTCTGGGTTTTGTTGTGCTCTGGATAAAGCAAGGCATCAACTTAATGTAAAACTTGTCTGGGAAGTGGTAGTATACCACATTCAAAACTTGTGCCATTTAAGTCTTAAATGGTTAATTTTCTGTTTCTCAATTTGGCATGATGTCTACTATTTAACCTAAATGGCTCCCACATCTCCACCATATTGAGGGCTTCCATCAAGCTTGCATGATGCTGGTATCTGCAACAATGTTGAATCTTAACATGTGGCAATGCTGCCAATAGGCACAAAACTGAGAAACTTTGTGTAAGGCAGGGGTGTCAAACTCCAGTCCTTAAGGGCTGGTGTCCTGCAACTTTTAGATGTGCCTCTGCTGCACCACACCTGAATAGAATAATTAGGTCATTAGCAAGACTGGAGAACTGATCTACACAAGGAGGTGGTAATTAAGCCATTTCATTCCAGTGTTTTGTATATGTGGCACATCTAAAAATGGCAGAACACTGGCCCTTGAGTACTGGAGTTTGACACCTGTGGTGTAAAGGATTAGTGTGTAGACAACAAATGACTTCCATCTTGTGCCAGTGTGAACATTGTATCCTGCTCAAACTTAAAGAGCCTATATACTTGGCTTCAAAACTGTTGAATAAACATGCAGTTGTTGACTGGCAGTGCTGACCCTTGTTAGTGGGCAGAAATGACTGGCTGCTTTTTTTTTTTTTTTTTTTTGGAGAAACCAATTAGATGGCCTTGTGTAGGCCAGTGATTTCAGCAGCCTGAATGAGTCTGTGCTTGGAAGTTTTCTGGCAAGTAGGTTGCACATGACAATAAAAGGACTCTCCTTTTTCTACACTAATCCCATTAATAAAAGAAAAGGTCATTTTATTGGGTTTATTTCAGTTTTTAAACTCATGCCAGTGTCTATCAATGGTGTGGTCTTATTTATAGTCATGGAAGTTCCTATCACATGTGCTATGGCATGTGATGAGGCTTCTTTGACCTTTAACATTCTACTTCTAGTACATTATATGTGCAGCATTTCTGAACATGCGGGGGGAAATTGCTGAGTATATGAGCAGTTGAACCCAGAGGCTATATCTCAATCTGTGGCTTTCATGCTAACTGCTGCCAAGACAAACTGGCAAAGTTAGAGGCACATTCTTTCTGTGCTCTGCTCATCCCTTCAAAATGAAGATTCTGTTCTATATTGAGTTCTGAGATGATGGGTTCAGACAAAATTGCTGTGTTCACTTTAAACTGGAGCTTGTGGCTTCATAGTTTATTGGTCAGGACTCTACAGGGGTTCTAACAACTTTTAGTTAAGTAACTTGCCACTGAAGGTTAAGTCTGCTTCAGTGGTCAAACTCATGAAATGTTTGTTCACTCCAGCATCTTCATTTGAAAGGGAGAAAATGCCTGTGCAAATATTTGTCTAAACAGATTATTTAAAGTCGACTGGCCTTGAATGGGGCTTGGCATTGTTGGAGCTCTAATCTAGTACACCTAATTTTAGTTTATGGACAAAGTTTGCTTTTTAAAGGGGAAACAAATCACACATCTCCTGTGACATGTTCTAGTTTGCATGGCAACATGCTGGTGTCTGTAACCCTACTAGGAGTTGGGCACTCTTCAAATTTGACTTCTTGACTGCATAAGAGCTCAGATCTGCCATACTCTACCTAATTGGGACAAAGGCAAACTACCTGTAGCATGCACCAAATCAAATGGCTTTTATTCAAATATCCACAGCTGTCAGTCAAGTAGTTCAGACTTGTGGGAAAATTTATGTGATTGCATGCATTGAGTTCTGATGAATGGAAGTGGAAATGCACATTCTCCAAGGCATGCTTTGCTTCACTGGTCACCTACTTCTTGTGGCATTTTTAAATGTTTGCAATTTTGAAAGTTCTCTTGGCTGGGCCCATTTTAATAGAAAATCTAAGTTTGACTAAAGGGGAAAATGTTAACACTATACTAGCATGTGAGCAATATTAAAATGGATTTAAACTGAAGCTGCTTACTAGAGTCAAAATCTTGCCATGTCATGGTCTCCAAAGTAACTGTCCTATTTCTATGACTAACTTTAGTGTACTAAAGGGTCCCAAACATCCATTCAGTTAATGTGTTGTAGTACCCTAATCACCTGTCAGCTTTTATCATGCAGTTGTTCAGTTTTGGCAAAGACTAACTTTCACTTGGCTCAATATTTTGACAACAAAACTCTGGTTGAGTTGCATTATGCTTTTTAGATGGTAACTCTGGGAATGAGGCTTATGTATGTAGACTGTTCTCATTGAAGCAAGAGGTTATTGTCCATCATGGAAATTTTCCAAAATTGTTTGGTGTTGGGCAACCCATTAAGTCTTTATCTTGTCACTACAGGAGGAGACCAAGGTGTTTTGAATGGTTTCTTCAGTGACTGGGCAACAGCTGACATCTCAAAGCATCTCCCCTTTATTTACAACCTCAGCAGCATAGCCATCTACACTTACCTCCCAGCATTTAAGCAGTAAGTGTCAATCTACAGAACTCGTGGTAATGATGAGGGGGGGAAAAAAAATTCAACTGTAAATGTAATTTGAATAAACTAGTGCTTTCATTTGCCATTTCCTGTGTATAAAAACACAATTGTTGCAACACATCAGTCTGTCAATGTAACTTCGAACTTGTGAAGACCAAAGATGTAAGTAGACTCCCGATCACATGAACATGTTGCAAAATTATGACACGACCTCAAGTTACTGGGGAGATGAGCAGTGACATTCCAGTCTCAGCTGAAGCGTCACCCAGCAGGCTTCAGTCTGGTTTGGATATCCATCCTGAGGTCGCAGCAGCTGACACCCTCTCCTAAAATAGTGCAGATTATTAAAGGTCTTTTTATGTTTGCCTCCTGGATCGCTCATTGTGCACCATCTTAAACCCTCCCACTCTTTCCAGCTGCATCTGTATATCAACGCTAGTCTGGATTTAGAAGCAAACCTCTTCCAGAGGGTTTCAGTTTGGCACTTCCTTGTCCATAAATTAGTCTCTTGTGTTTGGTAGTTGTCAACAATAGAGCTTAATGGGTTGGCAAAAGGAATGAAAACAATGTTTTTGTGTTTGCCTGCCTCATACTGTTTTGAATCCAATTTTAGCTGTGGACTTCATTCATACTGTCCCTCAACACTGTTACATTATGTGTAGGAGACAACATTGTCTTTCATGCCAATATAGTTCAAACTTATAGAAGCCAGAAATGTTGTTTCATACAGTTTGTCACATCTTGCTTTGCCCTCTACAGGTATGGGGGAAATGCCAAGGTGGTCCACTTTCTTGGAAAGACCAAACCATGGAGTTATACTTTTGACCGCAAAACCAGACAGATTTCAGGAGGTGTGCAAGAGCCTGCAATGCATCCCAGCTTTCTCCTGAATTGGTGGACTCTGTATGCCAGCACTGTGGTTCCAATGCTCCAGGAACATTATGGCGACAAGCCGTTTCACTCTGGATGTGTGGAGGTGATGAAGATCAAACTTTAATTCATATATACTTCTACACATACTTAATTGGGTGTAGCTGATTGGGATCAGAGGTGCAGATGTTTAAGCTGATACTTTGTATTTGCATTACATAGAGGCTGATATTGACTGGGTTTTTAGTCCATTAAAGCAATTTTTCCTCAGCTTCCAAGGGCTTGAAGACATTTCAATGAAATTTCTGAAAGTCCTAGTGGCGTTTGGCTGTTTAAATGACGTAATGCATGTTCCGTCTGCCTCACCGGTTTCATCCTGCTGGCCACTGGCTGAAGGACATTTTAGCCATATTTTTTACAATAGAGACCAATTTAAGTTTGGGAATTTCTGATCAAAAACTATAAAAGTCTGGTGAAACTGGAGTGTTCTATAAATCCTTTTAAATTTTACAGTTGGCAAGTTGCAAGTAGGACATTAGCGTTGCAGTGAGAATCTTGTACCAGCTAATGTCTTGTAGCACTACCTTTCCTGAGTTGGCTCAGAGTTTGTAATAAACTTTATTACAGTTTCCAACTTGGCAGACTCTTTTGTGCTCTGAGCTCTTGAATACAAGAGACTGGCATTGTTGGTAGAACTGCCTGCAAATGCTTTTGGCTACTTTTGCACTGCAAGTACATGCTTTAATTCTGCCTCTTTTCTGTCTTTCCATCCATCTCAAAGTTCAAGCACAGTGACTTGGTCACTTGTGAGACTGTACAGGTATGGAGAGGATTTGGTTTAACTGTTGGCACCTGCCTGATTGCTGTTAGTTATTCACTTGTTCTAAACTGAAAGGCTTGGTTTGTCTGCCTGTGCTCATTAATACAGATTCACATGGTGTGGTTATCACAATGGGTGTCAACATTTATTTTATTCATTTATTTTTTTTTTGTCAAATTAAAGTTACTGATTTGGATCTCTTCTCCTAGGGGGAAAGTGGCTCCTCACATGCACAGGCTTTCCAACCCATACCAACTTCAGAAGAACGCAAGGAGCAGTGGGAACAAGGCCAAGCAGACTACATGGGAATGGACTCATTTGATAACATAAAGAGGAAGCTTGACACTTTTCTCAAATGAAAAGTGAAATGGAAAAAAGTACCTGCAGTCTGACCAAATGGTCACTGTGTCTCTAAAACTCTGTAAATGGGTTGCAGTCAAACTTTCTTTCCCTTCACCAGCACAGTCACCAATGTCCAAAGAAGATTAATCTCTAAGGAAAATCACTAACTGGTTTAAAAGTCAATTTGCCCCGTTACACTGTGAAAACACATGACAAGTTTACAATGGCATGTACTCAAGGTAGACTCTTAGAATTCTTGTCAGTGCTGTTTTATTTTTTTTAACGCAGATGTTAAATATCACTTTTTTTAACTTTCAAGTCAACATTAGTTCTGTGCTAGAGTTGGCTTTTTTCTAGGATGTTTTACAACGCTTAAAGGCAGACTTGGTCACCTTGCTAGCTAGATTCCTTTGTCTCTGATTGGGTTGTGCTGTAACAAGTTTTACTTGACGACCAGCATCATTGCTGCATGTAACTGTATTTCCTCAAACAATAAAATCAATGGTCTCTTTCTATGAGCTTTCTTACCTTTCAGGCTGTTTTGTGTCTCGGCTCAAGGATTTTAAAAGCAGGATAATGGCTCTAAAAAATAAAAAAAAAAACTGGTTCAGTTTTTCTGCTTCATAATCTAGCAAAAACCGAGGGTATGCCACAAAAGATCTGGAGTGTCAACTACGCTAGAAAGTTTGTTTAGGGGAGATTAAAATTGACTGTCATCTGCAACATGAGCCTATTTAGGAACATGAGCTACAGCTGTTAAGCCACTCCTGATGATGAGATGATCCAAGAAGAAAAGACTGCTTACTGGTCCAAATCCTGCTCTGTCCCCTTGAGGTAAGGGGACAGAGCAAAACTTGAGTCCAAATTCAACATTGACTACCATGAAATGTTTGAGCACTTCATTGCTTTCCTCAATACTTCATGAGGTAAATGTTCACCATAAAAGTGAAAAATGGATTCTTTGACAACTTCACATTGAAATTTGAGGATCTACTGGGTTTATATGAAACTTTTTTTTTTTTTTGAGGAAAAATCTGAAATTTATTTGAATATATTAAGCCTCCATTGTTTTCACAATTTTAATTCAGCCAGTGGAGGGTTTTCAAGCAAGCTTAAGGTCGTGCTACCGGAATCCTCAATGGGCTCTTTGCACACAGGGCGCTGATGTGATCTTTTTCTAAAATATTTGGTTCAGAATACACACCTTATAAAAAGTCTCACTTGTGAGTATTTTCCCAACTGACTTGGGAACTGTGTGTGTATGTATATTCAGAGGTTTCTCCGAAGTGACGTTGTTCCTATTCGGTCAAGTCTGCTATATTTTTACTGGATGTTTTTTTTAGGCAAGAAGGTTCCCCATCAGTTACTTCCGCTTTTACCGTGTCCCGTTAGTCGGCGTCACCGTGACGCAAATAATTTCAGTAAAAAAAAAAACTAAACCTTTAATCTTAACACTGTCTATGGTTTTTACACTGTGGAACATTTGTAGCTGTTACATGAGATGCTTAAAAAACGTTTTTGTTTTTTTTTTTCTTAACCTTTATTCGACGTAGGGAAGGGGGCGTGTCGTGTCGTACAGTGCCGTGACCCCACGCTGGTGGGTGATGTAGTCAGCTTTTCCAGGAAAATAAACTCACAGCTGCTCCAAGATGGCTCCTCAGTCCGCTTTCCGAGTGGCGCTCCTGGTGTCCTTCTCGGTTCTCCTCACCGTGGTGCTGGGCTTCGGGCTCCCCGCTCTCCTCAACGCCATCATGAGGTTGCTGGGACTGCCAGAAACGAGCGTGACCGAGTGCATCGTCGTGATCTACGCGACTTTTGTACTGTATGTCGCGACCCCTCGATTCCCAAGGGGATCGGTTGAGGTAAGGGGACAGAGCAGAAACGTGGTGCTTTGTACCCGCCTTATGATTCTGCTGCACATTTAACCAGACTGTTTGAGGAATGTGTCAATATGCACAGCAGATTTATGAGAGGAAACTTCAGGACTTTAGATTATCAGAAAATTTCCTTGAGTGCAAGGTTAACGGTGCATGAGGATTAACCTTGCAATGTCGGCTGCAGCTCTGTACCTGATAATCTTATTTACAGTGAAATATTTAGTTTTTTGCCTGTATTATGTGGAGTCATGACTGCTTTCTGTTTTATAGGTCCAAGGAAAAGCCGTGCTTATTACAGGTTGTGATACTGGGTTCGGTCTTTCA
The DNA here is from genome assembly GCF_002775205.1 of Xiphophorus maculatus. Taxonomy (NCBI): domain Eukaryota; kingdom Metazoa; phylum Chordata; class Actinopteri; order Cyprinodontiformes; family Poeciliidae; genus Xiphophorus; species Xiphophorus maculatus. The sequence continues at coordinate 9,853,719 of NC_036463.1, forward strand.
CTTGCGAAACATCTGCACACGCTCGGTTACACAGTCTTTGCTGGGTGTCTACTAAAGGTAATAATCCAATCCTTTTCAGAACAATTGCAGTGAAATCATTTTTGGTGTTTTTCAAAATGGAAACTAAAGTGTGGCCAGTCAATACTTTGCAGAAGCACTTATTACTGCCACTGAAGCTTTGGGGATTGTCAGTTTTGCACATAGTGACTAAACATTCTTTGCAAAGTAAATAAAGCTCTATCAGAAAGCAAACTCTGATTCTGAATTTTCATGAATTCCAGATTTGTGGAGTGCACAATTAGGTTTTCCTTGTTAGATTTTCAATGCTGTTGCATACATACAAATACAATTTGATTGATTGATACAGTTATGAAAACATGCAATTGTGATACTTTTATTTATATATTATATTCTATTCTTTCCTCACAAGTTTTCATTTTCCATCCTCATCAAGCTTCTGTTGAGCTTAAGCATTTTGACCAGTGAAATCTGTGTCTGGGGTTGGGCCCCAAATGGAGGATTTACTAAATGTTGTTTATGAGCCTGACTATATTCTTTACATAATGCAGGACAAAGATGGAGAGGGTGCCAAGGAGCTTGAGGAATTTCATTCAGAACGCATGAAGGTGGTGCAGCTTGACGTCTGCAGTGATGACCAGGTGAAAAAGGCAGTTGAACACATCAAAGGCAATCTGGAAGACTCACAACGAGGTAATGTTAACAGTTTATTACCCCTAAATACAGATAAATGAAACGTGGGCTGATTCATTATGATTCTGTAAATCCGTCAGGTCTGTGGGCTGTGGTGAACAACGCTGGGGTGTCGACCTTCGGAGAGGTGGAGTTCACCTCCATGGACACCTACAGGCAGCTGTCGGAGGTCAATCTATGGGGCACCATCAGGGTCACCAAAGCTGTACTGCCATTAATCCGCAAGGCGAAAGGTAAACCCATGGAAGGTTTTTCTCTGTTTGTTACTTATTAACGCCCACCTTCGTGTAAGCATGACATATCAAAAAAATGATGCGTCCAAAGTTCAAAAATCTGAAAGAGAGACATTGTGTGTACAGTGAACACACAATCAAAGCCGGTTTTAGAGAATTTGGGGAGCAAATGTAAAATATATGATGCATTTTGTTTTTACCAAAACTATTTTTTATCAGATATACACTGGTTTTTAACACAAGACACTGTAAAGTACAACATAAGCTTAGCAGCTAAAAAGAAATTCATTAAGTAGAATGTAAAAACAAAAACACTACATTGTAGTAAATATAATACATTTGATTTCAAAATGAATTACAATTTTAAGAATGCACAAAAATACACTTTAATGGTTATTGAAAAATAGCACAAGATGTTTATTCAAATTCTTTTCTTACTTTATTGGCAGCTGATGCAAAAGTCTTAAGTTCTGGCACCTTTTTTTCAGGCTGATCTGATTAATTGGGTTTTTGACTTGGGGGGGAAAAAAAATTTCAGAGCACCTAATATTAATATCAAAGATAACCTGAGGAAACACACACACACACAAAAAAAACTAACCGATAAATATAAATGCGGTGTGTTTTATCCGCTTGCAGGCCGTGTTGTGAACATCGCCAGCATGTACGGCAGGATGGGCAACCGGCTGCGATCTCCTTACTGCGTGTCGAAGTACGGCGTGGAGGCCTTCTCCGACTGTCTGCGCTACGAGATGAAGACCTGGGGAGTGAAAGTGTCCGTCATCGAGCCGGGGAACTACATCGTGGCCACCGGCATCCTCACCCGAGACATTGTGGCCACCACAGCCAACAAGCTGTGGAACGAGGCCCCTGCCGAGGTGAAGGACGACTACGGGAAAAGCCACTTTGAGCAGTACATGGCACTGATGCGCTCTTACTGCAACAGCGGCGAGAAGGACATGACTCCGGTTCTGGATGATATCGCAGACGCCATTGGGTCAAAGCGTCCGTACACGCGGTACAGCCCCATGGAGCCGCACTGGTGGATCAGGATGCAGGTGATGACCCACCTGCCTGGCGCGTTATCCGACTTGCTCTACTTCTAAAAGTGAAGTTTTAGCTTCCTCTCTATCTCCTATTTCACAATAGATCAGTCAGAGTTCACCCAACGTAGGGTTTCTGATTCCTCCGCACCTGAAATCGTTCACTGGTTAAGCCTCAATACTTTTTAATGTTTTAAACTGTAAGTAAATAGCTGCAGTTGACTTTTTAATATGTCTGGCTTAGACTATGTATTCAGATCTATTCTCAGTCATTTGTTTTTCTCATCAGAGTTCTTATAGCTACCAATAACGCACTTTTATTGCTTGCTGTGATATTATCTAAAACAACTTTGAGCTTGTTCCTTTTTATCTTTTATTTACCATGATACTTTGCAATGTTTTCCCTCATGCAACTCGTTAGGGAGGTTGAGAGGGACGAGGGGGGCTATGGCATGAAGACAAAGCGAGCTTGAAAGGGCTCCTGCTGTTCTGTTGTCGGAACAGACCGGGGCCGGACTTTGAGGGCCGCTGTGATGTTTGCCCCAGAGTTATGTAACAGCCACACAAACTCACTTCGTCCCACATGCGCCATGAAAACCAGCATACTACTTCACACAGAAGGGACTAATGAGGGTACTTGGAAGAAGAAGAAATGTTGTTGGACCACCCCTGTCTTTGTGAGTGAAATGTTATGCAATATATTGAATTATGCAAATGAACAGAGTGATTTATTTTAAAGTACTGCAGTCAGTGTCATTTTTCAAAACCTGACTAAATAAACCAAAAGTCATGAATAAGTTGTTTGAAATCGTTCTGAATCATTGTAAATGTAGTTTTACTAATGACCGCCAGGTGGCACACACACATCATAGATATAACTGCTGAAATTATAGACACTTCTCCATGAATTAGAGCATAATTCAGGATTCATTACACACAGATATAAACAGTTTTTTATGAAGTTGTATGACTATTGTTTAGAGCTAATAAAACACTAAAACTAAAGTATTACATAAGGTCAATTACAAAAACAATATTTACCTCAAATGTTATGAATAATTTGGAAATCTCACTAACTTGCTGAAGAGTCTGTGTGCTTAAGAGTGCTGTATCTAAGCATATTGAAGGAAAGTTGAGTGAAAGGAAAAACTCCAGAAGTTTTCCACAGGGAACAGGAATAACCACAATATTGACAGGAATGTTAAGCAAATCCCATCCAAAGGACTGCTTCGACATGGTCCAAACTTTTCCCAGTAGGCTGACATGTTTGGGTTAAACAATGAGTTATTCGTCTAAATCTGACGAGCAGAAATTTGGATTTAAATTACCTGCAAGAGAGCATCAGCAATAAATAACTGAAATGTGTGGTGAATCTGTGTTGAGCTGAATAACAGAAAAAGGTAAAAAAAAAAAAAAGATTTAATATATTCAGAGCACCTGTGCTCTTTTTATATCTACATAAAAATATAGCGTGCATTAAAAGTCAAGCAGACAACTTTTTTTTTTTTTTTGCTTTTTATTACATCTTTAACACTCTAAATCTTCTAAATTATTACACCTGAAGACAGTCTCCCCTCCATAAAAACAGTATTAAGAGCATAACATTACATTTTTTTTCACAGCACTGCCTTTTTTTTTAATCATTCCACAGCATGGATCTGTTTCTTCACTCTCACTTACAGAAATAAAAAAAAAAAAAAAAGAAAAAAAAAAAGCTTTGTGAGACAAATATCACCACAGAAATGTAAGCAGCACGAAAGCACCAAAATCAAACACGGGCCACTTGTTTTTAATATTATCAAGACATCTGTGTGAAAGTTTAACAATATCTCGGGTGAATTTAGCGAGTTCAGAGCGCACGGTAGTTTACGTCCCATCAGGACGAATAGTTTGACGAGCAGTCTTGATAATATCTGTCACAACTGACTTTTATTGTCTCTTTAAAGCAGACATTTCTTTTGTACAGCTACAAGGCTCTGCTCATGCAGCCTCCTTTTTATTGTAAAATAAAAAAAGATCCCAGTAACAATATCTAAGCAGGGAGATACTGTAGTTCTGTTTTAATATCAAGCTAAATATTTAAATATTGAGTTCGTTCATATTTATGTGGCTAATCTGCAAACAAACAAACAAAAAAACAAAAAAAAACAAATGTGAACTCTTACACTAGTTGTAGATTAAGATGTAAAAATGATATCTTAAACTGTTGACGTTTCGAAACACAAGTTACTTGAGGTGCTCATACAGATTTAGGTCATGATTACATCACACCTGGAGTTATGTTTATCACTCAACGTCCGCACGTGTTTATCGTTTACATGTAGGCATTCACTGTTCATCTAATACTTGATGAAGTCAGCTATGGTAAGGTCACTTGAAATGGAACACACCAACTAAAAAGGGCGTATTATGCATGACCAAGAAAGGAGAGAGGGGTAAGTCCATGACATTTGGTGAGCGCTAAAGGAGGAAATGCTCTTTCCTTTGAGGATATGTCCGGCCGTCCCGACACATCTGCTAATCGCTCTGCTGATGCACATGCAAAGCTTTAAGCAGATAGCAGTGATAAGAGAAGAAGGAAGTACGGGTTCTACAGAAAAAAGGGGGGGAGAAAATAATCGGGGAGCTAAAGCTTTGGTTGCCGTAAAGCTGTGAAGGCACGTTAAATTCTCCCAAATCCTTTAAAGTGGGGCAGAATGTGTTGGCGGATTCACTTTAATGCTTTGTGGCATCACAGATGCTGCAGAAACTGGGGGCCAGGGAGGAAGTACTGGCAACAAGCAGGTGAATAAATGAATCCAACAAATGAATCCAGAAGATAGCTGCAGATTGGGTATTTTCAAAACCCTGGAATTGATGATATGTGGATTTGATCAAATCCACATATCTGCAAAAGGGAATGCTAATTAATTGCTAAGTTTAATTATAACTCGACGGTTATCTCCAAAAGCTGTTTTGTTTTATGTGTGCTACATATTAAGACATCTGTTCAAGAAACTGTAAAATTAGCACTTTAAACACATAAATCTGAATGAATGGTTTAACTATTCATAAAACATTTTCAGCTTTAAAAATTTTTTATCTGAAACAAAATAGGGTGGTAAACAAAATCAGGCTTTTTTCAAGTTGATGAAATCTAACCAGTGGCTGGGACTCAAACAAATAAACCTGTGAACGCACTGCACCCAAGTACCTCCAGTTCACACTGGAAGCAACTACTGAGCGAAGAAGACAAAGTAAGCCAATTTCAGTAACAGAGATCTGAGAATTTGTTTTAAAGTAAACAATTGTATTTGATGACCTGTCAGTGGTTTATTTGGGCTGCGAGAGAAAGCAAGACTTTCAGCAGATAACAGGAAGGTTAAACAGTGTAGCAAATTTGCTGCTTTGTTATTCTAAGCTTTTAAAATCAGTTTTGAAAATGCTGGATGATGAAATGTTTAACGTTTACATGAGTTAAGGTACAGAGTTACATTCTCCAGAAAATACACATGGAAACTGGTATTTTATCAATGCTAGCCCTGCTAAAAGCCAACAGAAAATGCTGGACTTCAAAGTGTACTTTAATCCTTTTGTGTTTGTTCTAGAAACTAAGACTCTCACACACAGTGTGACATCACCACTACTCATCAAATAATGACGTAAATGTTGTTTAAATCTTCCTGTAACAAGGTTCTAAAAGAAAACAATTGGGGAAAATGGATATTGATAGGTACAAGACTGATCATTCAGATTGGTCCATCTCTACTTCTGCCAATCACCTCAGATGCTTTCATCAAAAACCTTACACCCAATCCTCCATCAGCTGCTTAGTAGATGATTGACTGGGCGTGGCTGTTACAGTGGAACATGCTCTCCAATTCCTTAGTCTATTTTTCCTTCCCTCATCCTCTTTTCTTTTTGTGCCCTGGTCCAACCAGCTGCAGCTGGAGAACTCATCATAGCAGGCTTTGTGATGATGATGATCATCATCACCATCCCCCTGCTGGAGCTGCTCCCTGCCAGCACTCCTTCTGCTGCAGCTTTGATTGCTGCCCTTCCACATTCAGACTCTACCTAGTCCCCTTTCAGTGAAAAAAAAAAAAAAAAAGCTCACTCCAAACCTTCGCTGTACTTAGAAACTTGGATCTTTTCTGCCTCCGCAAGGAATAGGTAGTTTTTTTTTTCGCATAACATCCATGCTTTGCAAGTATGCACACTTGATCTCCCGGTGACCCTCTATTCCCTTTAGTAATCACTAATTTAGGAGCAGTGAGATCACCCTGTTGGCTGCCTGAGCCAGTCCTCCTCTTCCCCTCTCTGTTCCAGAGAACTAGATTTATACATTTTCTTTTCCTGATGACAAAAAAAAAAAAAAAAAAAAGAAAAGGACTCTATGACTCCAACGGTGAGCTTTAGACACAAAGATACTCCCAAAACCTAGAAGTGCACTGACCAATTGACCAGAGATCAGAATAGACCAATTTGGTCAGCTTTAATTTGTGAAAAATATGATTTCTCCTCCTCCTGTCATTAAGCACACTTAAGCTATAAACTTTCTACATAAACCCATCAAAAAGCAGCATGTGTCATTAAAAAAAAGCAAAAAAAAAAACAAAAAAAAAACAGACAACTGAAGTTTGCAGAGATGAACCAATCAACCAGCTGGAGATCAAAATCTGCCAATTTTTTGCTTAGTCAGCAGATACAGGATAAAAAGATAGAAACAAAACTAATATTCCCACCATTTTAATTCTACAGATTGCAGTAAAATGTATTTTGATGCCATTTTCCAATTTAGAAAAGGGGGAATCAGACAACAGCGGGGGCAAGGACTTTGGTCCATTAATGTGGATAATCTTGTAATTCCTTCATAAGCTGTTGGATTCCAAACCTGCAACACATTTGTTCTCATGTTTTATAATCCTTTTGGGGGAGAGCTGGGAAATCATTCAAAATCAGAAACGACAGATCAGTTCTCAGAACCCCAAAAGTTGGTAGTAGTCAGAAAAAGTTGATTTCTACCAGCTGTGAATGGATTCTTAACGGAAAATAAAAGGGAGTTTGGTTTGACACTATTCTACTTATTTGCATCATGAGATTCGCCGTGTAATTTGCCGCCTCTTTGTAACATTCACATGATGTGGATACAGCAAAATGTGGCACAAGCAGTTCTATTGTACAAAACAACAACAACAAAACAAAGCCTACTTTGCACAAGAAATGGAGGAAAACAAAACAAAAAAAAAGCAAATGCATTGTAACATTTCAATCTCAACAACACGGATCCTAACAAATCTAAATAAATATAGTTTGGTCACTTGATTTTTATCAATGATTAGCTGAGGTTGTGGATTAATGTGTCCACAACCACAAAGAAAGAAACAAAAAAAAAAAGCTTTAAGACAAACATTAAAGTGAGTTGACGTGTAAGACCTGCAGGCATGGCTCTGAGTAAGTCGTCATCTAAAAATATCTCAGTCATGTGTAGTTTAAAAAAAATAATAAAAATCACATCTTTAAAGGAAATTGTTAAAAAAAAGATTATATATTATCAACATAAAGAAATCTAAATGAAACCCCAATAGATACCAAGGGTGAAATACATGCCGTTGCCTATGACCTAACGTGGATAATTTAAAATGCGACCAAGAGGCCTGTAGTCAACTCTCCGGGTCCGTAAGTCTTTTCTTCAGCCCTCTCTCAACGTCTCTCCCATGCTTTTTCCATATCTCTTCTTGGAATGCTCACAAAGTGGCCATTTAAGTCCTGATGATGTGTTAAGTCTTCAGGCTTGGAGCAGAAATGTTAGTGTGTGTTCTGGTGTAAGAATCTGTTTTATATATGGAAGCCATTAATCTCTGTGCATGTCTGTGTGCGCGCGTGGGCGGGTGTGTGTGTGCGTGTGCGTGTGTGTGTGTGTGTGTGTGTGTGTGAGGATCGGATCAGGATGCGGCCAGGGCTTTGATCAGGTACAGTTTGTCTCCCTGCTCACTGGTGAAGATGGGAGCCTTTTTGTAGTGTTCGACAAGCTCTTCCATAGAGTTGAATTTGCGCTGTCCGATGCAGTAAAGGCTCTCCTTCAGCTGCACTTTGAAATGCTTGTTCTTGCTCTGCGCTTTTAGGGAGATGGAGAAGTCATTTGGCTGAAAAAGTAGAAGAAAAACTCGGATTAGTGACCACAGACAACAGGAACGATTAGAAGGAAAAGGAGGAAAGGAAAAGTCCAGAATTTTTAAGAGAAGGTCTGTTTAAAGTTTAGCAGCAGATAATACATATTCAGATTGGCTGGTTCCGGAGACTGCAGCTAATGGCTGCACTGAAAGGGCCCAAAAACAAAGCGGACTTAAACTGTAAAGTACCTCTAATCTTAAAAATGTCGGGGGTTTATGTTAATGCGTAGCAATGAGTATATTTAAGCCATTGCTACGCATTCATTGGACGGTTTTTAATACTGATGATTATTTACACAAAAGACGGAGAAACGAGATCGTGCAACCCCAGTAATATTCCTGTGTGAAACGCAAACTGAGAACTGAGCATTAGAAAACATTCATAGTCAAAGTTATCAAACACAGAAGCGAAGATGGTTTGAAAAATAAAAAATATGTATATATAACTAGAATATTGTTAACTTGAACTGCTGTAAAAGGTTTGCTTTCAAGTATTTTTTTTACTGGTTAATGCTAGTCGGAATCTGTGCAAATAACACATGAAATACTGTTCTTACAAATCATAATGATCACAGTCTTAGAATGCTGAAAATCTGCTTCAGTCTTGGCTCTGCAGAGACTAGCACTTAGCGATAGTCTTCTGGGTACAACTTATTTGCATTTATACTAGACAAAGATGGCAAGAACTTTACAGCAGAAAAAAAAGAAGAGTAGAACCTATCACAAACATTTAGGGTAACAACACCTTCAAAACACCTAAAATAGTCACATGTATTTTTCAGGTGCCCTTAAACAGTTCTGGGAAAAAGATGTTAACAGAAACTATAAATAGGACCCAAGTCAGCTAACTGACTGGGTAAATAACAGATTTATTTTTGTATTCATTGTCTTGCTGAAAAAGTCCACCCTCATTTCTTGTTTAGGTTCTTATCAAGAATGCCTCTGGCACTGTTCTCCTTCCTTCCATCACTGAGATGAAGTCTGCCAGGACTGCATTATCAAAGACGGCCCAACATCATGTTTCCAACCATCTGATCGCAGTAAACTCCCAGCAGTGAACTGACTTGTCATAGTCTTAAACCAACTTCAAAGACATTGAAAATCTTTTTACTTCAACAGTGGAGTCTTGTGCAGTAGACATTTCTAAAATAAATTGTGGTTTTTATGAAAATTCAGGTCTTCTTTGAACCTCTCTGTAAGTGAACCGAAAATCAAATAATTCTTTTCACTCTGCTGGCAACCTTATTTGTGAGATTTTTGACATTGTCTTGGGAGAGGGCTGGGCTTTTATTCTTCTAACATGTCTCTTGTGTGTTTCGTTGGTAATGAGAAATCTTGCATCATCCCCTTATGTAACACACATCTGAATTTACTGACTAATTGGCGTTGATTTCTTTGTAGGTGTGGATTATTTGGATTGGTACTGATGTTAACATGACATTCTAACCTGATTACTCCCTTCAAGAGTTTGAGAAATGTTGGTGTGTTCAAAAATTAATCCTTTCTGCTGTGTCTACTAGAGGTAAGACAGTAGCTGCTTATAAACTTTTAACAGAACATAATTTCAAAAATTCTGAACAACTCCTTTAATGAACAGATCTTAGTGACTGACCGATGACTCGCTATCTCGGATGAGGAAGTCTCCCTCCGTGCCTCTTTGATTTAGCGCCACCTCTGCCTGGTGGCGCGTCACTTTTCCGTAGTACCACTCCTTCCCGGCAAAGCGTCCACTGCCTGAGGGCGAGATGTAGTCACAGTCAGGCGTTGGAGGCCCGGCTGGCCCTGCTGTGGATTTATGGGAGCTGGAGTCAAGAACAGTAACATAGTTCTTAGGCACCAGGCCTAACTGTCCGTCTGCTTTGCGGCACTTCCACCACTCTGGGTCGTTCTCTGGTTTCTCTATGACCTCCATCACCTCGCCCCGCTCAAAGTTCAGTTCCTCGTCGTTGCCAGTGCTGAAGGGGTAGAGCGCCTGAACCGTGTGCAACACTCTGTTTCCGTTCGTGCTGCTTCTTACCACGTCCACCAGCTTCTCAGTCAGTGATCCGGCAGCCGGATCTCCCAGGCCGCCCATGCCTCCTCCCCCCGCCGTCCCATCCATGTCCTCCGTCACGTAGTTGGACGGGAACCAGCCAGACCGTCCGTTGTAGCTGCCGCGCCACCAGCCGTCGCTGCACTTCTCCATCACCACCACCCGCGTGCCCTTCACCAAAGAGAGCTCGTCCTCGCGCTCCGCAGAGTAACTGAACTTGACGAAAGCGGGCACGTTGAGGTCGTACAGCCTTTCGCCGTTATCTGTGCTCAGATCCGTGTCGGCGTTGGAAGCGGTGTCTCTCATCCCTCCCTTCCTGCTTTTTACCTTCCCAATTCCTTGGAGACAAAAAAACAAAAAGATGATTAGCAGTGAGATCTACGCATGCAGATAAATTTGTTGGTGCCCCTTTTAATGGTGGTAAATCACCTATACCACCTATCCCACTTCAAGAAAAAAAATAAATTCATATTTTACAGTTCAGCCAGAATTTACAGATATAGCAGTTTCTTCATTCAAGTCAACAATCTCAGAAAATTAAACACATTTGGGGTCTTGAGATCATCTTCAGAAATCAAACCAAATACAACTAGTCCAGTAATTATTTTAATGTCAGAACAAATAAAAAACAGGGGAAAAAAGATATATTGGCTTTTGGCATTGTTATGCCCTGCTTAACATTAACTGACATCTAACATTTATATGCAATGACCAGTGTCATAGGAAAAGGCTTGTACACAGCAGGGGTGTGGCAACAGTAATTTGAAAATCCAATTGAAAATCCTGAAATCATATTAAATATCTGAATACAGTTGAATAATCAGAGTGAAATTATTCTACTGCATTAAAAAGAAAGCAAAACATTGAGGCTATTGACATTTTGTTAGCAGAGGTTTCAATAAATTTGCCCATACCTGTGTGCCAAAATAAACTTTTTTTCCCCCCTAACTTTCTAATGGTGTGGGACAAGTCTCAACAAGAAATGAAAAGTAAAACAAAAAGAGAATAAAGCAATAATTAGTATTACAGGCTTTCTAAATATCCTTTCCTTTTCACATCAGAGCCCAAACCCCCCACGCTCCAAATCTAAATACATTCTTGAGGATTAGGTGTAGGTGCTGAGGAAACAATAAAAATCTATGCTGGCATGGTGGAATAAAACTGAATGGGACGAAAACTTGTTTTGACATGGGCCTACAAATCCTGTAGAAACTGTTTTCTTTGTGACCCGTCACCTAATACTAAAATCAGACACCTCACCCCCACTCCAGTCGGCCTGCACTCACTGGAACAAAACAGTTCAGCCAGCTACAGCCTCATTGCTGCTAATCACATTGCAATAATCACCTTGGCCTGCACTGCATCCTGATTTGAAACTCTTCTACTTCCCTCCAACTCTATAGTGTTACTGTAGTTTCATTGCTGAAGAGCTGTGACCATTTTATAACGTTTAAACTCCAGCTCAGCCCAACCAGACACTGATATCACAGACGGTGACAGATTTAGGCTCATTTCTGATTACGTTTGCAAGGCTATTGCTTGCATAATCAAAAGACAGCTGGGTGAAATTACACAGTGGAGCAGGGTGGAGTCTCCGGGACTGCGCTGGGAGGACGGCGTGTGTCGTCTGTTATCCCAGCCGCTGGGGAAATGCGAGTGTCCTTTACCGCAGATGGATTGTTACTGAAAGGTGCCTCTGACTCAAGGAGAGCAGACAAATTTCACAGTAGGGCTCAGAGTCCAACGTCAAATTGCTTCCAGGTAGAGCCTGTTATTAGTCCCACCACTGTGCATAAGTACAGAGTGCAGACAGGGTGTTAAGAGCTGATGTCTGGAGGCGGAGGTTACGTGCTGCACACACGCCAGTTAGGCATCTTTGTACCAACTCAAACAAGACAAAAAGATATCGGACGACAGATCGGAAGCTTCCGTCACAAAAAGGAACATATCAGATAAATTCCTGACATGCACAATTTAAAAAGAGATACTGCAGTTGGAACCTTTATGGTTGGAAGTGACCTAATTTAGCCCAAATGAAGGTTAGAGGCCATCAACTACTGATAGAGACATCTTTAGCCTCCAAATGAGAACAGAGAGATAACAAAGTTTATATTTTATCTAAGGAAAGGCTTATCATTGGCCTTGTCACTGGTGTCCATTTACTGCTTTTGTCTGCTATGGTCCCTGAATGCTTTGCATTAAAAAGGCAGAGCCACAGCATTTGCATAGATGCTCAATCTGCAGCCAGGTAAGTAATGGGAAGTTCTGATTTGCCTGCACAGCTAACAGATACAGGGGCTGCTACTGAGAGCAATGCTTCTCCTAAAGCCTCATCTATCATGGTGTTCTGGAGTTATGCAGAAGAATTCACCCGTTGGCTGTGTGGGAGAGCTTCCTTTACAGTTTAGCAGAGATAATATCTTTTCACATCAAACGCACGAAATGGAAATGCTTTTCCAGAGAAGGGCACAGCTGCACTGAGCTCAGGTGGCGCTAACAGATACTGGCTAGTGCTTCCTTGATATTGAGCCAGGTTTGTGTGTTCAATTGAGTTTTGGACATTTGTGTACAAATCGCTGGAAATCTGCAACAGTAATGTCACAGAAGTAATGCAGGAAGGAATCTTGCAGAGCTTTCCAAAACCACGGACTGGAGGTAATTTGGTTGGAACTGGATTTTGTTTAGATGAATAAGAATAAAAGGAGGCTGAAACAATTGTGCACCACAAGTTTCTGATTATTTGTGAAACAGTCCAAGAACTGCATATTATTTTTCCTTGCACTTCACAATTATCCAGACTTTTTGTAGGTCCATCACAGAAAATCCTGGTAAAATCCAACTAAAGCACAGCAAAAATCCGGGTCCAACAATTGCAGATTTCTGGCTTTCTTTGAGTTCTGATCTCCAAGAAAGCTAAACTTATTTTACTGATTCATAATCAAACAGAAAATGAAGGACCTGCATGATTTTTTACCATGTTATCGTTATCAGATTTTTAGTAAACAAAAGCACTTCATAAGCAATACTTGATACTGTGAAGGTAGATGTGCTTGTAAACTCTCATTGGAGGAGGTTCTTTTTATTTTACATTTTGAGGTGCTTGTCACCATAATTCACATTATGGCAGGAATTGGGCAGAGAGAGAAAGGGAAAAGTTGGAGATATGCAGCAAAACTCCAGAAAGTTGGGAGTGGAACCCCAGATGGCTGAGTTAAGGACTAATAGCCGCCATGGGACCACTCTCCAGTGAAACCCTACAGAACCCAATTATGGTTTTGACGCAGTTAAAGAAAGGAGGCGGGTTTCAGTATATGAACTACTGGTCAAGAGAAGCATTGTTACAACTACAAACATCAATAAAGTAGAGATGAGATTAAATTACACTTCGGTAGACTGCATTTACTGTGATGAGGTGTCTTCAAAGTGTGCTTGGTTGCACTGAATCTTATTTAAGTGTTTTAGAGTGAAACAGGGCTGAATACAAACGGATGCCATATGTTTCAGATTATATGTAAAAAAATAAAAATGTAATTAAAAATGTTTAATAATCCTCAAATTCATATTTACATATTAGTATTTACTTGTCTATTACATCTTATCCCAATAAATACAGTGAAGATGGTGGTAGGAATTACCTGTACCGAGGCATATTGAGGATTTAAAAAGTTATGTTTTCATTTTTCCTTCTATACTGCTCCCAGTTAAAGATAAATACAAGTGTAGGGGATCTAAACGTTTCTTCTAGGTATATGAAAGTATAGTTAACAGTGCTGCTGATGCACGCTGCCGGTCAGCTGGATGAAAGGAGGCTATCACACTTAACTCTTGCTAGAAGGACAAATTCCACAATTTGTAAAGAAAAATCTTAAATCCATCACTCAGTGAGTTAACATTTTTTTAAACTACACTTGCTAAGCAACTACCTGCAGATGACAACTGTGATAAAGAGCCAGCCCATACCAAATCACAGAAAATAGAAAAGTTCAAAGGTCATGACAGTGTACACTATAGCTGGAGATGCCAAATTAAATTTCCCAATTTCCAGCTCAAGGGAAAAGTTTAGTGTAATAAAATGTTGCAAATATTTTAATTTCTTTTCCTACGTGGTGCCATGTAACAGTTCTTTCTCTGTATGTCACACAAAACATATACAAATATTGTATGTCACTGGGTTATTTAAAATATATAATCGTGATGACTGGAAAGTGCCATTTGAAAGAAGAAGCAGACACCGCTCAGAGATCTAAAAATAGCCCTCTCTCCATTTTGCCTCATTTTCTACACCTGACAATAATCCTAAACAAAGACAACCACTTGAACTTTGTGAGCACATACGGTGTGGGACGTTCAGCTTCCCCTGAAAGCCACAAACCTTGTTGCGGCTCTGCTGCAAGCTGGGAAAACCTTATGAGAGAAATTAAAAACACCGTGCACTGGAAACTTCTCTCGTACAACATCACATGCCTCTTATTTTTTTGTGCGCTTCCTGAGAGAGGGATGTGGGGGAAGGAAATTACACAGAATCAGATGGCTGTAAATCACTGCAAACAATGACAAAGAGCATAACATGCACATGTTGGGTTCCTTCAAAATAAAATAAAATTAAAAAAAAGAAAGAAAGAAAAAAGAAAAAACAGAAGTTTGTTTACAGATGAAACGCAACAACACAAAGAGAAGAAAGTGCCGGGAAGTCTGTCCAGCTACCGGTGACATACAGGAATGAGGTTTTTTTCTTCTGTCCAAACTCTGGCCTGCCTACGCTAGTTGGCTGTCCATTGTCTGCCAGGGCCCTTTCGACCTCCCGGCTTCCCTCCATTCCAGGGCTCTTCCTCTGTGGACGACAACACCCCGCGTCAGCCTGTCTGACAGGCCTTTAACATCCCTTTGCTTTGACACAGACACTTTTTCCAGCCAGTCAGGTTAAAGCAAACCGTCCTGCTACTTCTTCTGTGGCAAGTTGCCGTCACATCCTACTTCACAATTCTAGTGAAGTTGCTTAAAATTACTGTGTAGCAATGTCTGTCATCTGATTGCAGACACTCAGGAGGAGCTTTGCAAGTTCATGACAACAATATGTCTTCGGACATGTAGTGGAAAACAGCAGTCCTCAGCCATATGGTTTACTCAGAGACGTACGCATTAAGTGTAATGACAACATGTTGAGCCAGAAGCTGTGTGAGTCAATCAAAAGGAGAGGGACAGCGCACACATGAGTGAGTCGGCGTATTTGCGGTTGGGGCTGCCTTTTAGAGGCCATGGCTTCAATCAGGTCTGCCAACATGGCTGACGGATACACAGGAAACGTGCAGAGCTCTTTCAAGTTTCAACTTCAAATGCAGGCAGCCATCGATCTCTGTGATGGGGCAGAGTTCAAGGAGAGGTGCTGCGGAGCAAAGCTGCTGTCAGACGCTACAGTGTGTTTGAGGTTGCGATCTGTCAGGTTGTATCAAATCAACCAGTTAGAAAACTACTTTCCGTACTCCACCTGATGGTAATCCATGCTCACCTTCATCATTACAACAGCGCTGGAATCATGAGCGCAAATTAAAGGATGGAGACATAATTTTTAAGTCTGTTTTCATCCCATTATCTTTCAGTTAACCAGAAAGACATGAATAAAGTAGGGCTGATCAATTTCAGCAAAACATCCATTTGCATCTATTATAATGAATCTTGTGACAGTAAATAACCCACATTTCTCCCATCTTCTACAGTCATCAAGATGTCTTTACTAACAGTGTACCTAAGCAACTCAATCACTCAAACCTTTACCCACAGTGTATGGATTGACTTTGGAGAGAAAGTTAATTCAACTTGCCAAACAACATTATTGGCATTATTGTCAATATACATACATGGATTCACTAATAAATGTTTAGGATTCTGTGTTGGTTCTACCCAAACCAGATGATAGTAGTAGATTTTAAGACACTTTAAGGGCTTAGTTCAATTCAGTCGAGTTATTATTTGTAATAGTTCCACTACCTGCAGTAGAAAGATTAAAACATTTTGGATATTAAATAACCATGTAATGTCAGTCAGATGTAAACCACCTGTTTTAATTCCCTTTAGTAGTTTGAAAATGACTCAAAATGAAAGCTATTATTAGCGAGTATTAACAGTCTGTTAGTGTTTTGTTTAGTTGAAAGTCCATGTTTCTAAGATATGCATATCTATGACTAACTTGTCCATCTCCCGCAATGGTGTTCTCAATTTCCCAACAAGCTCTTAACCATACAACATCTTTCTGTGAAGTTACCCAATAGATTCACAGGAAATCTGAACTAACCTTTGAAAATATCTTCATCATCCTTCAGTGTATAGCAAAAATAAAATCCTGTTGAATTGAGACTGCTCTCTTTCTCTCAGAGTAATGTTTACAGTTTGAAGGCTAGAAAAATATTTAACATTCAAAACTGATCTGCGTTTCTCCAATTTGTATTGGAGAAACACAATACAAAGAAACACATTTTAAATAAATCTAGTTGTGGTGTCATTTAAGCAAAAACGATATTAACATTTAAATGCCGTAAGATGTGCTCAGGATTTGAACTAATACTCAAATGAGTTATTATGTTTAAATTCCTGCAATGACTGCAATGTAACTGATTTCATAACACAGGAAACAAGAAAAACAACAGCTTAAGATTCAATGAAACAAATCTACATTTTGGACGATTGTCCTAATAAAAACACGTATTTCAGATGTGATACATGACTATTACATTATAGCCAATCAGAAAGTCAGCAATCTCTAATATGCTTACTGTTCTGGCTTTGTGAAGACCACTACTCACTTCATCTGATGTAAAGAGAAAACAGGAAAAGCAATGCGTGGTGATACAGCTTTACAGCAGAAAAAACATCTTGGGCATGAATGACTTGGACTATTCACACTAATCTTGGCCTAGCTATGATAAGAAGTTTTTTCCTTTCTTTGGTCTCTTAAGTCAGGAAACAGGAGTGAGCAATGTGGAGGAAAATAAGCGGGAATTGAAGAGCGAGCCATCCAACAGACAATCCCAAACGACATGATTCAATTTCCCTCCGACTTCTCACTTCCTCTTTGGCTCGCACTGAGCTAAGAGAGAAATGTGGCTCAAATTAGAGTTTCCGCTTGCTGGGGAGGCTGAGAAACAGGAAAAAGGAGGGAGGGGAGCCAGAAAGAAACAGGAGGGAGAGAGAGAGAAAAAGTAGCAGCTTACAGAGTTTACACAAGCAAAATGCCTGTTAGCTCATCTCTATCTTCTTCACCTCCCGCTAGAGAACAAGCAGAGCAGTCAATGAGATTCCTGCAGACAGAGCCAGGATATATCAAGGTGAGATTACGGCCCTGTTAATTTTTTTTTTTTTAAGTGTCAGTGTGGCTGTAAACCATTGACATTCCTCTGATAACCATGAGAGGTGCATAAGATGGGAACCCAAGTCCCATCAATCATCAAGGACTCCCTTCCTCCTCTTTGCACAATGACTACAGTGTTCTACATGAGAACCCTTCAACTGTAGCTCATGATCGGCGGCAGGGGGACCCTCCCAGAACCAGGGAGCTCGCCCTAAGGGAAACATAAAAGAATACAGCCATCTGCAATGTCGTGAGATACTCCTGAACCGGCTCGAGAGAATGACAGTGTAATCCACTAAGATGTAGCCCACCTCAATGAGGTAAACGTTGGAAGAAAACAATGAAGCAAGATTCTAGCCTGTGTGTGAGTTTTGTGCCTGCGTGAATTCAAAGAAAGAAGGATTGCCGGGGCAATTACAGGCTTGGGCTCAGCAGCAGGCTTTTCAAAAGCATATCCACCCAGTGTCTGCAGCCGCTCACACACACTGGGACAGCCTCTCTTTGTCAGACCAAATGGGTTCACACTAAAATCTGTTGCTGCCCGCTCTGATCCTGACACTTTCATTCGGTTAGCTTGAAACAGACATTCGGACAAAGCAAAAATCTGATACATTAAGTTTAAAAAACAGCAAAAAAAGACCTGCATCTTTTTCCTGAGTTGTTCAAAGAAACCAAACTGCTCAGGGAAGTTCAGAGGGATAAATAAATAAAAATCAGATAAGTGGAAACAAAACAAGTCAAAACAACTTTATGGAGTAACTAAGGGCTAGAAAAGTTTAAAACTCACGAAAGAAATGTTTGAATAGGTTAGCCATGTCCATTTTGGGCTCGCTCGCTGTCTCGTTCGCAGTCCCTGTTCTCTTCCCACTGCAGCTGTGGAGTTATTCCATGTGAACACCCTGAGAGCTGGGCGGACTGTAGAGAAGGGCAGCCCACTTGCAGGCCATGTGATCAGGGGTTAGCCAATGAGGGCACAGGTTAGAGAGGCCTCCAGTTCAGCTCTGGAAGACAGACTGCAAGAGGCCTCAAGAAGTAGGAGAGAATGGGGAGTAGGAAAGGGTGGGGGTGAAGCTTAGACACAGAGCACAAGAGCTCCATGCTACACAAAAAGTCTAGAAGGCGATTTTCTAAACATATATACAGCAGATTTAAATGAAAAGGATTTTGAAAAATAAAATAAAATAAAATAAGAGGAATCTCTGGGGAAGCAGCAGAGTGACTCAGTGAAGTCTCACATGACAACAGCTGTTTGAGAAACACTCATAAGTTTACAACAAACTCAGGGAACAGAAGCCGTTAATCACAGAAACACTCCCAAACAGTAAGAGAGCCGTCTCTAGACACATCATGCCCTCTTAAGCGATGACACAACTTCACACCCAGCAACAAAAAGATCAACTTTTCCTCCCACACAACATATCAGAGTGTGAGCCCGGAGTTGCTCCTCTTACTTGCCAATGTGTGACCCAACCACCCACAGCACAGATTAGGAAAGAGGCATAGTTAATCAGAGATTACACAATGCCTGGTATTTTTTCCTTTTTCTTTCTGTATTACAAAAACTGTAGATCAACAAAGTGGTTTATTATTTAAAGTGGAGAAAAAAGATAGAACCAAAAATCTGAAAATGTGGAGTGCATTTCAGACATCTTTTTAAAGTTTGATACCAATAATCTGAAAAGGTGCAGCAGCAAATCGAGCCTGAAGGGACAACCGTAGGGTAACATGACCATCATTGTTTCCAAATGTTTTGTGCTTGCGTTTACACGGACATGATCTGCATTGCATCTATAGAAAGTTTAATTGTGGAGCCAGTTGTCAAACCTTTTTGATTTTGTCAACATCAACAAAAAGATAAATGAATAAATAAACATTTATGTTTTAACTGTTCTTGCATTGCCTTGTAAATGGGGCCTTAGTCATGCAATCCAAAAGTCTGGGGTTAATAGAATGACAGCAAAGCGAAATTAATGAGAAATTCTGGTGTTGCTGTTGACAGTTTACCAGGGTTTGAGATATTTCGCAAAGAAGAATGGGCAAAACTTTCAGTCTCTAGATGTGCAAAGCAGGTAGAGAAATACCACAACACCCAGACAGTTGTAATTGTGGTGGACAATGGCTCCACAAAACAATTGACTCCGGGATGAACGTACAATCAGACTTATGAACTAATGGGACAATAATGTGCTGCTCCATTAGATACAATCTCAATGAAATACTTTGACGGTTATGGTTGTACGGGGTGAGAAAACTTTTTAGAAAACAAAACAAAAGCCCTTCTAGGATTATGCTGGTGTTTTAACAAGATTGCTGCAACTTAGTTTTTTATTTTGAGTGTATGGTAAGTTAGACATGACTTGTGTTTGTCCAGCCAGGCAGCTGTTCTTAAAAATGTAAAGATCGAATATGGTGACAGCTGGGATGTTGTTAAGAGGCCATGAGCTTTTGTTTATGGCAACATAACCTCCTACACACACACACACACCAACACCGCAGAGGAAAAAAATCATGTCATACAAATCTAGATACCTCTGAGTAACACATGCAGGACAGACTTCGCAGAAAATCTTTGCTCAAGTCATTGAGTTGAATTATTTAAAAACATTTCAATTCCTCTTTCAGCCACACTTTTCAAAAATATTGTCACACTCTACCCAAAACTGCTGTGCACACACGCTGACACAAACACAAGAAAAAACGGGAAGTTGCAGTCCAACAGATAAGTGTTTTGCAAACACTGGTGAATGTGTGATAATTGTGAAATTATGACACATGACAAGGAGCACTCAAAACCACAGTTTTTTTTTTTTCATTTTTAATATTTTCACCATTTGTTCATGTAAAAAACTAATTTGGAACTACAGTATGACCGTTTGCATCGACTGGCAGCTTCTTCGGTACACATCATCTTCATGCCACATCAACAAGTAACGGACTTATAGGCAACTTTGTTGTCGGCTTACAAGTTTAAAAAAAATGGTCTTTTTTTAATAGTCAATTTAAAAAATACAGATAAAGCATCACTGCAGAGTTGGTAGTGTGTAAAGAATCACCAATCAAAATTACATTCTACAATAATACATGAGAAATAATGATATTTTCCAGATCTAATACCAGGACTGACAATGATTCAACATAGATGGCAGAGAAGAAGAACTCAGTTAAGACAAACAATAACTTTCTCATTCATGCTTAGCTTCAGCTTATAAATATTCTCTACTATTAAATCAAACAGCACACTTCTGAGTTTAGTTTTGTAACCTTGTAAAATAAAATGGCTGAGAATTTATGTTTTGTGTCAATAAATGTGCAGGTAAAAATAAAATCCATGCTATACTAATGTTATGCTTGTAAATCAGAATGTAGTTGTAAATAAATTGTCACCTTGTAAACCAAATAGACAATTTCATCTCTGTGGATTCATAAACAAAGATTTGTGTTGGTAAAGAATAACAACATCTACACATGCACAAAGCAGACATTCTCAGTCATTTTTTTTTTTTTTACAAGGTTACAAAACTCAACTCACAACTATGCAGTTTGATTTACAAGTACAAAATATTTATGATTGAAATTTATGCCCATACTGGTCTTACATGGTTTGCAGCAGCTGGCAATAGATACAAATTTATATTTAAAGGAATCAAAACAGTCATGATAGAAAGTCTAGGAACCAAAACTAATTTATACTTGTTACAAAGCCAGAAAGATAAAAAATATCTATAACTCCCTTACCTGAGTAAAAGCTTCAAAGTTGCACTTAAAGTCAGGCAAGACGATCAAAAGTGGAAGTCCAATTCTAGGTGCATGCAAGCAATAACCTGAGAATAACATGTCTGCACTCTGAACAAACACTCTGGTGAATAACGTGCAACAGGTTATATGTCACAGTTGTGGTCAAAACCAATATGAAAGTTGGCCTAGATAATGCTTTTGAAGCAACGCTGTTTCAGTTAATAATTAAAAGAAAATCTACATGTGAGAGAGGAACCCCATCAAGATGCTGAAGATATGTAAATATTTACAAAAGTATTATCTATGCAGCTTAACTGGAATATTATGAACTAGTCGAAAAAATAAATAAGCTTATATGGAATTCAAACCAGCATCCTTTCTCATGATTACTGAGAACCAACCTACTGTAGAAATAAACAAAAGCAAAACCAAAGGAACAAAAAGTAAATTCTCTTACCGAGTGTGTCTTTGAGATTCTTGACAATCGAAGCTTTTCTAGCGCTGTTTTTCCTCTCCACATAGTTGGACGGGACAAAGCCAGTTTTGTTGGTGGCGTTCCGAACCCTCCACCAGGACTTGGAGTCGTCCAGCAGCCAGAGGCGCTCGTTCTTCTTGATGTCCAGCTCCTGGTCCTGCTGGGCCATGTAGTCGAACTTGGCGATGACAATCACCTCTTCAGTCATCTTGACCTAGGGAGACCGATGCCTCACAAAACTGTTTAGAAAAAAAACATAGTCGACATAGTTTCCTTTAAACTTTTAAGTGTTTAGATTCACATCAAAGATAGAGCCCAGATAGGTATAGTCCTGGTAGGAAAACCGAAAAACAGCTATTTCCATAACAACAACAATGTTTTATCGAAGAATGTGTAGGACTACAGATGCTCTATTAGAAATGACAAAACTCAACAGAATAGCAAAGTTTCTCATTTATTTCACCAAAACATTTTCTGCTGATCTTAACAATAGCATCCACAAATATATTACAGTTACAATAGACATGAATGCATTGCATCTATTCAACTACCTAATATTTATTTACATCCAAACAGCTCTTTGCTGTATTGATCTTGCACACACTGACTTTGCAATGTCAGAAATCATTGATACATTATGCAGCCTTATTGCAAACTAAATGAACTCCCTGTACATGTTTTTGGTGTCAGTTGCAGATCCAGCTGGCTGTACAGAAGGACTGCAGAATAACTAAGAAATCCATTAATGTTTGAAAATCCTTGTATGAACTATCAAAACTGCAAAACACTGCTCGGACTAATATTAGCTTTCCAAGAACTTTACATT
Source organism: Xiphophorus maculatus (assembly GCF_002775205.1). Taxonomy (NCBI): domain Eukaryota; kingdom Metazoa; phylum Chordata; class Actinopteri; order Cyprinodontiformes; family Poeciliidae; genus Xiphophorus; species Xiphophorus maculatus. The sequence continues at coordinate 9,876,268 of NC_036463.1, forward strand.
CATGCTCTCTATGCAAGCAACATTTTTGTGACGGTTGTTGCTTAATGCAGCACAGAAATGTTTTAGAAAGTAAAGAGGTGGTAAAGTTATTAAGATTATGCATGTTTGCAATGAACTGAAAGCACAATGTCATTAACTAATATTTTATTATTACTTTTGGCAAGTCATGTCATTACCACAACATTCATCCATCATATTGCCATGTCATGTAACTCTACCGTGAAGTTGCATTTTGGGTGGCCACTTTAAAAAATAAATCTGTATGTTATGAGTTTGGCTGCCCAAACCTTTATGCAGTGAACATAATGTTGCTGATCAGACAGATCTGGATTTTCCCAACAATCTGTTTGTACCCTTAATGATCTGAATGCTGAAACACAGACTGCTGCAGCTTCCAGTCTATCATATGATCTCTTCTGCTGTGTTCTGATATCCTCAGCTGTTCTCAGAGAGCAACGCTGAGAGTAGTTGAAACACCAGTCACTAAAAATTATGACATTCAAAGGACAGTATTACATTTCTAGGGCAGAAAAAATATTTTTTTCTGAAGTTTTGCATGGAAATGACAAACTGAAACTACAATGTTATATTTTAGGAACCAAGCTAATACAGTAAATTAGCTTTGCCATAAGTATTAAAACATCTGCAGCAGAAATTTCTTTGGAAAGGAAGCTATACACCTTAAAACCTAAACATTGTTAACACTATAGATAACTTTCTTAACCAAGTCAACCCTCTGTTGGAGCTGAGGAGACAAACTTAATGGAAAACTACAGACAGGAAAACATCTCTGTTGCTCTAAACTTTAAGAAAAATTAAGGAAACAGCAGGATCCTGATCATAATAGGTAAATAAGTTGTTGAAAATCCTAATCATCATCATCATGACATGACACTGGTGAGATCTATGTTAATTTTTTTTTGCATGGCACTGTCTTCAGAGAATTGACCTAGAACTAGGTCAAAATCCAGACTTTTCCAAACTGTTTAGGAACAGTGGTTAAACTTCTCTGATCTGTATCCGAGATTTTAAATCTTGATCAAAATATCCATAATTGATAAGTGTTACGACAAACGAAAAGGAGTACATTTGGAGACTGAAGCTGGACAGCCATACCTGTTCTGCATCAAAGCTGAGAACAAGCCGTTCTGATACTTCTGCTGACCTAGAACAAGAACAGAAACGATACAAGGAAGTTACAAATTAACTCCTCAAACTCTTTTGTTTGAAATACATAATTATGTGCTACAGTCTTATACAAGCAGGCTTCAGATGACATAATAACACCCCTTGCAGAAAACCTATGCCAAAAAGGTGTGAGCCAGGGTTATCCAAATATACCACAACAACCGGGCAGAAATTCCAGCACCCATTTCCACAGTTTAGTCTTGTCGAGCAGAATTTCCCTCCACCAATTGTAGTATTGAAATAACAGACAAATTGCTTTGATACTCAGTCTTTAAAGCCAAGAGCTGTCAGAGAGTCTTCAGAATTACACAGGGGACGATTTCCTTTGATGAGCTGACAAAAAGTTGCCTTTCTTTGCCTGCCGTCAACTTACGCCAACAGGATGGTAAAGATTACTGTAATGGTGCAACTGGAATCTCTTTCTGAGCCGTGATGATAAAGAGAATTGTTTTAAATTTAGATCTGGCCTAGATTGGTTCACATATGCAAACCGCAATGCCAGTGTGAGCTAAATTATTAAATACACAGGGCTCTATTATCCACAGTGCTCCTTAGCTTCCCTCAACACATCTAAAATTATGATTGTGAAGGACTGAGAACCACTGTGAAAGTTTGTTCACGTTGAACAATGCGCACATTCACAACAACCAGTCTTATGACCTGAACAGCCACAAGCAGAGATAAGCTATGCTTAGTTTAACATTGCAGATCCTTGGGTCAGCTATGGTGGGGAGCAAGGCCTGACTGAAGTGGCTGCTCTGATGTCACGGGAGTGGATGAAGTTTCACCTCTCCCCCACCCCAACTGACTACAGGGAACAGACACTGACTTTATTGAATGAGAGAGGCTCTTAAATTTATTTGAAGCAGCAGTGCTGTCTAGGTTTCAGCCACAGCTGGCCTTGAGATGGGCGTATAACCTGATCTTTGGGCAAACAAGAGTGCAGGGAGCGAAGCAGACTTTCAGCATGGTTAACCAAGACATGAATAAGATGTCGATCGGATTTAAATCAGCTGGTACCGACAGAAAATAAATAATAAACAATCAGGGGGAGATGGGTTACTTAATGTACCAAAGAGCAATTGGGTGTACACTGTGGTTAAATCTTAAGGCATGTTATTGCCTGCTTCTTTTCCATTAATTGCATTAGTGAACACTGCGAGAAATGCAAGGGAGCGGCACACAAAAACAAAGAGCTGATTTACTTTCCTAGAGTGCCTCATTCACTCAGACAAAAGGCAACAATCTCTCCACTCCCTGGGCTGGACGAAGTAGCTGTGTGTGCGCTCCATCTGCCTTCACAATAACCCTCCGTTACTTTAATATCTCCACTTCATGCTTTTTTTTTTTTAAACCATATAATGCTAGAACCATCAGTACTCCGTTTCTTGCCTATCTCACATTTCAGGTTGAATCTTGCATCTATTCTTTAATCATTCATCTAAAAGGCCGAGTGTAAAAGTTCATGTTAATTCTTCAGTGACTTTTAGAGTAGATCAGAAACGGTGGGTGACAGATGCTCTGAGATAATCACACAGCTGCAGACTGAGCAGAGACCAGTCGCCACGCAGAAGCACTAAACACCAGGTCAGACAGGTCAAACTGCTCATATGGTGGCACTACGGATATTCATTTACACTGATCCCAACCAGCAGCATATGTATCTTCTCATTCAGAGTGTGGTAGCACTGAATTGGTGCTTAATTCCCTTTGTTCTCTAGATTTAACTAAAGACTTTCTCTGTGAGACGCGCCATAAAATTGGTTTGTGATCGGAGGTGGCCAATTTTCAGCAGAAAAAAAATCGTTCTCATTGCTGAATGAATGAAACCTAGGCACTACCAGTACATGTAAATGATAAAACTCATCGGTGTAGAAGTTTTTATGTATTTCTATTAGTAAGATGTTTTAACAAAGTAAAGGATAAAAGATTGAAGAAGTACTGTACTTCAAAGGAAACCATTTTCCCCAACACGTCACAACACGTCAAGACATGTCTGCCGTGCATTTAGGCTGCTACTTTAAGAGACAGCAAGATGTTAGCAGATAGCAGAGACTGAATGTGTGATATCAAAGTTGCTCTATTTTAACCTTTGAATTTTAACTTTGGCCGTCAACTTGGGATAACTCCTGGTATGAAAGTATGCCAAGTTATCATTCCATAACCAGTAAGAGTTTCACTCAAATGACTGATGAGATGCCAGAGAAACTGTTGGAGTGACAGGATTTTTCTCCAGCTCTATAGAGTATTAAGAAAGCACCGCAGTCTTTCTCCCAGCGGTTGCTGCACACTGCTGGCCAACTGGCTGATAGAAGTCGCCAATACTTTTTCCACCTGACTTACAAAACTAGACAAATCAAGTCTTCAAAAATAGAATTATTCATGATATGGAAACTAAAGGAATTTCGCCCACATCTCAAATTATTTTAACATTGTTTCAAGCAACATTTGCTAAGCAGATAACTACAGGCTGGATACTGTGGCAGAAAAACTGACCAACTTTCAAGGTAAAATCAGCTTGTAATACTCCCAGATTTCCTTTATAAACAGAGCTGTTACCTTGAAGAAATACTTTCTGTACACAGTTTTGTCTCTGTGCATGCCTGGGTTATTCAGGTTCCTCCCACTAGCCAAAAACATGCCAGTAAAATGACCTCTCTACATTGCTCTGACCTATCCAGCAATTGCAGGAGTTAGCTTACTCTTTAGTAACTTTGTTAGCCATCATTTTCAATTCTGTCCTTCAAAACAAATTTTTTTTTATTTATATATTTTTTTCCATTAGAGGATAATTCGGTTCTTAATTTGTGACATGCAAAAAATGTTGTAATGATTCTATTGCAAAAGAGCTACTATCTGTCTTCTTCAGAGGTTTCTTCTGTACCGCTGTAACACAGACAGCTACTGGAGATCCTTCCTGCTCACAGCCAATAGCATCTACAACTCTTTGAAAACACTCAGTACCGGTTACAACATTAAAATTTCCTGTAGGATTAATAAACAACTTTGGAATTAAACTATTTGATGATGTGTTGAAGTAAGAAGGATTACAGAGGGGGGAAAAAAACTGGGTCAAAAAATAACATATCTGACGTTTTTTGCATTTGTATTCAAATTAAATTGGGAGCTGAAATGTAAGCAACAACTTCAGCAAGCCTTTTGTCTTCTTGGTGCTAACCATTAAAATTGAACAACAGTTCTCTGGGGTAAAATGTAACCAAAGGTCATCTCTGGTCATCTGATAGGAAAAAATTAAAGATCAGAGCAGTTCGGTTTTAATTTAAATCATTATGCAGGGCATTAAATTGGGCATGGGATGAGCTCTCAATGTGTTGCTTAAGACTTTATATTCATGAACTATTCTAGAAACAAAAACAAATGTAAAAATATTTTTTTTGTTACATTAGTAACAAAAAACATTTGTTACATTAGTTTTAGTTTTTTTTCCCCTTTACACATGTAGACCAGAATAGAATGTATGGGTAACCATTTTCTATATTTTGACTATAAGGGGTTAAATGTCCAGTCAGTGAATGACATAGAACATAATTACAGATCAATTGAGCCTGTCTCTACAATGCAAATGGACACAGTTTTGTAAACTTTGAGGAAACAAACCATGTTTTATCTGGGGAATGAGCCAAACCAAGGATTAATAAGTGATCCTCTCATGTTCACCCTTCAAGCACTACTGATAAAAGTATTATAAAATATTGTATTTATAATACAAAGTATTATACTTTCTATTTATAATACTAATAAACAAAGTATTTATTGGTACCAAATAAATACTGGTCCCTGTGTTTTAGCCACATCTTTGTGAAGATGTTATCATAAAAAAATATTTACAATGAAATCTAGAAAGTATATTTGACTTTAAAAACCACAAATACTTTTTGTCAGTGGTGAAAAAGCAGATGCAGGGTGCAACCTTGTGAATTCTCTTCTTATGGTGAAACACCAGTGACATAAATTCACCACATCCTGTACGCTACAGCTGCTGCGAAAACCTCTGCTGTGTGTCTCGGGAGATGGAGGAGAAAGGAACCCCCGACAACAGATCCAGTCAAAGAGCACACCTAGTGGTCAGTTTCAGCCACAATCCTGTTGGTACACATAGAAGAATTGTCAAACTGGCTTTAGACAGTTTTAGGAAAAGTCCATTTGCATCAGATATTTAAAGTTTAGTAGCCAGGCAGGGGAGAATGAATATGTGTCCTAGTTTTCCTCACACTGGGAGCAAACTGCTGCTGCTCAGGAGGATTGCTGCGGCACTGACACAGCAACGGCATGAGCTCACAGAAGCAGACAGGGTAACCTAATCCCTGTGACAGCCCGCTAAAAATCACAGAGCTCTGCTGCCTTCAGGAATGTGCTCTATGTGTTCACTGCTAACTCAGCCCCCTCTGGCGCTGCAGCTCTTCCTCTAGCACGCAAAAAAAGTTGCATTTTAGCCACAGGGACCAGCCTGTTTCACAAAGCGACAGGCAGAGGACAGCAATGGACCAATAAACACAAGCTTGGGTTCGCTTTTTTTTTTTCCACCCTGAAGTGCATCAGCGAAAGCTCATGAGACTGAAGCTCATCCCGGCTGTCCTGGGTTCTCTCAAAACAAAACAGCGGCACCGCAGCAAAGGGTCATGGGAGACTTGGCAGGCCAGCTGTGAGACAGGAAGTGTGGACACAAGAGTGACCGGATGATGGGAAAGTGATGCTATCTGACAGAGCGTGGACTTGACCCCTGGGCTGAGAGTAGTAAAGATAGCTTATCTTTGAATCAATGTGCGTAATATAACTTGTTAAGGAGATGAAAGTGTTAACTTAAACACCAGTGATACTGAGAGAAGGAATTCCTCATTGGAAAACTGTCCTGATTTGGGATCACACTGAAATTTAATAAGACGGAACTGATAGCCTTACCGCCGTGATTGTTTGAAAGAAGTCGGTTATTCACCCCAGGGGATCCCCCTTAGCAGTAGGAAATATCCTAAAATAGATTGTGGCTTGTGTCCTTTGGGAATAGACAGATCTGCTCTCACAGCAATAACCAACAGCAAAAGTTTTTAGTTTTCTGTCGGAACCACTTCACATCAAAGGGCCCATTCTTTTCTCCAAACAGAACTGTGTATAATGTCATAGATAAGCCACTGTTTGGAGACTGTTGCCTGGCAATTCCCCCCAAAAAACTGTTCAGGCTGGAAGCACTGGAGTACTAACACAATAATTAAGACAGAAACTGGGTTTGTTGGAATTAAGAAAACCACATTTTAAAAACTGCAGCTTGCTGAGCAACATCTAATTAGAGAAAACTTACTGCTAACATCTAGAATGCCTGGCTTAAAGCCTTAAATTTTAGCAACTCAGAAAGCAATTCAGACTGTAGAAACATTATTGATGGACACCCAGTAGAGTTAAATGGCTGATAAACCACCCTGGCAGGCCAAACATAATGAGCTAATGCAAAAAGCCTTTTCAATGTTTTTTTAAAGGACTTTGGATTGAGCCAAACATCTCTAGTTTAAAATCTAAATACGTAGATATACTCAGACTTGATTTGAACCTATTTTGACAATAAATTGAGATTTGCTTTTTATGACTATTATTTTTTGCATTAGAGACACCTAAGATGAGCTCTGACTTACTTAGAAGTTACTTAGTTACACTGACAAATTGTCTAAATGTTCAATCAATGTTGTAACTTGCAAGCTGAATGCATCACTACTATTGATGCCCAAAACAAGAATGCAGAAAATCTTGATTCCTGACTAAAATGAACTCCCGGTTTCTGTTGTTATATTTTATGTCACAAAGTTATATATTTAACGCAGCTAATTTATTAATAATAATAATAATAATAATAATAATAGAGAGCACAACTTATATTTACATGAATAGAATCCAAATCTAGGCAGGTCACATCATTTACTTGGCTAACAAATCTGATTTTTATCAAAATGTTTTTAATCCTTTACGGTTAAAGAGAAACTTCATTGGGTGGCTCACAGTCAGTCTGTGTCATGTGAGCGATTGGTTTCCAACCCTGTGTTGGAGAAACACCTTAGGATTGGTCAGCAAAAATTGAAGTGAAGACAAATTTCAAGCACGTGTATGGTATTGATTTTGTTCATTATGTAATTTTGATAAAAATGCACAAAAAAAGACATTTATATCCACGGTTTTTAATCATTTATATCCACGGTTTTTAAAAATATTTTAACATTTTTTTAAATACTCCAAGAAGTTCAAACTCTGAATTAGATCCAGAGCAGACATAATTCAAGGACTTCCTTTTAACCAAGATGCTGTATTTGAAATAGCTAATAGAATGTAAATAACAGATACATCTCTAAAGGTGCAGAGATTGTAGCTGGAAGGAAGTTGAAAGATCTATTTCTTTATTTTAATTTTAATTTTTACCCCTCCAGGGGGTCTTTTGTGGGCTCTAGTGTCCCTTATATGAAAGTAGGCTGACAGGAAGGGGGAAAGACATGCGGCAAACGTCGCTGGGTCCGGGAGTCGAACCCGCGATGGCCGCGTCGAGGACTCAGGGCCTCCAAACATGGGTCGTGCTATCCCCTACGGCACCCCCGAAAGATCTATTTCAAATATGTTTTATGTAATATGCATTAGTGTTCAGAAGATGCTCACAGTCAACCTCTAAACATATTTTAATGTAAGCCCTTCGTTATTAGAAAATACATGTTGCTTAATGTCAGGAATAACCGATCATGAGACACTGGAGAAAGATTAGGTCACACAACCACTTCATAGTGCTTTCACTTCTCCGTTTCACTTTATGCTTCATTCCGGCTTCAAATTCCCCAGTCTGGTTGTTACGGTCTGGCCAACAGAGACACCGTCACAGGTGAAGTAACATTTCTTTTTAAATGGAAAACTGACAAAAGAGATGATCAGGTGATGCAATGATGGTTTATCTGAAGGTAACCCAGGAAGGTTTTAAGTGGTTTACTCTTTCTGTATAAGGAATTGCAATTCCATTAGTTAAACTAAAAATTAAAAAAATGCATGAGTTTTAACTTGAATCTAAAACTCATGAATGCTATTGAAACTTGCTATTAATTCATGAACTAAGAAGTGATTGCTCTGCCATACTTTAGTTGCTATACTTTTTTAATGATGGTTTTCCATGTAAATAGGTTGATGGTTTCATTGATGTTTAAGCTATGACAATTGCAGTTTATAGGCTTGATTATGAGGCATTATATTTTAATTACAGATTTAACTATAAATAGATGCAGCAAATCACTACCTAGAAATCTAATCATCCAGTTTTCTTGTGAAAACAAAAGATGAGTCCTATTTAATTCTTTACAAGTCAACACCAAATTTCCAACATGTCTGGTGGGAGCTAAATCCTGATCAAAGCATTCAACATACAGATGCACACTTCTGATCAGAGCCATCAGATTAAACAGAGAGCAAAACCAGGATAAAGCTGATGTGATATCCAAAGTACAAAAGTAGAGCTATAAATAAAGCCAATTTTTTCCCCCAAAGATAAATGAAGCACTCTAAATGACCTCTTATAAAGGTTAAAGTGGATCACATTGTAAGAAAATATTCACTATTTTAGGAGTAGAAATCAGCTAAGCAGAGTGAGAAAAAAAAGTGACAATATCATTCAAAGGGTCTCTTCTTGTGGGTGCACACACTGAAAAAAAAATACTTAGATGAACCAAATCGGTGATCTATATCAGCACTACACAGCCAGAACAAAGCCAGCTTATCATTTACTCATGCTGTTTCTAAGCAGCCTTTTACTTTTCAAGATAAACTATAGTAGCACAGCAGAACAGTTTCCAAGAACCCTAAATATGAGCCAGACTTTCACATAGTCACACAGAAAACACAGAAAAAATAGAAACTTACAGATGGCTCCAACAATTCTGTTGCCAAAATGAATCACTGGAAGAGGTCATCTGTATGGAAAACTGATCTAAACAACAGATTTTCCCTGAAGATGCTCTCTAAAGTCAAAACAATCTATTATTTAACTGTATTGTTACTAAACTAGCTTAAATGCCTTTCAGACTAGAATATTAACACTATAGACCTCTGCCAAAGAAATCTCAGCTCTGCACAAATCAGCATCAACCAGATCTTTGATAGGAGATGGGGAAGAAAGAAAACATTTTCCTCAGAAGGACTTTGAACATTTGTGCATGACTTGGACGGCCTACACAGACTCCAAACAGCAGTGAAGATTGTTCTTAAAAATGGGCTCCTTTACACTATTCAAGAAAAATTGAATTCCTGTTTTTGAACTAGTTTACATACAGCAAGAAATACTTAACATTTAAAATGATTTATCCAGAACCAAAAAATATTTATTGTGGAAGAGATGATTTATGTAATTTACGTCAGCAATTTTGCTCAGCAGTCTTGCAGTATGGCATTTTCACTTCCCACATAAAGAAAAACAAAAGATTAGAAACTAGAACTAAGCACATAATAATTTTTTTTTTTCATAAAGAAGTGATTTTGAACATGGTGTTTTATAAGCAAATACAAATGAACCTCAGGCACTATCTTAAAAACATATATCCTTTTTCACACACTTAGAAATGGATTTATATTAAGATTGCTAAATAACAGAACAAGAGTCAATGATCCTGTCTGTCTATATTCATTTTGTAGCTAGTTGCTAAACCTGAACAACCAGATATCAAGGAGGTGAACTTTCCCAAAAGTAACTATTGATTTTTAAAAAAAAAAGTAAAGAAATAAAATTTCTGATGTCAACTCTGGCTTTTCTTAGCGAAAGACATTGCTAAATAATCAACAACTACTGCAGTTAGCATAACTAACATCAGATTATCTGTGTATTTTTCAGATAATAATTAATCCACACAAAATTACCATCACTTCACTAAAGGGGATTTAATTTTGATTGCTGAATTTTGCAATGCTGTTAATGTTTTCAGCATCACAGAAACCAGAAGGCCTTATAAATGGCACAGTGTCAACTTAGTTTAGTTTTCTCCCCAGTTATTTGCACTAAATCAATCCAGCATTTCCCTCTTCAACTGTTTGCATGAAACACTTAACAAATCCCCACCTTGTTTTTTCTCCTTCTAAACACTAAAATATCTCCATAGATGGCCATGCTGAGTAAGTAGACGGTCCACTGGCATGTACAAAGTTTAAGTAATCTGTGCAATCCCAAAAACATAGACACTTCACATATGTCTGTCTCTCCCTCTGAACTACATGCCTACAAGCTTATACCTCCAATGTAAAAACAGCATAAATACAAACAACAACTCATCAAAACGGTCTCTGGATTGGTGGTCTCAACCCAAGAGCCGACCCAAGAATGATGCCAACGTTGGTATCATTATTGGATCAAATCAGTCCAAAAAATAAACAGCATTTAGGTTGGACAATTATGCACAGTATATTCTTGTTTTACTGGGATCGCCTTCATGTACAACTGAATTTGTCACAAAAGCAAACTACAGAAATTTGAAGTTATAAAGTGGATTCACTTTTTTATAGCAAAGAATTTATAAAGAAAACCAAGCAATCAAAATAACGACTTCAGGGCCTGAATGATTCTACCCACAAGACGCTGTGTGTACAACAGTGCACTGTGTAACTGTGCTGTAAACTTCACACAGCACTCGTGTGTTAGTGACACTACGGAGTCGCCTAAAAAATCTCTTTTAATCTGAAAGTAAACTTGCATTTCTAATAAGAAAATCACGACAGAAGTGCCTTCTTGTTTTTGTCATGGATACAGAACTAGAGTTAATATAACATTGTGGTTAGATAAGTGCATACATCCTCATTTTCATTCTGCCAAAACCACTGAAAGAAAACCCCTAACCCTAATGAACTAAGACAGAAACAAAAAGCTGAAACTGCATACTTCTTTTACCCGAAAGAGGAAGTCTCATCACTGACTCCAAGTGTAAAATGATTGCAAATTTCTCACCACACACAGTCTACACACTATGACATTTTGCAGTAGTGGGGAGAAGAAACGTGAACAGCGCTTTATAACTTTGCCTCAGTATACACTTAAAGACACACAAAAGTACTTCTCAGTGGCATCAGAGAATCAAATGCAGAAAGGCTGAGTGAAGTGTTGAATCGCTCACCCCATTTTCTAGATTTTTGACATTGTTCGGTGTTTCTCAACTAATTAAGTAGCAGTCACTTACGTGATAAAACACAATCAGCACACATAATGCACTTCAGCAACCTATCCACAACTGATTTCAGATGTATTTGCATGTAGAACATCTATACAGCTGACAGCTAAGCTTCCAGAGCTAATAAATTTAAGGAGGAAAATCAAGAGCTACTCACTGGGCTGTTCTGGCAAGTCCCTTCACCATGATGTTATATCTCATACTAGTGGTGAGAAAGTAGGTACGTTAGAAACAACCCAGATAATTCTAAGGAGTCTGCAGCTCACAAACACAGAGGCGGAGCTTTGTCATGGGAGATGAGAAATAAGACTTTTTTTTTTTTATATGATTAGTCAGCAAGGATACAAATGCTTTTAAATTAACTTTACACCTCATTTACAACAATACTGTTTTGAAACAAATAGCATTGGCTTCCTCTTCTGGAGAAAAGACACAAGAGTTAAGAACTTATCATGTGCATGGCAAACCCCCAAATTTTGTTTGACACTATCAGCTCAATTGTTTTATCGGCAACCCTACAATACCTAGTTTAGTCCAAAGCAAAGGGTAAAGAATTTTATTATTTTTTCGTTGGGTAGTTCAACAGTCATCTTTTCATGTTCCCTCTTGTGACTTGTTTCCTTCACATACTTGATTCTCTTTCAGTCTTGTGACCTTACATGATGTTTCTGATTTGCTCAACACAATAAGACCCTCATCTTGCCCTACTGACATAACACTAAGCTTTGTAAAAAAGAAAAAAAAACCATTTGAGTCCATTGTCTCTTTAATAAATCAATTTCATCTGAGAAATGTAACCTTTTTTAAAGCACAGTAGCACTTTAGTTGAACTATACCTTAATCTAGATGCAACTTTACCTCAGAATTACAGGTCAATGTCTAAATTCGAACTCAAGTCAAAATGCTAGAAAATGTGGTAGCAGATTAAGTTGTGACTATTCTGAATAATCAGAATTTTTTTTTAAATTTCAATTAGGTTTACTTAAAAAACATTCTAGGGAAAACACATTACTCAAAAACTCTAGTAACATGATGTCAGCAGACTCATGGGAATATTCATTTCTGTTTTGATTAGAGCCTTTACCTTTGTTCGACACTGTTGACCACATTTTAATTATGTGGTTAACAGAAGTAGAAGCTTCGGTGTTTATGCCAATCAGCTAATGGAAGATTCCACTGAACTGAGGTGGAGTACCTCAGGGTTTTGTTCTGGGGCCTATCTTGTTTCTCTTGTACCTCTGGGTTTCATGTTACAGTTCAGTAGTACCAGTTTTAGAGGGTATGCCAGATATATTGGCATCAACATCAAAATCGGCCAATGGTAGGCATTTTCTTAACTTATCTATATTGGTTTAATGAGTAAAACTGAGTCAATATTAACAATGTTCATTTTCATCTTGTTTGCATATGTGTTTCAAGAGAGGGAGGTGGGTTGGCAATGTGGTAATTGTTCAGTCATGTGACAGTGATGGTAATTCAGCACAGGACTGCGCTGTGTTTAACTTGAGCAGAGATGCAACATACATGCTGTGGTTGCTTTTACAAAGTGTAAATAATGTATGGAAATATATCTAATATACATATAACATTGGTAGTTATAGGTCCTAACAGCAGAATTAAAAATTGGATATCGGCCCAAATTTTCATATTGGTGCATCCCTAATCTCTCTTCTGATGATTTTCAGTCTACTGTTCATTCAAAAACTCTGGGTGCCATAAACCTCCTTAATTTGTTGTTTATCTTAGATCAGGTCTCAAGGCTGAGACACTAATTAGTGCAAAGGGATGATAAAACGTCACATTAAATAAATTAGAATATGCATTCCAACGAAGCTTCTTTCTCACATTAGAAGTATAACCTTCAAGCAGAGATTAAACTTACTTTTTATTAAGCCCCAATTTTTGTACTAAAAATATGTTTTATTGGTCTGACGTAATATTCTTAGATGTGTTTTCATTAGCTGTAAGTGGAAAATCATCATAATTAACAGATAATGGCTTGAAAACAGTCTGTGTGTACTTAATTATATAGTGTTTGAAATAGTTATTAATGTTTTGACTGTTTCTCGCTTAAACTGCTAGCATATTTTGTCTGCAGGCAATTCAGAATGCTGCTTTTAACCAACTACCTGAGAAATCACTTTTCTCCTTATTAGGCATCAAAAACTCCACTGATTACCTGTTTATGTTAGAGACAATTTTAAAATGTTGATTTCTCCCATTGATGGTCAAGTCCCATTTTACAACTCTGACATTTTCTACCTCCTAGTTCTGCCCATGTCCGCACGCCAGAAACTGTTAGTTGTTCACCTCAGGGGACCAGAAGGGTTTGAGTTTATCATAGCAAACTGTGGAACAAGCTGCCTCTGTCTATACTACCTATCTTTTGATTCTACACACTTCGTTAAAAAGAAAGCTTTAAAATAGACATCTTTATGGTGATGTGCTTTACTATGTTTGTATGTATTTATATGCATCCTTAATTGTTCGCTATTGAAAACACTGTAATTTTATATCTATAAAAGAATCAATTTTAGTTGACTTGGAGAAACAAGGTTTGCATTTAACCCTTCAAAAAGTCAACATGCATGGGCAGTCATTAGAAAAGATGAAAAAAGAAGATAGCAAAAGAAAAAGAGGAAATGGAAGACAACTTTTGCAACAACCTAGACTGTGGAGACAACATGATGAACACAATCCCCATTTCACCACGTGGAACCGATTCCTCAGCTAGAATTTAAAAAGGGAAATTTTTGAGCCACATCACATTTCTGGCTTTTATTGAAATGCAGTTAGCACTTTTCCTCTCAAGACTTGGCCGCTTCAGGCCACTGAGATCATCATCATCCATGTACGTTGTTGTTATTTTCAGTCATGAAAGGCAACAATTACAAAACGAGTGATTCAACAGGACATCTAATTACACAATGCCACCGCCAGTACAAATGTCTGCAGCTGCTTAACTGCGAAACCTCAATTGTGCACAAAAACTGACAGCTGACAGGTGCAAGTTTTCCAAACAAGTTGCCCCGCGGCTATTTTTGGAATTCAAATACGAAAATAAAACGAGTGCCTTCAGGCATAAAAGATCATTTAAAAAAAACTAAAGGGAACTAGTTCAAATCCGTCACAAGTACGCCCTCAAAGGCAGCTGAGGACAACAAAAGCAAGCAAATCACAGTTCTGCACTAATCCACTATTGCGCTCAAACATATAGCTTGTTTTGCTTTGGATGGCAGTCAGCACCATAGTAGTTCTACTGCAGTAACAACTGGGTTTAGTCACTTGTCATAACTCATAAAAGAAATTTATCGGAATTTGGTCCCTCCTTCAGAATTTTCTGCTGTTTGTATTTACGTCTGTGAATTTGCAAGTCATTGTTTGGAGGACTCAAGCTTTCTGCTGCTGACTGAACAGTGCACTTATGGTAAGACAGTAAATGTATGATGGCATTTAATGCATAAACTGTGGAACTGTAGCACTGAAAAGTGTTACTAAACACTCTAGGCTTTTAAAATCGTTGCATTAGAAGCCTTATAAAGAAATCTTGTATTGCAGTAAAACATGTTCTGCCCTTCCGTCTCAAATGTAAACATGAATACCTTCAGGAACTTTGACTTTGATCAGAAAGCTCAAGACCAACAAATAAACATTACATGTTGGTCTAATAAGAAAAAGATTAATATGCCTATTTCTAAGTACAGTAGAGGACCTGTATTAGGGGTTTGTTATTCTTCCAAAAACCCTGCAAACCTTGTGAGTGTACACCAGTGTTTCCCAACCCTGGTCCTCGAGGCACAACGCCCTGCATGTTTTAGGTATTTCCTTGCTTCAATCCAGCTGATTTCAATTGATGACTGATTAACAGGCGTTTGTTGAACTGCAATCAGTTGAATCAGGCACATTAAAGCAGGGAAACCTCTAAAACATGTAGGACAGTGTGCCTTGAGGACCAGGGTTGGGAAACACTGGTGTAGACAGTGGATACTTTTAGAATACCAGGAGGTTTTAGATGATCTGTTGGACAATCCAAAATACCTAAACAGGTAATGTCACTAGATCCATACGGTCTAATTTCCATAGGAATTGCCCAGAAATAAATAAACCTTCTTTCATGGCTATGACACAGTGCATTTTGTTCTGCGTCCTGATTGGCTAAACAGTTACCGCTCTTCTTCTCTACCTGTGTGCCAATAACGTTACGGTATTTATACGTTATACAATTTGGCAAATTTTGGCAAATATATTTGCCCAGAAGAAAAAAAGAGCGACAACAACTACCGATAACTATGTTCTTCTCTCGAAAAAACACACCTGCACCACAGGCTTCAGAAGAAAAAGACACTACAGAGCGGAGTCAGGCCGCAGCGTCATAGTCAGAGGCACAGTGAAATATGTGAGTCACAATTTGTCCCACTGTACTTCATAGTGATGATTAAAATGATTATTTTACTGTTGTTATTTGTAACAAAGCGTTAAAACAAACAAAGCATTTTTAAAAAAAATGCTTAGACCTGAAAACAGGTTTTGTTCTTTGGTTTCAATGTAGAGTATTTAATTATGCTGTATAATAATTTAAAAAAAATAAAGGTAACTATTTCACAGATGTCGCCTATCACGGGTTCTTTTTGGAACGCAACCCCCGTGAAAAACGAGGGTTCACTGTATTGGGGTCCCATAGTGGTTGGGATCCTGTGTGAATTTGACATATTGCAGTGCAAATGGCTGAGCCTTATCTTACGCTACAGGTAGATTATTCTACCCTACATTTTTACAATTCATAGCATACCACCTGTGAGAAGGGAGATACTGTCCCATAACAACAGAAACACACCGACAAATGCCACTAACCACAGAGAGAATGTGTAACTTGGTCCTTATGACGTGTTGATAGGGCTTGTGTTGCTGTGCAATTTATTTAAAAGGTCATAAAAACACAGGCGGGAAAATCTTGCCAGAAACACACACTCATTTCATCCATTGTGTAGCCGAGGCATGACATTTAGTCTCACTTAGATTAATAAATGCAGGAACAATGTTGCATGAAAAACACAGAGCTTCTAAAATACAAACCAGCCGCATTAGGCCTCTAATTGATGGTTTAGTTGAAAATGTGGCTGTATAGTTACCTGCTTTCAGTTTCAGACATGTTTAAAGTAAAAATAATTCCTCAGTGATGATGCCTGCAACTCCATTAGATCTGCATTAGATAATTTCATCATAACAACACCACTAAAGGTGGTCAGTTTTGTTGGGGCTACATTTCAGATCAGCTCAAACATGAAATTTGGGGAAATCACCTTGGCTTATAGGAAAACCATGATACATACTTGATACTGGCTTCTTGAGGTCATGATGATTATTCAATTGACTGTAAAATGTGACAAAAACATGTTGGAAGGAGGTAAAAGGTGATGTGCTTTTTATTAATACCATTTCACCATATAATAGCAGTCACACAAAAAAGCAATTAAAGAAAAATGTAAGAACAAGATGATTTTGTTTTCACAGGGAAAAAAACTTGTTCTATCCCTGCTTAAATAATATCTACTTTAATAAAAATGTACTTTATATCATTTTTTAGATAGTTTGCTCTGATACATAAATTAAAGCCAAATATCAGAATAAACTAGGGATGAATGATATATATTGGTATCGGCATGTGGTATTCTTTTGGTCATGTGATAGTAATGTAGCAAGGTATAATGGGATGAAGCAGATTAACAATGTCAGAATTGTGGTTTTTAAATGGTGATGTTAAAGGTGTTGGAAAATGTACCTAATCTAAATAATATTGCTTATCGGCAATAGCAGTGGTATTAATATTGAGCAAAATTTTCATGATGGTGCATCCCTAGAATAAACACTGTCTAAGATCAGTATTAGTGTATGCTTATTAATAATGCTAAATGTGCAGAGAACTACTCTATTCTGTGTTTTATAAGATAACATTGGGAGTAAGACTGCACAATATTTCACAACATTGCATTATCAGTGTGTGAGATATTCCAATAGCAAAGGACTGTTTGAGCACAATAATTGTCAGGTAATATGTTATAAACTTTCATTTTACACGTTAATCTAATATTTAGAGTTTCAGGGTAGCAGATACAGTGGATACAAATTACATACCATCATAATATATTCCAATATTATCGCCATTGTGACATTTTCAAATACTGAGCAACCCTTATTGGGAGCCTAATGAGTCAATATTAGCTGTTTAATTTGCAAGACTGCATGCTCAGGTAGCCAGCCTTCAGTAAGCTACATTATTAAAATGTTGTTCATGGCTTGAGTTTCTTCAGTTTTTCCCCCTTGATTATCTTTTTATTTTTTCTTCTAAATTTGACTTTTTGAATGAATAAAGTCGTATTTAAAAGAATTTAAATTATGACATATTGTGTGATTTTTCATGTCAAATTTCACAGTCTATATTTTTCATGTAAACATGCAATTCACTGACTGAAAGTTTTATCCCAAGCATCTGGATCATATACATTAAAGTGTAAATATATCTACAAACTAAATTGTCCCAAAGGAAATAGGAAGACACATTTAATACACATCTGATATGTGCATTAAATTTACATATGCCTATTGATTAGAGTTACACAATATATCAGATCACTGTCATCATTACAGTATCAATGTGTGCATTATCTCAAATCACACAAAACTCTTTAGGTGCATTATTTAGTAAGTAACTGTATCTCATGTACCATGTATCTACTTTCTATGACAGTAATACATTTAGCTAGATGAATGGACTTTACATACACATTTTAGCAGTCCCATTATGTATGGGAAATAGTTGGATAGTTGTGATAACAAAAAGAAAAATGTGGGTGAATCACAGTGTACTTCATTACTGCAACACACGATTTCCCTTTGTCAGAAAGGTAGCTTATTATTACACTTTGTAAAAGCATCAAATCTCAACATCTCAAAAGATAATTCAAGAAAATTATCTTTTATTGAATTAAAGAAAAGATCATTTGTGTAATCTACGTAACCAAAGTAAAGAGTCTCATGCTTTGGGCTGTGATATCAGATTAGTTCCCCAAATATCCCCCTATACTTCATCACTCAAATGTAAATATGGTTGAAAACATAGCACAGTATAAAATATGAAGTGATTTATGGTTCAGAAGATGCTTAGTCCTTGCATGTGTTTTATGATTCCATTTGTCATCTAAAATTTATCACGGAAACTTGCTTTTTCCAATCTCCAAAACATCCATCTGATTAAGCTGAAACCGCCTTTCATGAAAAATATTTTGAAAATCTTTCAAACCTGCCTATTTTATAATAACGGTACAAACAAAAAGCCACTGTGCTTACTAATAGAGCATCTTCTTCATTTTCAATCTCAGTCAATGAACATAACTATGCTGAAACAAGACAGATTTAATGTATAACCAGGATTTGTTGCACCCAAATGTTTGCCTTTTATGTCAAGTTAAGCTTTTCAGTGTGGAGCCACCCAACTTGGTTAATCTATCTGTGAAAATTCAGCAAACACCAACATCTCGTTTTAGAGTCGAAATTAATGTTAACCCCTTTGCGGACTGTATATTGGACCAAGCTGGCTATGCGACAAAGCAGAAAGGCTGGCTTTCTCTGTTTTTGCCTCGGTTACCTTTTAGCTGTTAGCCTATGTGGGTTTTACCGTTAAACAGAGGGGGAGCAGCAGAGGAGTGCGGCTGCAGCAGAAGGCAGCCTGGCACATTCCCTGTTCAGTCATGCCACGTCTTACCTGACTGCTGATGGCCACCTCTTCTTATCTCCTTTTAAATATTTTGTATTGATGGAGGCGTCTCGACAAAGATGCTCACGGTGGATGCCCACAGTCCTCTCAAGCCAGCGGCCAAATATTTTCTTTCCCAATCCGAGAAGCTAGCCTAGCTGACTAGACGCAGCGCCCCGTTGGAAAAGCATTTCTGCATCAGACCGTGTCAGAGCTCAGCAGCAGCTAGGGTAGCTAACTAGCTGAAACAGCTACACAGTACCCACTCACTCACTTCCCGACTGCTCGTCTGTGATTGGCTGCGGGAGGATAGACTGTGTTCTGAATGGACGAGCTCGCTGCCAATCAATGCCACTGCAGCTGTTAATGTTCTACATTCCCATAGAACGTCCTCCTGAATTTTGCCTTCCAAGGGTAAAACAACCATACCAGCATAAGATTATCCTTTGTCAACTTCATAAGGACTGAAAATTATTTTTTTATGTAGTATTATCTGCCTAATTAATTTTTTTCTATTTTATTTACTGCTTAAATAAAATAAGCATTCAATGTTTAAAATACATTGAATAACGACAGTGACAATATTTTTTTTACAAAAGTCTAAAGAGGGTTTATCACCAAATGAACACAGAAATTATTCACCAGAGCCAAACCAAAATTCTTCAGTGGTCATGTAAGTTCTCAAAGCTAAATCCTATATAAAACATTTGGAGTGAACTGAAGAGAAGATGGAATAAGAAAAGACAAAGACTCTTGATCAGAGACACAATACAAAGTCTTTAGCTAGGCGTGTATGATTTTCTTGCAAGGTCGGTCCATCAACTTGGAAATTGTTGGTCTCTTTTATGAAGGCAAACATGTAAGATTCTTATGTGTTGCAGATTTACAATCATTTACAGAATCTTTTTTTTTTTTTTTTTGAGTTGTGGCCAGTGAGTACTTCCAACTTCACAATGTTTGGCGCGCCTTTGCAAAACGTTTGGACACAAATGTTCTAGTTGGATTGTGAGAAGAACTGTCAGAAAATCCTTTCCCTGTATGCTCCAAACTTGTGAAATGTTAAAGCAAAAGTGTAAAAACTGTTGCTCTGCCAAGAATACTGTACAATCAAAGCTATCAGCAATTGTGCCACCAGCAATTTTGCAATACACATTAATTACTTAATGTTTTTGTTTTTGCTTTTACAGATCTTTACCAAGGGTGCCAATGCAGAGTGATGTATTTCAAGGTATCCAGGTTTCATAAAAAAATGCTCAGTAATCTGTATCGCTCACTACATGTTTCCATAATAATAGAAATAAGCATACAGAAATAACACCATCAAATTCCGTTCAGCCATAATGCATCTTATAAATGTGTCTGTGGTTAAGAGAGTTGCAGAGTAACTTGGAAGGTTGTGCAGCTCGCTGCAGGATGCAATCTGTTTCCTGCTCTAACAGATGGGCCTCCTCTACGTGTCTTCTTCGTTCTGCACCCAAAAGCCAATCTCAAAACTACTCAACGTGAATTGTCAAGCAGGATTCTCAGTTTTGTTGGGCTTAATAAGCTGTAGGTCATGATAGAATTTATTGCAAAAAGCAAGTAAACAAATGCTGGTTGTTCCAGTTTTAATTGTAAACAAACAGGATTTACACATATCTTTTTTTTTATTTACAATGACAGTGATTCTTTGCAGATGTGTCCAACATTAAACTGAGTCTCACTTATAACAGACACCCTTGTAATACAGGGTGCACACATCACAACACAACTGCTTCTGCTGAATGAATAAAAAGAGGAAGAGTGATGTGTAATTTGTACAATTGTTGTGATCAAAATGCTATCTCTTCCTGACATAAAGGAAATGGAAGTAACACAAACAAGCTTTATCCTTCAGCATGAAAACAATTTAGGCAGGGGCACTTCCAAAAGCTGAGATAATATTTGTTCAGGAATTTTATTATAGTGTTGTGTAGAATTGGATGATCAAAGCGATAAATATAAATGCTAAGAATATTAAACTGAGTTATAAAACAAGTAAATGTAAGACTGTCAAGCCAAGTAAATACACACGGCTAGCCTTGGTGGCACCACTGATATCAGCTTTCTTCTTTCACTCCTGGCTGTCAGAAACATTAAGTAGGTCATGAATGCCACCTGCTGGGCTGTTGGTGAAGCACGTCAGTTCTGAATCAGCAATGTGTCCTTGTTCATGGCAAGCATTTTTTCATCACCATTGTGTCTCTATTTCGTTCCTCGGCAGTTCGTTTTGACCCTCAAGGCGGCATCTTAGAGACTGTTTATCTTTGCTCGGCTTCCTGAAAAGACTAAAAAAAAAAAAATGGAGGAGACGTACCCGGTGAACTGCTGACTTAACTGATACAGAAAAAGAAACAGCAGATGGACCGGCATTGTTTAAGGGGGACTTTAATTCAATTCAGTGCACTTGCCTCTGGGCATTAGTTTGACATACAGTACATCTGAGAGTAAGCAGAAGCCACAGTCAGAGAGAAAATCACGTTTGTCAAATATAAACTAGCTAATGGGATTGGAGATGTAGTTTGAACAGAATAAATTGCTCAAGTCATTTATTCTAGTTTGGATTTTTCACACCTAATTTTGAATTTGCCTTATTGAATCTAGTGTAATTCTAAACAAAAGTATTTGTGTAAACCAAATTTGCATAGTTTCTCTGTTGTTTTGAAAAGTGTTGAATTTGGATTGTGTGAAAGTATACAAAAAAAATTGTGTATTCACATTTTGAAGTAAAACACAATTATTTTTGCTGCTTTTTAGGCCCCTGCATCCCATGATTTGAAATTCACTTTTTATTTTCACAAGCACAATTAAGTCACTGTACTTTAAGGAATCTGTATTAAATGAGTAGTTAGGGTTTATAGAGCTGCCTAAGTAAGTCCATATGCCAAAACAAAACAGTGAAATAGCTCTTTAATAACGTGGTGAATTGAAAACTATCTTCAGCTTCGTGTTACTTTGGGATTTGTAGAATAAGAGTATTTTGCACTTTTGGTTCGAATGTTATGTAAAAATAAAAAAAATCTGTAGAGAATTTAGTGTTGAAGCATATGAATTTTCGAAATGGAAAGTGTCTTGGAAAAAGTTTGTTAGAGCCATCTATTCTTTTGTTAGTTTGGTTTTAAAATTAAAACATTATAGATATGGGACTCTCACAATAACGCTTAGCAAAATTGCCACGGTTTAAAATGATCACTGTGTTTACTCAAAAACTAAAAACAGAAAATGTATGATATGTTTTTAGCAGACACTGCTCTTGCTTGTTAACTTTACTTTCAAAACAAATTTAGCTCAATAATAGGAGTGATAATCATGATTGAGAATATTTTGAAGCAGCTAAATATGTCTTTCTGGGGAATGAGGGACAGACCAGCAGTGCACAGCAACACATTGGGTGTGGGGGGCAGTGGTGCACTTTTCTATGCTCTGCTCAGCTCACTTTGACACTTTCTTTGGCATCTCAATCAGTTTAAAACTTAGAAAAGCTGTGATAGTGAATTGTAGTTGTTTTGAAAGCAACTATTTAGACCATGGTACTTTTACATCTGTAAACGGCCTATTCATAAATCATTGTGTTTTAGTCTCTAACAACAAATCAGGTCTTTCAGTGAAGCATTTTCTTTTTTTTTATTCCTTGTTACAATATGAATGGTTTCAGGGCTGACATTTACACAGTTTTGGCAGTGTGACGACAGAAGATTATATCAACACCTTGTGGCATCATAATTCACTCGTGCCTCGTTTTGCGGACATTTTAGTCTGTGGCACAATTTGACATTAAAGCATCACTATACGAAAGGGAAATGGTCACAATATTACAATTGTCTTTTATTTCACATGTAAATATTAACACTTTAGCTACACAAACTGGCACTCTGTTCACAGCACAACAATACAAAATCATCAGATGAAGATTCAGACATTCTTTTAATTGCACAACCAAGCAACACTGTAAACAGATAGACTGACAGATTCATTTGATAGGCGAGTCTAGGATTTCTTGGTAATCCTGCCGAATGGCCCTGCTCACTCTGTACAGCTTGACCCCGGTCAAAGTGAACACGCTGACCATGATGACAAGGCCTCCGATCACATCGTACACTGAGGGGATCATCCTCAGCACGATCAGCTGCAAAAACATTGAAACCACGATCTCTAGGTGCTGCACGGTGCTAACTAAGGCTGGATGAAACTTGTTTAGAGCATAGTAGACTCCAAGGAACGCTACCGTGGAGCAGATACAGATCCCAATTAAATAGCCCCAGGTCTCCCCATCCAGGGGAATAATAGGCTCCTGCATTATGAACATAGTGGAGGCGCCCCAGACAGTGCCTGTCCAGCCGAAGGTAAAGAGTGCTGTCCACATGCTGACGCGCTCTTTGATGGCTCTGTAGACAATCATGGAGAGGGCGGCGGTCAGGCCTGCCATAACTGTCATTGTATAGCCAAATGCCTCCTTCCAAAACCCCAGCCTGGACTTCTCCTCATCTGCTACATTCGGCACCATGACTAGACACAGGCCGAACACACTTCCCACCACCGTGACCACATCAGTGTAGCTCAGCCTCTCATCCAGCAGCAGGAAAGCCAGTATGGCACTGAAGACAGTGGTGGATGCACGCCACATGATGGTACCGTTGCTGGGGGGTACAATGGCAAAGGATGTGTAGGCGCAGGTGATAGAAATTACATTGCACACACCATAGAAGAAGAGACGGAGCCGGTAACCCTTGGGGCCAAAGGGTGCCTCATGGTAGTAGAGGACCACCATGATTGACAACACTTGGATCACAGAACGGATGAAGAGCAGCTCGAGAGACGGAACCTTAGAGCGATCTGCTGCCAATCGGGTAATTAGCGCCACACATCCATGAGCTGCTGCTGCCCCAAACAAGGCCATCCAGGTCACTCTGGAAGCCAACACATTAGCCTCGCCAAAGCTGGCCAGCTGACCCTCGACCCCCTTGTCTCTTTGCACACTTGGCTGCTTAGGCTGAGTCTCCATGGTTCCAAAGAAAGTCCTGCTGCCTTTGGCATCAGACACCAGTCTCTTTCCAACGTTTGCCTCTGCAAAAGAACCAAAATCCTCAAAAGAGGGTGCATCGTCGTACCCTTCATCACCAGGCTGGGGGAAGTGGGTGGCATATTTTACTGTGACTGTGTTTGGGTGAATTTTGACCCGCTTCTTTGATCCAAACTGCAGGGAGGCTGAAGCTGCATCCATGACGTGTGAGGTATTTAACAGTGTTATCTGGAAAACAGGGAAGTAAAAATTATTATTTAAATTACATTTAGGCTCTTGCATTAAATATTCATAGCCCTGGAACTTTTTCACATTTTCTCAAATTATAAATTTTATAATTTCTCAAATGATAAAAATTATAAGATTTCAAAAATTATAACAAATTATACATTTCTCAAGTTATAAATTATAACTTAAGCATTATATTGTGGTTTTACTCAGTACACTAACAAAAAGTGATACATAAAGGAGGAGTACAAGGAAAATGATACATAGTTTTGAATTATTTTTTACAGTAAAAATATGAAAAGTGTGGAATGTATTTGTATTTACATATAATCTCAGAGTTAACACTTTGTGGAGCCATTTTCACTCTAATTACAGCAGGAGGTCTTTGGGGATATATGTCTACCAGATTTGCAGAAAGTTGTGTCCATTCTTCTTTGAATGCTGAGTCAGATTGGGTAGAGCATTTGCACACATCCATTTTTAACTCTTGTCACAGATTCTGATCTGTGATTAGATCCAGACTTTCACTGGACTGGTCTAACCCATAAACAAGCTTTGATATAAACCATTCCATTGTGACTCTGGGTTTAAGTTGGGGGTTGCTGTCCTCCTGAAAGGTGAATCTTCACTCCTGTCCTGAATGTTTTCTAGTCTCATTCTAGGATAGCCCTGTATTTACCTCCATTCATCTTCTTATCAACTCTGACACCCATTAAAGTCCATAAGTAACAAAAACAGTCTTTTAACAAAAATGGTGCCATTACCATATGGCACATATTGCTTCCTCTGAGCAATGTTAGTTTTCAGTAAAACATAGTATTTCATTTAGGTCAGTACAACCAGATCACATTTTTTCCACATTTTCTGTGTCCCCTACACAGCTTGAGGCAAACTACAAATAGGGCGTTTCTTTTTGCCACTCTTCCATAAAGGACAAATTCAGCATTTAATAGTTACCCTGTCAACAGACTTTCTCACCTGAGCGGTGGATTTCTGCTACTCCTCCAGGCCATCTAGGCCATTATTAAGGTTTGCAATTCTGCTATGCTCTGTTCATTTTTTATATGATGAGTTGAACTGTGTTGTCAAGAGATGTTTATAGCTTTTAACTTTCCCACACTTTTCTCTCTGACTCGTCTGCTGTAATCTTTGGACTTAATCCTTTCTGCTCAGAACTGTTCTTTAACCAACTTTCCCATTTTTAATTTTGTTTTCATTGACAACCATGTATTCATTGTCACATCTATGCAGTACTTTGTGTTGATCTATCACATTAAAACTCAATAAGATAGACATTTGTGCTCATAGGGGCCGAACATCAAACACTCTGAGGCTGATGCAGTCTGATGGGAATGAGATTACATAACAAGGAATCCACAGAGGGGGCTGATGCATAAATGTGGGCCATGTATGAGATGAATGGAGAGGCACACCATAATTAAGCTACATCTGAATACGCCATGTAGAATGGATACAGGAACAGTCATCTGGAAAATTAGTTTGATTCTTTACTCATCAAATTTTGCATCCTGGAGTCAGATGAGTCAGTGATTTATATTTTAAATTATATGTATTATACATATATTTATATTTTTATTCCCCCGCCCATATTTTGCAGTCAGTCCAGCACTAATTTTAGAATCACATAACAAAAAACAGCATGAGTCCAAACCACAAGGGGGCAGAAAGATACTTCTGACTGTTATATGGTTGGTCCTCTTTCATTAAGATTAAAATTAAAATACAAATTGATGAAAAACGGAAGTTGAAGAAATGACAAGATAAAAAGACGTCTAAATTAAGGCGTATAGGAAACGCTGCAATTAGTGTTTTTTTTAATTGCCCTTGAATTTAAAGCAGGTAAAATCGTTTCTCCTCACGAATTGCGGGATAAAAATAAGAGCAATTCTTCAAATTAACGAGCGCCATATTAATAATTATATAATTTTAAGAGACCGCTATTCTGACAGTCGTTTACATCGACATCCCCCCCCCCCCCCCCCTTTTTTTTTTTTTTTTAGTAAGAAAATGTTATTTTTAAAAACATCTTACCTGGTGTTCTTTAATGAATTCCTAATGATGTTGGATGAAGCAGAGGTCTGTGTCATAATAGCAGATTTGGTCGGAATTCCTCATCCTTGCACTTGTCCATCTGCAGCTCCCATTCCCCCATGTTCCCTCCCCCTGAAGCGGAGCTTCTCTGCAAGACGTCTGCAAGACTATTTGTTTTTTCTTCTTCCTCTCCAAACTGTTTAACCAACTCTGCCTTTGCTTCTGCCGCCGATGAATCTGAAGCTGCTGTTGCTGGTGAGGCGGGTGATGACGATGATGAAGATGATGATGATGATGGTGATGGAGGGGGGAGGAAGCAACGGTCGTTGTCACAGCCAGCGGTTTCTTCTTTTCAGTCTAAATCCCACCCTTCCACCCCCCTCTCCCCCCAGCTACATTTGCTCTCATTCGTCTTTCTCTAATAGTGGCAAAATAGGAAGAGGATGTACGCTGGAAGACCATCGTCATTATCATCATCATAATAATAATATAGCCCGAAAAAAAAATTGCACATTTGCTTCCTTCTTTAAGATGTTTGTTTCAAAAAAGAAAGGGGTGTTGTTACATTTGTGATAAGAGTGCAGATGTACTTCCTCTTTAAAACCATTTGTTGTAGATGAACATGGAAATTCCATTCATGAAGTTTTAATCAGATTATTAATCCTCCTGAGAACCCAAACTTGCTCTTCTGTTTTTGTGTGCAACACTCATTTATGTTTGCTCCAGTCACTTAACCAAAAAATAAACAAAGTTGATCATGAATACTTAGTGTTTGAAATTCTTGAACTTTTTTCTACTCTGTGATGTGACAACCATAAACTTTCATGTATTTACTTGAGATTTTATATAATGAACTATCACAAAGTAGTTACTTGTGAGGTGGAATTAAAATGAAACATAGTTTAACTTTGTTTTTTTTTTTGTGTTTTTTACAAAGAAAGACATGAAAAGTGTGGCATGCATTTTCTGCCCTATTTAATCAAATGCCCCTAAATAAATCACATTGCAGACAGTTGCTTTCATGCACCCCTATCTGAAATAAAATGTACTTTTGTGTAAAACTTTAGACAGCGTCTGGAGGAAAGCTAGCTCTGCCCACCACCCTTAACACGATGACTTCCTCATGATTGAAACATGGTGGCAGCATCATGCTGCATGCTATTTTCTCTACAGGCAACTGGTCAGAGTTTGGATACATTTATATCTACTACATTTTTAATTTGAGTTGTGTCTGTATCTAAACTTACTTGAATTTCAGGAGTCCTGAAATTTGCTTCAGGATGGCCGTCATGGGAACTTCAGCTTGTTTGACTTCCCATGAGGGAAGTACCTAACACAACCATTCTGCCTTGGACTAAACAGATACTTTGGGAAAAAAAAGGTAAACGCTTGCAGCAATGAAAACAGCAGGACCACAATAAAATAATATGATAATGTCATCTCTACATGCAGCAGGTTTATAGAACTTAAATTAGATTGTGAAGTTTACCCCCCAGGCAATGCACCAAGATTCCCAGCTGGTGATATAAGACTGTAATGCCACTGGCTCTGAAACATGACACCGATTTTAATTATCAAGGAGGACCACAGAAGGTGATTTGCAACGCTGGAGCAATTAACTCTGTGTCAACATCTGCATAAAGCTCCATGCAATCACAATAAATCTGCCAGTAGGGAATGAGCGTGTAACGTAATTGCTTATTAATGAAGGAAATTGTGGTCGGAAAACACGTGTAATTGTTTTCTGCACATGACAGGTAGCACAGTTACAAACTGTGAAACAAAAACAGTTGAGTGAACCCTTAAAATAATATTTCAAGGTGACATAGTTCATTTCGCTTTCTTTTTTTTTTTTGTAAAACTGATAGTACATGTCACTGCGAGAGCTTCAAGTTAATAATCCATGTATTATGATTTGGAATGAAAATAGAATCTTATATTCCTCAATTCTTCAATGAAAACGGCACCTTTTATGTGGGAGGCGCTTGCCTTCAAAGGATAAATGAGAAACTTCCATCCCTATGCTGGATAGTTGGTGTGAGTTTGTGCTGATATACTGTATGGTGTGCATATTGGCCAGACAGTTCCATTTTTATCTCATCTGTTCTGGTTCATCCAGGCAAACATTGACAACCCCATGTTTCCCTGTCATTTAATATCCTCCTCTTTAAAAGGGTGTACTTTCTTTTTGACATGACAGCAAATCCTGTTGATCACATGTTTTTATTCCCACTGTAGATTCCTCTGAACTGAATTAGTGAATCCTCATCTCGATGAAGGGAATACAAATTCAGATATGTCTTACAAATAGCCATCCATCTGGATATTAATATGTATAAAGCCATAACAGCACAAGCAATTACCCATCCTAGGGCTGTTTGAGCACTTAGTGTTTGAGAAATAATAATAAACAAAGCATGAAAATGTCCACTGTAAACTCTGCATGGCCTCACAGCTCATTGAACTAAGATGAGAACTGGGAGGCAATCATGCCCTGTCTTCTCATTTTATCATGCAGGGCGTAGGATTAGTGCAGCTGACCCGGACTATTGAGGAGGTGCTCAGAGGTCTAAAATACTGGAGGTATTTTACAATCTCACAAAACACCCAAATGATTCTCTTGTTTCTAGAAAATCTCTGGTGATGTAAGAGTAAGGCTAGATTTATTTATTTTAAGTACATGTTTAGGTTTACGTCTTCTATGTTTGGTGGTTCAATCAGACATTGCATAAGGAGAGATAGCTTTAAGCTGAGATGTCAGTTAAGTTGTACATTGTATTACTAGAAAGCATAATTTCTGATGTTTGATCTATTACACTGTGTGAAGTACAAGAATTTTAATAAATTTAGATGTTGCATGGGCTGGTTAGACATGAAATGACAAATCAGGACTATCTTTTGAGAATGAAGCATAAAAGAATCCTATTGACCTGCACTAGACTGTAGTAAAACTCATGAAAACATAGTCGTTCATACTGATGGTGGGGGTGTACTTGGGTGTTCTTTGTTCTGATGTTCTTACTGATGATTGCTTCCAGCAGGATAATGCACCATTTAGTTCACACCATGTCTTCTCAAGGAAATTCACAAAAGAAAAATAAATAAATAAATGAATTAATAAATAAATAAATTCAACTGAATCATACAGACAAATTCCAAGTCAAGTACATACAGTACATTCCAAATTGATCTTTGTTATCAAACAATGTAGTCAGTTTATATTTCAGATTGGTTAAGAAAGTTTCATACCTAAGAAAACCCAGTCGACTTTATTAACTCATTATCTTTCAGTATTCACTTTTCCTGGACAAGCATGTCGTTTGAGTGGACTGTGGGCTGCATTGTGTTGTTGACTTTTCAGCAATACTCTTACTGAACATCCTTGTAGCAACAGCAGGAAAAATAACTCCCCTTTATGATGAAGAAACATCCGGCGGAACCTGGTTCAGTATCCGTCTGCCACGTCTGACTGGAGCTTTGAGAAGACACAGCAAAGACACAACAAAGACACTGAAAGATTGATCTTGTGGCTTTATCTTGAGGAGAAACACAGCTAAACAGGCATGCTCTGGGACAGTTTTCAAGTACAGGATGAAAGGGAACACATACACTTAGTCACAATAAAAGCTCAGCCAATAGCTTTGTCTAGGAGAGAGACCGTTTTAAACACTATAAGATATGCAGGGACAAAGATATCATAAATAGAATGAGAACATTTAATTGTTGGCAACTAAAAGTTCTCCAATGGTGCCCTCCAGAAAGGCGTCTCAAAATGCCAGACCAGATGTAGCTACTAGAAAAACCTGAGAGAAAACACAAAGTTGTAGCTGGCAAACAGCAACAAATGCAACAATGTAACGTACCAGTATTACAATGTTTCAATATTGTACTAGCATTGTCTTCCACAGGTCTCTGCCCAGCAGAGCACCTTCGGCATGTAGAGAAACATAAAATCCCCTTCATTACAGGCAGACAACAAATTTGCAGGAACTGTGTGACGCTATCATGGAGTTATGGACTCAAATATTTCCAAAAACCTGTTGAATTTACATTAAAAAGGAATAAGGCAATTCTCAGGGCAACCAGCCATGTGAAAAGTACCTGCAGCAGATTTACAAATGGACGGATGTTTTTCAATGTGTATTACTCTGTCTATTTCAGTTGAGCCATTTCGTTCTTATTTTGAGTAGCACACCCCTCTCACGAGGTTTGCATGATAAATAAATATGCAAATACCACTTTGGCATTTTCAGTCACACAAATGCTCTTTTCCAGAAAAAGTTGCCTCTATTTCTGCCTTGGCTATGAGCTTTTGGAAGAATTAGCACAAACAACACTTCACAGACTGAAAGAGATAAATATAGCAATGGGACTGTTTTTTTATGATCCCTGTGATTTAACATTGAAACAAACAGTGAGACCTTCTCCAAGGCTGAAATTTGAGGCATTTCTGTTCATGCACCCTGAAGCTTATCTCTTGCTTCCAAATGCTCATGCTAAAAGGACCAGCTTCAGTCACAGTAAACACACACAGTAATTCCTTACCTGCAGCAGCAACCGCTGAAGCAGCAATTTCACTCAATATATTCCAATGAGATGCTCTCAGCTACAAATGGAATTGTAGATTACTCCTGCAGGCTATTTGGGAAAATGTGAGAGCCCCCGAGCGCATTTGTATTGATTACATGTGGGTTTTTATTTGCCCGTCAGTATGCTCCCTCCTAAATGTTACAGATGTGGTACTTATTTACCACCCATTGTAACCCTCAGCCATTCGTCATCGATCAGGTAGTTATACAGTATTTCTGTTGTAATAGCGCAGGATGAGAAACTCCAATCCCTTCTTGTACTCTGACAGGCTGAGTTGGAAAATTCATAAGGTGAGAGAAGACTTGTCACTGACGTGAAGCGGACAAAGAATACTTTTTTCAGCTTTTGAAAACAATGAAACTGAGTTGCTTGTGGGTGGTAAATGAATGCATGTGGTTCCTGTTTTGTTAAAGCATGAGGGCGAGGAAACTTGCCAACTGTGTTTGTTTTTTAACAAGATAACAACCGCTGTCTATCGTGTAACACAAAAGATTTGCCAAACCGGATGATCTAAAGTTAAAATATTACAGCGTTAGTTTACTACATAATGTTGCTTTCCAGTAAAATGGGTCACTGTTTCCTCTGTCTGAATGTACACCATGTTAAGGTTCTGCCATCTGTCTATGTCAAAGCCAAACTTTCTTCTGCTTGAAGGTACTGACAGATATTGCTCCTAAAATAGCTCATCCCTGGGAGCTGGCTTTTGGCACTTTTGTTTTTCGTATACGTACCGTGACCCCAAATTATACACTGCCTCATACTTACTTATATGAATACCAAATAGGCCAGGGCAGAGATGTGTTCTAAATGGAGCATTTTAAATTATGAATGAGCTAGGGAAGTTTGAGGCTCTCTAGATTTGATGCTCTCTTTCACTGTGTCTAAGAATAAGATAAAAAAAACGATGTCTTCGGTCTGTCTAAGATGTGGAATACTGAATGATGCTAAAGCTTGGGATTTTATTAACGTTTAACCTTATTAGTGGTGTCAGAAGTTTTGTTAAGATTTCAATGCAGCATTACAAGCTGTGTTAGAACAAATGCAATGTGCACCCTGCTAGCCCAGGGTACAGGACTCCCTTCTTTCTATCAGGGCTGCCATAATCCTTCATGACATGGACTCAACAAAGTGTCAGAAACATTCCTAGTCCACAGGACATGATGGCTTTACAAAGTTGCAGGTTTGTCAGTTGCACATCCATGGTGAGAATCTCTTGTTCCCACACTCTTAATGGCGCTCTGATGGATTGAGGTTGCTGACTATGAATGTTGTTGGAGAAGAGTGAGTTCACTG
Source organism: Xiphophorus maculatus (assembly GCF_002775205.1). Classification (NCBI taxonomy): domain Eukaryota; kingdom Metazoa; phylum Chordata; class Actinopteri; order Cyprinodontiformes; family Poeciliidae; genus Xiphophorus; species Xiphophorus maculatus. The sequence continues at coordinate 9,908,585 of NC_036463.1, forward strand.
TCATGATCAAGAAACTACTTTAAACAGCAATTATCAAATCACTGTTAAAAAAGAGCAATTTGGGTAAGCTGCAATTGCAAAATTATAGCTTTGGACATGGCAAAGCTGGTAGATACACACTCTATAAGACTTGCACTTGTAATAGCAATCAAAGGTGATTCTATAAAGTGTTTGGGGATAAACACAGATGCATACCATTCTTCTCTAATATGTATTTGGGAAAAAAAAGCTAAAAATGTATCTTTTTTCCTTCCAGTTCTATTTATTTACTACATTGTGTTGGTCTTTCATATAAATTCCCAATAAAACTCTTTAGAGGCTGAACAATTTCAAGAAGCTTGAAGACACTGCACATCCCCAGCAACATGAATCAGTGTACACACTCTGACACAATAGCAGATGATAAAAGTATAATTTGCCTATCAACTGAGCTATGTCACATCTCTTTTATTTACTTTGAGAGACAGGAGCTGAAACGTTGAACCTTTTCTCTGAGGACTGAAATGACAGCTGCGCCATTAGCTGCTGTGTGTGGGCTCAACAAACTGGAAGCTGTAAAAATATCATAAGAGAACACTTAAGTGGATGAGACATTTTCGAATTTCATCACGGATGGACATTCGTCTGTCCAGTCGAGCATATGAGTGAGTAATCATCACAGCATCTGAGCCCAAAAGAGAGGTTATTCATGTGTTATACTGGGGGACAACAGACACAACTATAAAGCAGCAGTGCAGTGGACCCAATAAATAGCTTGTGTAGGAGTAAAATTTAGGCACTGAAGATAATAATGAATGGAGCTCCTTTAAATCTGATTAAGCCTTTCTATAATAGCAACTGTAATGAAGTTTCCTCTCAGTCTTCGCAGTCTTTTAATGGAAAGTAATAAGTAACTCAAAATTAGATGAGACAAGGCTGTGAGGAAGAGGTCGGAGTTGTTCACTCTTTCTGCACATGATGGAGGGCAAAATAAAAAAGAGGTAAAAGTGGTCATTTTGAGAACTTAGTCTAATATATACGTATCTAAAGATGGTATTTATGGAGCATGAATGTCAATGACCCCCATTAGGGGAACTTAATCTGTACTCATCACTAATCTCATCCTCTACTTAACCTTACATTAACAGTGAGGAGATGTTAGCCTTACATTAGAGTGAGACCAGGAAATGTCCAGTTCTGGTCCTGACTTACCTGTTCCTGTTCCTGTTCCCTTTCTGACTTCTGCCACAGACCGACTTGATGCAGTAGCAGCAGTTGTACTTAATGCTTCTGACACCACACTGGCTGTGAGAAAAACACCACAGGCTGTCAATGCTGGAGAGACTCGGAGCACTGATCACAGTGTTTTATTAGGACCCTGCAAATGTTGAGGTGTGACAGTGCAAATTAGAAATGCAAACCTGGGATAGGCAAAACAAAAAAAGCTAGAAAAATAAACTTGATGCCACCTAATCTGACATTTTAAACAACACATGATGAATCTTTCATTTTAAAAACAGTAAAGCGTGTTACGTCTCTAGGACAGGATCAGTTTTGCTGTCTTTCCCTATGTTAATCTAACAAACTTTGACTTGGTTTCTACTCGAAGAAAAAAAGAATGTGAATGATATGCAGGCACATTTTACAGGAACACTTCACACTGCATGTTGCATCTTGTTCTGTACTTCCTCATAATTAGGAACAGATTTAATATCTAATGTCTGAACACTTTATTAAAAAGGAGAGACAGTAAAACATGGCTTTTAATATGGCTATATTGTGGAGGACATGGAGTCAGTTCCCCTTTTGCCAAATTTTTGCAAATAGGCTAAAATGTTCAAAGAAATTTGCCAATAATTACATAAATTAAAATGATAATTCTTAAGAAAATTATTCCTGGAGAACGAAATAGGAAATAGTGACTATGCTAATTATTAATCCCAGTCTTATGTTTTTACACAAATTTTGGGATGTCCGTTCTGTCTGAGGTTGTTTCACTCTGATATTTGCATTAAAACAAGCTGTTGGTACCGAGAATGAAAATGCTAAATTATTATTTTGGTATCCCCATACATGGATCTTCTGTCTAATTGAAAGTCCACTGGGGTGCAACAGTCAAGGCCTTGAATGCAATCAGACTCAAACAAAGACAGATTGAAATCAAATTGACTTCAGCTCCTCAGAATAAATGTGTCCTTCAAAGTCAGTTGTGCTTAAAAATAGAAGCAGTTCAGAATTGAGTTATTGGTCATCTTCATCATTTACGCCACATTCATTCTGGCCTGACAGCAACATGAGGGCATAATAGATGCCTTGTGATGACTCCTTTCCCCAAACTGTTGTATTGGTGCCGAGACATGAGACAGTAATAACAGTGTAAACCAAAGTTAGATTGTTAAAGCAGCATGATACATTATTTGATAGGGAATTAATCACCATCTGTTGCAAAGCGGTGCTGTCTGGAACAGGGGGAGCAAAGAAGGTCGGATGTGAAGGTGATTTATTATGGTGGATAATGGCTTGACTGGAAACTTCATGTTAAATGTACTGAATAAAAAAATTGTCTCATTTATCATTGTATGCACTCCTGCTGTTATTACATATTAGCTTTATTAAAACAAAGGAAGAAAAGAACATTTTTGGATTGGAGGTAAAGCTTTTATGCAGAGCGACTGTGGTTCTGTAGGTAGAGTAGTCGTCTTGTGATCAGAAGGTTGTAGGTTTGATTCCTCCTGCTACATGTTAATGTGCCCCTGGGCAAGGCACTTAACCCCAAACTGCCAACCGATCTGCATATTGGTGTATAAATGTGTGTGCAAATAGGTGAATGTGACTCTAGTGTAAAGTGCTTTGAATGCCAAAATCATTGGAAAAGCGCTATACAAGTTCAATGCATTTACTTGTGATCAAGAATTCATAGCATGATCAAAGTGAACCATCAAACAAAAGTATTCACCCACCTAAACTTTGTTACAATAAATACACAAACTTTAATGCACTTCATTGTGAATTTATGTAATAGATAGACAGTAAATAGTAGTGAAAACATGTAAAGAGAGACTCTGAGGTTTGCCAAGGAACGCTGGTAACAGGACAGGCTATTTTTTAACAGGGGGACAAATAAGTTTGTCAGAGTTCATGGGAAGGTGGATGGAGGTAAATGCAGGGGAATCCTGAAACAAAACCTGATGAAGACTGCAAAACAGTTGAGAGTTGGGTGGAGATTCATCTTCTAGCAACACAATAACACTAAAACATCAAGTGAGAGCCACAAAAAAAATATGTTGGCCCTCCATATTCAAGTGTGGCAAGACTTAATTACTATTTCAGGATATTCTTAATTCTTTCTGATTGAGTTTAAAACATTTTACACAGAACATAAGCAAAACAAAATCAGAGTAAAGGTGTGTAATTTGTATCAGGGGCGGTTCATCTGCTGCTGTTCTGAAGTAAACTTCCAAGGCAACCAATTACCCTTAGAAGTCACCTACTTAGAACACATATACTGCAATTTAATCTCAGTATAAATCCAGTAGCTGGGCCAAAAGTTTGTTACGAGAATATTAGTGAACGAATAGCAACATCAAGACAAAAGAATACACAGATCACCTCCTGGTCTCCTGTTAAAACACCAGTTTCCTGAGTATTTTCAATTATACAATAAATCTTAGCTTCTAATTTATGATCGTCAGTGTGTTCATATGTGCTAGTCACAGAACAAACCTTCCTGGGTGACAGGAGATCAATGCAGACAAATTAATAGGTTTAGTTAATTAATCAAGAGCCACTGCTGTTTCAGTCTCTTCTGTCGGGGAGAGAAAACAAGTCATAGCTGTAATATTCTGTTTCTTCCTCACTATTAGCTAAAGATGTTTTCTGTCCAGCTGCTCCAATTTTACCATCTCCAGATGATCCCTCATCGTCTTAGTTCAGGGTCGTTTGGATCTGAGTTTAGTTGAAAGGAGCTTTTTTTTTTTCAAACAGCACTTGTTGCCTGGTACCACAGATTATTGATTTAAAAGCCCTGGCCGAGCCTGTTAGCTTTACCTTCACAAACACAGTTGCCATGACATAAAAGCCACCGCTGAGCTGATGTGTATGCGCTGAAAAGGTGAAGGATCCAGACAATGCGAGCTAAATACAGTCACTTTAGAAAGCAAATGTCACTCCCGCAGGGGATAAACTCGTAAAATCAACTCTGTGAAGCTGTGGTTAGCAGCAGGCTAAACCACAACTTCTGCAGATGCTACTGCTGAGTCAGATATCTGAGGCTCTGAGCATAGATGCAATTCAATCAGCAGGTTTAGTCATGAATTCAAGAATGTAAATATAATTTATTTTTAAAAACTGTAAAAAAAACAAAACAAAAAAAGCCTCCACAATAGCAAGACTTTTTATAAATCTGCCAAGAGAATGTTTCAGTTTGCTATTCTCTGGCATTTCTGACAGCAACTTTTAATGAGGCTAAAAATATAAGTGTCTCAACACCACCTTCTCCATGCATTTAAATTCCTTCCTGACTGAACATTTCTCAAAACATTTTAAAGCTTAATTTTCAAATGGATGTGTAACAGACAAGACTTGTTCATTTTATGCCATGTTACTTCTGTTGTATAACCATCGGGCACCAGGGTGTAGTTTATCAACATTTTGACGCCTCTGCATCGGGAGCCAGACAAAATTCCTCATCGACCTCACCGAATACAGCTACGGCTCCTCTTATTGACCGCCTTGCCTCTCCCGGGGGGCATTAGCCTTTTGCGGGCTCGTTACCAGATGGAGCGAGTCAGCAGTGGTGTACAAAGTAACCCCGTGCGCTGTCATTGAGTGAACAGATGGAGCAGGAGGAGATGGGTGATCTCATATGGAGCAAGGAAGCAAAAATTACAGAGGGAGGCTTACTGACTCTGTGTAACTAGGAAACTCAGCGACAAAAACTGAAAAAAAGAAGAAAGAGGACAAACTGGTTTTTCAGAGGCGAAAACCAGAGTTACAATAGAGTGATATCAGTCAACGGATCTTCTTGTGGTATGAAAACTTCCTCAGAGTTCAGATCCAGATTCAACTGGTAATACATGTCAAAACTTTAAAAAATGATTTGAGCAAATCCTCTCCCTTCAATCTGGAAGAACCTGAGATACAGACTCCCCAAGAGTTGCAACTTTACTTGCATTAAATGAAGCATATGAAGCTGCTATATTTAATGTAGCATGGCAACTGCAGTTCCTTCTTTGTGTCTTCCTGGGGTTATTGGGACCATTGGGATGGTACATTCTAGTTCCACAACTGTGCCGCTTATGCTGGCAGCATGTAGAAGTAGCTCTGTTACATTAGCTCTGATTTGTTCTTTAAAAAACAACAACAAAAAAAAAAACCTGATGTTCATAATTGTTTAGTTTGATACATTTTGCTGACTCCAACATCTCTCTGCCCGACTTTAGCCATATGGCCAGATAAAGATTTAAAAAGGAGCAGCAAAAGCAAACGAGGTGGATAAGCAGTGCTTGCCAGCAATTTGTGGTGTCATTTGGACATGTTGTTGTGGAATATCATCTGTGTTGGACAGAAATGTAGCTGTTAGTATGTTATTGCAGACATAACGTCTGTCTCCTAGCAATAGTCATCAGTCAGAAGCATCTTCGGATTTGTTGCAAGACTGACTGCTACCGTAGGTAGTTTCTGCTCACAGCATCAATATCAAAAATTACTATGAAGAATTATGAGTTACAACGATGTTTCATTTCTCTTTGGGATAAAATATTTTTGAATTGGATTGAATTGATATTGTTCCAATGAAAGCCTCAGAGACTGAAATGAAATGCTTGGCAATTATTTCTGCCTACAGCATTTGAACCTAAAAATATTCTGAAGATAAAAAAAACAACTGTAATTGACAGAATCTGCTGGACTTTATATAAAGAAATCTAAGAAAAACAAGTGACAATTAACAAAATTTTCTACAATGAACCAGCATAAGCCTTAGATGGTCAGAAGAGTCACTGACTGAATGATTGTAGCAGTATTTGCCATCCATGGGGAGATTAGAGGAATTTATTTGCCACTTCCCTTCAAAATCATTATGAAGCACAGCAGGAGACATTTCTTTTTCTCTCACAAAGGCATTTTCAGGAGCTGCTGGAAAAACTCCCTGCCCTAATTTCTGCAGCTCCTCCTCTTGGTTTCAAGCAGCATCCTTAGCACATGTTAAAACGAGACAGATCCACACCCCGCCAACTGCTCTGCTCTGCAACTCTCTTCCTCTTGTTCGCACATTCGCTCTTCTCCACGAGGGCCTGGCCCGGAGGATGCCGTTTTATGTGAGCGGAGCAGCTGTCAGAAGAACATCACAAGTGCTCTCTGCAGAGAGCAGAACATTCTGAAGTGTGGAATATGCTATTTGTAGGATTTTTTTTTTTTTGTGCAAAATACAAAATTAAAGCCCAGGACAGAACAAGCCCTGCTACAAGTAATTGGGTCATGCTGCTTTATCGCGCTTTCACCCAGAACTCAACATATCCCTCTAAGAATGTCAGCTTTCTTATTGTAATGTAAACATTTGCACTTTTTTTGTGCTCAAAGACAAACAATGACAGAGAACAGGACGAGGTAGAGTTGTATTTGTGCCAAAGTGTGCTGGTACGTTCAAGAGAGCATTTGGGACAAATGTGGGAGAGACTGAGAGGAGGGGCTTGAGAGGAGAACAGATAGTCACGACAAAATAAGGTATGAGTCATATGGTGACGTAGATGGGTCAGGTAGCACCCATGTGTAGAGTTATCACTGACCCCAGAGGCTGCAGGCAAGCAGCAGACGTGTCGCGGGAATTCAGCACCAAATTGAATGTTTAATTTTATCGTCTATTGAATGTCGGCTAAAACTGCAGAAATTGCGGCAAATCCAAGGGAATAATGGAAAATATTTGAATGCTTAGTGTTTGAAAGCACTTATTAAGGCTTCAGTGTGGCAGAGTATTGGTGCTGGTGATGACAAACTGCTGCCTTCTGCTTTATGGTCCAGTGTTTTCCGGCTCAAATGTCATTGATTTAGTTTTACAGCCTGAAGCTTTACTGTTTTTCTGCAGCCACTCTGCTCGCATCGGCCGTCATTGCAGGTTTATGAAGTGTTTTCTGCGAGACTGGCAGTAAACATCATAAAACCAGATGTCAGAAACACAGATTTAACAACTTCAGGGACAAATAAAAACAACATTTAGTCATTTTTAGTATCTGATATAGACTAAAGTAAAGGTGAGCAGGTTTGCTGGTTGCTATATGTAATATTTAGGACTATTTACAGCACACTAAAATGCTGCAGTGAACCTTTACATGTTAGGACTTAACACCAAGTGTTAAAATTAGATTTTGATCCATCAAGCACTCTTTTAATATGATTTATGACATTTAAAACTTTTAGCGTTTTCACATTACAGCTTTAAGCTTAGATGTACTTAATTAGGTTATTAGACAAAAAATTAGTAGGTGGGAGAAAAATGTGAATTTGTTTTTAAATTACTTTATGAATAAAAATCAGTCGACTAGTTAGGCATTTTTTAAAACCACTTTCTGCTACAATCATAACCAACCTCCCCTGGGTATATCTCCATCAACTTTGCACTTGTAGAAATTGTTCTTGTCTCTTGTTCTGTGAAAATAGCGCAGTTAGTCAGATTTGATTGAGCGCATTTCTAATCATCAATTTTCAAGCCAACCAACAGATTCTCACTTTGAAGCATTTTCATGAGACACACCAGCTCATAAAAATGCTTCCATCTTAACCTCTCAACCACATATTTAGCTGTGTTTTTGTTTCTTCTTATAGAAACTCAATTAACCATCTATCTTCACATCATGATCTTACTGGGCTCCCTGCACCTACTGAAGAAAAGCATATTCACACCATGATGCTGCCACTACCAAAAATCACTAAGGTGATGGTGTGTTCAAGGTACCCGCAGTGGTAAAAGCAGCTGTATTTCTGCTGAATGAATTGATATCTACATATGTATTTATGAATAATCTGAAATGTTGTTTAATGTGTATGAGAAGGGCTGACTATGTATGTACGTGACAATTTTTATAACTTCATTCAAAAACCATATATCATGTGGTATTACTTGAACGTATTTTGTGTTACATTCAAATAAAAATCTAATTAAATACATAAAAGTGTGAGATGATCAAGATGGTCTTTTACGAGGTGCTGCATGTGAATCTAAGAGTACACTGGCTTCAGTACATCTCCTTTTGAATCCCTGACTCAGATCTTTGAGGGATTTAGCACAGAAAAATAAATGCATAAAACCATAAAAAAATAATACTGTTGACTCATACGCTGTCCTGCAGAGAATCGAAGCTTAACGCGTAAGCAGCTTATCTGCAGGTTCCTCAGGTTGCATTCTGGATTCTCTTTTCAAAATCAGTTTTTTTTTTAATTTTGTTCTATTTGTGCAACAACACTTTTATGTGGTTTCATGACTGCAAAGTCACAAGATTTGCCATTTCAGTATGTTTTCAGCTTTCTGCTAAATTTTACCATTGTACGGGAAAGGTTATCATTGTAGAAGAAAGAGAAGGGTTATAAAATGTAGATAACTGTTTGCGTTTAGATTTTTTATTAGCTATGGATTCCCTCCCTCTGCTGCTCATGTTTGCATACGTGGTCTATCGACATCACAGTCATCGTGTTATTAAATCAATAGGCAAGATAAAAGCCTCCTCTGTTTGTGCTGAGGAGCAGATGATGATAACAGCTCCTGGCAGCAGCCTCAGAGCAACGTTATCACAGAAGACAAAACCGTCGGGGAGCAATTAACAAGGGGTAACTCTTTTTTTTGTAAATTGCGACCTAAAAACAAGAGGATGTGTAGAACCTCTATTTGAGACCAATGAGGAAACATGAAACATCTTATATTTAGAACCTTATATTTTCCTCTTCTGCACAGTAGATGGCTTGAACTTGTACGAATATTACAGGTCCAAGACAGCTGTTGTGATACAATGATAAAAAAAATCAAATAAAATATTTTTTCTTATTGCTTTTTGATAGAATAAATGGAGAAAGAAGGAAAGAAAGAAAGTGTGTGCATTAAAACCGAATGAGGAGTCAAATGTAACTCCTACTTTCTTTTACATTGGAATTGGTAGCTGGGCACAAAGAGGCAGCAGTTTGATTGAGTTTAGAATTCAGATGATTCTCAGCTATGGCAAATTACTTGTGTTTAAAACCAAAAGAGCCACTCACTGACCCGAGACAAACAAAAGGTGGACATCTTCTCCAGCTGGTGCAGCTTACAAGACAGATACAAACAGATGTCGTCTACATAGATGTGATGAGAAATATCACATATATCAGATTATTGTATCCAGAGATCTGAAACAATAGTGTAACTTGTTCATGCAGTTCAGTTAGTGATTCCTAAAATGCTTTAAAGACTAAAACTAATGAATGTTGGGACTAAACCAGACATTAAATAGGCTTTCGCACATGGCACTTGCTTTGCACCAAGTGTTGCAAAGCAACCAAGTGCTTTGCACCAAGTGCCATGTACTACTAAAAATATTGTTGTCTGTCTTTTAAAAATAATAATTATTACTATTATTACACATTGTGAATGATCCTACCTTTATACTCTAGCCACTTCATCTTGAACACTACCAAACTTCACATGCCATATGGATATAATTTCTGAGCTGGAAACATGATATTTGCTCTCACATCATTAACTGTAATTGCATGTTGCTTTAAATGTCACGACGTGACTCAATGCAACAATCAGCAGCTAGCAGCTGGTTAATTTCTGAACACAATGTTAAATTCCCACCCACCCAACAAGCTAAATTATACTGCAGGTGCAGCACAAGATCAAATCAAATCATATGTTTTAAAAATGAACACCTTGCAGGTGCTGCTCTGCTCCTCTGACAGTGTTTGGAAGTGTTGTGTTCCTTAAACCTGTGGCTCATGAAAGGAAAATAAGGGGGATGATGTGCAGAAAAACATTCGGTTAACTTTTCGTGAATTTTTAGACACAAAGCAGAACCCTGTAATTACGTCCTGTGTGGCAATTTTCAGTTGCCATAGGGACACAGACAATGAAATTAATTATAGCCTTAGTGTCTAACCATTTTTTTCAAGAAGGTAAAGGTGGAATACTGGGGAAAGCTGCTCTTCTAATATTTCAACACATGTCCTCATCTCCCACCTGAATACTTGAAAGCTAATTTAGATGACAGGGAAAGATTAACATAAAGCAGAGGAATTAGCTAACCTCTTTACTGCTGCTGCTACCAAAGCTCTCCATATGGAACATGAAGGGAACATTAGGTCTCCAAGAGGGATGCAGCTTAAATCAGTGAGGCGCTCCTTTCAGTGTCTCCCTCACGTCTGTGTGACTCGTGTAACTGCAAACAGAGATGAAGAGCTGCAAAAACTCGCAGCTGTGCAGTCAGACGACACTGGATGATCACAGTGGAAAGTTGCCATCAGCGCCTTAAAAAAAAAAAACGAGAGAAAAAAACGCACACCTACCCACACACACGCCTTCAAACACACACACACATTGAGATGCAGGCAGATGCTCAATGTTCCTCTTCAAATTATGTTTTTTGTTATTGACAGTGGATCATCTGCTGATGACTCAGTACCAGACAAGAGATAGTCCGGCTCTCTCTGACTCACCTGATCCCCGTCTATCACTGTAAGTGGACACACGGGTCTAGGCAGGAAGACAAACCCACCTGTCAGACCCTTTTTACAGGTCGCTAGGCAAACAGAGTTGTCACTTTGTGTGTTTGTTTTGTCCTGACACCAATATGTGAGCTTGGCTGGCTTTGTTAGGAAAAATATAAACTACTCACAACTATTCATAAAGCAACTTAGCAGTAGCTAACTGTGTGACAGCTCTTCAGAATCAGACTAGCATGGATTTTAATTGATTACATCAGTTTTAATTTAATTTTAAGCATGTAATAGTCCTCCTTATATGTTAAATAGCACTCAAATATTGAATTTTTCTTATCACATTACACACCAAATGTATTCAAACATTTATGTTTCAGAGTTGATTATAAGTCCTTTTGACGTTCAGTTAAAAGAATAGACTGGGAAATAATTTGAGAGTCTTCACTGTTCATAGGAAATGAAAAGTACTTATCTCACTCTTGGACTTTCAAGCATGAACTTGAGTCAAAGTGCAAATAGCAAAAGTAGCACTTACCCAGTTCCACCATTTTGTCACATTGCACGACCAGCAGGATGACTCACGCCTGCCAGATCAACAGAGAGGTTTACTGCAGTGCCTGGGACCTTTTTGCATTACAGTCACACACTCCAATGGATTCAGGGGGGGATTTTAAGTGTTAGGTTAGGTCAACACAGAGAAGCATGCAGTCTTGACATGGAAGCAATCTGATACTTGGTTTTTGAAATGTTTAACAGATATTTGAAAACTGTGCCATGCATAGATATCTACCCCACTTTGCTTTGATACCCTTAAATAGAATCCAGCTGCCACATGCCTTTCAAAGCTTTGCTCAGTAAACAGTGTCCACATGTGTGTTTAATTTAATGATCTGTGAAGGCTTCAAAGGTTTGTTAGAGAACATTAGCAAACAAAAGGCCACATGAAGGCCATGGACACATTTTACAAGGCGTTGCTCAATACAAGAAATCATGAAAATGGAAAGAGTATGCCAAAACAGCACAACGACTTTGCTGTCCACCTAAACTAACAGACCGGTAAAGGAAAAGACAGAAACCATGCAGGGGACACAGCAAGGATGATGATGTAAAATCCTAAATGTGGAGGAAAATGAACACCGAACAAGCAACACTAGAGCAGGGACAAGTGGTAGAGGCAGCATCATGATGTAGGGAAGCAGCAGATGCTTTTAATCGTGAGTTGCTATTTTAAATGGCTGGTCTGAAACGTCCTCCAACATTGGTTTGATCAACATTGCAAATGTCTGTTTCTTTTAAGTATAGGAGGAACAAAATAAAACAAACAAACAAAAAAAGCAATGCACACCACTCTCCAAAACGATATGAGTAATAATCGCAGAAAAAGTATACGCTAAGGAGGATGTCAGTGTTGCTTTGGTCTAACAGTTTTCCACAGAGCTGCACTTATTTTGGCCATGATTTTTAGAGTCTCTCTTATGTGCAATCTGGTTGTTTGCACCTAAATTCCCACCCTGCATCAACCTGATTACACTCTCCATGTTACACGGGCTCAGTGTGCACACCGAGCCACATCAACGCTGTAAATCTAATCTTTAAATCAAAACAATTTTCAACAGAGGAGGTAGATGGGTATTTTTTTCTCCCATCTGCACACCTCTGATAACACCATAGCATAATTCTGCATTTTATGTATCCGAATGCACCCCCGCGTGCTCTTAATCGCCCTCATGCTGGCATTAAACATGCTTCCACAAAGCCGATGTTCTTCACCCCTCACCATACTGCGACGACTATAACCTGCAGGGACAGAACACCCCTACACACACACACACACACACACACACGTTAACTCTACTCTTATGACGTTGATCAGTGATTTACCGACATGGTAAGAAAGCTGTGTGGTGCCCACGTTGTCAGAATCAAGCTGTCGTCTGTTTTTGAACACATGGCAGAACCAGAGCTGCAACTGGAAGCAAAATGCTGGAGCTGTTTCTGTAAGCAGGCGATCAATCACACAGATGCAGAGGGATTTTTATGTCAGCACAAAACAAATGGCAGGTTGTTTCCAGAGCAGAGGTTGATATGGGAGTAAATGTTTCAGATGTAGGCTGTGCAACAACATCATCCATAGATTTTTACACAAAATTGAAGTCGATTTATTTGACTTGAAGGCAGAACTTTGTCAACGTCCTGCAGCCCTCCCTGGAATATGAAGCTTGTAAAATCCAGCTTTTCTATTTATATTTGATCAGCTTGCTAAAGCTTTTAAACCCCATTAAATCAGCATATTTTACTTACACAAAACGTCTCAGTCCAACTTTAAATTTGGCCTTTGAAGTCAATAAAAGATAAAATATTTATTTTGAGACATTTTTCATGGTATTTTCTATGTGCTGAGGATAATCACATTACCAACCCATTCTCTTTGTTTTTAACTTCATCCGTCAGAGCGACTGCCAGCATAGAGTATGCCCCCACATACTCTACGCTGTGACGCAGAGTTCATAAATAAATCACGCAGCCAAATCTTTGACGTAACAGAACAAACCTCATCCTTCCAGATAGAACAAGCCTCATCTCCTGTCCTGGCTGTTCACTAAGCACACAGCTTCAGTGGTGACTGTGTTTGTTCAAGTGGCTTTGGGAGGTGATGGGGCACCAACTGCCTCTGAACGGCATCCGCATAAAAGCAAGAAAAAATGTGTTCATTGTAAAAAAAAAAAAAAAGAAAAGACGTGCTGTATCTTACTCATGCATGTACCTTTTTGTATATTTTGACTGAAGAAAGCCATGACTGAGCATGCCTTTCCTTTAAGGGTTGCGGTTAACCGTCAAACAAAGATAACTCTCAGAGACAGCGCCCCTACAGGGTCCAAACCCAGACTGCGTAGTGGTGGGCATGTCACACCAGCTATGTCACAAACAGCAGGAACGGTGCCGAGTCGTCCTTCTCCATCTACTCGCGTTCACCGTGGGCGGATAAGCCAGACCTTTATGTGTCTGCCTCATTTGCTGCTTCTTCTAGCCAAAACATAATTTTTTTTTCCTCAACAGTCAGATTACTTCAGTGGAAAAAAAACAAGTTTGGACTTTACTAGACTGGAACAGCTTGAGATTTAATTGTATTCAAGTTAGTGTTCCTGATTTTGTTTTTATAATCATCTAAATTCTGTGGTGTCTGTTGTCTTACTTAGCCGTCTTTGGTGGAAAGTAAAGAAACAAAACCTCCAGATGATTTAAAAATGTATCAATTTCCGACTGCCATGATTTGGACTGATCTGAACTGAAGCAAGCCCAGAGAGCAACAGCGAGATATGACACATACGATGAAGGTTGTTTTTTCTGCAGGTTGACAGGCAGCCACAGCAGCAGATGGGCTTGGACTTGACATCAGCAGGGACATCCTGACAGCAGAACACTGTCTACTGTCTTCTGGGGCTCTCTCTCCTCTCCTCACCCCAGCTGAATGGCAATCAGTAAAGCAAGGCGCTCTCCTGAACATTCCCACTGACAACGACTATCTGATTTATCTCTTGCTGTCTTATGTGGAGGGAAATACTGTAAATTAGACAAGATTACTGCTCTGCTGTACAATTTACATGGCTGTAAAGAGAGAAATATAATAGAAATACACTGTTACACAGAAAGCATTGCATTGTCCCTTTCTCACAAGCATCTCTATACCACAGCTTAACTCCACTCTACACAGTTTGGGTGGCTTTCCATTACAGTAACAACTGTAGTGGGTGGGGTTGTCATATAATTGGGTGATCCTACAGTCAGCATCTTGAGCTGTTCATACAGACACAAAGCAACAACACAGGACATGGAAGCTATGTTGAACATTCTGCAAAGTCTGTTATTGTTCTTAAAAACTCCTAATACTCTCAGTCACTGTTGTGAGACTTTACAAATGACCCACGTGTGAGTCTGTGTTGTACTTTTGATAACCTGTTTTCAGCGACCTTGTAGCTCAGAAAATGAAGTCTCAACAGCCAGTCCCTTTCTCAAACATGCATTCATATTCCAAATGCGTTAGGAGTATGCGAAGTTGTCACCAAAGGGTAAATCTGAGGAGAGCTGGTGTTTAATGGGAGTGAATCCAAAGCTTCTCTACAATACGAGCGAAAACGCTGTCCTTTGGAATCAACTGCAAGATATGCAAACAACCTCCAGATGAATCCAGGACCCGTCACAGCGACAGACCTTGTGCATGGATGAATCTAATTATGGCCTGTACATTGACACGGACAAGCATTTACTCAGATCACTCCCTTTGTTGTGCATGATGTGTGAATCTTGTATGTAAATGTAACTCTCAGCACTTCCAAATAAAGCTTCCATCTTGTCAGAGTGTCTGTGATGAGGGTGGGGAGGTGATAGAAACAGACAAAAGAAGTCTGGGACTGTGGGGGAATTTGTTCCCTTGCATATGGACAAAAACACAATTTTTAACAGTTTCGTCAGGTTTATAAACTGCATATACACAAATTGCTGGACAAACATTCAAACGTGCCAATAGAGATTTAATTAACGCCGAATGTTAATCGAGCTGCTGGATGAAGGATTTCAGCTGCATTTTACCCGTGTTTCAGTCCCCAACTCTGCTTGACCCCCCGTAGATATTCCGTTTCACAATTTGTCATGCTGCAGCGCGAGGCTGAACGTTGGTGCCTGTGAGCTGAGCCTCTCAGAGGGCTGAGATAAAACCAAGCTGACGTGTGGGTTCAGCTGCGTCACACTGTCCTCTGACTGAAAGAGTCTCAGAAAAAAAGGAGAGCAAATGAAGGGAAGACGTGTTCCTCCAGTTGTGGCCTCCTTTTTGTAGCTCCCTCCTCCCTGCTTCTCCTAGCACACAGATGCTGCCTTTTCGCTTTGAACAGCTGCTTCAAACAAAGCTATTATTGCCGTTGTCGTATCCAATGCAGGTGTATGAAAACACAGCTGAATTCTGGACTGAAAACAGGTTGATTTGGTAAGTAAGTTAAGGAGTTAATCTTCGAACATCTCAACACTGAAGTTGAGTCTTCAGACAAACTGAAA
This sequence comes from Xiphophorus maculatus, assembly GCF_002775205.1. Taxonomy (NCBI): domain Eukaryota; kingdom Metazoa; phylum Chordata; class Actinopteri; order Cyprinodontiformes; family Poeciliidae; genus Xiphophorus; species Xiphophorus maculatus. The sequence continues at coordinate 9,924,290 of NC_036463.1, forward strand.
GGCAGTTCCTCACACAAGAACTATAATCTTTTTTAAAGACCCAGAAGACTCACAGGTTCGTCTCCCTGAGAATGCTGCTCCATCACTGGAGGAGAGAGATGAATCCATCTTCAGGCTTTCCTTACCATGATGCCCATCCCCCTCTAGCTCCCTCTCAACTGAGGATCTCCTTGGTAAATAATTGAGGTACATCCCCCCTCTGCTTTAGTGGAGCTTCTCAACTTGATGATTTTTCTGCTCGTGCAGCCAAAATTTGGTTCTATTTTGTTGAGACTTTGAATAAATTTAAAGGGACATTATTAATTTTAAGGTTACACACTGATTGGGTTTTATGTAAAGACAGTGCAGTGTGGTTGCAGACTTCTGCACAAATTTGTGGTTGTTGTTTTTGAGATCTCTCATTTCTGCAACCGAGAACCGACCAAATAATATAATCAGCACTATATGCCTTAATTATAATCTTCAGCTTTCAAATGTACAAATTTTATATCCAAACACTTGATTTAACAGATTCCTTTATTCCGCAGAACTAATCTATATCTGAACATCATATTCAAAGTGCTACTCCATTCATGACATAAAAACGCAAGTCTTGATATGTCATCATTTTTCAAGCTGCAGTGAAGGAAAATGGCATTAATCAGGAGGCGTTTGCTGACCCCTGCTGTCGAGAAGCATAATCTCACTCTTAAGCCTCTGTTCAAAACCTGAATTGTGAAAATTATAACTAAAATTTCAAGGGAAATTTAAAAAAAATCAGATCATTGCATGGATCATTAGTTCTGATGTTTCCTAGCTGGAAAAAAAAAATAACCTTCTGTACAATAATGCAACCACTTCCATTTTTTAAATAATTATTTTTTAATATAAATAAAGCTTGAAACATAATTTGACATAAAAACCTCCAGAAAAACAGGAGCAGCATCCCACGTTTCACTCATTTACACCAATCAAAACTTTGATGTAAGCACTTGAAGGCAGAAAGTATCAAACAGTAAATGCCCGAGAATAAAAAAAAATAATTTTCAAACTTGATCCTCCCTAATGAAAAAATAAAACCCGCATTCCACAATGCCAAAAATAAAAATCCCAGCCTTCTTCTTATGTATACAAGTCAGCTTTTTTGCACCAACTCAACTAAGGCTTCATTTAGTGAAATCTTAAAACAAAGTTAAGTACATTCACGATGCTTTACCGTCTCTGTAATTCTTAACAGTCGATACAATCTTTTTCTCTTTTTTTAATGTGCAATGCAGCATGCAACAGTGGCACTGGTAGAAATAAAAGGCGTTTCAACTTAAAAACAGGTCCAGTGATAAGAGTTTAAAATAATAATTTTAAAAAAAGTAGCACTTTTCCATCACCGTGTGCTCTTAATCCTCTTTCTGCACCATTCTCTTTGCTGCTGCAGCTATTTAACTGCCTCATGTATCAGGCTCAGTCATCTCCTGCTCTAAGCGATGACCTGAGCTGAAAGCTTCCGGGTTAGGATTCTGCATCTCTGGGATGATCCCCACGCGCTCTGTGGTGTCGTTGAGGGCAGCAGCATCCTCTGCATCCTCTCTGGGACTGCCGCTAAGATTTGCAACACTCTCTTGCAGTGCTTGATGAGTGTCTTCTTCTTCCTCCCTCTCTTGAGATAAAAGCTTTTGGTCAAACCTGGAATCATCTAGAAAGGATAATCATATAAGTAGTCAAACTGTCGAAAAAGTTTAGTACATCAACTAAAACATCAATTTTCGTCCGTCTGTTGTTGAGAAAGACTAAGCATAAGTATTAATAATCGGGAGTCCTTACATTAAATGTAAATATTATGTTTATTTTCTGTGCTAGAATAGAAAATAATGGACCTAGACCGAAGGATTTAATGACTTGAGAGCTGGAAGCTGCTTAAACTGAGTTCATAGTTTTTTTTTTCAACCAAGACTGCATATTAAACATGTAATTGTTCCATCTAGTGGCACAATGTGATTGAGAGTGAAGTGCTTACCCAAGCTGCATTGGTCACGCGTGTCATCTCCATAATTAGCAACCATAGAGCTGTGGCCTTCGTCATTGGTGGAAACAGCTTCGGATAAATCTGAGATTATGGCTCCAGGAGAGATGGAGGCATCTGAAAACAGCACAAAGCAAAAGCAAAAGCAAATTATTTGGTGTGAAAGTACAGAAAATATTGACTTGTTCAGCATTTCTAGTGGTAAACGTAAATGGTTTGAAGAAAAATTATTTGCCACATTTTGTCATCTTAAAACGACCTACTGTAATATATTTTATAGGGGTTTCATGTGATAGACCAACACAAAGTAGTGTGTAATTGTAAAGTGGAAAAAAAAAAGATTTTCAATTAGAAAAAATGTGGTTAGTATTCAACTTAACTCTCTTAGATAAAAATAAGTAAGATCCAATACAACAAATTTCCCTCACAAAGAAGTCCACCATGCAGCATTCTCTCTCCCACCTGTTGAGCTGCAATATGTAAATTTTTCATTTAAATACATGAAAAGCTGGTAGAGACAAATCCCAGCTGTAATTAAGAATAATTTCATTTTTTAATTAAATATGTTAGCCGATATTAATGGCTATTGTATATATATACAGTACAGACCAAAAGTTTGGACGCACCTTCTCATTGAATTCAATGAGAAGGTGCGTCCAAACTTTTGGTCTGAACTGTATATATATATATATATATATATATATTTCTTTTCATATTTGCAGTATCTATTTTAAGAGCGGGAAGGTGGGGAGTTGCCCATGTGGTATTTGTTTGGAAATGTGACAGTGATAGTGACGCAGCACAGGATTGTGGGTGTTTAACTCAAAGCTGAAATGCAATATGGTCACTTTTGCAGTGTTGAAGGTGGATATGTAGATATGTAATATTGATACATATCAGTTATCGGCCATAACGGATGTCAATATTGGCCCAGATTGTCTTATCATTTTATCTCTGGAAAAAATGTAACAGATTTGAATAGTTTTTCTAGGGAAGGTAGCTACCAATGTCTGCAGACTCCTGTGGAAGTGAGATTTTGCTCCAATCGAGCATAACTCCCTCAGTGTCAGTTAAACCTGTTTCATTAGTTGGGCTATTTTCACTCAGTAAAGGCACCTGAGGAGACAGAAACGCAAACATTAAAAGTCACATCAAATGGAAAACAAAGCTATAACAGGTAAGAACAACCTGTACCTCACTCTGACCAGATGAAATCTCCACTTCTCTGGTGCTTGTATCTGCTGGTTGAGGAACATTTCTGTTCTGGACATTTGGGTGAACTGGATGAGACGGGATTCTGTGCAGGTAGCCGTAGCCAATCCCACAGCCCAAGCTGAAATAAATTTAAAAAATGGAAAGACAAGTCATGCATGTGCTTCTATACATAAATAAGAAAGTCCAGCCAAAATATATTCACATCTATTAAAAAAAAACTACTTAGACTGCAATTTACATTAACAAAACTATTTATTCTTACTGTAAGAGATAAGAACAAGAAGCAAACAGCAATGAGAAGCTTTTTTTTTTCTTCTTGGGCTGAGAAAGATTTCTTGCTGCCTCTCTGGTCTGTAATGTAATTCATTTTTAACTGATCAAATTTAGATCTGGACTCCACCAAAGATGCTCAAAAACGTTTACCATCAATGTTGCTGCTTGATCACGTACACAACTTAGATCACAGATGGATGTTTAGCTACAAGGTTTGGAGCTGCTGAGAGCTATGAATTTCTACATGCATGGCGTCCATATTTTGTCACCTTTTTCTAATGTGAAGAGGGTAACAGACCTATAATGAATAAATATATCAGTTTATGACGCAAAACATGAAATATCTTGAATTTGTTTCCTCGCTTAGGCTAAAATTATCGAGATTATGCTTCTACCTTTATATACTTATACATTCATGTTCAATAAATATGCATGTCAATGAGGCTTGTTTTTGTTTCAATGGAATAATGAAATATGAATCTGGCTAATCTTAAATGCTGCATTTTCATTAACTGTAAGTGGAAAATAATAATTAATTAACAGAAACAAAGACTTCAAAATGGCAGTTTGTTTGTAATTAATGAATGTGTTTTAGTCAGTGAATAGAGTTACTAAAATAATTCAGTAACACTAATTTATTGAATAGATTTATCTACACTATAAATATAAATAGCCTATTTCTTTAGGTTGTTTCAATACAGAAGAGTTCTATTAGTCAGCAAACATTCTTAATTGATACAAATCTGGTTAATTTATTAAAGCTGATCACCCACCTTCCCTCTCCTCCCCAGGCTCCATTAGGGGTCACTACAATCTCCCTGCACTGTTCGGTCTGCGTGTTATAAACTAAGAGCTTCAAAGGCTTCCCCTCATTGGCTTCAATTAAGGAGAAGAAATCTTCAGACTGTAAAGGTACATGAAAAACAATTGTGCAACTTGAATTTTTTTCATTTTTTTAGCTTTTCTGATGTTTTTTCTTCTTTTCTTAAAAGTAGAACACATAAAAACCTACATCTTGTAACACTTGGTCAGCCCCGACAATAAAGTCGTCATGTGGAATAAGGCCAGCGAGCGCTGCAGGGGAATTCTCCTCCACATCCTGAAAGCAAAAAGAGATTCAATGCATCAAATCATTTTAAACAAAATGTTTCTGTCTTTGTATCGTTCACAGGACGGCCAGAATTGAAGACACGAATCTCGCAAAACGAGGAGTAGCCCCGACTTACCAACACGTGCCACACATTCTCGTTGACTCCTTCAAAGCTGCAGAAGCGAACGCTGGCGCCCAGCAACCCCTGACCACCCCACATGTTACTGGGTGTCACCTCCAGCTCCCTCACCCGCTGGGTTTTGGAGTTGTACACTTCAAGCCTGACTGTCTTCTCCATATTGGCCTTCAGCAGATCTCTCAGCAAGTCGTTCTCCTTATTCTGGGGGAAACAAAGGCACCACCTAAGTTAGTGCTAAAGGTAAAACGTTACAGCTGTACAAAGAAAAACTGGACCCAATTTATATGTAACACGAATAATACATTTCTCAATAAGTTATGGAGTTACTGATGAGTTAAGGGATGGACCTAAAACAGGCCAATTCTCAAAGAAAACCTGTTGGAAACTAAAATATTTAAGACTGAGTTGGAGGTTCCAGGAATTCAATAATACCAAAACATTCAGAACTAGTGTAATTTGTTTAGCTTAGCTTTAAAGTTAGCTCTAAAGATGATGTTCACCGACGCTCTCTATCCAATTTCAATTACTTTCAGCTATCTACAAAGAACAGGACAAAGATTTTAGTCTATTGATGTGCAAGTCTGGTAGATGATGCTACTCAAAAAGTATGTATCATTGTAGTTTCACAATGAATTTACTCCCGGGGGGCTGTATACAATCACCCACCTTTATTTCTAAACCAATAATAATGTGTAATTATTTCCACATCACACATTATGCAATACTTTCTCTGTCACTCATCTTAAAATACACTGGAGTTTGTGGATGAACTGTATGGGAAGTTGGATGGATACTTTAAGACAGTTGGATAGTAAATAAAGTCTCATTAATAATTTTTGTCCCCCATTTCTATCCAGTACCAATCTAATTCTATCATTATCCAGGCTTTGTAGAATGGTTCTGTTAATATAATATGACATTTACTCACAAGTCTGGTGTTCCCTATCGAGAGAATGAAGTCAAAGAAAGGCTCCAGACCAGCCTTCAGAGCAGGCGAGTCTTCTTGAACCTGAAAGGTAAAACAACTCATTTGTCGTCCTCCTGTGTCTGTTTCAGATATTGCATGTGTCAGAAAAAGAAAGTCTTTGCTGGAAGCAACAAACACATATTGCTGGCGCTTCTCGGCTGTTTGCCCCTTGACTTACTTTATTATTTATGCCAGGTCATTTTTCGGAAGTTTGGCACAGAAAACACTGAAATTATACCAGGGCAAAATAACAGCTTTGGGTTGGTGCCAAATGCCACCTCATCACAATGACAGTGTTGGGCGGCGGGTGCCAACAACTAACTTAAAGAAACATCTTCAGTTTTTTTTAAGATAAATAAAAAATGTCATTACAATTAAGAATATTCAGAACGTTCTTAACGCTAAACTGAACTGTAAACCCATTAGCAGCTAAATTTGCAGTAATGACATTAATAACCTTGCGCTACACCTTACAAAAACGTACTCCGTGAACATGATAGCCACTGTTACTTCCACCGTCCGACAGGAGGGAGCTCTGCGGGAGCCCCATTGTCTTCAGCGGGTACAGTTCGTGTTAAGTGTCAATGAGGTAGAGTTGTGGTAGAGACCATTATAGGAAGGCGTACAGTACACCAGGATGCAGCTAGCTAACACTAGCATGAGAGGCAGTTTAACAGCAGGTGCAACACAGAGTCAGGCAAAGCTAAAAAGGAAAGGATAGCAGATAAATCGAACTAATCTGTGCTCGTCTACAGTGTGTACAAAGAGAGGGGAACATCTGTATTTGATTAGCCGTGTCTTGAAAGGTTGCTAAAGAACGGACAACAGTGATTTCATTCATTAAAATGGTTACTGTGAAATTAGAAATGTAGTGGTGTTAAATATTGTTGACCTTACAATCTGGAGAACATTTTCTTTACTTTAGCTGCTGCTAAAGTAAACTCTTATCTTGTTGGACCTTGTTTTTGTTTGACTCACCTGTCTCACAGAGGGTTTAGCAGAATTTCTTGTAATGTGACTGGATGACATCAAGTGACTTCATCTGGTCTTTTCCCAGCATATCAGAACATGATAAAAAGAAATAAGTTCTTGTGTAAGTAATGTTACTTCTAAGTATAAAAATGCGTTAACATGCATGAACATATGTTTTAATTTGGAGCTAAATTTTGGTACTGAACAACACAAATATAAAATGTCTTATTTTGTTAACCATTACAGTTACTGTATGTTGATCCCCCAGTTTGTGTGAGGAACTCACCACCCTGGCTGCTGATTGGCCAGGTATCTCAACATTTGTGTAACTCAGACAAATCTTTTGAAGGTCTTCCCTTGTGAAACTGATATAAATACTTAAAGGCAAACTGCATTGAGTATTCAATACTCCAAAATGATTTGGCTGGTGGTTCTCCTGTCCTGGTTTGGTATGCATAGACAACATTCACTTTTGTTTTTAAACTGTGAACATTAACGTTGTCACTATGTCCTGCATTTATGATCTTGTGTTTTCCAAAAGGGCTGATTTGTGCGAACGAACCTTTAAACTATAAAGTAAACAATGGAAGGGTGATAGGAGGCAGTGATGCTAAACCAAACACCTGGAAATGGCAGGTAAAGTATTAATTACGCTTCTGCTGTAAAATTAAAATCAAATACCACATTTGATTTTATGTGATGTTCACTCTTTGGATTCTCTCAGATTTCTCTGCAGCTTGATTTATACAATGAAGGATACTTCAGCCACATCTGCGGAGGCTCCATTGTTGATAGTTTCTACGTCATGACAGCAGCTCACTGCATCATAAGGTGGGAGTTTCTTACACTGGGCATCTGTAGGTCTACCATTTCTTCTTTTTTGCTTGATAAATAAGCGCATCTGATCATAGTGTGTTTTTTTCTCTCTGTCTCCGTCAGCTCGGAGGTCAGTCAGTACCGCGTGGTGGCTGGTGAGTACACTCTGTTTGAATATGAAGGCAGTGAGCAGTTCACCTCTGTGGAAAAAATCATCATCCATCCTGACTGGAATGGCGATCTGGCCAACGGGTAAAGGAACAGCTAGCAACATTTAATCTCTTAGTTTAACCTCAAACCTGCACACATAAATGTGAGCTGTGCTGCAATAATGAAAAAATGTAGTACATGAAATGAGTGACTTCTAAATGGTATGCTATATATTTTTTTCTAAAATGGTAAATGGCTTATACAAGCTTATGGTGGTAACCTACATTGTAGTCACAGCTGCCTTGGGGCAGACTGACAGAAGCAAGGCTGCCATACACTCATTACCACCTGTTGCTCTGGCCACCACCAGCAGGCAAGGCAGGTGAAGTGTTTGTTCAATGACACAATGACAAAGAGTGAGTGGGGATTCAAACCAGCAACCCACCGGTTACAGGACAAACTCCCACCTCCTGTCATCCCAAATGGATTTTGGCATAATGGCATTTTTTCCACACTTATTCATTTTTGTAACTTAATAAAACACTAACACTGTGCAACATAAAATATAATTGAAATAATATTAAATGTATTGAATACAAAGCACTTTTAGGTAATTTTCCATTTGAACAGCCAACAGAAACTACAACTGTTGAAAAACCTTCATTTGCGACATTTAATTTCACTCTGGGGTTAAGAATGTATATTTGAATTGAATCTAAATTAAATTGATCAAATTAAAATTAAATAAAAAACAAACAATCCAACAAGATAAAACAGGAATTAGTATATTTTATATTTGCTGTAGTTGCTGCTGATGTCTCTTTTTTTCTCTCTCTATATATATACTGTATATATATTATTGCATTGGTAAGGCTAGTTATTTTTTCTATTTCCCTCAGCAATGACATTGCTCTGTTGAAGCTGGTTAATCATATCTATGACAACGGTTATGTGGAAATCACAAACCTTCCCTATCCGGACCAGACGCTGCCTCATGGCTTCACCTGTTACATCACAGGCTGGGGATTAATGGACTGTGAGTAATAATCATGTACAAATTACAAATGCACAAACAGCCCATAAAAATAGAAAAAAATATGTAAAAAAAAAAATGTATTTTATGCTTACTAACTCAGATAATGGAAGTGTCCCTGACAAACTGCAGGTGGCTCCTTTGGATGTAGTGGAGCATGCAGTCTGCTCCCAGCCAGAGTGGTGGGGCAGCATTGCTCTTAAAACGATGGTGTGTGCTGGAGGCGATGGTGTCATATCTGGTTGCCAGGTTTGTAGGCAAAGACGTGGTTTGTAAGATATTTATAGTATATATATAAACCTGAAAATGAAAATGTTTTGTAAATGATTTTCTTCATGAACTAATAGTTTTACTATAGGGGGGAACAGCAAGATCATCAATAAAACTAACAATTTTGTAAGGGCTAATGTCTAACATCTGGCACTGTGGTTTTCCAAATTGGAGGTGGAGCCCCACAGTGATGGTCGTGAAACATGATATAAGATAAGAGATAAGATAAGATAAGATTTATTTGTCATTGTCATCAACAGATTACGAGATTGAGATTTGCTCGACTCGAGTTAAGATGCAGGTTATGTGTATATGCATAATATACAAAGATAAGAAAATAAATAGTGCAAAATGAGAAATAAATAGACATCAGAAGATGGTTGCAGCGCCTGGAGGTGTCGCAACAGAATTTACATTTTTAACAAAGTGGTGTCAAGAGCAGAAGTTCTTATGCCTTTGAATTTAGTGCCATGATTGCCATCGGGTAAAAACAGTTTTTTAGGCGATTTGTCCTGGTTTTTATTGCTCTGTATCTCTTGCCTGATGGCAGCAGCTGGAAGAGACCATGGCCAGGGTGTGAAGAGTCATTTAAAATGTCCAAAACTTTCTTGTGGAGCCTGGAAGTGTAAATCTGTTCCATAGTGAGGCATATGAGGCAACCCAAGGCAAAAGCAAATTTTGTGTCACCGTAGGTGTCAAACAGCAAATCAAAAGTCCAAACTGATGTCAGTATGACATGAAAGTGCACCTAGTTCATTTTTAATCTTAAAAATTTTGCTATAAAATTGAATTGAATAGAGATTATTGTTATCCTATTGTGGAACTGTTCCCACTACTTTGACATGGATTTTAGGTCAACAACCAGATCAAAATAATATTCAAAGCTAATTTGCATGATGTGATTAAATATAATATTGGTTGTAGGTCTCATGTCTAGCTGAACATTATGCCTCTATTTCCTTTTCTAAACAGCAATGCTCATATATGTCCACTATTCGTGTTTGGGGCAAAAAGTTTCTGGAAATATTTTTGTGGGGCTAGAAGCTATAACGTTTTGGAATCACCGATCTGTGCAGAGTTGTGCACTTTGTGACTAAAAGTGTATAGAGTTACTGTATGTAGTGCATATGAATGATGATAATTTCCCAGGGCGACTCTGGAGGTCCCCTGAACTGCTTAACCGATGGAGTTTGGAGAGTCCATGGTGTGGTCAGTTACGGTCCAGCGGGCTTGTGCAACCAAAAGTTCAAACCAACAGTCTTCACCAGAGTTTCCTCCTTCCTTCACTGGATTTATTCGGTAAACAACATGAAGCCACCAGAATGAAATGATATTTACCCAAATTGATGAATGCTGTCTATTTGACTTTTTTCTTTGTTTTTGTTTTTTCAGGTGATAGATCAAGCTTTTTAGATAGAAATGTGTGGACTTCTAACATGCATGTGGCATTAGTAAAATAAAAATCCTCTTATGTCTCAGTCCTTCACTTCAAATTCTTGAAAACTCCAAAGTGTGTCATGTTTTCACCACACAGCACAACATTCCTCTTGCTGCAAGAGCCTGACACTCCTTTTACGGTCTCAGAAATGCATTCCTTATTGAACTTATTGCATGTCCTGTTGCTGTTTTTGGCACACACCCAGAATGCTGTATAAATGTTCATTGGTTCAGGACCAACAAGGTTATTATGATCCTGATCTCCTGACCTCCCAAGCTGCAGCCTGAGATGATGGAAAATTCCAAAGGATGTTTTTAAACCAAAGATCACAGGAAACCGACAATTTTCACTTAAATGGCATGTAGGTGAAATGTTTTTTCTTGAGTTGTCAGGATCAAGGAAAGCTAAAAGATTTGTGCAATTTTCGCCTAGGATCCAAGCGATACTAATTGTGACCAAATGTGAGCTAAAAGCAGTCACATACTCCCCCCGCCTGGAATTTCTGGCCATATGTTTGCGGTACTCTGGGAGACTACAGCATGACATCATATTGGGTGTTTTTCCATTTTCTTCAGACATGGAGATCTTTCACAACAGATTTTAGGCTATTGTGTGAAAAATATTTTTTTTTTAAGGAAGGTGAAATAAATTCTGAAAATGTTTAAAATGGCTTGTGCACAAAATGGCTTCTTGACCTCATAAACGATCTGCATTATTAACTTTTATAGGTCAGGTTGACGTTCGCAGTGAAACTTGACATTTTACATCTGTTACATATTAACTTAGTATATATTTTTTTGGTTGTGGCCCCCTCGGGATTGTCTTTTTCAGCTTTGGACATCAAGAGAAGGAAAGTTTTGCCCATCCTTTTTTGCAAAATTGCTAAGCCTCAGTCTCATTAGGTGTTTGATAATATCAGGTTTTAATTTTTTACCACAACTTTTCTCTTCTTGTAAACCTGGACCATGCAGAAGAAGCTCTGGTTGTATGTTTGGGATTGTTGTCCTGTTTAAAAGTAAACTTCCTCTCCAGCCACAAGTCTTTTGCCTCCTCCAAGAGGTTTTTTTTCATTCTTATTTATACTGAGATTAATTTATTTAGGGGTATTAAAGTAATGGGGACTTTTTATATATGCACACGTTTTTTTGCTAACATGTATCTTCTTTTCACTTCCTTAATGCACTACTTTTTGTGGGTGTGTCTCATTAAATAATCAGAAAAGACATGAAAGGTTGTAGCTGCAAAGTGAAAATATAAAAGTTAAAGAAGCTAAAATAAATGTATCAAACACATGACAAATCACACAAACAGCTAGGCATTTACAAAAGAATGCTTTTTTTTATTATCATTTGGAGGGACAAGCTGTCAAAATGGCTTAGATGAAAGAAAATGATTTTGAACAGCAGATTAATGTGTGAATATGTAAAAAATAAAGCAGCTTTGTTTGCTCTGCAGGACCTTTTCAAGCAGAAATATGCACAACACAAAAAGGCAAAGAAAAAGTAAGACACATTCTTTTGAAATAATAATAAACTGTACTGTAATATATTACACTGATAAACACTCACTGATGTCATTTCTTCATGAGATTGAATGTTTTTTTACAAGAGAAATTATGTTTGCTGGCAAAGAACGGTGCCAATCTTTGTGGCATACGAACATATACAGGATGAAATTATTACAAAAAAAAAGGCAAAAAGCGAATAATACATTTCCGATGTGCATTCTGCACTTTAAAAAAAAATACAATTATTCAGAAGAAGTTTTAACAAATAGGACCTGCATGCATAATTTCTAAAGGGTCCAGAAAAGGCTGTTGAAACAACCGTGGAAAGGGTGAGGATATGTACATCAGCTCTCTAGTGTCCCTCAGCTCAAAAAAAGTCTTGTTTGATACTCAATGAGGCAACTCTTCAAATTTCAGGGCTCGGGATTAAAAACCGTATAATATATGCAGTTTTTAATCCACTAAAATACAAAAAAAAAAAAAAAAAAAAAAAAAAAAACCTTCGCATTTGTGTAATTTCTAACATATTTTAACCCAAGTCACAGACTTCCAGAAATACTCAGAGTACAATCAAATAGATTTTTTGCAATTTACGTTTTAGTGGCTTTTCTCTAAGATATTCAACCATTTGGCTGCCTATTAAAAATACTTCAGAATGCACTAACCTTCATAAGCATACATTTTCTCTATAATTCATATATTACAAAGGTCGTCTCAGATCGAAAATTATTAATTTTGCTTTCTTAATAAAATATTCAATTTGTCAGTGATTAGAATTCTTTCATCCTACATATATTAGAAAATATTAGTGTAATTTTTCTATGGTTATGTTATAGGCAGCAATACAAATAGAACCATAATTTTCTTTATTTGTTTCAGTGATTAGGGAGATTCCACAGTTTTCAGTCCCAAAAGCTTAAACGGAAGCACTGCGCGCACACCTCTGGTCGGCATGGCTCCCCTGATAAACAGGCACATCCAGTAAACTTCACGACAGCCCACGTTATTGCCAAAATGTCTTTAAATTAAATAACTCATAAAATAAAAGACAGAATAACTTAAAACAAAGTGTTAAGAGAATAGATATTAAATACTTTCGGATGGACTTGTGGTCCCATCAGTGGCGGTTCTTGAATGAATGACATTCTGTGCAAGCTCTTCTTTCTGCCAACCAATCAAAAATCCACAAATCCAGCTGGGGTTGGATCAAATGCAATGCAGTTCTTCATAAAGCACGTAAACTAGTCACCCTAAAGACAGCAGGAAGAAGGGGGCACTCTCCCACGACTGCACATGCATAAAAACAATATAAAACTTGTTCAGGGCAGAAATGTAATATTTTCTAACAGTTTCTTGAGTGCTCCCCTTTGTAATGTCGCCCTGGGCAATTGCCTATATGAAACATCAAAAACCGCCACTGGGTTCCGTTTCCCATAGCAATACCTTAATGTGATAATGACAAAAAAAAAAAAAAGAGAAGGAAGATTGCACTTTAAGGTAAACAAACCACAGTGCTTTGTGAATGGAGGCTTCATCTGAAATAAATAAAACCATAAAGGAAATAATTTAAAACAAAATAAAATAGACACAGCTTCCTTTTTGTTTAAGAATATGAGCAACAATACCAGCCCATAAATAAGAAACTCCATAATTTAGCATCAAACTGTTGAATCCATCCCAAATAACCAAAACAATGCCTATGCATACATAGTTATTTTCACAGATAAAGTGCTGATCGAGGAGCTCTGAGAGGATTTTTTTTTTTTCTTGTACCTTAAAAAGACCTTTTGGGATGAAGACTTCAGCTTTTCTTCGCTCAAGTCATCTCCAGAAAGGAGGGGGGGGGGGGGGGGGGGGGGTGCAAACAGAACTACTGTACATCTCAATCTGACTCGGGTTTCGTATGAAGGCAATCACAGCAATGGTCACCACACATTGCCTCCAAAAGCTAGAAAGCTAGAAAAAACTTTAATTCCCTGAGGTGAACATTCAGCTGTGTTGAGATTTACACCCAACCTGGAAACAGTTTTAAGGGTGATTCCTGCTCAGCGAGCGGTTGGTGGTCTTAATTTGGTTAAAAGAGCTTTCTTAGGATTCTCTGGTTTCTATTGGCCTGGTCAAATTGATCTCTGTCCACTTTTAACCCCTAGCTGCCATCTCACACAGCAATCATCCCAAACTGCTTTGCTAACATTTTGAAGGCAAGTCTGGAATCTGAATATTTAATAGGCAAAAAAGAGGGAAATCACAGCTTCCTCATAACACATTGACATCTTATGTGCATTTTTCAGTCCTCTTCTAAAGCCCCCCCCTATCCCCACCTCTCTCTCTTGTGGGTTTTTCCTTTCTTACATAGTTCACATATTTTGTCAAACTTTCACAGACTCCATCACAGACAGTTTCATGGCTTCCTCCATCAGCTGATTGTCCGTAAATGTAGCAGGGGGCTCTGGGACGGATTCTGAGAGGCCAATCAGAGATTCCAGCAGGCAGGTCCCCGTGTCGCTCGCTGCGGGAAAACTGGGGTAGCTAGGCAGCTGAAACTGGAAATAGTTGTCCATGTGCTCGTACTCCTTCAGGGAATTATAAAGCGAGCTGGGCCCCAAGCACGGGAAGCCATCAAAGAACTCCAGGTCTGACTCCGAGGAGAGGCTCAGGTCCATGTCGTAGCTTGCCGAGCGATCAATGCTGGGAGAAGGCGTGTGCGGGATGCTGCAGCTGTGGAAAATGCCGTTTCCCTGGTTGGCGTTTTCATCCAAGAGTTCTGAAATGGCCGTTGCTCGATTGTCTGTGTGACTGTCTGTGGATTCCAACAGCGCAGCATCTATGTTGTCATTTTCATCAGCAAAGTCCACAATGCTAAAGCTACTGAACGCCTCTGTTGTTGGCTGTTGCTTCTGTTGATTTGGGCAACGAGTGTTTTTACTGTCCTTATCCTCGTTATCCCCGCTATTTGTATCGTTGAAACTCAATATCCGGCTCAGACCTTTCTCGTCGACCTCCAGCTGGCTGTGATGCTTGCACTGGCTCTCGCCTGCCTCAGAGTCCTCACTCTGACCAGATGAGTCTGATGAGTCCGTCATGTCACTGCTGCAGCTGTTCTCTCCGCCTGCCATCAGCTCTGAGCTGAAAGGGAAGGAGGGCACCGCTGGTAGCTGGGTGTTTGCATCTGTAGTGTTTTCCTCCTCCTCTTCCTCTGTGCTGGACTGCTCCTCCAGCCTCTTCTCCAGCTCCAGCTTCATTATAGTGTGGATGTAATGCGTCTGTACACGGTTAGAGTTGAACTCAATTCGGCCCTCTGTGTTGCCACAGCCGTCTTTGGTGCAGCCACATGGGAAAGAAGAGTGATCCATCTACAAGAGCAGAAAGAAGCTGTGAAATATTTGCAACAAAAACGTTCATTTGAATTCTCTTTGGTGGCAGTTATCAGCAGGAAATTTTAGGTAATCTTTTATTCTTTTGTTGTTTTTACCTGACATTTGATGCCCGCAAGGCTGCAGCTGCACGTTTCAGGCTCGCAGAAACCCTGGCAGTCACAACCGCAGTTCTCCCTGGAGAGCCTGAGCTCGTGCAGCTGTCTCTTCTCCTCCTTGTCGATCTTCTTCACACCAGCTGCTTTGAGCAGTGCATAACGTTTCTTAGATGGGAATGGCTGGAGGAAAGAGCCCTCGTCCAGGTTGGCACTGCTGATGTCTATGTCTTGCTCGGGGATGTCGTCTAATGTAAGCCGATCTGCCTCCTCGCATTCCTGGGTTCCGTTTTTTGTCAGCTGTAGCAGACAAAAGGAATCATGTGTATTTGCTACCACAGACAGGAGGCTGAGCCCAGTTAGTAGAGTTTAGCCAGAGGCATTTCTCACCTTCATTTTCATAGCTTCCAGCTTCTCTTCCCGAAGCCTATTGAGGAATTTTTCCCTGCGCAGGACCCGTTGTTCCGCAGCAAATTCTGCAAGAGTGTATGAACGCCGCACGCTGTGGCGCTGCATCATGCCAAGGCTGCAGCCTCCTCGACTGGGAACACTGGTGAAGCCCTGGCACCGTGGGAAGAAGAACACAGTCACCTGGTCGAATGTGACGTTGCCCCGACGTGCTCTTTTGGATTTCTTCAGAATGGATGTTGCTATGGAAGGACAAAAAGAAGAAGATTAGAACACATAAAGGGTGATCCTACATCATTTTCTACCACTAGATGGCATACTGCTCCACATCTTTGTGCTGATGCTGCTGGACAAATTGTAAAAGGATACCTCTGTGATTCATTGACCTGGCCTTATCATGTACCCAATTAAATGATACTGCCAAGAGCAGTCTGACATGCGTACATCCTGTAAAGTGAAACCCAAACTGCTGAGAATTAATCTAGCTGTACACTAGCGTGCGACCAAAGGACGCCCAGCTCAGGAATTTCCCTTTTGTTAGTGGTGAACGCAGTGGAGGAAGCACCAAGGATCACTACATGATCAGTAAAATCCCTGGGGCTTCCAGGTGGGATGGAAACCTTCTCACCTGAATCATGATCCACACATTTAAAGGTCATTAATAAGCTATACCTAGAAATAAACCACAGTGGGGGGATGAGTGCAGAGCTGAACTTTAGTGTAAATTCTACTTACTCCATCAAGGAATTTTCAACTTTTAAGTTTCCTTTAAAGTTAAGCAACCTTTCCCACTGCTTAAACTCCAGCAGCCATTTTTAATAAGAGTAGCCTATGTGTTTAAAGAAACGTCTGGTAATCCCCTGCCCATCTGGTCCCCATTACCTTTGTTTTATGGAAGGGAACTCCACACAGAGTCCCTGTACAAAATCAAAGAAATGTACAAAAACCAGTAGCTTTTCTGTGACTTTTTTATTACAGTTAAAGTGGAAAGTTTGGATGTTTTTTAAGTGATGTTCTTAAAAGATATTAATCCATTATAGTTCCCTTGTATCTAGTAGAGAGTTGCTGTATCAAAGTGAATTTGTAGAAAAGTGGAAGGTAACGCTAACAGCTAGTTGGTTAGGTTGCACAGTTTTGGATTACCTATGGAAAGTTTTGCACTTTATGACTACATGTTAACCTTTTACTACCACGGAATTTTGTTCCCACCGTAATTCTGTTTACATTAGGTAAAGGACATATTACTGACGACTTCAAAGCACATTAAATTATCCCAATAATGTGAAAAGTTTATGCGAAAAGTGTTCTTTTGCCTCAGTATGGGCAACCAATAAACACAACAGCCTTACTGATTCGTCTGATGTGCTGCCAGCGGTAATACAGATCAACTCGAGTGCCAGGTTCAGCTTCATATCCATCCATCCCACAAGAGACAAACAGCACCCAATCTGTAGCTTCCAGATTAACTATCTTTGCGCAATGATATCTAGCAAACAACTTTCTGTCCAACACAAACACCAAATCATAATAGTCCACTCAATCAGATCTTCCAAGTAGGCTTGCATGTCTGCTTCCTCCACCGCCCCCATACCTTTTTTCTATCCCTTCACCCAGTTTCTTCCAGCACCTGTGTTGGGTGCACGCCCAGGCTTCAGACAAGGCGCTGTGTGTTCCCAGCCTTGGCAACCTGCCATGCTTCTCTTCCTGGCTTCCTGCCCCACCATCCTGGAAACCTTGCAACCTTCTCCCCAATACACAACACAATCCCCTCTCTCCAAACTCACCACCAGTCCCCCTAAAGACTCAGCCAGGTCCAGACAGACGTAAACACCCTGAAGCTGCTCGACCTAAATCTCTGAAAGGAAAAGTGAAGCAATAGGTCTATCTGCAAGGTTCTGGGAGAAAGGTGGAAATAAAACCGAGGTGAGCCGCCCCCGTGCTTAATGTGATTAACCGTTTTGCAGCTTTAGGGCATAAAAATCATCAGAGGTGTTCATTGTAAAAGTCTGGACCCATTTCTGCAAAGTGTTTCATCGGATGCCAGTGGCATAAATTGCTAAAGCCGTCTTGTATAATGTTTGGGTTGCAATCAGAGTTTAAGCGGATGCTGAAGACAAGCTGAGAGAATGCTTGAGAGAGAACACTCACTGTTGAAATTTGTTACTGGGGAGCACGGGTTGCTGGGATTGGAATCCAGGGTGTCCGAGTAACAGCTCTCCCCCTCCGAGTCCCAGCCCGAGCAGGCGGAAGAGAGGGAAGAGGGCGAGGGAGACGAGTAGCATGGGTCCTCGTCCACCTCCTCAAACTTCCTCTTCAGAAGCCCAGTCATGGCGCCTAGTGTGAAGAATCTGTGTGAATAGGCAGAAAGACAAGGGTTATTAGCACATTATCCACACCACTTAATACAAAGCAACACAGGTTTCATCTTAAGAACAGGATGTACTGCAAGTATCTGTTATGCTTTTGTGCGCACACAAGACTTTTGCACAGCTAGAGCAGCAAAACTGAGTTCTGGGCACTGCCATCTGACAGTGTCCAGGGATTCAAGCCTCATGCTGCAAATAATGGGAGTTAGCCATGGTGCAGGAAGCAATCAATCAGTCCTTATTTGCCTAAGTCAACAATTACTGGACCCTTCACCCTCTTACAAATCCCATCAGCTCAGCATTGATTATACAGACAGGCCACACAAAGGTGACCCAATCATCCAACCACAGATATTCTCTTCAAGCAGGTCAAGGCTAAGAGCAATTCGCCACTCATCTTCTTTGTCTTCATGTAGAATTTTTACATGCACAATGATGCATGGAGGAATTTTGGGGGTTTTTTCGGATTGTTGGTATGCAACTCATGCGTTTCTTCATGGCTCCCATGAGAGAGTCTGCCGGCTCAGCGATAAGAACAATAAATCCTTTAAAAATAAAAAGGGAGGAGAAAAAAAGGAGAAGAAAGAACACCATTTATCCACTAATCTTCCATAATATTGCCTCACACTGGTCAAACCTGGTTGATGTGTTTAATTCTGAACTTGAACTGGCTAATAAGTGTCTCAGAACTCGAGCAGTTGTAGGAAAATATTGAAGCACATTAAAAACTTGCATTATTTGCCGAGATGGCAGGGTACAACTTGGACATTTTATATTCATGCGACAAAAAGATGTCCCCGCGGTTCTCTGCCAATTCTGAAAAGGCAGTGGTGGACGCTGTATAGTACAGGTCATCATTTTCACAATCTGGGACTGAGCCTAAACTAGGAGGGGAGGAGAGAGGAAGGAAGAGAGGGGAGTGGGAAGACACCACTGGGCTCTGTTCCAGTGCGGACACTCCCAACAACTATGTGGGATGGAGAAGGAGATAATTTCATCAAACTGTTTTCCCTACCATCACCCAAAAAATAAATTATAGCACTCTGGTTGAGAGTGTGTTAAAGCACTGGGTTTCAGCTACAAGAGTGCCATGTGGAGGACAGTGAAGGGAGTGAAAGAGTAATTGAAGGGTCCCTACTTCTGTATCTAACTCAAACTGATACAGGAACACCATCAGACTCCTCACACCCTGTCTGTCACTTTTTTTTGTCAGAAGGCATGCAGTAGCAAAAACCTCAACAGTACAAGACTGCTAAAACAGCTTTCTGCAACAAGATGCTGCAATGCTGAATACCTGTTAATATTATACCATACTTCATATGACTGCTGTCATTTCATGTTGGTTTGACTATTGTCACACTAATCTTTGAAATGATCAGAAACAATATTTCTTTATGATTATCAATTGTATCAAATTTTCTGCCTCTCCACTCACTGCAGATCTTCTTCCAGCTGCTCCAATTTAAGCTAACTTTGTGGATGTGCCTCAATTTTTGGGTTATTTTCAGCTCTGTTTGCTCAAATGTTTTCACAGTAATACCTATAATTTAGCAACAAAAACTCAATTAAAAGGTAAGGTTGTGATAATTATAGAGAAGGGATCCTTTGCATTTGCAAGTGAGCTAAATTTAAGTCTTACTAGGCCAATTATTGTAGGCTCAGCAACACAAATGGCAGACCCGTCATGTCAACAAACTACTGCAAGTTGTCGCTCTTTGAAGGTGCCAAAAAAAGGCGAGACAGTCGGTTTACAGGAACTTCCACTCCATGTGCCTGTCCTATCTTGTATGAACACTGTACGAGAGTCAATGCTCCAAGAAGGGACAGAAAAAAAACTAAGCAGGTAGAGGAGAAAAGAGTATTTTATCAGCATACTGCAGAGAAGAATAGGCAAAATCAGTGGTCAGTGATGACAAAGATAAAGATGCTAGAGTCAAGGGCAAAAGGTATACACTTTTGTAGTAGTAAGGGGGAGATGCTATTATTGTCTTTGCTGTGGTTGTCCAAAGTACACACATGATGAATGATTCACCTTGCAATAGGTCAAGCCGGCTTGAAACAACTACAAAAAAAAAAAAAGGCTTCCACCAAACAGTAGCTAGTGAGAACACAAGCCACTAATTTCCCCCTCTGCGAACGTGTTGGAGCACAAAATAATCTCCAAATGCCTCGTATCCAAAACACAGGGGGCTGGGGAGAGGGAGTGGATCTGCCTTGAAACAATTTCCAAACACCTGGATGCAGGATCTGTTGCTTATGTGTTCACTTTATCATACAACATGTGTGTTCCAAATGTTGCGCGGTATCAGCTCACCTCACATTTTACCATCAGTTCCACCCCCCAATTTTCTGCAAAAAAAAAATGAAAACAAAGCTATGAGGCATCCTCCAGGGAGCACATAGCGCCAGCTAAGCAAAGTCTTTTTAATTAAAAGCTGCAGTGAGACAGAAGGGGGGGAGGAGAGGGAACAAGGTGGGTGGATGAGGAAAAGGGGGGCAGTGGTGTCAGAACTGGGTCATTGTCTCTTGACTGCAGTCTACCTGACACATTGATTTGTTAATCCTGTTCAACGGGCAGAAACAATTGCGAGAGGTTAATCCCAGCAAGGGACGGCTTGTAGTCAATCTGGAGCTTCTCAGCCGCTGCAGCCACAGAGCGAGGCCAAGGGAGCACGGATGGAGCAGGAGACCAGGAGTAAAAGAAAAAAAAAAACCCAAATCTGTCTTGTAATGAGTATTTTGCAAGAGGGTGGAGGGCGAGGAAGGAAAAGAACAAAGATACAAAAAAAGAGGGGAATCGAGAAAAGGCAGTGCCTTTGAATGCCTACCGCTCTAAATGGAGAATGGATGGGATCGGACAGCTGAGCCAGAGAGAAGAAGCGCAGCATGTTTTCAGCAAGCACTAAATTATGCATTGCTGTCATTCCATCAAGCCACACGCGGGCAGACAGATAAAGGACGCATCCGCCAAGGTGCTCCCCCAGCCAAGTTGTCGCAGAGTTGGGGAGATAAATCTCTGGCGAGGAGATTTGTCACCAGAAGTACTACACAGCTCAAGTCAGACGCAGAACTATGTCAGTGAGACGAGATTATCTCGATACACGCACAGCTGTGTGCTGTTCGTTTGACTTTAGAATCCCTTTACCTTATCTGGAAACATAAGTTATTGTCCCCCTAAAGGATTTGTAAGTAATTTCAGTGGATGACATCTGGAGGGAAACAAAAGGTTCCAATGATGAGCACAACGCATATCTATGCTTTTCATTCAAGCAAATTCCATACAAATTTGAAAATGGCATTTAATGACTTCAATTCTAGTTCAAATTTCAGAAAAGCTACTTCAAAAACAACCACCTTAATCTTGGCATTTGTGCGCAAGAAAAACTTAGAGTTAAAACACATTTCTCCATGTTTAAGTTCCATACTTTTCCAGACTCAAATTACCCAGAACCTCGGTCCAAAGTATACTGAACTTTGTATCTTCAGGAGACATTTCAATCGAGATGGATGGATAGAGACACTGAATAAAATCTGGAAATACAAATGTTTTCCACTCCCTTATGTCTTTTCCCATATTTATGCAGACAGAAAATCCTGAATCAAATTCCAGACCTTTCCAGTATTTCTACGTGTCACAGGAAGTACTAGAAGCCTGTTGAATCCCCCCGTTACCCTGCAGCCCAACAGGAGAAGTCACAGTTGACTTTGCCCCTTGCACTGTCTGTCCAGCCCCCTTTGCAGCTGATAACAACATGGGTGGGAGCGACAAGTTGTGCTAATCTTGGCCCGCTGAGAGCATTTACATGGCACACTGACAACCTCGCAGCGTCTGAACGACTGACTGAGTGCTCATAAAATGTGATAATGATGAGCCCGGGAGTCCTTCCTGCGTGTGCGGGAGTTGTGTCTGGGCAGGTCAGCCCCCTTCTCCCACAGGGCTTCAGGGTACAACACCTCTCAGGTAACGGATCAGAGCTGCAGAAATGAAGGTGGCCCCGACTCCTGTTCCTGCCCAGCTGGGTAAATTCTGGCTCATTATTTAAAGCCCAAGCTGTCAGTCATTAGTGCTCCACCTGCTGGAGCAAAGCAGAAAAAGCACATCTGCTGTTTTTTTTCCCCTCTTCCTCCTCTTTGAGCCTGTTGTTCTCACTGAGGGCTCGCTGTGTGACTGTGCCACAGAAACATTCTGTTCCTCTGCTTCGCCCCGTGCACATAGCGATTCCAAAAAGGAGAGGTGGTGGGAAGAAGGGGGAAGGATTGTACAAAACAAATAAATAATGTCATGTCTCCAATCCGCAGGAATTCCACTCTGGCAGCCCAGCTCCAGCTGTAACAGTGGGAGAAGAACACAGGCTCTATCTAACCCAGATGTGCCTTCTGCTGCTAAACGATGGAAAGTCCTGCTCACTGAGAAACATGAGCTTTTTGCTTTTCAAAAGCCACACCTGTCAGGTTATGTGCTTGCAAATGTACCTCACACATGCCCTCAAGTTTGGTGCAAATTTAAAAGGAATGGTCCAGTGATGCACACAAAGTATAAAACCATGACCTGAAACACACGACGCACACAATAAACTTGTGTTAGTAAACATTACGGCTGGCCAGCAACTTTTGGCAGATTATGACATAGATGCTGAGGTATGTGAACATTCAATTTAAAACTGATCTATTAAAAAAAGAGGCAGTGTCCATTAATGAGCACATAAACAAGTTAAATGTAAAGGTATCCGAATTAGGACTTCAGATAGTTGTAATTTGTAGTCTTTGTGCCGGATATAAGCAGACATCCAATGACCAGTTTCAGAACTTTAACTGATACAAATCTGTTTTCTGAAGTTTTCCATTTGATTGGTTTCCTTTATGATTCACCTCTTGCAAACTGAATGAGTAGTTCCACGGTTTTCTCACACAGATCAGCTAAATATGCTTTGCTGCAGTTGTACAAAATAAAAGTAAGCCTCTTTGAAGGAGAAATTTGATTAAAGCATACAAATAAGGACGAAGAATGGGGGAAAAAATGCTCAAAGGAAAAAAGTCACATCTAATGTGATTTTACCATTCTGACTAGTAGCTTTAAAATCTAGGGAAGGCTGTTAAGGCACATGCAGACTTGGGAAAATTTCTATTGCTCTGGGTGTGTATGTGTGCAGGGAGGAAGGGAGGAGGAGGTTGTGGGTTCAGGGGTCATGCTCCAGTCTGGGACACTTGCCGTATGGAATGCTGGGAGAGGACAAAGCCAGATGGGAGCTCTCTCTGTCTCTCTCTCTCTCCCCACTGCTGCTGTGTTCAAGACTGTCAGCCGACTCCCCTCGCTCCTACCCCATCCCGTCCTCTTCCCTCCTTCTCCTGTCTGCGCTCCCAGTACAAAAGCGTGGGGGCCCAGCCTCGCCTGAACTCAGCTTTCTTCTGCTGCTTCTCTCTCCCAGCTGGCATGGAGTGATACCAAAAGTGTGCAAGAGCTTCCTGAGGTTGTGAAACAAACAGAGAGCGGTGCACAGGAAGCGGCCATCCAGATTGTCTGATGCGCCTGACAGCTGCAGCCACCGCAAGGTTAACTGAATACAAGATAACAAGATGGACATGAGGCAGTTAGACGGTGGATGATATTTGCCTTGGTAGATTCAGGGATGCCATCAAGGGTATCCAGGGGAACCAACAGTCACCTCTATAAATTTGTTGACCTCTTTTCACCTCTTCCAATTTACATAATTTTTGTGCAAGACGGAAAAAAAGAAAGACCATTGATAAGGATTTTTTTTATTGAGAATTTCAAAGTCAGTCTTGATATGTTACATTATTACAAGAATGGGTGTGAACTCCTAATGGGGCTAAATTGATGATCCAATGCGACCCAATTATGACTTTCACAATAATGCCAACTGATACTCTTCAAAATCATAGATCTAGTGTTATACATGTTAGACTATTGCTAGAATAGGTTTCAGGTTTTAGTGGATCTTAACCTTAAAAAAATAACAATTAGGGAAACCACAGCAATTAAAAGCTCATCGACACTAAACTTTGTGAAGCATGTTGTAAAACAACAAGAAATTAGCTTAGAGTATTAATTCTAGCTTCCACTATAACATATTAAATAAAACAAATGCCGGAAGTTCTGTTATGGCTTAGTTTTGGTCACCTTTCCAATTTAGATTAATAGTGCCCCCCTTCTGGCCACTCTGTGTAAAATTCTCTGGCTGCAAATGAGACCCATATGGAATAGAAATTGTTTGAAAAAGTGGGCCCATATGGATCTGATGTGTTGTGCTGCATGAACTGAGACATATGAGGTGGCCAACTGGTGTTGCCTGCGAGAGTTGTGTTAAATCAACCCGAGTGGGTTACATAGGAGAATCCCGCTGTGAACCTGGGACCACTGAGTGCCCGTTCAGTTTGAGTTAAAATCCATGTAGTCTACATATACTGGCAGAATACTTTCCCTCAAAGACACAGAGCTTTTGTTTCACCACTGCAATGCTGTTTTGTTAATTTAAAAAACTATGTATATTTTATTGTTCCACAAGATGAGACAAGGAGTTATTTAACACTAATGTGCATTAATATGAAAAGCATGTACCAATCAGTGCTGAACAGCAAGGACTAGAAGCCTTTTCTGTAAACAAAGGATCATTCAGACCAAGTCAAAAAAACATGATTCCAAAAATGATCCGGGTGAGGTCGCACTAGAGACGATTTAAACTATCTCTGATATACATGTGGCTCAGATAGCTTTCGGGAGAACAATAAAAGATATTAAAAAAAAAACAAAAAAAAAAACACATCCAGCACATGTAAGCTGATCATCTGCAAATTAACTCATACATTCAGAAATAACTGCTTGTTCTCATGCACAACTATTAGTTCAAACAAGAAAGTGCTCATTGAACGTCCACCTGCCACAGATCATTCACTTTAAAAGAAATAATATCCTAATCAAATTCATCAAAAATCAATTATCAAATCCACTCTGCACATGCGCAAACAGAGTCACCCTCCTTCACCCCCAACCACCACCCCTCCCTGACCCGATCATTCCTCGTGATTAATGCTAATTCTAATGACAGCAGCCCTGTCAGCTGGGCGCTCACATGTAGTGCCTTCAGGAGTCGCTCTCGTTACAAGAAGCGCACCAGCACCACCGAGGTGAACAACTCCACACACACACACACACACACACTACACAGAGACTCAATACACAAAGCCAACCTCATCAACAGTTCATATAAATGAAGCCACGAGCACAAAATACGCTATATAGTTGCGTTCAACCACTAAATGAGAGCTGTGGAATTTATACGAACCAGAATAAGAGCATAAAGGAAGCAAATGAATGAATCCGATTGGCTGGAATCGCGACTCGGTCAACTTATTATTTTTAAAATCTTTGCCGCTACCTTTGTTTGTTAATTTTTGCGTCGATAAAAAAAAAAATATGTTGCTAGATTAAAACTCACTTTAACAGATTAAGTGTCCAAGCGCGTCACAACAATAAATTGCCAACTTGAGCGACAGTCGTTCTTTTAAGAAATGCAGCAAAGACAAAAAAAAAAACCTTAAAATTAACCAGTCACAATGGTTCCCTTGCGCAAACCATGTGGAAATACTTGAAACCGATCAAACAACTAAAAACATTCAAACAGAACAAATAGATAAATTACGCCGCTCAGTAGCGATACTCACCAATTTAAGTATCCGATCACCATTGGGAATCAAAGGACTGGATAATCAATCGATGGGAGAGTAATCCGAATGAGCACAAGAAATAAAATATGTGAATTTAAAAAAAAAAAAAGGAGGAGGAAAAAAAATAACAGTGCGCGAATCCCCGCATATATGTATGTATAGATTTGTGTGTATGTATAGACAGCTCTCGCTGCTATTGTCTCCTGGGCTCCGCACCAGCCGAAGCGCTTCCCTTGTCTGAAGCAGACTGCCGAGAAGCGCAGCCTTTTTCGTCAGTGGAAAACTCCCTCCTGGCGTCTGGTCTGACGCAGGCGGTGACACAGGGAGACTGCCCACGCTGCTTCCTGCCTGGCTGCATGTCCTCCCGTGTTACTGTACCCCGATTACCTACTTGAGAAAATAAAAGAGCCATGTATGTTGCTTCATTTACACAAACCACACCAGAGGCTTGTTTTTCTTTCTTTTTTTTTTTTGTGGGGGGGGGGGGGGGGGGGGGGGGTAGAATATCTTAACAGGCAGGCAGCAGTGTGTGGCTGATTTGCAGTTAAACATTGAGTATGAAGCCGTGACTCTAGTGGTGAGTTTGTACAATCATTTACAGATTTACATCTAAATTATCTTTAAAGAGTGATGGGATTACTCAGCAGAATACTATCAACTCCATTTGATACGTGAGTTGCTAAAGTATTATTGGTGTGGCCAATGGTTGCATTTCAGGGAAAACACTGACTAAGCTGTCTGAGAGTATGACTCACGTTCTTTTTAGACGGAGCGCACAACTGAAGACTTTTTTTTTTTTCAGAGGAAACGCAATCGTTTACCATAACAAACAGGAATTATTGTGAACATTATAGGGGAAACAAAGTGCGTTAACAAGAATTGACATGGAAAAAAAGTGAAGAAATTTACACTGAAAACAAGACGTACTTTGCAAAAATAAAATTTGGATTTAGGCAACAAGTGTTAAAATGCACATTTGAAACAAAAAATTTTTTTTAAAAATTACTTGACAGGTAATGTTTTAGGTCTTGAACTAAAAAGATTTTCCAACTGATGGTCAAAATATGGATCAGTTTTACAATACTTTCCATTATATCTTTGCTAAATATCTTATGAAAAGTATTAGAAAAAGCATGTGCATGTGACCAAAAGTAAAACTTAAAATTAGAAGCAAGAAGGTTTTTGTTTTATTTCCTAGAAAGTCATATATTTGGACATATGAGGTCTGGACATCTAACAGTTCCACTATGATTCTAAAGCTGAGGAGCATAAAAACGACATGCTGACAACATAGTTTTGTTCCATTTATCCTCCCTAGGTCCCAAAACATAACAACAAAATGTGAGTAAATCAGTCTTTTAACTTTACTTTCAATTGATCACTGTCTGGTGACTTTTAATTAGCTACCCTTGACTTTCTTTGCTCTCTGGAGTATAAATGTAATGTGACAATGAAGTGTATTTCTCAAAGCCACTCTTTAAATCAAGTAAGACAAGAAAAGAAGATGTCATTCCCCATAATATTTCCATGCTTTTCTGTACATATCTCCCATGAGTGACCAACAGGAAAACCATTAAAACTGTAAACACACTCTAATAAATAACCAATATGGTTAAATCTGCATCATCCTTTGCTTTTTTTTTTTTTTTTTTTATCTTTGAGCATATTTCCTGTTGTCAGATTGGTTAAGTGATTTTTTTTTGTTCCACAGGTTATGTTATAATCAGATCAGAGTGTGAGAAGTTGAAATTGAACTCAGCTTTCCAAAAAAGGTGGTTAATCATAGTTAATTCATGGCTTAACAAAAGGAAACTGTCCCACAAGAACTATATTTTAATTGTTTGTATAATTATCTAAAACATGTAAGGGTGACAAAAAAAAGCAACATCTGGGAAAAAAAATCTGCAACTTCTTTACAGCATTGCAAACATAAAAGCAATTTAAAATACTAAAAACATAGACTTAAAAAAAAAAATCTAGGAATTGTTTCAAAGACAGGAAACAAACATGCACATACCATATAAGGGACTGACAAACAAGCAGCCAGTCTTCTGTAACGTCATAAAGTGATGACGATACAGTAAGCCAGCATTTGTGCTTTCGTTCTTGCTCGTCCTTCCTCATTTTTCAGAAGGGCGTCAAACGTGTTAACAAGTAATCCAGACATGTACACGTGCACAGGTGCAGCAGCAAGACATTTATTCTTTCCTCATATTTTATGCTGTGCAACTTTGCAGATTGAGAAAAAAATTGAACAAGTAGGCCAAACAATAACTGCAGAATTTCTTTGTGAAATACTTTACATTTATTGGAGCTTTTGGGATCCCAACATGATGTTATATGCTATTTCATATGTAGTGTTATTTTAAAAAGAAGTTTCTGCAAATTATTGGTAGGTCTGTCTATGGATAGACTAACTAAAGTCTCAGAACAAATTTGCAGGCTGTATCATCTTGATTTAGAAGGTTTTATGTTACATTGCTTTTATTTTACTTACTGTACTTACCTATGCTTGCAGGGTAGTTGTGGGCGGGGCTGGTGCCTATTATTGGGTGAGAGGCAGAGTACACCCAGGACAGGTCAGAAGTTTATCACAGGGCAACACAGGAACATGCCAAGACAAACACCAATGAGTACACATGCTCACAATTAAGGACAATTTAGATAGACCAGTTCACCTCACAGTCATGTTTTTGGATTGTGGGGGGAAGCTGGAGTACCCGGAGAGAACCCACACAAGCAAAAACTCCCTGTTTTAAAGAGGCAGGCCAGGATTCAAACACAGGGATGTTTTTGTTGCAAGATAACAGTGCTACTAGCCCGATTTTGCAACTAGATAAATAGATAAAGTGAGCGAAAGAGAGAGAGAGAGAGAGAGAGAGAGAGAGAGAGAGAAAAAAAATTTCCACACAGTCTAGTTAGTTGGGTTTCTGAGCATTAGCTGATTTTCAGAGAAGTTTTCTTGGAAGAGCTGCTGTAGGTCATTGAACTTGACATGTTAGCTAAAAAAATCAAAATCTTTCCTGAGTGTGATTTAACAAAATTTTTCTTCAAATCCTGAGTATGTCTGAATCTACTATTTCCACTTACAGTTCTAAAGCCATTGTTTTGGACAACTGGACAACCTTAATTTACAGTTGTGTTGTTCAAAAACGTTCATTATTGCACACATAACACTATTAATGCACAATAGTGATTTATTTGTTAAACACTCTCCGTAACAAATGAATACATACAGACAGCAGTGTACTAGACTGTAAAGTACATCAGTAGTTCCACATCAGCTCACATATTTGGCATTCCACAGTGTTGTAACTTACCGACGTGATCCATTTGCAACACTTTGCCCATGGACCTGCGTTACTTTCTCAGCTGGACCTAAAAACACCTAGCAATCTAGGTACCAAAATCAATAGAGGGGCTTTTGCTCAGATATGTGGGGAGATGTCTCCCAAAGCTGTGTTCTTAGCCTCCTGCTAATTTCTCCCTACTAATAAGGGAGCCTTTTTCTCAACAACTTGTTGAGCCTGAGGGTCTCCTTGTTTAGGGCGTCACCCTCGAAGGCAAAATAAGCACCAAAGCTGAGTAGGAGCAGAAACAGCCCCCGACGGGGACCGACAGTGTTTGAAGTGCCTTTTCAAATTAATAAGTGGCACAGTATTATCACATAAGAGGATGCAAACATGTTTTACTGGATGCCAGCTGGTTTCTTTGGTAGTTTCACTGGAAACATAAATAAGCCTTTATACAGATTTCTGTGGTAATTGATGGGTCAGATAACAGAGATCACGGCTCGTCTGGAAATTTATTTGTTAAATAAATGTGTGTAAAAGTGACCTATGTACAATGCTAAAAAAAGGCGTAATATTAACTTTATTATAAATATATGTGACATATTAAATACAAATAGATAAGCTGTGTTTTTTTAAAAGGCTGAAAAAAGTCAGAATGATGGAAATTATCTTTCAAATTTTATCAGCTGGTGATAGTTATAATACCATGAGAAAAATAAATAAACCCTCAGAACTTCTGTAGTTTTTTCTCAACTCAACAATTTTACTATGATTTTATGTGAAAGACCAACAGAAGGAGACTTTTAGTGCTTTAACTACCTCAAATCCTTAGGGCATTTAAAAACATGTATTGTATCTAATGATACTCCATGTGATTTCTGTTTACTTGGCTCAGACTCCACGTGCTGATAATGATACTTGTCTGAGAGGCTGTTTTGTGTTTTCACGTGTCCAAGGTGTGCCACAGAGAGTAGATAAGGGTGTGTGACGGAGTCTGTGTGTCCAGACAGACTCCACCCCAGCCTCGCTTTCCTGTCGCCCGGCAACCCTTTAAGACACAACAATGAACCATCCACAGCCCGAAGGAAGAAGCCGACGGTCACATGAACAGCGGCAGTCACAGTCGCTGCTGAGGAATTTTGCTCTCCTTACCAAAAAAAGAAAAAAAAGTACCCTAATAATCAGCAATGTTAACAATTAGTTCTCTGTCCCGGAGACCTTGGAGACATTCTTACTCACTTGGCCTCTTCTGCGGTTCACTTCAGTGCAACGCCTAATTATAGCAGCAGAGTTGGCAAACACCGGATCACCGGCACAAGTTCGACAATGTTGTTTCAACAGGCTCGCGTTATGTAACCGTCAGATCTGGGCAGCATTAAAGAACTCATGAGTTTCTGGGACCGTGATGAAGCATCTTTCATAAACTTCTCTTGAGATAAACAGGAAATGTCTTGACCATAGGACTCCTGCCTTTCATGCTGCCCCTTTGAAGTCCCTTTGTCAGGCCTATCAATTGCTCTTTTTGACAAACAAGGAAAAGTTGTTGGGAATGTTGAGTCTCACACATGTTTACCTCTCTCTTCTGAGAGAAAAAAAAAAAAAAAAACGGAGCCAAGCGAGTGTGCATGCCTGATGGGGGGATGGTGGTGCCAAAGGCGCTGTGAATCAGGCCTGAATACATTACGGCCACTCTCTTTAAAAGTGTGCCAAAGAGTTCATAAGACGCCCCTCAAAGAGTGCAATAATGGGCTTCAATGCTTTCCATCTGCAGAGGGAGAAAGAACTGTGACTGCACGTGCTGCGCATAGTGGCCTCAACAGCCAAGCGGTTTATGGCCATCGGAGGCATCATAAAACTGATTGTTGGGATAAGATGTGGACATAAGATGAAGAAGCTAAAATTCATAACTTGATGTAAACAAATCAGAGAAAGCCACTAAACAAACAGGGTGCTCTGCCTTGAGAATGTATTCTTGAACGTTTTCACATTTTGTGTCAAACAAAGTTAGAGCTGAGTGTGGGAATCAACATCACAACCCAATTAAGTGTGTTCTAGTTGCATGTCAAAAAATTAAATTTGGAACAGGAAGCGACATGTTCACTAGTACCACATGTGCCAGTGGCTTAATGTGATACAAGTAATCAGAAGGGATAATAAATTGTTTAAACCTGATACTTTTAATACCTTTTATATACCTGGTAACAATAGATTACAGGGATGTGGGTCACATCAGCATCAGAATCAGAATTATTGGCCAACATTGTGTGCACAAGCTGAATTTGACATAAGTTTGCAAGTATTCACTTTGCACAGACATTAAGTGTAATAATAAAAAATTTAGAGAGTTAAACAGTTTGTACATGCCATTTATTAATCCAAAAAATAAAAAAAAAAGATAGATTGCTGAAGCTATTAGAAAATCCTTTTAAGATACATAAAAGCCTGTGATTGTAATGTGAGAAAATGAGAGAAAGTGCAATGGGTATAAATACATTTGTTCCCCAGAGGATGGCCAGCCCAGATGAGGCAGTCCTACGATGTTTTCAGTGGTGTTGTGGTGGTGGTCAGGCGGAGCAGACGGTCACAACAGGGCCCGGGGGGGGGGGGGGGGGGTCAGCTTGCTGATTGATGGCTCCAGCTGTCCCTGAGGAGAGGAGCGCAGGCAGACAGCTGGTCACCTGTAGCCCCAGACATGAGCACGATGGAGGCCCATGGCATTGTGTTTCACTGCAGAGGCCAACTAGTGCAATGCAGAGTTCAGGCCGCTGTTTGTCACAGTCATGAAAACAAGCCAGAGGAAAACAAGCTAGAGGCTAATTTATTGGATTTCAAACTGGAAAGGCATCCCAACACTTTAGTCTTTTGTTAACAAGATTGCTTGCATCCTAAGGAGAAGACACGCATCTAATCACCCACTTGTGCCTCTAAGTCCTCCAATTTTGCCTGAAATTATGAGGTGGAATTTAGGAGTAATTGCAGAAGTTACAAGAAAGGCATGAAATAAAACACAAAGATGAGCTCGCTTAGGAACAGGGATTAATCCAGAGGCAAGAAAAAACGGAAAAAAAAAAAAAGCACCCTCCCCCCTCTCTGAAACCAGCAGCCAATCAGCATGTGGAGGAGCTGGTTTACTTAGAGACCAAAGAATCTGTGTGGTGATATGACATCATCAGCTGCCCAATAAAAGGACAGGTCACTTTTCCTTCCCTTCGTCTTTCCCCCACCTGTGACAATGAGCAGAAATCCCAAAACATG
This sequence comes from Xiphophorus maculatus, assembly GCF_002775205.1. Classification (NCBI taxonomy): domain Eukaryota; kingdom Metazoa; phylum Chordata; class Actinopteri; order Cyprinodontiformes; family Poeciliidae; genus Xiphophorus; species Xiphophorus maculatus. The sequence goes on from NC_036463.1 coordinate 9,956,630, forward strand.
T